>NC_081820.1:12485384-13122307 GCF_030704535.1 Vitis vinifera
GTACCGGAAATGGTAGAATCCCTACGAGTATCGAAAAATGGTAGAATCCGACCGAGTTCCCGAAAATGGTAGAATCGGTGCGAGTCCCGAAAAACTTTCCCTGTGAATACCGGAAAATGGTAGAATCCGTGCGAGTATCGAAAAATTGTAGAATCCGGCCGAGTTCCCGGAAATGGTAGAATCGGTGGGAGTCCCGAAAAACTGTCCCTGTGAGTACCGGAATATGGTAGAATCCCTGCGAGTATCGAAAAATGGTAGAATCCGGCAGAGTTCCCGGAAATGGTAGAATCGGTGCGAGTCCCGAAAAACTGTCCCTGTGAGTACCGAAAAATGGTAGAATCCCTGCGAGTATCGAAAAATGGTAGAATCCGACCGAGTTCCCGAAAATGGTAGAATCGGTGCGAGTCCCGAAAAACTTTCCCTGTGAGTACCGGAAAATGGTAGAATCCCTGCGAGTATCGAAAAATGGTAGAATCCAGCCGAGTTCCCGGAAATGGTAGAATCGGTGCGAGTCTGGAAAAACTGTCCCTGTGAGTACCGGAAAATGGTAGAATCCCTGTGAGTATCGAAAAATTGTAGAATCCGGCCGAGTTCCCGGAAATGGTAGAATCGGTGGGAGTCCCGAAAAACTGTCCCTGTGAGTACCGGAATATGGTAGAATCCCTGCGAGTATCGAAAAATGGTAGAATCCGGCAGAGTTCCCGGAAATGGTAGAATCGGTGCGAGTCCCGAAAAACTGTCCCTGTGAGTACCGGAAAATGGTAGAATCCCTGCGAGTATCGAAAAATGGTAGAATCCGGCAGAGTTCCCGGAAATGGTAGAATCGGTGCGAGTCCCGAAAAACTGTCCCTGTGAGTACCGGAAAATGGTAGAATCCCTGCGAGTATCGAAAAATGGTAGAATCCGACCGAGTTCCCGAAAATGGTAGAATCGGTGCGAGTCCCGAAAAACTTTCCCTGTGAGTACCGGAAAATGGTAGAATCCCTGCGAGTATCGAAAAATGGTAGAATCCAGCCGAGTTCCCGGAAATGGTAGAATCGGTGCGAGTCCCGAAAAACTTTCCCTGTGAGTACCGGAAAATGGTAGAATCCCTGCGAGTATCGAAAAATGGTAGAATCCAGCCGAGTTCCCGGAAATGGTAGAATCGGTGCGAGTCTGGAAAAACTGTCCCTGTGAGTACCGGAAAATGGTAGAATCCCTGTGAGTATCGAAAAATTGTAGAATCCGGCCGAGTTCCCGAAAATGGTAGAATCGGTGCGAGTCCTGAAAAACTGTCCTTGTGAATACCGGAAAATGGTAGAATCCGTGCGAGTATCGAAAAATTGTAAAATCCGGCCGAGTTCCCGGAAATGGTAGAATCGGTGGGAGTCCCGAAAAACTGTCCCTGTGAGTACCGGAATATGGTAGAATCCCTGCGAGTATAGAAAAATGGTAGAATCCGGCAGAGTTCCCGGAAATGGTAGAATCGGTGCGAGTCCCGAAAAACTGTCCCTGTGAGTACCGGAAATGGTAGAATCCCTACGAGTATCGAAAAATGGTAGAATCCGACCGAGTTCCCGAAAATGGTAGAATCGGTGCGAGTCCCGAAAAACTTTCCCTGTGAATACCGGAAAATGGTAGAATCCGTGCGAGTATCGAAAAATTGTAGAATCCGGCCGAGTTCCCGGAAATGGTAGAATCGGTGGGAGTCCCGAAAAACTGTCCCTGTGAGTACCGGAATATGGTAGAATCCCTGCGAGTATCGAAAAATGGTAGAATCCGGCAGAGTTCCCGGAAATGGTAGAATCGGTGCGAGTCCCGAAAAACTCTCCCTGTGAGTACCGAAAAATGGTAGAATCCCTGCGAGTATCGAAAAATGGTAGAATCCGACCGAGTTCCCGAAAATGGTAGAATCGGTGCGAGTCCCGAAAAATTTTCCCTGTGAGTACCGGAAAATGGTAGAATCCCTGCGAGTATCGAAAAATGGTAGAATCCAGCCGAGTTCCCGGAAATGGTAGAATCGGTGCGAGTCTGGAAAAACTGTCCCTGTGAGTACCGGAAAATGGTAGAATCCCTGTGAGTATCGAAAAATTGTAGAATCCGGCCGAGTTCCCGGAAATGGTAGAATCGGTGGGAGTCCCGAAAAACTGTCCCTGTGAGTACCGGAATATGGTAGAATCCCTGCGAGTATCGAAAAATGGTAGAATCCGGCAGAGTTCCCGGAAATGGTAGAATCGGTGCGAGTCCCGAAAAACTGTCCCTGTGAGTACCGGAGAATGGTAGAATCCCTGCGAGTATCGAAAAATGGTAGAATCCGACCGAGTTCCCGAAAATGGTAGAATCGGTGCGAGTCCCGAAAAACTTTCCCTGTGAGTACCGGAAAATGGTAGAATCCCTGCGAGTATCGAAAAATGGTAGAATCCAGCCGAGTTCCCGGAAATGGTAGAATCGGTGCGAGTCCTGAAAAACTGTCCTTGTGAATACCGGAAAATGGTAGAATCCGTGCGAGTATCGAAAAATTGTAGAATCCGGCCGAGTTCCCGGAAATGGTAGAATCGGTAAGAGTCCCGAAAAACTGTCCCTGTGAGTACCGGAAAATGGTAGAATCCCTACGAGTATCGAAAAATGGTAGAATCCGACCGAGTTCCCGAAAATGGTAGAATCGGTGCGAGTCCCGAAAAACTTTCCCTGTGAGTACCGGAAAATGGTAGAATCCCTGCGAGTATCGAAAAATGGTAGAATCCGACCGAGTTCCCGAAAATGGTAGAATCGGTGCGAGTCCCGAAAAACTTTCCCTGTGAGTACCGGAAAATGGTAGAATCCCTGCGAGTATCGAAAAATGGTAGAATCGAGCCGAGTTCCCGGAAATGGTAGAATCGGTGCGAGTCCTGAAAAACTGTCCTTGTGAATACCGGAAAATGGTAGAATCCGTGCGAGTATCCAAAAATTGTAGAATCCGGCCGAGTTCCCGGAAATGGTAGAATCGGTGGGAGTCCCGAAAAACTTTCCCTGTGAGTACCGGAATATGGTAGAATCCCTACGAGTATCGAAAAATGGTAGAATCCGGCAGAGTTCCCGGAAATGGTAGAATCGGTGCGAGTCCCGAAAAACTGTCCCTGTGAGTACCGGAAAATGGTAGAATCCCTACGAGTATCGAAAAATGGTAGAATCCGACCGAGTTCCCGAAAATGGTAGAATCGGTGCGAGTCCCGAAAAACTTTCTCTGTGAGTACCGGAAAATGGTAGAATCCCTGCGAGTATCGAAAAATGGTAGAATCCGACCGAGTTCCCGAAAATGGTAGAATCGGTGCGAGCCCCGAAAAACTTTCCCTGTGAGTACCGGAAAATGGTAGAATCCCTGCGAGTATCGAAAAATGGTAGAATCCAGCCGAGTTCCCGGAAATGGTAGAATCGGTGCGAGTCCTGAAAAACTGTCCTTGTGAATACCGGAAAATGGTAGAATCCGTGCGAGTATCGAAAAATTGTAGAATCCGGCCGAGTTCCCGGAAATGGTAGAATCGGTGGGAGTCCCGAAAAACTGTCCCTGTGAGTACCGGAAAATGGTAGAATCCCTACGAGTATCGAAAAATGGTAGAATCCGACCGAGTTCCCGAAAATGGTAGAATCGGTGCGAGTCCCGAAAAACTGTCCCTGTGAGTACCGGAAAATGGTAGAATCCCTGCGAGTATCGAAAAATGGTAGAATCCGACCGAGTTCCCGAAAATGGTAGAATCGGTGCGAGTCCCGAAAAACTTTCCCTGTGAGTACCGGAAAATGGTAGAATCCCTGCGAGTATCGAAAAATGGTAGAATCCAGCCGAGTTCCCGGAAATGGTAGAATCGGTGCGAGTCCTGAAAAACTGTCCTTGTGAATACCGGAAAATGGTAGAATCCGTGCGAGTATCGAAAAATTGTAGAATCCGGCCGAGTTCCCGGAAATGGTAGAATCGGTGGGAGTCCCGAAAAACTGTCCCTGTGAGTACCGGAAAATGGTAGAATCCCTACGAGTATCGAAAAATGGTAGAATCCGACCGAGTTCCCGAAAATGGTAGAATCGGTGCGAGTCCCGAAAAACTTTCCCTGTGAGTACCGGAAAATGGTAGAATCCCTGCGAGTATCGAAAAATGGTAGAATCCGACCGAGTTCCCGAAAATGGTAGAATCGGTGCGAGTCCCGAAAAACATTCCCTGTGAGTACCGGAAAATGGTAGAATCCCTGCGAGTATCGAAAAATGGTAGAATCGAGCCGAGTTCCCGGAAATGGTAGAATCGGTGCGAGTCCTGAAAAACTGTCCTTGTGAATACCGGAAAATCGTAGAATCCGTGCGAGTATCCAAAAATTGTAGAATCCGGCCGAGTTCCCGGAAATGGTAGAATCGGTGGGAGTCCCGAAAAACTTTCCCTGTGAGTACCGGAATATGGTAGAATCCCTGCGAGTATCGAAAAATGGTAGAATCCGGCAGAGTTCCCGGAAATGGTAGAATCGGTGCGAGTCCCGAAAAACTGTCCCTGTGAGTACCGGAAAATGGTAGAATCCCTACGAGTATCGAAAAATGGTAGAATCCGACCGAGTTCCCGAAAATGGTAGAATCGGTGCGAGTCCCGAAAAACTTTCTCTGTGAGTACCGGAAAATGGTAGAATCCCTGCGAGTATCGAAAAATGGTAGAATCCGACCGAGTTCCCGAAAATGGTAGAATCGGTGCGAGCCCCGAAAAACTTTCCCTGTGAGTACCGGAAAATGGTAGAATCCCTGCGAGTATCGAAAAATGGTAGAATCCAGCCGAGTTCCCGGAAATGGTAGAATCGGTGCGAGTCCTGAAAAACTGTCCTTGTGAATACCGGAAAATGGTAGAATCCGTGCGAGTATCGAAAAATTGTAGAATCCGGCCGAGTTCCCGGAAATGGTAGAATCGGTGGGAGTCCCGAAAAACTGTCCCTGTGAGTACCGGAAAATGGTAGAATCCCTACGAGTATCGAAAAATGGTAGAATCCGACCGAGTTCCCGAAAATGGTAGAATCGGTGCGAGTCCCGAAAAACTTTCCCTGTGAGTACCGGAAAATGGTAGAATCCCTGCGAGTATCGAAAAATGGTAGAATCCGACCGAGTTCCCGAAAATGGTAGAATCGGTGCGAGTCCCGAAAAACTTTCCCTGTGAGTACCGGAAAATGGTAGAATCCCTGCGAGTATCGAAAAATGGTAGAATCCAGCCGAGTTCCCGGAAATGGTAGAATCGGTGCGAGTCCTGAAAAACTGTCCTTGTGAATACCGGAAAATGGTAGAATCCGTGCGAGTATCGAAAAATTGTAGAATCCGGCCGAGTTCCCGGAAATGGTAGAATCGGTGGGAGTCCCGAAAAACTTTCCCTGTGAGTACCGGAATATGGTAGAATCCCTGCGAGTATCGAAAAATGGTAGAATCCGGCAGAGTTCCCGGAAATGGTAGAATCGGTGCGAGTCCCGAAAAACTGTCCCTGTGAGTACCGGAAAATGGTAGAATCCCTACGAGTATCGAAAAATGGTAGAATCCGACCGAGTTCCCGAAAATGGTAGAATCGGTGCGAGTCCCGAAAAACTTTCCCTGTGAGTACCGGAAAATGGTAGAATCCCTGCGAGTATCGAAAAATGGTAGAATCCGACCGAGTTCCCGAAAATGGTAGAATCGGTGCGAGTCCCGAAAAACTGTCCCTGTGAGTACCGGAAAATGGTAGAATCCCTGCGAGTATCGAAAAATGGTAGAATCCGGCCGAGTTCTCGGAAATGGTAGAATCGGTGCGAGTCCCGAAAAACTGTCCCTGTGAGTACCGGAAAATGGTAGAATCCCTGCGAGTATCGAAAAATGGTAGAATCCGACCGAGTTCCCGAAAATGGTAGAATCGGTGCGAGTCCCGAAAAACTTTCCCTGTGAATACCGGAAAATGGTAGAATCCGTGCGAGTATCGAAAAATTGTAGAATCCGGCCGAGTTCCCGGAAATGGTAGAATCGGTGGGAGTCTCGAAAAACTGTCCCTGTGAGTACCGGAATATGGTAGAATCCCTGCGAGTATCGAAAAATGGTAGAATCCGGCAGAGTTCCCGGAAATGGTAGAATCGGTGCGAGTCCCGAAAAACTGTCCCTGTGAGTACCGGAAAATGGTAGAATCCGTGCGAGTATCGAAAAATGGTAGAATCCGACCGAGTTCCCGAAAATGGTAGACTCGGTGCGAGTCCCGAAAAACTGTCCCTGTGAGTACCGGAAAATGGTAGAATCCCTGCGAGTATCGAAAAATGGTAGAATCCGGCCGAGTTGTCGGAAATGGTAGAATCGGTGCGAGTCTGGAAAAACTGTCCCTGTGAGTACCGGAAAATGGTAGAATCCCTGTGAGTATCGAAAAATTGTAGAATCCGGCCGAGTTCCCGGAAATGGTAGAATCGGTGGGAGTCCCGAAAAACTGTCCCTGTGAGTACCGGAATATGGTAGAATCCCTGCGAGTATCGAAAAATGGTAGAATCCGGCAGAGTTCCCGGAAATGGTAGAATCGGTGCGAGTCCCGAAAAACTGTCCCTGTGAGTACCGGAAAATGGTAAAATCCCTGCGAGTATCGAAAAATGGTAGAATCCGACCGAGTTCCCGAAAATGGTAGAATCGGTGCGAGTCCCGAAAAACTTTCCCTGTGAGTACCGGAAAATGGTAGAATCCCTGCGAGTATCGAAAAATGGTAGAATCCAGCCGAGTTCCCGGAAATGGTAGAATCGGTGCGAGTCCTGAAAAACTGTCCCTGTGAGTACCGGAATATGGTAGAATCCCTGCGAGTATCGAAAAATGGTAGAATCCGGCAGAGTTCCCGGAAATGGTAGAATCGGTGCGAGTCCCGAAAAACTGTCCCTGTGAGTACCGGAAAATGGTAGAATCCCTGCGAGTATCGAAAAATGGTAGAATCCGACCGAGTTCCCGAAAATGGTAGAATCGGTGCGAGTCCCGAAAAACTTTCCCTGTGAGTACCGGAAAATGGTAGAATCCCTGCGAGTATCGAAAAATGGTAGAATCCAGCCGAGTTCCCGGAAATGGTAGAATCGGTGCGAGTCCTGAAAAACTGTCCTTGTGAATACCGGAAAATGGTAGAATCCGTGCGAGTATCGAAAAATTGTAGAATCCGGCCGAGTTCCCGGAAATGGTAGAATCGGTGGGAGTCCCGAAAAACTGTCCCTGTGAGTACCGGAAAATGGTAGAATCCCTACGAGTATCGAAAAATGGTAGAATCCGACCGAGTTCCCGAAAATGGTAGAATCGGTGCGAGTCCCGAAAAACTTTCCCTGTGAGTACCGGAAAATGGTAGAATCCCTGCGAGTATCGAAAAATGGTAGAATCCGACCGAGTTCCCGAAAATGGTAGAATCGGTGCGAGTCCCGAAAAACTTTCCCTGTGAGTACCGGAAAATGGTAGAATCCCTGCGAGTATCGAAAAATGGTAGAATCGAGCCGAGTTCCCGGAAATGGTAGAATCGGTGCGAGTCCTGAAAAACTGTCCTTGTGAATACCGGAAAATGGTAGAATCCGTGCGAGTATCCAAAAATTGTAGAATCCGGCCGAGTTCCCGGAAATGGTAGAATCGGTGGGAGTCCCGAAAAACTTTCCCTGTGAGTACCGGAATATGGTAGAATCCCTGCGAGTATCGAAAAATGGTAGAATCCGGCAGAGTTCCCGGAAATGGTAGAATCGGTGCGAGTCCCGAAAAACTGTCCCTGTGAGTACCGGAAAATGGTAGAATCCCTACGAGTATCGAAAAATGGTAGAATCCGACCGAGTTCCCGAAAATGGTAGAATCGGTGCGAGTCCCGAAAAACTTTCTCTGTGAGTACCGGAAAATGGTAGAATCCCTGCGAGTATCGAAAAATGGTAGAATCCGACCGAGTTCCCGAAAATGGTAGAATCGGTGCGAGCCCCGAAAAACTTTCCCTGTGAGTACCGGAAAATGGTAGAATCCCTGCGAGTATCGAAAAATGGTAGAATCCAGCCGAGTTCCCGGAAATGGTAGAATCGGTGCGAGTCCTGAAAAACTGTCCTTGTGAATACCGGAAAATGGTAGAATCCGTGCGAGTATCGAAAAATTGTAGAATCCGGCCGAGTTCCCGGAAATGGTAGAATCGGTGGGAGTCCCGAAAAACTGTCCCTGTGAGTACCGGAAAATGGTAGAATCCCTACGAGTATCGAAAAATGGTAGAATCCGACCGAGTTCCCGAAAATGGTAGAATCGGTGCGAGTCCCGAAAAACTTTCCCTGTGAGTACCGGAAAATGGTAGAATCCCTGCGAGTATCGAAAAATGGTAGAATCCGACCGAGTTCCCGAAAATGGTAGAATCGGTGCGAGTCCCGAAAAACTTTCCCTGTGAGTACCGGAAAATGGTAGAATCCCTGCGAGTATCGAAAAATGGTAGAATCGAGCCGAGTTCCCGGAAATGGTAGAATCGGTGCGAGTCCTGAAAAACTGTCCTTGTGAATACCGGAAAATCGTAGAATCCGTGCGAGTATCCAAAAATTGTAGAATCCGGCCGAGTTCCCGGAAATGGTAGAATCGGTGGGAGTCCCGAAAAACTTTCCCTGTGAGTACCGGAATATGGTAGAATCCCTGCGAGTATCGAAAAATGGTAGAATCCGGCAGAGTTCCCGGAAATGGTAGAATCGGTGCGAGTCCCGAAAAACTGTCCCTGTGAGTACCGGAAAATGGTAGAATCCCTACGAGTATCGAAAAATGGTAGAATCCGACCGAGTTCCCGAAAATGGTAGAATCGGTGCGAGTCCCGAAAAACTTTCTCTGTGAGTACCGGAAAATGGTAGAATCCCTGCGAGTATCGAAAAATGGTAGAATCCGACCGAGTTCCCGAAAATGGTAGAATCGGTGCGAGCCCCGAAAAACTTTCCCTGTGAGTACCGGAAAATGGTAGAATCCCTGCGAGTATCGAAAAATGGTAGAATCCAGCCGAGTTCCCGGAAATGGTAGAATCGGTGCGAGTCCTGAAAAACTGTCCTTGTGAATACCGGAAAATGGTAGAATCCGTGCGAGTATCGAAAAATTGTAGAATCCGGCCGAGTTCCCGGAAATGGTAGAATCGGTGGGAGTCCCGAAAAACTGTCCCTGTGAGTACCGGAAAATGGTAGAATCCCTACGAGTATCGAAAAATGGTAGAATCCGACCGAGTTCCCGAAAATGGTAGAATCGGTGCGAGTCCCGAAAAACTTTCCCTGTGAGTACCGGAAAATGGTAGAATCCCTGCGAGTATCGAAAAATGGTAGAATCCGACCGAGTTCCCGAAAATGGTAGAATCGGTGCGAGTCCCGAAAAACTTTCCCTGTGAGTACCGGAAAATGGTAGAATCCCTGCGAGTATCGAAAAATGGTAGAATCCAGCCGAGTTCCCGGAAATGGTAGAATCGGTGCGAGTCCTGAAAAACTGTCCTTGTGAATACCGGAAAATGGTAGAATCCGTGCGAGTATCGAAAAATTGTAGAATCCGGCCGAGTTCCCGGAAATGGTAGAATCGGTGGGAGTCCCGAAAAACTTTCCCTGTGAGTACCGGAATATGGTAGAATCCCTGCGAGTATCGAAAAATGGTAGAATCCGGCAGAGTTCCCGGAAATGGTAGAATCGGTGCGAGTCCCGAAAAACTGTCCCTGTGAGTACCGGAAAATGGTAGAATCCCTACGAGTATCGAAAAATGGTAGAATCCGACCGAGTTCCCGAAAATGGTAGAATCGGTGCGAGTCCCGAAAAACTTTCCCTGTGAGTACCGGAAAATGGTAGAATCCCTGCGAGTATCGAAAAATGGTAGAATCCGACCGAGTTCCCGAAAATGGTAGAATCGGTGCGAGTCCCGAAAAACTGTCCCTGTGAGTACCGGAAAATGGTAGAATCCCTGCGAGTATCGAAAAATGGTAGAATCCGGCCGAGTTCTCGGAAATGGTAGAATCGGTGCGAGTCCCGAAAAACTGTCCCTGTGAGTACCGGAAAATGGTAGAATCCCTGCGAGTATCGAAAAATGGTAGAATCCGACCGAGTTCCCGAAAATGGTAGAATCGGTGCGAGTCCCGAAAAACTTTCCCTGTGAATACCGGAAAATGGTAGAATCCGTGCGAGTATCGAAAAATTGTAGAATCCGGCCGAGTTCCCGGAAATGGTAGAATCGGTGGGAGTCTCGAAAAACTGTCCCTGTGAGTACCGGAATATGGTAGAATCCCTGCGAGTATCGAAAAATGGTAGAATCCGGCAGAGTTCCCGGAAATGGTAGAATCGGTGCGAGTCCCGAAAAACTGTCCCTGTGAGTACCGGAAAATGGTAGAATCCGTGCGAGTATCGAAAAATGGTAGAATCCGACCGAGTTCCCGAAAATGGTAGACTCGGTGCGAGTCCCGAAAAACTGTCCCTGTGAGTACCGGAAAATGGTAGAATCCCTGCGAGTATCGAAAAATGGTAGAATCCGGCCGAGTTGTCGGAAATGGTAGAATCGGTGCGAGTCTGGAAAAACTGTCCCTGTGAGTACCGGAAAATGGTAGAATCCCTGTGAGTATCGAAAAATTGTAGAATCCGGCCGAGTTCCCGGAAATGGTAGAATCGGTGGGAGTCCCGAAAAACTGTCCCTGTGAGTACCGGAATATGGTAGAATCCCTGCGAGTATCGAAAAATGGTAGAATCCGGCAGAGTTCCCGGAAATGGTAGAATCGGTGCGAGTCCCGAAAAACTGTCCCTGTGAGTACCGGAAAATGGTAAAATCCCTGCGAGTATCGAAAAATGGTAGAATCCGACCGAGTTCCCGAAAATGGTAGAATCGGTGCGAGTCCCGAAAAACTTTCCCTGTGAGTACCGGAAAATGGTAGAATCCCTGCGAGTATCGAAAAATGGTAGAATCCAGCCGAGTTCCCGGAAATGGTAGAATCGGTGCGAGTCCTGAAAAACTGTCCCTGTGAGTACCGGAATATGGTAGAATCCCTGCGAGTATCGAAAAATGGTAGAATCCGGCAGAGTTCCCGGAAATGGTAGAATCGGTGCGAGTCCCGAAAAACTGTCCCTGTGAGTACCGGAAAATGGTAGAATCCCTGCGAGTATCGAAAAATGGTAGAATCCGACCGAGTTCCCGAAAATGGTAGAATCGGTGCGAGTCCCGAAAAACTTTCCCTGTGAGTACCGGAAAATGGTAGAATCCCTGCGAGTATCGAAAAATGGTAGAATCCAGCCGAGTTCCCGGAAATGGTAGAATCGGTGCGAGTCCTGAAAAACTGTCCTTGTGAATACCGGAAAATG
Organism: Vitis vinifera; assembly: GCF_030704535.1. Taxonomy (NCBI): domain Eukaryota; kingdom Viridiplantae; phylum Streptophyta; class Magnoliopsida; order Vitales; family Vitaceae; genus Vitis; species Vitis vinifera. The sequence goes on from NC_081820.1 coordinate 12,496,631, forward strand.
GTAGAATCCGTGCGAGTATCGAAAAATTGTAGAATCCGGCCGAGTTCCCGGAAATGGTAGAATCGGTGGGAGTCCCGAAAAACTGTCCCTGTGAGTACCGGAAAATGGTAGAATCCCTACGAGTATCGAAAAATGGTAGAATCCGACCGAGTTCCCGAAAATGGTAGAATCGGTGCGAGTCCCGAAAAACTTTCCCTGTGAGTACCGGAAAATGGTAGAATCCCTGCGAGTATCGAAAAATGGTAGAATCCGACCGAGTTCCCGAAAATGGTAGAATCGGTGCGAGTCCCGAAAAACTTTCCCTGTGAGTACCGGAAAATGGTAGAATCCCTGCGAGTATCGAAAAATGGTAGAATCGAGCCGAGTTCCCGGAAATGGTAGAATCGGTGCGAGTCCTGAAAAACTGTCCTTGTGAATACCGGAAAATGGTAGAATCCGTGCGAGTATCCAAAAATTGTAGAATCCGGCCGAGTTCCCGGAAATGGTAGAATCGGTGGGAGTCCCGAAAAACTTTCCCTGTGAGTACCGGAATATGGTAGAATCCCTGCGAGTATCGAAAAATGGTAGAATCCGGCAGAGTTCCCGGAAATGGTAGAATCGGTGCGAGTCCCGAAAAACTGTCCCTGTGAGTACCGGAAAATGGTAGAATCCCTACGAGTATCGAAAAATGGTAGAATCCGACCGAGTTCCCGAAAATGGTAGAATCGGTGCGAGTCCCGAAAAACTTTCTCTGTGAGTACCGGAAAATGGTAGAATCCCTGCGAGTATCGAAAAATGGTAGAATCCGACCGAGTTCCCGAAAATGGTAGAATCGGTGCGAGCCCCGAAAAACTTTCCCTGTGAGTACCGGAAAATGGTAGAATCCCTGCGAGTATCGAAAAATGGTAGAATCCAGCCGAGTTCCCGGAAATGGTAGAATCGGTGCGAGTCCTGAAAAACTGTCCTTGTGAATACCGGAAAATGGTAGAATCCGTGCGAGTATCGAAAAATTGTAGAATCCGGCCGAGTTCCCGGAAATGGTAGAATCGGTGGGAGTCTCGAAAAACTTTCCCTGTGAGTACCGGAATATGGTAGAATCCCTGCGAGTATCGAAAAATGGTAGAATCCGGCAGAGTTCCCGGAAATGGTAGAATCGGTGCGAGTCCCGAAAAACTGTCCCTGTGAGTACCGGAAAATGGTAGAATCCCTACGAGTATCGAAAAATGGTAGAATCCGACCGAGTTCCCGAAAATGGTAGAATCGGTGCGAGTCCCGAAAAACTTTCCCTGTGAGTACCGGAAAATGGTAGAATCCCTGCGAGTATCGAAAAATGGTAGAATCCGACCGAGTTCCCGAAAATGGTAGAATCGGTGCGAGTCCCGAAAAACTGTCCCTGTGAGTACCGGAAAATGGTAGAATCCCTGCGAGTATCGAAAAATGGTAGAATCCGGCCGAGTTCTCGGAAATGGTAGAATCGGTGCGAGTCCCGAAAAACTGTCCCTGTGAGTACCGGAAAATGGTAGAATCCCTGCGAGTATCGAAAAATGGTAGAATCCGACCGAGTTCCCGAAAATGGTAGAATCGGTGCGAGTCCCGAAAAACTTTCCCTGTGAATACCGGAAAATGGTAGAATCCGTGCGAGTATCGAAAAATTGTAGAATCCGGCCGAGTTCCCGGAAATGGTAGAATCGGTGGGAGTCTCGAAAAACTGTCCCTGTGAGTACCGGAATATGGTAGAATCCCTGCGAGTATCGAAAAATGGTAGAATCCGGCAGAGTTCCCGGAAATGGTAGAATCGGTGCGAGTCCCGAAAAACTGTCCCTGTGAGTACCGGAAAATGGTAGAATCCGTGCGAGTATCGAAAAATGGTAGAATCCGACCGAGTTCCCGAAAATGGTAGACTCGGTGCGAGTCCCGAAAAACTGTCCCTGTGAGTACCGGAAAATGGTAGAATCCCTGCGAGTATCGAAAAATGGTAGAATCCGGCCGAGTTGTCGGAAATGGTAGAATCGGTGCGAGTCTGGAAAAACTGTCCCTGTGAGTACCGGAAAATGGTAGAATCCCTGTGAGTATCGAAAAATTGTAGAATCCGGCCGAGTTCCCGGAAATGGTAGAATCGGTGGGAGTCCCGAAAAACTGTCCCTGTGAGTACCGGAATATGGTAGAATCCCTGCGAGTATCGAAAAATGGTAGAATCCGGCAGAGTTCCCGGAAATGGTAGAATCGGTGCGAGTCCCGAAAAACTGTCCCTGTGAGTACCGGAAAATGGTAAAATCCCTGCGAGTATCGAAAAATGGTAGAATCCGACCGAGTTCCCGAAAATGGTAGAATCGGTGCGAGTCCCGAAAAACTTTCCCTGTGAGTACCGGAAAATGGTAGAATCCCTGCGAGTATCGAAAAATGGTAGAATCCAGCCGAGTTCCCGGAAATGGTAGAATCGGTGCGAGTCCTGAAAAACTGTCCCTGTGAGTACCGGAATATGGTAGAATCCCTGCGAGTATCGAAAAATGGTAGAATCCGGCAGAGTTCCCGGAAATGGTAGAATCGGTGCGAGTCCCGAAAAACTGTCCCTGTGAGTACCGGAAAATGGTAGAATCCCTGCGAGTATCGAAAAATGGTAGAATCCGACCGAGTTCCCGAAAATGGTAGAATTGGTGCGAGTCCCGAAAAACTTTCCCTGTGAGTACCGGATAATGGTAGAATCCCTGCGAGTATCGAAAAATGGTAGAATCCAGCCGAGTTCCCGGAAATGGTAGAATCGGTGCGAGTCCTGAAAAACTGTCCTTGTGAGTACCGGAAAATGGTAGAATCCCTGCGAGTATCGAAAAATGGTAGAATCCGACCGAGTTCCCGAAAATGGTAGAATCGGTGCGAGTCCCGAAAAACTGTCCCTGTGAGTACCGGAAAATGGTAGAATCCCTGCGAGTATCGAAAAATGGTAGAATCCGGCCGAGTTCTCGGAAATGGTAGAATCGGTGCGAGTCTGGAAAAACTGTCCCTGTGAGTACTGGAAAATGGTAGAATCCCTGTGAGTATCGAAAAATTGTAGAATCCGGCCGAGTTCCCGGAAATGGTAGAATCGGTGGGAGTCCCGAAAAACTGTCCCTGTGAGTACCGGAATATGGTAGAATCCCTGCGAGTATCGAAAAATGGTAGAATCCGGCAGAGTTCCCGGAAATGGTAGAATCGGTGCGAGTCCCGAAAAACTCTCCCTGTGAGTACCGGAAAATGGTAGAATCCGTGCGAGTATCGAAAAATGGTAGAATCCGACCGAGTTCCCGAAAATGGTAGACTCGGTGCGAGTCCCGAAAAACTGTCCCTGTGAGTACCGGAAAATGGTAGAATCCCTGCGAGTATCGAAAAATGGTAGAATCCGGCCGAGTTCTCGGAAATGGTAGAATCGGTGCGAGTCTGGAAAAACTGTCCCTGTGAGTACCGGAAAATGGTAGAATCCCTGTGAGTATCGAAAAATTGTAGAATCCGGCCGAGTTCCCGGAAATGGTAGAATCGGTGGGAGTCCCGAAAAACTGTCCCTGTGAGTACCGGAATATGGTAGAATCCCTGCGAGTATCGAAAAATGGTAGAATCCGGCAGAGTTCCCGGAAATGGTAGAATCGGTGCGAGTCCCGAAAAACTGTCCCTGTGAGTACCGGAAAATGGTAGAATCCCTGCGAGTATCGAAAAATGGTAGAATCCGACCGAGTTCCCGAAAATGGTAGAATCGGTGCGAGTCCCGAAAAACTTTCCCTGTGAGTACCGGAAAATGGTAGAATCCCTGCGAGTATCGAAAAATGGTAGAATCCAGCCGAGTTCCCGGAAATGGTAGAATCGGTGCGAGTCCTGAAAAACTGTCCTTGTGAATACCGGAAAATGGTAGAATCCGTGCGAGTATCGAAAAATTGTAGAATCCGGCCGAGTTCCCGGAAATGGTAGAATCGGTGGGAGTCCCGATAAACTGTCCCTTTGAGTACCGGAAAATGGTAGAATCCCTACGAGTATCGAAAAATGGTAGAATCCGACCGAGTTCCCGAAAATGGTAGAATCGGTGCGAGTCCCGAAAAACTTTCCCTGTGAGTACCGGAAAATGGTAGAATCCCTGCGAGTATCGAAAAATGGTAGAATCCGACCGAGTTCCCGAAAATGGTAGAATCGGTGCGAGTCCCGAAAAACTTTCCCTGTGAGTACCGGAAAATGGTAGAATCCCTGCGAGTATCGAAAAATGGTAGAATCCAGCCGAGTTCCCGGAAATGGTAGAATCGGTGCGAGTCCTGAAAAACTGTCCTTGTGAATACCGGAAAATGGTAGAATCCGTGCGAGTATCGAAAAATTGTAGAATCCGGCCGAGTTCCCGGAAATGGTAGAATCGGTGGGAGTCCCGAAAAACTTTCCCTGTGAGTACCGGAATATGGTAGAATCCCTGCGAGTATCGAAAAATGGTAGAATCCGACCGAGTTCCCGAAAATGGTAGAATCGGTGCGAGTCCCGAAAAACTGTCCCTGTGAGTACCGGAAAATGGTAGAATCCCTGCGAGTATCGAAAAATGGTAGAATCCGGCCGAGTTCTCGGAAATGGTAGAATCGGTGCGAGTCTGGAAAAACTGTCCCTGTGAGTACTGGAAAATGGTAGAATCCCTGTGAGTATCGAAAAATTGTAGAATCCGGCCGAGTTCCCGGAAATGGTAGAATCGGTGGGAGTCCCGAAAAACTGTCCCTGTGAGTACCGGAATATGGTAGAATCCCTGCGAGTATCGAAAAATGGTAGAATCCGGCAGAGTTCCCGGAAATGGTAGAATCGGTGCGAGTCCCGAAAAACTCTCCCTGTGAGTACCGGAAAATGGTAGAATCCGTGCGAGTATCGAAAAATGGTAGAATCCGACCGAGTTCCCGAAAATGGTAGACTCGGTGCGAGTCCCGAAAAACTGTCCCTGTGAGTACCGGAAAATGGTAGAATCCCTGCGAGTATCGAAAAATGGTAGAATCCGGCCGAGTTCTCGGAAATGGTAGAATCGGTGCGAGTCTGGAAAAACTGTCCCTGTGAGTACCGGAAAATGGTAGAATCCCTGTGAGTATCGAAAAATTGTAGAATCCGGCCGAGTTCCCGGAAATGGTAGAATCGGTGGGAGTCCCGAAAAACTGTCCCTGTGAGTACCGGAATATGGTAGAATCCCTGCGAGTATCGAAAAATGGTAGAATCCGGCAGAGTTCCCGGAAATGGTAGAATCGGTGCGAGTCCCGAAAAACTGTCCCTGTGAGTACCGGAAAATGGTAGAATCCCTGCGAGTATCGAAAAATGGTAGAATCCGACCGAGTTCCCGAAAATGGTAGAATTGGTGCGAGTCCCGAAAAACTTTCCCTGTGAGTACCGGAAAATGGTAGAATCCCTGCGAGTATCGAAAAATGGTAGAATCCAGCCGAGTTCCCGGAAATGGTAGAATCGGTGCGAGTCCTGAAAAACTGTCCTTGTGAATACCGGAAAATGGTAGAATCCGTGCGAGTATCGAAAAATTGTAGAATCCGGCCGAGTTCCCGGAAATGGTAGAATCGGTGGGAGTCCCGATAAACTGTCCCTTTGAGTACCGGAAAATGGTAGAATCCCTACGAGTATCGAAAAATGGTAGAATCCGACCGAGTTCCCGAAAATGGTAGAATCGGTGCGAGTCCCGAAAAACTTTCCCTGTGAGTACCGGAAAATGGTAGAATCCCTGCGAGTATCGAAAAATGGTAGAATCCGACCGAGTTCCCGAAAATGGTAGAATCGGTGCGAGTCCCGAAAAACTTTCCCTGTGAGTACCGGAAAATGGTAGAATCCCTGCGAGTATCGAAAAATGGTAGAATCCAGCCGAGTTCCCGGAAATGGTAGAATCGGTGCGAGTCCTGAAAAACTGTCCTTGTGAATACCGGAAAATGGTAGAATCCGTGCGAGTATCGAAAAATTGTAGAATCCGGCCGAGTTCCCGGAAATGGTAGAATCGGTGGGAGTCCCGAAAAACTGTCCCTGTGAGTACCGGAATATGGTAGAATCCCTGCGAGTATCGAAAAATGGTAGAATCCGGCAGAGTTCCCGGAAATGGTAGAATCGGTGCGAGTCCCGAAAAACTGTCCCTGTGAGTACCGGAAAATGGTAGAATCCCTACGAGTATCGAAAAATGGTAGAATCCGACCGAGTTCCCGAAAATGGTAGACTCGGTGCGAGTCCCGAAAAACTGTCCCTGTGAGTACCGGAAAATGGTAGAATCCCTGCGAGTATCGAAAAATGGTAGAATCCGGCCGAGTTCTCGGAAATGGTAGAATCGGTGCGAGTCTGGAAAAACTGTCCCTGTGAGTACCGGAAAATGGTAGAATCCCTGTGAGTATCGAAAAATTGTAGAATCCGGCCGAGTTCCCGGAAATGGTAGAATCGGTGGGAGTCCCGAAAAACTGTCCCTGTGAGTACCGGAATATGGTAGAATCCCTGCGAGTATCGAAAAATGGTAGAATCCGGCAGAGTTCCCGGAAATGGTAGAATCGGTGCGAGTCCCGAAAAACTGTCCCTGTGAGTACCGGAAAATGGTAGAATCCCTGCGAGTATCGAAAAATGGTAGAATCCGACCGAGTTCCCGAAAATGGTAGAATTGGTGCGAGTCCCGAAAAACTTTCCCTGTGAGTACCGGAAAATGGTAGAATCCCTGCGAGTATCGAAAAATGGTAGAATCCAGCCGAGTTCCCGGAAATGGTAGAATCGGTGCGAGTCCTGAAAAACTGTCCTTGTGAATACCGGAAAATGGTAGAATCCGTGCGAGTATCGAAAAATTGTAGAATCCGGCCGAGTTCCCGGAAATGGTAGAATCGGTGGGAGTCCCGATAAACTGTCCCTTTGAGTACCGGAAAATGGTAGAATCCCTACGAGTATCGAAAAATGGTAGAATCCGACCGAGTTCCCGAAAATGGTAGAATCGGTGCGAGTCCCGAAAAACTTTCCCTGTGAGTACCGGAAAATGGTAGAATCCCTGCGAGTATCGAAAAATGGTAGAATCCGACCGAGTTCCCGAAAATGGTAGAATCGGTGCGAGTCCCGAAAAACTTTCCCTGTGAGTACCGGAAAATGGTAGAATCCCTGCGAGTATCGAAAAATGGTAGAATCCAGCCGAGTTCCCGGAAATGGTAGAATCGGTGCGAGTCCTGAAAAACTGTCCTTGTGAATACCGGAAAATGGTAGAATCCGTGCGAGTATCGAAAAATTGTAGAATCCGGCCGAGTTCCCGGAAATGGTAGAATCGGTGGGAGTCCCGAAAAACTTTCCCTGTGAGTACCGGAATATGGTAGAATCCCTGCGAGTATCGAAAAATGGTAGAATCCGACCGAGTTCCCGAAAATGGTAGAATCGGTGCGATTCCCGAAAAACTGTCCCTGTGAGTACCGGAAAATGGTAGAATCCCTGCGAGTATCGAAAAATGGTAGAATCCGGCCGAGTTCTCGGAAATGGTAGAATCGGTGCGAGTCTGGAAAAACTGTCCCTGTGAGTACTGGAAAATGGTAGAATCCCTGTGAGTATCGAAAAATTGTAGAATCCGGCCGAGTTCCCGGAAATGGTAGAATCGGTGGGAGTCCCGAAAAACTGTCCCTGTGAGTACCGGAATATGGTAGAATCCCTGCGAGTATCGAAAAATGGTAGAATCCGGCAGAGTTCCCGGAAATGGTAGAATCGGTGCGAGTCCCGAAAAACTCTCCCTGTGAGTACCGGAAAATGGTAGAATCCGTGCGAGTATCGAAAAATGGTAGAATCCGACCGAGTTCCCGAAAATGGTAGACTCGGTGCGAGTCCCGAAAAACTGTCCCTGTGAGTACCGGAAAATGGTAGAATCCCTGCGAGTATCGAAAAATGGTAGAATCCGGCCGAGTTCTCGGAAATGGTAGAATCGGTGCGAGTCTGGAAAAACTGTCCCTGTGAGTACCGGAAAATGGTAGAATCCCTGTGAGTATCGAAAAATTGTAGAATCCGGCCGAGTTCCCGGAAATGGTAGAATCGGTGGGAGTCCCGAAAAACTGTCCCTGTGAGTACCGGAATATGGTAGAATCCCTGCGAGTATCGAAAAATGGTAGAATCCGGCAGAGTTCCCGGAAATGGTAGAATCGGTGCGAGTCCCGAAAAACTGTCCCTGTGAGTACCGGAAAATGGTAGAATCCCTGCGAGTATCGAAAAATGGTAGAATCCGACCGAGTTCCCGAAAATGGTAGAATTGGTGCGAGTCCCGAAAAACTTTCCCTGTGAGTACCGGAAAATGGTAGAATCCCTGCGAGTATCGAAAAATGGTAGAATCCAGCCGAGTTCCCGGAAATGGTAGAATCGGTGCGAGTCCTGAAAAACTGTCCTTGTGAATACCGGAAAATGGTAGAATCCGTGCGAGTATCGAAAAATTGTAGAATCCGGCCGAGTTCCCGGAAATGGTAGAATCGGTGGGAGTCCCGATAAACTGTCCCTTTGAGTACCGGAAAATGGTAGAATCCCTACGAGTATCGAAAAATGGTAGAATCCGACCGAGTTCCCGAAAATGGTAGAATTGGTGCGAGTCCCGAAAAACTTTCCCTGTGAGTACCGGAAAATGGTAGAATCCCTGCGAGTATCGAAAAATGGTAGAATCCAGCCGAGTTCCCGGAAATGGTAGAATCGGTGCGAGTCCTGAAAAACTGTCCTTGTGAATACCGGAAAATGGTAGAATCCGTGCGAGTATCGAAAAATTGTAGAATCCGGCCGAGTTCCCGGAAATGGTAGAATCGGTGGGAGTCCCGATAAACTGTCCCTTTGAGTACCGGAAAATGGTAGAATCCCTACGAGTATCGAAAAATGGTAGAATCCGACCGAGTTCCCGAAAATGGTAGAATCGGTGCGAGTCCCGAAAAACTTTCCCTGTGAGTACCGGAAAATGGTAGAATCCCTGCGAGTATCGAAAAATGGTAGAATCCGACCGAGTTCCCGAAAATGGTAGAATCGGTGCGAGTCCCGAAAAACTTTCCCTGTGAGTACCGGAAAATGGTAGAATCCCTGCGAGTATCGAAAAATGGTAGAATCCAGCCGAGTTCCCGGAAATGGTAGAATCGGTGCGAGTCCCGAAAAACTGTCCCTGTGAGTACCGGAATATGGTAGAATCCCTGCGAGTATCGAAAAATGGTAGAATCCGGCAGAGTTCCCGGAAATGGTAGAATCGGTGCGAGTCCTGAAAAACTGTCCTTGTGAATACCGGAAAATGGTAGAATCCGTGCGAGTATCGAAAAATTGTAGAATCCGGCCGAGTTCCCGGAAATGGTAGAATCGGTGGGAGTCCCGAAAAACTTTCCCTGTGAGTACCGGAATATGGTAGAATCCCTGCGAGTATCGAAAAATGGTAGAATCCGACCGAGTTCCCGAAAATGGTAGAATCGGTGCGAGTCCCGAAAAACTGTCCCTGTGAGTACCGGAAAATGGTAGAATCCCTGCGAGTATCGAAAAATGGTAGAATCCGGCCGAGTTCTCGGAAATGGTAGAATCGGTGCGAGTCTGGAAAAACTGTCCCTGTGAGTACCGGAAAATGGTAGAATCCCTGTGAGTATCGAAAAATTGTAGAATCCGGCCGAGTTCCCGGAAATGGTAGAATCGGTGCGAGTCCCGAAAAACTGTCCCTGTGAGTACCGGAATATGGTAGAATCCCTGCGAGTATCGAAAAATGGTAGAATCCGGTAGAGTTCCCGGAAATGGTAGAATCGGTGCGAGTCCCGAAAAACTCTCCCTGTGAGTACCGAAAAATGGTAGAATCCCTACGAGTATCGAAAAATGGTAGAATCCGACCGAGTTCCCGAAAATGGTAGAATCGGTGCGAGTCCCGAAAAACTTTCCCTGTGAATACCGGAAAATGGTAGATTCCGTGCGAGTATCGAAAAATTGTAGAATCCGGCCGAGTTCCCGGAAATGGTAGAATCGGTGGGAGTCTCGAAAAACTGTCCCTGTGAGTACCGGAATATGGTAGAATCCCTGCGAGTATCGAAAAATGGTAGAATCCGGCAGAGTTCCCGGAAATGGTAGAATCGGTGCGAGTCCCGAAAAACTGTCCCTGTGAGTACCGGAAAATGGTAGAATCCGTGCGAGTATCGAAAAATGGTAGAATCCGACCGAGTTCCCGAAAATGGTAGACTCGGTGCGAGTCCCGAAAAACTGTCCCTGTGAGTACCGGAAAATGGTAGAATCCCTGCGAGTATCGAAAAATGGTAGAATCCGGCCGAGTTCTCGGAAATGGTAGAATCGGTGCGAGTCTGGAAAAACTGTCCCTGTGAGTACCGGAAAATGGTAGAATCCCTGTGAGTATCGAAAAATTGTAGAATCCGGCCGAGTTCCCGGAAATGGTAGAATCGGTGGGAGTCCCGAAAAACTTTCCCTGTGAGTACCGGAATATGGTAGAATCCCTGCGAGTATCGAAAAATGGTAGAATCCGACCGAGTTCCCGAAAATGGTAGAATCGGTGCGAGTCCCGAAAAACTGTCCCTGTGAGTACCGGAAAATGGTAGAATCCCTGCGAGTATCGAAAAATGGTAGAATCCAGCCGAGTTCCCGGAAATGGTAGAATCGGTGCGAGTCCTGAAAAACTGTCCTTGTGAATACCGGAAAATGGTAGAATCCGTGCGAGTATCGAAAAATTGTAGAATCCGGCCGAGTTCCCGGAAATGGTAGAATCGGTGGGAGTCCCGAAAAACTTTCCCTGTGAGTACCGGAATATGGTAGAATCCCTGCGAGTATCGAAAAATGGTAGAATCCGACCGAGTTCCCGAAAATGGTAGAATCGGTGCGAGTCCCGAAAAACTGTCCCTGTGAGTACCGGAAAATGGTAGAATCCCTGCGAGTATCGAAAAATGGTAGAATCCGGCCGAGTTCTCGGAAATGGTAGAATCGGTGCGAGTCTGGAAAAACTGTCCCTGTGAGTACTGGAAAATGGTAGAATCCCTGTGAGTATCGAAAAATTGTAGAATCCGGCCGAGTTCCCGGAAATGGTAGAATCGGTGGGAGTCCCGAAAAACTGTCCCTGTGAGTACCGGAATATGGTAGAATCCCTGCGAGTATCGAAAAATGGTAGAATCCGGCAGAGTTCCCGGAAATGGTAGAATCGGTGCGAGTCCCGAAAAACTCTCCCTGTGAGTACCGGAAAATGGTAGAATCCGTGCGAGTATCGAAAAATGGTAGAATCCGACCGAGTTCCCGAAAATGGTAGACTCGGTGCGAGTCCCGAAAAACTGTCCCTGTGAGTACCGGAAAATGGTAGAATCCCTGCGAGTATCGAAAAATGGTAGAATCCGGCCGAGTTCTCGGAAATGGTAGAATCGGTGCGAGTCTGGAAAAACTGTCCCTGTGAGTACCGGAAAATGGTAGAATCCCTGTGAGTATCGAAAAATTGTAGAATCCGGCCGAGTTCCCGGAAATGGTAGAATCGGTGGGAGTCCCGAAAAACTGTCCCTGTGAGTACCGGAATATGGTAGAATCCCTGCGAGTATCGAAAAATGGTAGAATCCGGCAGAGTTCCCGGAAATGGTAGAATCGGTGCGAGTCCCGAAAAACTGTCCCTGTGAGTACCGGAAAATGGTAGAATCCCTGCGAGTATCGAAAAATGGTAGAATCCGACCGAGTTCCCGAAAATGGTAGAATTGGTGCGAGTCCCGAAAAACTTTCCCTGTGAGTACCGGAAAATGGTAGAATCCCTGCGAGTATCGAAAAATGGTAGAATCCAGCCGAGTTCCCGGAAATGGTAGAATCGGTGCGAGTCCTGAAAAACTGTCCTTGTGAATACCGGAAAATGGTAGAATCCGTGCGAGTATCGAAAAATTGTAGAATCCGGCCGAGTTCCCGGAAATGGTAGAATCGGTGGGAGTCCCGATAAACTGTCCCTTTGAGTACCGGAAAATGGTAGAATCCCTACGAGTATCGAAAAATGGTAGAATCCGACCGAGTTCCCGAAAATGGTAGAATCGGTGCGAGTCCCGAAAAACTTTCCCTGTGAGTACCGGAAAATGGTAGAATCCCTGCGAGTATCGAAAAATGGTAGAATCCGACCGAGTTCCCGAAAATGGTAGAATCGGTGCGAGTCCCGAAAAACTTTCCCTGTGAGTACCGGAAAATGGTAGAATCCCTGCGAGTATCGAAAAATGGTAGAATCCAGCCGAGTTCCCGGAAATGGTAGAATCGGTGCGAGTCCTGAAAAACTGTCCTTGTGAATACCGGAAAATGGTAGAATCCGTGCGAGTATCGAAAAATTGTAGAATCCGGCCGAGTTCCCGGAAATGGTAGAATCGGTGGGAGTCCCGAAAAACTTTCCCTGTGAGTACCGGAATATGGTAGAATCCCTGCGAGTATCGAAAAATGGTAGAATCCGACCGAGTTCCCGAAAATGGTAGAATCGGTGCGAGTCCCGAAAAACTGTCCCTGTGAGTACCGGAAAATGGTAGAATCCCTGCGAGTATCGAAAAATGGTAGAATCCGGCCGAGTTCTCGGAAATGGTAGAATCGGTGCGAGTCTGGAAAAACTGTCCCTGTGAGTACCGGAAAATGGTAGAATCCCTGTGAGTATCGAAAAATTGTAGAATCCGGCCGAGTTCCCGGAAATGGTAGAATCGGTGCGAGTCCCGAAAAACTGTCCCTGTGAGTACCGGAATATGGTAGAATCCCTGCGAGTATCGAAAAATGGTAGAATCCGGTAGAGTTCCCGGAAATGGTAGAATCGGTGCGAGTCCCGAAAAACTCTCCCTGTGAGTACCGAAAAATGGTAGAATCCCTACGAGTATCGAAAAATGGTAGAATCCGACCGAGTTCCCGAAAATGGTAGAATCGGTGCGAGTCCCGAAAAACTTTCCCTGTGAATACCGGAAAATGGTAGATTCCGTGCGAGTATCGAAAAATTGTAGAATCCGGCCGAGTTCCCGGAAATGGTAGAATCGGTGGGAGTCTCGAAAAACTGTCCCTGTGAGTACCGGAATATGGTAGAATCCCTGCGAGTATCGAAAAATGGTAGAATCCGGCAGAGTTCCCGGAAATGGTAGAATCGGTGCGAGTCCCGAAAAACTGTCCCTGTGAGTACCGGAAAATGGTAGAATCCGTGCGAGTATCGAAAAATGGTAGAATCCGACCGAGTTCCCGAAAATGGTAGACTCGGTGCGAGTCCCGAAAAACTGTCCCTGTGAGTACCGGAAAATGGTAGAATCCCTGCGAGTATCGAAAAATGGTAGAATCCGGCCGAGTTCTCGGAAATGGTAGAATCGGTGCGAGTCTGGAAAAACTGTCCCTGTGAGTACCGGAAAATGGTAGAATCCCTGTGAGTATCGAAAAATTGTAGAATCCGGCCGAGTTCCCGGAAATGGTAGAATCGGTGGGAGTCCCGAAAAACTGTCCCTGTGAGTACCGGAATATGGTAGAATCCCTGCGAGTATCGAAAAATGGTAGAATCCGGCAGAGTTCCCGGAAATGGTAGAATCGGTGCGAGTCCCGAAAAACTCTCCCTGTGAGTACCGGAAAATGGTAAAATCCCTGCGAGTATCGAAAAATGGTAGAATCCGACCGAGTTCCCGAAAATGGTAGAATCGGTGCGAGTCCCGAAAAACTTTCCCTGTGAGTACCGGAAAATGGTAGAATCCCTGCGAGTATCGAAAAATGGTAGAATCCAGCCGAGTTCCCGGAAATGGTAGAATCGGTGCGAGTCCTGAAAAACTGTCCCTGTGAGTACCGGAATATGGTAGAATCCCTGCGAGTATCGAAAAATGGTAGAATCCGGCAGAGTTCCCGGAAATGGTAGAATCGGTGCGAGTCCCGAAAAACTGTCCCTGTGAGTACCGAAAAATGGTAGAATCCCTGCGAGTATCGAAAAATGGTAGAATCCGACCGAGTTCCCGAAAATGGTAGAATCGGTGCGAGTCCCGAAAAACTTTCCCTGTGAGTACCGGATAATGGTAGAATCCCTGCGAGTATCGAAAAATGGTAGAATCCAGCCGAGTTCCCGGAAATGGTAGAATCGGTGCGAGTCCTGAAAAACTGTCCTTGTGAATACCGGAAAATGGTAGAATCCGTGCGAGTATCGAAAAATTGTAGAATCCGGCCGAGTTCCCGGAAATGGTAGAATCGGTGGGAGTCCCGAAAAACTGTCCCTGTGAGTACCGGAATATGGTAGAATCCCTGCGAGTATCGAAAAATGGTAGAATCCGGCAGAGTTCCCGGAAATGGTAGAATCGGTGCGAGTCCCGAAAAACTGTCCCTGTGAGTACCGGAAAATGCTAGAATCCCTACGAGTATCGAAAAATGGTAGAATCCGACCGAGTTCCCGAAAATGGTAGAATCGGTGCGAGTCCCGAAAAACTTTCCCTGTGAGTACCGGATAATGGTAGAATCCCTGCGAGTATCGAAAAATGGTAGAATCCAGCCGAGTTCCCGGAAATGGTAGAATCGGTGCGAGTCCTGAAAAACTGTCCTTGTGAATACCGGAAAATGGTAGAATCCGTGCGAGTATCGAAAAATTGTAGAATCCGGCCGAGTTCCCGGAAATGGTAGAATCGGTGGGAGTCCCGAAAAACTGTCCCTGTGAGTACCGGAATATGGTAGAATCCCTGCGAGTATCGAAAAATGGTAGAATCCGGCAGAGTTCCCGGAAATGGTAGAATCGGTGCGAGTCCCGAAAAACTGTCCCTGTGAGTACCGAAAAATGGTAGAATCCCTGCGAGTATCGAAAAATGGTAGAATCCGACCGAGTTCCCGAAAATGGTAGAATCGGTGCGAGTCCCGAAAAACTTTCCCTGTGAGTACCGGAAAATGGTAGAATCCCTGCGAGTATCGAAAAATGGTAGAATCCAGCCGAGTTCCCGGAAATGGTAGAATCGGTGCGAGTCCTGAAAAACTGTCCTTGTGAATACCGGAAAATGGTAGAATCCGTGCGAGTATCGAAAAATTGTAGAATCCGGCCGAGTTCCCGGAAATGGTAGAATCGGTGGGAGTCCCGAAAAACTGTCCCTGTGAGTACCGGAATATGGTAGAATCCCTGCGAGTATCGAAAAATGGTAGAATCCGGCAGAGTTCCCGGAAATGGTAGAATCGGTGCGAGTCCCGAAAAACTGTCCCTGTGAGTACCGAAAAATGGTAGAATCCCTGCGAGTATCGAAAAATGGTAGAATCCGACCGAGTTCCCGAAAATGGTAGAATCGGTGCGAGTCCCGAAAAACTTTCCCTGTGAGTACCGGAAAATGGTAGAATCCCTGCGAGTATCGAAAAATGGTAGAATCCAGCCGAGTTCCCGGAAATGGTAGAATCGGTGCGAGTCCTGAAAAACTGTCCTTGTGAATACCGGAAAATGGTAGAATCCGTGCGAGTATCGAAAAATTGTAGAATCCGGCCGAGTTCCCGGAAATGGTAGAATCGGTGGGAGTCCCGAAAAACTGTCCCTGTGAGTACCGGAATATGGTAGAATCCCTGCGAGTATCGAAAAATGGTAGAATCCGGTAGAGTTCCCGGAAATGGTAGAATCGGTGCGAGTCCCGAAAAACTCTCCCTGTGAGTACCGAAAAATGGTAGAATCCCTACGAGTATCGAAAAATGGTAGAATCCGACCGAGTTCCCGAAAATGGTAGAATCGGTGCGAGTCCCGAAAAACTTTCCCTGTGAATACCGGAAAATGGTAGAATCCGTGCGAGTATCGAAAAATTGTAGAATCCGGCCGAGTTCCCGGAAATGGTAGAATCGGTGGGAGTCTCGAAAAACTGTCCCTGTGAGTACCGGAATATGGTAGAATCCCTGCGAGTATCGAAAAATGGTAGAATCCGGCAGAGTTCCCGGAAATGGTAGAATCGGTGCGAGTCCCGAAAAACTGTCCCTGTGAGTACCGGAAAATGGTAGAATCCGTGCGAGTATCGAAAAATGGTAGAATCCGACCGAGTTCCCGAAAATGGTAGACTCGGTGCGAGTCCCGAAAAACTGTCCCTGTGAGTACCGGAAAATGGTAGAATCCCTACGAGTATCGAAAAATGGTAGAATCCGACCGAGTTCTCGGAAATGGTAGAATCGGTGCGAGTCTGGAAAAACTGTCCCTGTGAGTACCGGAAAATGGTAGAATCCCTGTGAGTATCGAAAAATTGTAGAATCCGGCCGAGTTCCCGGAAATGGTAGAATCGGTGGGAGTCCCGAAAAACTGTCCCTGTGAGTACCGGAATATGGTAGAATCCCTGCGAGTATCGAAAAATGGTAGAATCCGGCAGAGTTCCCGGAAATGGTAGAATCGGTGCGAGTCCCGAAAAACTGTCCCTGTGAGTACCGGAAAATGGTAAAATCCCTGCGAGTATCGAAAAATGGTAGAATCCGACCGAGTTCCCGAAAATGGTAGAATCGGTGCGAGTCCCGAAAAACTTTCCCTGTGAGTACCGGAAAATGGTAGAATCCCTGCGAGTATCGAAAAATGGTAGAATCCAGCCGAGTTCCCGGAAATGGTAGAATCGGTGCGAGTCCTGAAAAACTGTCCCTGTGAGTACCGGAATATGGTAGAATCCCTGCGAGTATCGAAAAATGGTAGAATCCGGCAGAGTTCCCGGAAATGGTAGAATCGGTGCGAGTCCCGAAAAACTGTCCCTGTGAGTACCGGAAAATGGTAGAATCCCTGCGAGTATCGAAAAATGGTAGAATCCGACCAAGTTCCCGAAAATGGTAGAATCGGTGCGGTCCCGAAAAACTTTCCCTGTGAGTACCGGATAATGGTAGAATCCCTGCGAGTATCGAAAAATGGTAGAATCCAGCCGAGTTCCCCGAAATGGTAGAATCGGTGCGAGTCCTGAAAAACTGTCCTTGTGAATACCGGAAAATGGTGGAATCCGTGCGAGTATCGAAAAATTGTAGAATCCGGCCGAGTTCCCGGAAATGGTAGAATCGGTGGGAGTCTCGAAAAACTGTCCCTGTGAGTACCGGAATATGGTAGAATCCCTGCGAGTATCGAAAAATGGTAGAATCCGGCAGAGTTCCCGGAAATGGTAGAATCGGTGCGAGTCCCGAAAAACTGTCCCTGTGAGTACCGGAAAATGGTAGAATCCGTGCGAGTATCGAAAAATGGTAGAATCCGACCGAGTTCCCGAAAATGGTAGACTCGGTGCGAGTCCCGAAAAACTATCCCTGTGAGTACCGGAAAATGGTAGAATCCCTGCGAGTATCGAAAAATGGTAGAATCCGGCCGAGTTCTCGGAAATGGTAGAATCGGTGCGAGTCTGGAAAAACTGTCCCTGTGAGTACCGGAAAATGGTAGAATCCCTGTGAGTATCGAAAAATTGTAGAATCCGGCCGAGTTCCCGGAAATGGTAGAATCGGTGGGAGTCTCGAAAAACTGTCCCTGTGAGTACCGGAATATGGTAGAATCCCTGCGAGTATCGAAAAATGGTAGAATCCGGCAGAGTTCCTTGAAATGGTAGAATCGGTGCGAGTCCCGAAAAACTGTCCCTGTGAGTACCGGAAAATGGTAGAATCCGTGCGAGTATCGAAAAATGGTAGAATCCGACCGAGTTCCCGAAAATGGTAGACTCGGTGCGAGTCCCGAAAAACTGTCCCTGTGAGTACCGGAAAATGGTAGAATCCCTGCGAGTATCGAAAAATTGTAGAATCCGGCCGAGTTCCCGGAAATGGTAGAATCGGTGGGAGTCCCGAAAAACTGTCCCTGTGAGTACCGGAATATGGTAGAATCCCTGCGAGTATCGAAAAATGGTAGAATCCGGCAGAGTTCCCGGAAATGGTAGAATCGGTGCGAGTCCCGAAAAACTGTCCCTGTGAGTACCGGAAAATGGTAGAATCCCTGCGAGTATCGAAAAATGGTAGAATCCGACCGAGTTCCCGAAAATGGTAGAATCGGTGCGAGTCCCGAAAAACTGTCCCTGTGAGTACCGGAAAATGGTAGAATCCCTGCGAGTATCGAAAAATGGTAGAATCCAGCCGAGTTCCCGGAAATGGTAGAATCGGTGCGAGTCCTGAAAAACTGTCCTTGTGAATACCGGAAAATGGTAGAATCCGTGCGAGTATCGAAAAATTGTAGAATCCGGCCGAGTTCCCGGAAATGGTAGAATCGGTGGGAGTCCCGAAAAACTGTCCCTGTGAGTACCGGAATATGGTAGAATCCCTGCGAGTATCGAAAAATGGTAGAATCCGGCAGAGTTCCCGGAAATGGTAGAATCCCTGCGAGTATCGAAAAATGGTAGAATCCAGCCGAGTTCCCGGAAATGGTAGAATCGGTGCGTGTCCCGAAAAACTGTCCCGGTGAGTACCGGAAAATGGTAGAATCCCTGCGAATATCGAAAAATGGTAGAATCCGGCCGAGTTCCCGGAAATGGTAGAATCGGTGCGAGTCCCGAAAAACTTTCCCTGTGAGTACTGGAAAATGGTAGAATCCCTGCGAGTATCGAAAAATGGTAGAATCCAGCCGAGTTCCCGGAAATGGTAGAATCGGTGCGAGTCCTGAAAAACTGTCCTTGTGAATACCGGAAAATGGTAGAATCCGTGCGAGTATCGAAAAATTGTAGAATCCGGCCGAGTTCCCGGAAATGGTAGAATCGGTGGGAGTCCCGAAAAACTGTCCCTGTGAGTACCGGAATATGGTAGAATCCCTGCGAGTATCGAAAAATGGTAGAATCCGGCAGAGTTCCCGGAAATGGTAGAATCGGTGCGAGTCCCGAAAAACTGTCCCTGTGAGTACCGGAAAATGGTAGAATCCCTACGAGTATCGAAAAATGGTAGAATCCGACCGAGTTCCCGAAAATGGTAGAATCGGTGCGAGTCCCGAAAAACATTCCCTGTGAATACCGGAAAATGGTAGAATCCGTGCGAGTATCGAAAAATTGTAGAATCCGGCCGAGTTCCCAGAAATGGTAGAATCGGTGGGAGTCCCGAAAAACTGTCCCTGTGAGTACAGGAATATGGTAGAATCCCTGCGAGTATCGAAAAATGGTAGAATCCGGCAGAGTTCCCGGAAATGGTAGAATCGGTGCGAGTCCCGAAAAACTGTCCCTGTGAGTACCGGAAAATGGTAGAATCCCTGCGAGTATCGAAAAATGGTAGAATCCGACCGAGTTCCCGAAAATGGTAGAATCGGTGCGAGTCCCGAAAAACTTTCCCTGTGAATACCGGAAAATGGTAGAATCCGTGCGAGTATCGAAAAATTGTAGAATCCGGCCGAGTTCCCGGAAATGGTAGAATCGGTGGGAGTCCCGATAAACTGTCCCTGTGAGTACCGGAATATGGTAGAATCCCTGCGAGTATCGAAAAATGGTAGAATCCGGCAGAGTTCCCGGAAATGGTAGAATCGGTGCGAGTCCCGAAAAACTGTCCCTGTGAGTACCGAAAAATGGTAGAATCCCTACGAGTATCGAAAAATGGTAGAATCCGACCGAGTTCCCGAAAATGGTAGAATCGGTGCGAGTCCCGAAAAACTTTCCCTGTGAGTACCGGATAATGGTAGAATCCCTGCGAGTATCGAAAAATGGTAGAATCCAGCCGAGTTCCCGGAAATGGTATAATCGGTGCGAGTCCTGAAAAACTGTCCTTGTGAATACCGGAAAATGGTAGAATCCGTGCGAGTATCGAAAAATTGTAGAATCCGGCCGAGTTCCCGGAAATGGTAGAATCGGTGGGAGTCCCGAAAAACTGTCCCTGTGAGTACCGGAATATGGTAGAATCCCTGCGAGTATCGAAAAATGGTAGAATCCGGCAGAGTTCCCGGAAATGGTAGAATCGGTGCGAGTCCCGAAAAACTGTCCCTGTGAGTACCGGAAAATGGTAGAATCCCTACGAGTATCGAAAAATGGTAGAATCCGACCGACTTCCCGAAAATGGTAGAATCGGTGCGAGTCCCGAAAAACTTTCCCTGTGAATACTGGAAAATGGTAGAATCCGTGCGAGTATCGAAAAATTGTAGAATCCGGCCGAGTTCCCGGAAATGGTAGAATCGGTGGGAGTCTCGAAAAACTGTCCCTGTGAGTACCGGAATATGGTAGAATCCCTGCGAGTATCGAAAAATGGTAGAATCCGGCAGAGTTCCCGGAAATGGTAGAATCGGTGCGAGTCCCGAAAAACTGTCCCTGTGAGTACCGGAAAATGGTAGAATCCGTGCGAGTATCGAAAAATTGTAGAATCCGGCCGAGTTCCCGGAAATGGTAGAATCGGTGGGAGTCCCGATAAACTGTCCCTGTGAGTACCGGAATATGGTAGAATCCCTGCGAGTATCGAAAAATGGTAGAATCCGGCCGAGTTCCCGGAAATGGTAGAATCGGTGGGAGTCCCGAAAAACTGTCCCTGTGAGTACAGGAATATGGTAGAATCCCTGCGAGTATCGAAAAATGGTAGAATCCGGCAGAGTTCCCGGAAATGGTAGAATCGGTGCGAGTCCCGAAAAACTGTCCCTGTGAGTACCGGAAAATGGTAGAATCCCTGCGAGTATCGAAAAATGGTAGAATCCGACCGAGTTCCCGAAAATGGTAGAATCGGTGCGAGTCCCGAAAAACTTTCCCTGTGAATACCGGAAAATGGTAGAATCCGTGCGAGTATCGAAAAATTGTAGAATCCGGCCGAGTTCCCGGAAATGGTAGAATCGGTGGGAGTCCCGATAAACTGTCCCTGTGAGTACCGGAATATGGTAGAATCCCTGCGAGTATCGAAAAATGGTAGAATCCGGCAGAGTTCCCGGAAATGGTAGAATCGGTGCGAGTCCCGATAAACTGTCCCTGTGAGTACCGGAATATGGTAGAATCCCTGCGAGTATCGAAAAATGGTAGAATCCGGCCGAGTTCCCGGAAATGGTAGAATCGGTGGGAGTCCCGAAAAACTGTCCCTGTGAGTACAGGAATATGGTAGAATCCCTGCGAGTATCGAAAAATGGTAGAATCCGGCAGAGTTCCCGGAAATGGTAGAATCGGTGCGAGTCCCGAAAAACTGTCCCTGTGAGTACCGGAAAATGGTAGAATCCCTGCGAGTATCGAAAAATGGTAGAATCCGACCGAGTTCCCGAAAATGGTAGAATCGGTGCGAGTCCCGAAAAACTTTCCCTGTGAATACCGGAAAATGGTAGAATCCGTGCGAGTATCGAAAAATTGTAGAATCCGGCCGAGTTCCCGGAAATGGTAGAATCGGTGGGAGTCCCGATAAACTGTCCCTGTGAGTACCGGAATATGGTAGAATCCCTGCGAGTATCGAAAAATGGTAGAATCCGGCAGAGTTCCCGGAAATGGTAGAATCGGTGCGAGTCCCGAAAAACTGTCCCTGTGAGTACCGGAAAATGGTAGAATCCCTACGAGTATCGAAAAATGGTAGAATCCGACCGAGTTCCCGAAAATGGTAGAATCGGTGCGAGTCCCGAAAAACTTTCCTTGTGAGTACCGGATAATGGTAGAATCCCTGCGAGTATCGAAAAATGGTAGAATCCAGCCGAGTTCCCGGAAATGGTAGAATCGGTGCGAGTCCTGAAAAACTGTCCTTGTGAATACCGGAAAATGGTAGAATCCGTGCGAGTATCGAAAAATTGTAGAATCCGGCCGAGTTCCCGGAAATGGTAGAATCGGTGGGAGTCCCGAAAAACTGTCCCTGTGAGTACCGGAATATGGTAGAATCCCTGCGAGTATCGAAAAATGGTAGAATCCGGCAGAGTTCCCGGAAATGGTAGAATCGGTGCGAGTCCCGAAAAACTGTCCCTGTGAGTACCGGAAAATGGTAGAATCCCTACGAGTATCGAAAAATGGTAGAATCCGACCGAGTTCCCGAAAATGGTAGAATCGGTGCGAGTCCCGAAAAACATTCCCTGTGAATACCGGAAAATGGTAGAATCCGTGCGAGTATCGAAAAATTGTAGAATCCGGCCGAGTTCCCGGAAATGGTAGAATCGGTGGGAGTCCCGAAAAACTGTCCCTGTGAGTACAGGAATATGGTAGAATCCCTGCGAGTATCGAAAAATGGTAGAATCCGGCAGAGTTCCCGGAAATGGTAGAATCGGTGCGAGTCCCGAAAAACTGTCCCTGTGAGTACCGGAAAATGGTAGAATCCCTGCGAGTATCGAAAAATGGTAGAATCCGACCGAGTTCCCGAAAATGGTAGAATCGGTGCGAGTCCCGAAAAACTTTCCCTGTGAATACCGGAAAATGGTAGAATCCGTGCGAGTATCGAAAAATTGTAGAATCCGGCCGAGTTCCCGGAAATGGTAGAATCGGTGGGAGTCCCGATAAACTGTCCCTGTGAGTACCGGAATATGGTAGAATCCCTGCGAGTATCGAAAAATGGTAGAATCCGGCAGAGTTCCCGGAAATGGTAGAATCGGTGCGAGTCCCGAAAAACTGTCCCTGTGAGTACCGAAAAATGGTAGAATCCCTACGAGTATCGAAAAATGGTAGAATCCGACCGAGTTCCCGAAAATGGTAGAATCGGTGCGAGTCCCGAAAAACTTTCCCTGTGAGTACCGGATAATGGTAGAATCCCTGCGAGTATCGAAAAATGGTAGAATCCAGCCGAGTTCCCGGAAATGGTATAATCGGTGCGAGTCCTGAAAAACTGTCCTTGTGAATACCGGAAAATGGTAGAATCCGTGCGAGTATCGAAAAATTGTAGAATCCGGCCGAGTTCCCGGAAATGGTAGAATCGGTGGGAGTCCCGAAAAACTGTCCCTGTGAGTACCGGAATATGGTAGAATCCCTGCGAGTATCGAAAAATGGTAGAATCCGGCAGAGTTCCCGGAAATGGTAGAATCGGTGCGAGTCCCGAAAAACTGTCCCTGTGAGTACCGGAAAATGGTAGAATCCCTACGAGTATCGAAAAATGGTAGAATCCGACCGACTTCCCGAAAATGGTAGAATCGGTGCGAGTCCCGAAAAACTTTCCCTGTGAATACTGGAAAATGGTAGAATCCGTGCGAGTATCGAAAAATTGTAGAATCCGGCCGAGTTCCCGGAAATGGTAGAATCGGTGGGAGTCTCGAAAAACTGTCCCTGTGAGTACCGGAATATGGTAGAATCCCTGCGAGTATCGAAAAATGGTAGAATCCGGCAGAGTTCCCGGAAATGGTAGAATCGGTGCGAGTCCCGAAAAACTGTCCCTGTGAGTACCGGAAAATGGTAGAATCCGTGCGAGTATCGAAAAATTGTAGAATCCGGCCGAGTTCCCGGAAATGGTAGAATCGGTGGGAGTCCCGATAAACTGTCCCTGTGAGTACCGGAATATGGTAGAATCCCTGCGAGTATCGAAAAATGGTAGAATCCGGCCGAGTTCCCGGAAATGGTAGAATCGGTGGGAGTCCCGAAAAACTGTCCCTGTGAGTACAGGAATATGGTAGAATCCCTGCGAGTATCGAAAAATGGTAGAATCCGGCAGAGTTCCCGGAAATGGTAGAATCGGTGCGAGTCCCGAAAAACTGTCCCTGTGAGTACCGGAAAATGGTAGAATCCCTGCGAGTATCGAAAAATGGTAGAATCCGACCGAGTTCCCGAAAATGGTAGAATCGGTGCGAGTCCCGAAAAACTTTCCCTGTGAATACCGGAAAATGGTAGAATCCGTGCGAGTATCGAAAAATTGTAGAATCCGGCCGAGTTCCCGGAAATGGTAGAATCGGTGGGAGTCCCGATAAACTGTCCCTGTGAGTACCGGAATATGGTAGAATCCCTGCGAGTATCGAAAAATGGTAGAATCCGGCAGAGTTCCCGGAAATGGTAGAATCGGTGCGAGTCCCGATAAACTGTCCCTGTGAGTACCGGAATATGGTAGAATCCCTGCGAGTATCGAAAAATGGTAGAATCCGGCCGAGTTCCCGGAAATGGTAGAATCGGTGGGAGTCCCGAAAAACTGTCCCTGTGAGTACAGGAATATGGTAGAATCCCTGCGAGTATCGAAAAATGGTAGAATCCGGCAGAGTTCCCGGAAATGGTAGAATCGGTGCGAGTCCCGAAAAACTGTCCCTGTGAGTACCGGAAAATGGTAGAATCCCTGCGAGTATCGAAAAATGGTAGAATCCGACCGAGTTCCCGAAAATGGTAGAATCGGTGCGAGTCCCGAAAAACTTTCCCTGTGAATACCGGAAAATGGTAGAATCCGTGCGAGTATCGAAAAATTGTAGAATCCGGCCGAGTTCCCGGAAATGGTAGAATCGGTGGGAGTCCCGATAAACTGTCCCTGTGAGTACCGGAATATGGTAGAATCCCTGCGAGTATCGAAAAATGGTAGAATCCGGCAGAGTTCCCGGAAATGGTAGAATCGGTGCGAGTCCCGAAAAACTGTCCCTGTGAGTACCGGAAAATGGTAGAATCCCTACGAGTATCGAAAAATGGTAGAATCCGACCGAGTTCCCGAAAATGGTAGAATCGGTGCGAGTCCCGAAAAACTTTCCCTGTGAGTACCGGATAATGGTAGAATCCCTGCGAGTATCGAAAAATGGTAGAATCCAGCCGAGTTCCCGGAAATGGTATAATCGGTGCGAGTCCTGAAAAACTGTCCTTGTGAATACCGGAAAATGGTAGAATCCGTGCGAGTATCGAAAAATTGTAGAATCCGGCCGAGTTCCCGGAAATGGTAGAATCGGTGGGAGTCCCGAAAAACTGTCCCTGTGAGTACCGGAATATGGTAGAATCCCTGCGAGTATCGAAAAATGGTAGAATCCGGCAGAGTTCCCGGAAATGGTAGAATCGGTGCGAGTCCCGAAAAACTGTCCCTGTGAGTACCGGAAAATGGTAGAATCCCTACGAGTATCGAAAAATGGTAGAATCCGACCGACTTCCCGAAAATGGTAGAATCGGTGCGAGTCCCGAAAAACTTTCCCTGTGAATACCGGAAAATGGTAGAATCCGTGCGAGTATCGAAAAATTGTAGAATCCGGCCGAGTTCCCGGAAATGGTAGAATCGGTGGGAGTCTCGAAAAACTGTCCCTGTGAGTACCGGAATATGGTAGAATCCCTGCGAGTATCGAAAAATGGTAGAATCCGGCAGAGTTCCCGGAAATGGTAGAATCGGTGCGAGTCCCGAAAAACTGTCCATGTGAGTACCGGAAAATGGTAGAATCCGTGCGAGTATCGAAAAATTGTAGAATCCGGCCGAGTTCCCGGAAATGGTAGAATCGGTGGGAGTCCCGATAAACTGTCCCTGTGAGTACCGGAATATGGTAGAATCCCTGCGAGTATCGAAAAATGGTAGAATCCGGCCGAGTTCCCGGAAATGGTAGAATCGGTGGGAGTCCCGAAAAACTGTCCCTGTGAGTACAGGAATATGGTAGAATCCCTGCGAGTATCGAAAAATGGTAGAATCCGGCAGAGTTCCCGGAAATGGTAGAATCGGTGCGAGTCCCGAAAAACTGTCCCTGTGAGTACCGGAAAATGGTAGAATCCCTGCGAGTATCGAAAAATGGTAGAATCCAGCCGAGTTCCCGGAAATGGTAGAATCGGTGCGAGTCCTGAAAAACTGTCCCTGTGAGTACCGGAATATGGTAGAATCCCTGCGAGTATCGAAAAATGGTAGAATCCGGCAGAGTTCCCGGAAATGGTAGAATCGGTGCGAGTCCCGAAAAACTGTCCCTGTGAGTACCGGAAAATGGTAGAATCCCTGCGAGTATCGAAAAATGGTAGAATCCGACCAAGTTCCCGAAAATGGTAGAATCGGTGCGGTCCCGAAAAACTTTCCCTGTGAGTACCGGATAATGGTAGAATCCCTGCGAGTATCGAAAAATGGTAGAATCCAGCCGAGTTCCCGGAAATGGTAGAATCGGTGCGAGTCCTGAAAAACTGTCCTTGTGAATACCGGAAAATGGTGGAATCCGTGCGAGTATCGAAAAATTGTAGAATCCGGCCGAGTTCCCGGAAATGGTAGAATCGGTGGGAGTCTCGAAAAACTGTCCCTGTGAGTACCGGAATATGGTAGAATCCCTGCGAGTATCGAAAAATGGTAGAATCCGGCAGAGTTCCCGGAAATGGTAGAATCGGTGCGAGTCCCGAAAAACTGTCCCTGTGAGTACCGGAAAATGGTAGAATCCGTGCGAGTATCGAAAAATGGTAGAATCCGACCGAGTTCCCGAAAATGGTAGACTCGGTGCGAGTCCCGAAAAACTATCCCTGTGAGTACCGGAAAATGGTAGAATCCCTGCGAGTATCGAAAAATGGTAGAATCCGGCCGAGTTCTCGGAAATGGTAGAATCGGTGCGAGTCTGGAAAAACTGTCCCTGTGAGTACCGGAAAATGGTAGAATCCCTGTGAGTATCGAAAAATTGTAGAATCCGGCCGAGTTCCCGGAAATGGTAGAATCGGTGGGAGTCTCGAAAAACTGTCCCTGTGAGTACCGGAATATGGTAGAATCCCTGCGAGTATCGAAAAATGGTAGAATCCGGCAGAGTTCCTTGAAATGGTAGAATCGGTGCGAGTCCCGAAAAACTGTCCCTGTGAGTACCGGAAAATGGTAGAATCCGTGCGAGTATCGAAAAATGGTAGAATCCGACCGAGTTCCCGAAAATGGTAGACTCGGTGCGAGTCCCGAAAAACTGTCCCTGTGAGTACCGGAAAATGGTAGAATCCCTGCGAGTATCGAAAAATTGTAGAATCCGGCCGAGTTCCCGGAAATGGTAGAATCGGTGGGAGTCCCGAAAAACTGTCCCTGTGAGTACCGGAATATGGTAGAATCCCTGCGAGTATCGAAAAATGGTAGAATCCGGCAGAGTTCCCGGAAATGGTAGAATCGGTGCGAGTCCCGAAAAACTGTCCCTGTGAGTACCGGAAAATGGTAGAATCCCTACGAGTATCGAAAAATGGTAGAATCCGACCGAGTTCCCGAAAATGGTAGAATCGGTGCGAGTCCCGAAAAACTGTCCCTGTGAGTACCGGAAAATGGTAGAATCCCTGCGAGTATCGAAAAATGGTAGAATCCAGCCGAGTTCCCGGAAATGGTAGAATCGGTGCGAGTCCTGAAAAACTGTCCTTGTGAATACCGGAAAATGGTAGAATCCGTGCGAGTATCGAAAAATTGTAGAATCCGGCCGAGTTCCCGGAAATGGTAGAATCGGTGGGAGTCCCGAAAAACTGTCCCTGTGAGTACCGGAATATGGTAGAATCCCTGCGAGTATCGAAAAATGGTAGAATCCGGCAGAGTTCCCGGAAATGGTAGAATCCCTGCGAGTATCGAAAAATGGTAGAATCCAGCCGAGTTCCCGGAAATGGTAGAATCGGTGCGTGTCCCGAAAAACTGTCCCGGTGAGTACCGGAAAATGGTAGAATCCCTGCGAATATCGAAAAATGGTAGAATCCGGCCGAGTTCCCGGAAATGGTAGAATCGGTGGGAGTCCCGAAAAACTGTCCCTGTGAGTACAGGAATATGGTAGAATCCCTGCGAGTATCGAAAAATGGTAGAATCCGGCAGAGTTCCCGGAAATGGTAGAATCGGTGCGAGTCCCGAAAAACTGTCCCTGTGAGTACCGGAAAATGGTAGAATCCCTGCGAGTATCGAAAAATGGTAGAATCCGACCGAGTTCCCGAAAATGGTAGAATCGGTGCGAGTCCCGAAAAACTTTCCCTGTGAATACCGGAAAATGGTAGAATCCGTGCGAGTATCGAAAAATTGTAGAATCCGGCCGAGTTCCCGGAAATGGTAGAATCGGTGGGAGTCCCGATAAACTGTCCCTGTGAGTACCGGAATATGGTAGAATCCCTGCGAGTATCGAAAAATGGTAGAATCCGGCAGAGTTCCCGGAAATGGTAGAATCGGTGCGAGTCCCGATAAACTGTCCCTGTGAGTACCGGAATATGGTAGAATCCCTGCGAGTATCGAAAAATGGTAGAATCCGGCCGAGTTCCCGGAAATGGTAGAATCGGTGGGAGTCCCGAAAAACTGTCCCTGTGAGTACAGGAATATGGTAGAATCCCTGCGAGTATCGAAAAATGGTAGAATCCGGCAGAGTTCCCGGAAATGGTAGAATCGGTGCGAGTCCCGAAAAACTGTCCCTGTGAGTACCGGAAAATGGTAGAATCCCTGCGAGTATCGAAAAATGGTAGAATCCGACCGAGTTCCCGAAAATGGTAGAATCGGTGCGAGTCCCGAAAAACTTTCCCTGTGAATACCGGAAAATGGTAGAATCCGTGCGAGTATCGAAAAATTGTAGAATCCGGCCGAGTTCCCGGAAATGGTAGAATCGGTGGGAGTCCCGATAAACTGTCCCTGTGAGTACCGGAATATGGTAGAATCCCTGCGAGTATCGAAAAATGGTAGAATCCGGCAGAGTTCCCGGAAATGGTAGAATCGGTGCGAGTCCCGAAAAACTGTCCCTGTGAGTACCGGAAAATGGTAGAATCCCTACGAGTATCGAAAAATGGTAGAATCCGACCGAGTTCCCGAAAATGGTAGAATCGGTGCGAGTCCCGAAAAACTTTCCCTGTGAGTACCGGATAATGGTAGAATCCCTGCGAGTATCGAAAAATGGTAGAATCCAGCCGAGTTCCCGGAAATGGTATAATCGGTGCGAGTCCTGAAAAACTGTCCTTGTGAATACCGGAAAATGGTAGAATCCGTGCGAGTATCGAAAAATTGTAGAATCCGGCCGAGTTCCCGGAAATGGTAGAATCGGTGGGAGTCCCGAAAAACTGTCCCTGTGAGTACCGGAATATGGTAGAATCCCTGCGAGTATCGAAAAATGGTAGAATCCGGCAGAGTTCCCGGAAATGGTAGAATCGGTGCGAGTCCCGAAAAACTGTCCCTGTGAGTACCGGAAAATGGTAGAATCCCTACGAGTATCGAAAAATGGTAGAATCCGACCGACTTCCCGAAAATGGTAGAATCGGTGCGAGTCCCGAAAAACTTTCCCTGTGAATACCGGAAAATGGTAGAATCCGTGCGAGTATCGAAAAATTGTAGAATCCGGCCGAGTTCCCGGAAATGGTAGAATCGGTGGGAGTCTCGAAAAACTGTCCCTGTGAGTACCGGAATATGGTAGAATCCCTGCGAGTATCGAAAAATGGTAGAATCCGGCAGAGTTCCCGGAAATGGTAGAATCGGTGCGAGTCCCGAAAAACTGTCCATGTGAGTACCGGAAAATGGTAGAATCCGTGCGAGTATCGAAAAATTGTAGAATCCGGCCGAGTTCCCGGAAATGGTAGAATCGGTGGGAGTCCCGATAAACTGTCCCTGTGAGTACCGGAATATGGTAGAATCCCTGCGAGTATCGAAAAATGGTAGAATCCGGCCGAGTTCCCGGAAATGGTAGAATCGGTGGGAGTCCCGAAAAACTGTCCCTGTGAGTACAGGAATATGGTAGAATCCCTGCGAGTATCGAAAAATGGTAGAATCCGGCAGAGTTCCCGGAAATGGTAGAATCGGTGCGAGTCCCGAAAAACTGTCCCTGTGAGTACCGGAAAATGGTAGAATCCCTGCGAGTATCGAAAAATGGTAGAATCCAGCCGAGTTCCCGGAAATGGTAGAATCGGTGCGAGTCCTGAAAAACTGTCCCTGTGAGTACCGGAATATGGTAGAATCCCTGCGAGTATCGAAAAATGGTAGAATCCGGCAGAGTTCCCGGAAATGGTAGAATCGGTGCGAGTCCCGAAAAACTGTCCCTGTGAGTACCGGAAAATGGTAGAATCCCTGCGAGTATCGAAAAATGGTAGAATCCGACCAAGTTCCCGAAAATGGTAGAATCGGTGCGGTCCCGAAAAACTTTCCCTGTGAGTACCGGATAATGGTAGAATCCCTGCGAGTATCGAAAAATGGTAGAATCCAGCCGAGTTCCCGGAAATGGTAGAATCGGTGCGAGTCCTGAAAAACTGTCCTTGTGAATACCGGAAAATGGTGGAATCCGTGCGAGTATCGAAAAATTGTAGAATCCGGCCGAGTTCCCGGAAATGGTAGAATCGGTGGGAGTCTCGAAAAACTGTCCCTGTGAGTACCGGAATATGGTAGAATCCCTGCGAGTATCGAAAAATGGTAGAATCCGGCAGAGTTCCCGGAAATGGTAGAATCGGTGCGAGTCCCGAAAAACTGTCCCTGTGAGTACCGGAAAATGGTAGAATCCGTGCGAGTATCGAAAAATGGTAGAATCCGACCGAGTTCCCGAAAATGGTAGACTCGGTGCGAGTCCCGAAAAACTATCCCTGTGAGTACCGGAAAATGGTAGAATCCCTGCGAGTATCGAAAAATGGTAGAATCCGGCCGAGTTCTCGGAAATGGTAGAATCGGTGCGAGTCTGGAAAAACTGTCCCTGTGAGTACCGGAAAATGGTAGAATCCCTGTGAGTATCGAAAAATTGTAGAATCCGGCCGAGTTCCCGGAAATGGTAGAATCGGTGGGAGTCTCGAAAAACTGTCCCTGTGAGTACCGGAATATGGTAGAATCCCTGCGAGTATCGAAAAATGGTAGAATCCGGCAGAGTTCCTTGAAATGGTAGAATCGGTGCGAGTCCCGAAAAACTGTCCCTGTGAGTACCGGAAAATGGTAGAATCCGTGCGAGTATCGAAAAATGGTAGAATCCGACCGAGTTCCCGAAAATGGTAGACTCGGTGCGAGTCCCGAAAAACTGTCCCTGTGAGTACCGGAAAATGGTAGAATCCCTGCGAGTATCGAAAAATTGTAGAATCCGGCCGAGTTCCCGGAAATGGTAGAATCGGTGGGAGTCCCGAAAAACTGTCCCTGTGAGTACCGGAATATGGTAGAATCCCTGCGAGTATCGAAAAATGGTAGAATCCGGCAGAGTTCCCGGAAATGGTAGAATCGGTGCGAGTCCCGAAAAACTGTCCCTGTGAGTACCGGAAAATGGTAGAATCCCTACGAGTATCGAAAAATGGTAGAATCCGACCGAGTTCCCGAAAATGGTAGAATCGGTGCGAGTCCCGAAAAACTGTCCCTGTGAGTACCGGAAAATGGTAGAATCCCTGCGAGTATCGAAAAATGGTAGAATCCAGCCGAGTTCCCGGAAATGGTAGAATCGGTGCGAGTCCTGAAAAACTGTCCTTGTGAATACCGGAAAATGGTAGAATCCGTGCGAGTATCGAAAAATTGTAGAATCCGGCCGAGTTCCCGGAAATGGTAGAATCGGTGGGAGTCCCGAAAAACTGTCCCTGTGAGTACCGGAATATGGTAGAATCCCTGCGAGTATCGAAAAATGGTAGAATCCGGCAGAGTTCCCGGAAATGGTAGAATCCCTGCGAGTATCGAAAAATGGTAGAATCCAGCCGAGTTCCCGGAAATGGTAGAATCGGTGCGTGTCCCGAAAAACTGTCCCGGTGAGTACCGGAAAATGGTAGAATCCCTGCGAATATCGAAAAATGGTAGAATCCGGCCGAGTTCCCGGAAATGGTAGAATCGGTGCGAGTCCCTAAAAACTTTCCCTGTGAGTACTGGAAAATGGTAGAATCCCTGCGAGTATCGAAAAATGGTAGAATCCAGCCGAGTTCCCGGAAATGGTAGAATCGGTGCGAGTCCTGAAAAACTGTCCTTGTGAATACCGGAAAATGGTAGAATCCGTGCGAGTATCGAAAAATTGTAGAATCCGGCCGAGTTCCCGGAAATGGTAGAATCGGTGGGAGTCCCGAAAAACTGTCCCTGTGAGTACCGGAATATGGTAGAATCCCTGCGAGTATCGAAAAATGGTAGAATCCGGCAGAGTTCCCGGAAATGGTAGAATCGGTGCGAGTCCCGAAAAACTGTCCCTGTGAGTACCGGAAAATGGTAGAATCCCTACGAGTATCGAAAAATGGTAGAATCCGACCGAGTTCCCGAAAATGGTAGAATCGGTGCGAGTCCCGAAAAACATTCCCTGTGAATACCGGAAAATGGTAGAATCCGTGCGAGTATCGAAAAATTGTAGAATCCGGCCGAGTTCCCGGAAATGGTAGAATCGGTGGGAGTCCCGAAAAACTGTCCCTGTGAGTACAGGAATATGGTAGAATCCCTGCGAGTATCGAAAAATGGTAGAATCCGGCAGAGTTCCCGGAAATGGTAGAATCGGTGCGAGTCCCGAAAAACTGTCCCTGTGAGTACCGGAAAATGGTAGAATCCCTGCGAGTATCGAAAAATGGTAGAATCCGACCGAGTTCCCGAAAATGGTAGAATCGGTGCGAGTCCCGAAAAACTTTCCCTGTGAATACCGGAAAATGGTAGAATCCGTGCGAGTATCGAAAAATTGTAGAATCCGGCCGAGTTCCCGGAAATGGTAGAATCGGTGGGAGTCCCGATAAACTGTCCCTGTGAGTACCGGAATATGGTAGAATCCCTGCGAGTATCGAAAAATGGTAGAATCCGGCAGAGTTCCCGGAAATGGTAGAATCGGTGCGAGTCCCGAAAAACTGTCCCTGTGAGTACCGGAAAATGGTAGAATCCCTACGAGTATCGAAAAATGGTAGAATCCGACCGAGTTCCCGAAAATGGTAGAATCGGTGCGAGTCCCGAAAAACTTTCCCTGTGAGTACCGGATAATGGTAGAATCCCTGCGAGTATCGAAAAATGGTAGAATCCAGCCGAGTTCCCGGAAATGGTATAATCGGTGCGAGTCCTGAAAAACTGTCCTTGTGAATACCGGAAAATGGTAGAATCCGTGCGAGTATCGAAAAATTGTAGAATCCGGCCGAGTTCCCGGAAATGGTAGAATCGGTGGGAGTCCCGAAAAACTGTCCCTGTGAGTACCGGAATATGGTAGAATCCCTGCGAGTATCGAAAAATGGTAGAATCCGGCAGAGTTCCCGGAAATGGTAGAATCGGTGCGAGTCCCGAAAAACTGTCCCTGTGAGTACCGGAAAATGGTAGAATCCCTACGAGTATCGAAAAATGGTAGAATCCGACCGACTTCCCGAAAATGGTAGAATCGGTGCGAGTCCCGAAAAACTTTCCCTGTGAATACCGGAAAATGGTAGAATCCGTGCGAGTATCGAAAAATTGTAGAATCCGGCCGAGTTCCCGGAAATGGTAGAATCGGTGGGAGTCCCGAAAAACTGTCCCTGTGAGTACCGGAATATGGTAGAATCCCTGCGAGTATCGAAAAATGGTAGAATCCGGCAGAGTTCCCGGAAATGGTAGAATCGGTGCGAGTCCCGAAAAACTGTCCCTGTGAGTACCGGAAAATGGTAGAATCCCTACGAGTATCGAAAAATGGTAGAATCCGACCGAGTTCCCGAAAATGGTAGAATCGGTGCGAGTCCCGAAAAACATTCCCTGTGACTACCGGAAAATGGTAGAATCCGTGCGAGTATCGAAAAATTGTAGAATCCGGCCGAGTTCCCGGAAATGGTAGAATCGGTGGGAGTCCCGAAAAACTGTCCCTGTGAGTACAGGAATATGGTAGAATCCCTGCGAGTATCGAAAAATGGTAGAATCCGGCAGAGTTCCCGGAAATGGTAGAATCGGTGCGAGTCCCGAAAAACTGTCCCTGTGAGTACCGGAAAATGGTAGAATCCCTGCGAGTATCGAAAAATGGTAGAATCCGACCGAGTTCCCGAAAATGGTAGAATCGGTGCGAGTCCCGAAAAACTTTCCCTGTGAATACCGGAAAATGGTAGAATCCGTGCGAGTATCGAAAAATTGTAGAATCCGGCCGAGTTCCCGGAAATGGTAGAATCGGTGGGAGTCCCGATAAACTGTCCCTGTGAGTACCGGAATATGGTAGAATCCCTGCGAGTATCGAAAAATGGTAGAATCCGGCAGAGTTCCCGGAAATGGTAGAATCGGTGCGAGTCCCGAAAAACTGTCCCTGTGAGTACCGGAAAATGGTAGAATCCCTACGAGTATCGAAAAATGGTAGAATCCGACCGAGTTCCCGAAAATGGTAGAATCGGTGCGAGTCCCGAAAAACTTTCCCTGTGAGTACCGGATAATGGTAGAATCCCTGCGAGTATCGAAAAATGGTAGAATCCAGCCGAGTTCCCGGAAATGGTATAATCGGTGCGAGTCCTGAAAAACTGTCCTTGTGAATACCGGAAAATGGTAGAATCCGTGCGAGTATCGAAAAATTGTAGAATCCGGCCGAGTTCCCGGAAATGGTAGAATCGGTGGGAGTCCCGAAAAACTGTCCCTGTGAGTACCGGAATATGGTAGAATCCCTGCGAGTATCGAAAAATGGTAGAATCCGGCAGAGTTCCCGGAAATGGTAGAATCGGTGCGAGTCCCGAAAAACTGTCCCTGTGAGTACCGGAAAATGGTAGAATCCCTACGAGTATCGAAAAATGGTAGAATCCGACCGACTTCCCGAAAATGGTAGAATCGGTGCGAGTCCCGAAAAACTTTCCCTGTGAATACCGGAAAATGGTAGAATCCGTGCGAGTATCGAAAAATTGTAGAATCCGGCCGAGTTCCCGGAAATGGTAGAATCGGTGGGAGTCTCGAAAAACTGTCCCTGTGAGTACCGGAATATGGTAGAATCCCTGCGAGTATCGAAAAATGGTAGAATCCGGCAGAGTTCCCGGAAATGGTAGAATCGGTGCGAGTCCCGAAAAACTGTCCCTGTGAGTACCGGAAAATGGTA
Source organism: Vitis vinifera (assembly GCF_030704535.1). NCBI lineage: Eukaryota > Viridiplantae > Streptophyta > Magnoliopsida > Vitales > Vitaceae > Vitis > Vitis vinifera. Next base: position 12,531,039 of record NC_081820.1, read on the forward strand.
GAATCCGTGCGAGTATCGAAAAATGGTAGAATCCGACCGAGTTCCCGAAAATGGTAGAATCGGTGCGAGTCCCGAAAAACTGTCCCTGTGAGTACCGGAAAATGGTAGAATCCCTGCGAGTATCGAAAAATGGTAGAATCCGGCCGAGTTCTCGGAAATGGTAGAATCGGTGCGAGTCTGGAAAGACTGTCCCTGTGAGTACCGGAAAATGGTAGAATCCCTGTGAGTATCGAAAAATTGTAGAATCCGGCCGAGTTCCCGGAAATGGTAGAATCGGTGGGAGTCCCGAAAAACTGTCCCTGTGAGTACCGGAATATGGTAGAATCCCTGCGAGTATCGAAAAATGGTAGAATCCGGCAGAGTTCCCGGAAATGGTAGAATCGGTGCGAGTCCCGAAAAACTGTCCCTGTGAGTACCGGAAAATGGTAGAATCCCTACGAGTATCGAAAAATGGTAGAATCCGACCGAGTTCCCGAAAATGGTAGAATCGGTGCGAGTCCCGAAAAACTTTCCCTGTGAATACCGGAAAATGGTAGAATCCGTGCGAGTATCGAAAAATTGTAGAATCCGGCCGAGTTCCCGGAAATGGTAGAATCGGTGGGAGTCACGAAAAACTGTCCCTGTGAGTACAGGAATATGGTAGAATCCCTGCGAGTATCGAAAAATGGTAGAATCCGGCAGAGTTCCCGGAAATGGTAGAATCGGTGCGAGTCCCGAAAAACTGTCCCTGTGAGTACCGGAAAATGGTAGAATCCCTGCGAGTATCGAAAAATGGTAGAATCCGACCGAGTTCCCGAAAATAGTAGAATCGGTGCGAGTCCCGAAAAACTTTCCCTGTGAATACCGGAAAATGGTAGAATCCGTGCGAGTATCGAAAAATTGTAGAATCCGGCCGAGTTCCCGGAAATGGTAGAATCGGTGGGAGTCCCGATAAACTGTCCCTGTGAGTACCGGAATATGGTAGAATCCCTGCGAGTATCGAAAAATGGTAGAATCCGGCAGAGTTCCCGGAAATGGTAGAATCGGTGCGAGTCCCGAAAAACTGTCCCTGTGAGTACCGGAAAATGGTAGAATCCCTACGAGTATCGAAAAATGGTAGAATCCGACCGAGTTCCCGAAAATGGTAGAATCGGTGCGAGTCCCGAAAAACTTTCCCTGTGAGTACCGGATAATGGTAGAATCCCTGCGAGTATCGAAAAATGGTAGAATCCAGCCGAGTTCCCGGAAATGGTATAATCGGTGCGAGTCCTGAAAAACTGTCCTTGTGAATACCGGAAAATGGTAGAATCCGTGCGAGTATCGAAAAATTGTAGAATCCGGCCGAGTTCCCGGAAATGGTAGAATCGGTGGGAGTCCCGAAAAACTGTCCCTGTGAGTACCGGAATATGGTAGAATCCCTGCGAGTATCGAAAAATGGTAGAATCCGGCAGAGTTCCCGGAAATGGTAGAATCGGTGCGAGTCCCGAAAAACTGTCCCTGTGAGTACCGGAAAATGGTAGAATCCCTACGAGTATCGAAAAATGGTAGAATCCGACCGACTTCCCGAAAATGGTAGAATCGGTGCGAGTCCCGAAAAACTTTCCCTGTGAATACCGGAAAATGGTAGAATCCGTGCGAGTATCGAAAAATTGTAGAATCCGGCCGAGTTCCCGGAAATGGTAGAATCGGTGGGAGTCTCGAAAAACTGTCCCTGTGAGTACCGGAATATGGTAGAATCCCTGCGAGTATCGAAAAATGGTAGAATCCGGCAGAGTTCCCGGAAATGGTAGAATCGGTGCGAGTCCCGAAAAACTGTCCCTGTGAGTACCGGAAAATGGTAGAATCCGTGCGAGTATCGAAAAATGGTAGAATCCGACCGAGTTCCCGAAAATGGTAGAATCGGTGCGAGTCCCGAAAAACTGTCCCTGTGAGTACCGGAAAATGGTAGAATCCCTGCGAGTATCGAAAAATGGTAGAATCCGGCCGAGTTCTCGGAAATGGTAGAATCGGTGCGAGTCTGGAAAGACTGTCCCTGTGAGTACCGGAAAATGGTAGAATCCCTGTGAGTATCGAAAAATTGTAGAATCCGGCCGAGTTCCCGGAAATGGTAGAATCGGTGGGAGTCCCGAAAAACTGTCCCTGTGAGTACCGGAATATGGTAGAATCCCTGCGAGTATCGAAAAATGGTAGAATCCGGCAGAGTTCCCGGAAATGGTAGAATCGGTGCGAGTCCCGAAAAACTGTCCCTGTGAGTACCGGAAAATGGTAGAATCCCTACGAGTATCGAAAAATGGTAGAATCCGACCGAGTTCCCGAAAATGGTAGAATCGGTGCGAGTCCCGAAAAACTTTCCCTGTGAATACCGGAAAATGGTAGAATCCGTGCGAGTATCGAAAAATTGTAGAATCCGGCCGAGTTCCCGGAAATGGTAGAATCTGTGGGAGTCACGAAAAACTGTCCCTGTGAGTACCGGAATATGGTAGAATCCCTGCGAGTATCGAAAAATGGTAGAATCCGGCAGAGTTCCCGGAAATGGTAGAATCGGTGCGAGTCCCGAAAAACTGTCCCTGTGAGTACCGGAAAATGGTAGAATCCCTACGAGTATCGAAAAATGGTAGAATCCGACCGAGTTCCCGAAAATGGTAGAATCGGTGCGAGTCCCGAAAAACATTCCCTATGAATACCGGAAAATGGTAGAATCCGTGCGAGTATCGAAAAATTGTAGAATCCGGCCGAGTTCCCGGAAATGGTAGAATCGGTGGGAGTCCCGAAAAACTGTCCCTGTGAGTACAGGAATATGGTAGAATCCCTGCGAGTATCGAAAAATGGTAGAATCCGGCAGAGTTCCCGGAAATGGTAGAATCGGTGCGAGTCCCGAAAAACTGTCCCTGTGAGTACCGGAAAATGGTAGAATCCCTACGAGTATCGAAAAATGGTAGAATCCGACCGAGTTCCCGAAAATGGTAGAATCGGTGCGAGTCCCGAAAAACTTTCCCTGTGAGTACCGGATAATGGTAGAATCCCTGCGAGTATCGAAAAATGGTAGAATCCAGCCGAGTTCCCGGAAATGGTATAATCGGTGCGAGTCCTGAAAAACTGTCCTTGTGAATACCGGAAAATGGTAGAATCCGTGCGAGTATCGAAAAATTGTAGAATCCGGCCGAGTTCCCGGAAATGGTAGAATCGGTGGGAGTCCCGAAAAACTGTCCCTGTGAGTACCGGAATATGGTAGAATCCCTGCGAGTATCGAAAAATGGTAGAATCCGGCAGAGTTCCCGGAAATGGTAGAATCGGTGCGAGTCCCGAAAAACTGTCCCTGTGAGTACCGGAAAATGGTAGAATCCCTACGAGTATCGAAAAATGGTAGAATCCGACCGACTTCCCGAAAATGGTAGAATCGGTGCGAGTCCCGAAAAACTTTCCCTGTGAATACCGGAAAATGGTAGAATCCGTGCGAGTATCGAAAAATTGTAGAATCCGGCCGAGTTCCCGGAAATGGTAGAATCGGTGGGAGTCTCGAAAAACTGTCCCTGTGAGTACCGGAATATGGTAGAATCCCTGCGAGTATCGAAAAATGGTAGAATCCGGCAGAGTTCCCGGAAATGGTAGAATCGGTGCGAGTCCCGAAAAACTGTCCCTGTGAGTACCGGAAAATGGTAGAATCCGTGCGAGTATCGAAAAATGGTAGAATCCGACCGAGTTCCCGAAAATGGTAGAATCGGTGCGAGTCCCGAAAAACTGTCCCTGTGAGTACCGGAAAATGGTAGAATCCCTGCGAGTATCGAAAAATGGTAGAATCCGGCCGAGTTCTCGGAAATGGTAGAATCGGTGCGAGTCTGGAAAGACTGTCCCTGTGAGTACCGGAAAATGGTAGAATCCCTGTGAGTATCGAAAAATTGTAGAATCCGGCCGAGTTCCCGGAAATGGTAGAATCGGTGGGAGTCCCGAAAAAATGTCCCTGTGAGTACCGGAATATGGTAGAATCCCTGCGAGTATCGAAAAATGGTAGAATCCGGCAGAGTTCCCGGAAATGGTAGAATCGGTGCGAGTCCCGAAAAACTGTCCCTGTGAGTACCGGAAAATGGTAGAATCCCTACGAGTATCGAAAAATGGTAGAATCCGACCGAGTTCCCGAAAATGGTAGAATCGGTGCGAGTCCCGAAAAACTTTCCCTGTGAATACCGGAAAATGGTAGAATCCGTGCGAGTATCGAAAAATTGTAGAATCCGGCCGAGTTCCCGGAAATGGTAGAATCTGTGGGAGTCACGAAAAACTGTCCCTGTGAGTACCGGAATATGGTAGAATCCCTGCGAGTATCGAAAAATGGTAGAATCCGGCAGAGTTCCCGGAAATGGTAGAATCGGTGCGAGTCCCGAAAAACTGTCCCTGTGAGTACCGGAAAATGGTAGAATCCCTACGAGTATCGAAAAATGGTAGAATCCGACCGAGTTCCCGAAAATGGTAGAATCGGTGCGAGTCCCGAAAAACATTCCCTATGAATACCGGAAAATGGTAGAATCCGTGCGAGTATCGAAAAATTGTAGAATCCGGCCGAGTTCCCGGAAATGGTAGAATCGGTGGGAGTCCCGAAAAACTGTCCCTGTGAGTACAGGAATATGGTAGAATCCCTGCGAGTATCGAAAAATGGTAGAATCCGGCAGAGTTCCCGGAAATGGTAGAATCGGTGCGAGTCCCGAAAAACTGTCCCTGTGAGTACCGGAAAATGGTAGAATCCGTGCGAGTATCGAAAAATGGTAGAATCCGACCGAGTTCCCGAAAATGGTAGAATCGGTGCGAGTCCCGAAAAACTTTCCCTGTGAATACCGGAAAATGGTAGAATCCGTGCGAGTATCGAAAAATTGTAGAATCCGGCCGAGTTCCCGGAAATGGTAGAATCGGTGGGAGTCTCGAAAAACTGTCCCTGTGAGTACCGGAATATGGTAGAATCCCTGCGAGTATCGAAAAATGGTAGAATCCGGCAGAGTTCCCGGAAATGGTAGAATCGGTGCGAGTCCCGAAAAACTGTCCCTGTGAGTACCGGAAAATGGTAGAATCCGTGCGAGTATCGAAAAATGGTAGAATCCGACCGAGTTCCCGAAAATGGTAGAATCGGTGCGAGTCCCGAAAAACTGTCCCTGTGAGTACCGGAAAATGGTAGAATCCCTGCGAGTATCGAAAAATGGTAGAATCCGGCCGAGTTCTCGGAAATGGTAGAATCGGTGCGAGTCTGGAAAAACTGTCCCTGTGAGTACCGGAAAATGGTAGAATCCCTGTGAGTATCGAAAAATTGTAGAATCCGGCCGAGTTCCCGGAAATGGTAGAATCGGTGGGAGTCCCGAAAAACTGTCCCTGTGAGTACCGGAATATGGTAGAATCCCTGCGAGTATCGAAAAATGGTAGAATCCGGCAGAGTTCCCGGAAATGGTAGAATCGGTGCGAGTCCCGAAAAACTGTCCCTGTGAGTACCGGAAAATGGTAGAATCCCTACGAGTATCGAAAAATGGTAGAATCCGACCGAGTTCTCGAAAATGGTAGAATCGGTGCGAGTCCCGAAAAACTTTCCCTGTGAATACCGGAAAATGGTAGAATCCGTGCGAGTATCGAAAAATTGTAGAATCCGGCCGAGTTCCCGGAAATGGTAGAATCGGTGGGAGTCACGAAAAACTGTCCCTGTGAGTACCGGAATATGGTAGAATCCCTGCGAGTATCGAAAAATGGTAGAATCCGGCAGAGTTCCCGGAAATGGTAGAATCGGTGCGAGTCCCGAAAAACTGTCCCTGTGAGTACCGGAAAATGGTAGAATCCCTACGAGTATCGAAAAATGGTAGAATCCGACCGAGTTCCCGAAAATGGTAGAATCGGTGCGAGTCCCGAAAAACATTCCCTATGAATACCGGAAAATGGTAGAATCCGTGCGAGTATCGAAAAATTGTAGAATCCGGCCGAGTTCCCGGAAATGGTAGAATCGGTGGGAGTCCCGAAAAACTGTCCCTGTGAGTACAGGAATATGGTAGAATCCCTGCGAGTATCGAAAAATGGTAGAATCCGGCAGAGTTCCCGGAAATGGTAGAATCGGTGCGAGTCCCGAAAAACTGTCCCTATGAGTACCGGAAAATGGTAGAATCCCTGCGAGTATCGAAAAATGGTAGAATCCGACCGAGTTCCCGAAAATGGTAGAATCGGTGCGAGTCCCGAAAAACTTTCCCTGTGAATACCGGAAAATGGTAGAATCCGTGCGAGTATCGAAAAATTGTAGAATCCGGCCGAGTTCCCGGAAATGGTAGAATCGGTGGGAGTCCCGATAAACTGTCCCTGTGAGTACCGGAATATGGTAGAATCCCTGCGAGTATCGAAAAATGGTAGAATCCGGCAGAGTTCCCGGAAATGGTAGAATCGGTGCGAGTCCCGAAAAACTGTCCCTGTGAGTACCGGAAAATGGTAGAATCCCTACGAGTATCGAAAAATGGTAGAATCCGACCGAGTTCCCGAAAATGGTAGAATCGGTGCGAGTCCCGAAAAACTTTCCCTGTGAGTACCGGATAATGGTAGAATCCCTGCGAGTATCGAAAAATGGTAGAATCCAGCCGAGTTCCCGGAAATGGTATAATCGGTGCGAGTCCTGAAAAACTGTCCTTGTGAATACCGGAAAATGGTAGAATCCGTGCGAGTATCGAAAAATTGTAGAATCCGGCCGAGTTCCCGGAAATGGTAGAATCGGTGGGAGTCACGAAAAACTGTCCCTGTGAGTACCGGAATATGGTAGAATCCCTGCGAGTATCGAAAAATGGTAGAATCCGGCAGAGTTCCCGGAAATGGTAGAATCGGTGCGAGTCCCGAAAAACTGTCCCTGTGAGTACCGGAAAATGGTAGAATCCCTACGAGTATCGAAAAATGGTAGAATCCGACCGAGTTCCCGAAAATGGTAGAATCGGTGCGAGTCCCGAAAAACTTTCCCTGTGAATACCGGAAAATGGTAGAATCCGTGCGAGTATCGAAAAATTGTAGAATCCGGCCGAGTTCCCGGAAATGGTAGAATCGGTGGGAGTCACGAAAAACTGTCCCTGTGAGTACCGGAATATGGTAGAATCCCTGCGAGTATCGAAAAATGGTAGAATCCGGCAGAGTTCCCGGAAATGGTAGAATCGGTGCGAGTCCCGAAAAACTGTCCCTGTGAGTACCGGAAAATGGTAGAATCCCTACGAGTATCGAAAAATGGTAGAATCCGACCGAGTTCCCGAAAATGGTAGAATCGGTGCGAGTCCCGAAAAACATTCCCTATGAATACCGGAAAATGGTAGAATCCGTGCGAGTATCGAAAAATTGTAGAATCCGGCCGAGTTCCCGGAAATGGTAGAATCGGTGGGAGTCCCGAAAAACTGTCCCTGTGAGTACAGGAATATGGTAGAATCCCTGCGAGTATCGAAAAATGGTAGAATCCGGCAGAGTTCCCGGAAATGGTAGAATCGGTGCGAGTCCCGAAAAACTGTCCCTATGAGTACCGGAAAATGGTAGAATCCCTGCGAGTATCGAAAAATGGTAGAATCCGACCGAGTTCCCGAAAATGGTAGAATCGGTGCGAGTCCCGAAAAACTTTCCCTGTGAATACCGGAAAATGGTAGAATCCGTGCGAGTATCGAAAAATTGTAGAATCCGGCCGAGTTCCCGGAAATGGTAGAATCGGTGGGAGTCCCGATAAACTGTCCCTGTGAGTACCGGAATATGGTAGAATCCCTGCGAGTATCGAAAAATGGTAGAATCCGGCAGAGTTCCCGGAAATGGTAGAATCGGTGCGAGTCCCGAAAAACTGTCCCTGTGAGTACCGGAAAATGGTAGAATCCCTACGAGTATCGAAAAATGGTAGAATCCGACCGAGTTCCCGAAAATGGTAGAATCGGTGCGAGTCCCGAAAAACTTTCCCTGTGAGTACCGGATAATGGTAGAATCCCTGCGAGTATCGAAAAATGGTAGAATCCGACCGAGTTCCCGAAAATGGTAGAATCGGTGCGAGTCCCGAAAAACTTTCCCTGTGAATACCGGAAAATGGTAGAATCCGTGCGAGTATCGAAAAATTGTAGAATCCGGCCGAGTTCCCGGAAATGGTAGAATCGGTGGGAGTCCCGATAAACTGTCCCTGTGAGTACCGGAATATGGTAGAATCCCTGCGAGTATCGAAAAATGGTAGAATCCGGCAGAGTTCCCGGAAATGGTAGAATCGGTGCGAGTCCCGAAAAACTGTCCCTGTGAGTACCGGAAAATGGTAGAATCCCTACGAGTATCGAAAAATGGTAGAATCCGACCGAGTTCCCGAAAATGGTAGAATCGGTGCGAGTCCCGAAAAACTTTCCCTGTGAGTACCGGATAATGGTAGAATCCCTGCGAGTATCGAAAAATGGTAGAATCCAGCCGAGTTCCCGGAAATGGTATAATCGGTGCGAGTCCTGAAAAACTGTCCTTGTGAATACCGGAAAATGGTAGAATCCGTGCGAGTATCGAAAAATTGTAGAATCCGGCCGAGTTCCCGGAAATGGTAGAATCGGTGGGAGTCACGAAAAACTGTCCCTGTGAGTACCGGAATATGGTAGAATCCCTGCGAGTATCGAAAAATGGTAGAATCCGGCAGAGTTCCCGGAAATGGTAGAATCGGTGCGAGTCCCGAAAAACTGTCCCTGTGAGTACCGGAAAATGGTAGAATCCCTACGAGTATCGAAAAATGGTAGAATCCGACCGAGTTCCCGAAAATGGTAGAATCGGTGCGAGTCCCGAAAAACTTTCCCTGTGAATACCGGAAAATGGTAGAATCCGTGCGAGTATCGAAAAATTGTAGAATCCGGCCGAGTTCCCGGAAATGGTAGAATCGGTGGGAGTCACGAAAAACTGTCCCTGTGAGTACCGGAATATGGTAGAATCCCTGCGAGTATCGAAAAATGGTAGAATCCGGCAGAGTTCCCGGAAATGGTAGAATCGGTGCGAGTCCCGAAAAACTGTCCCTGTGAGTACCGGAAAATGGTAGAATCCCTACGAGTATCGAAAAATGGTAGAATCCGACCGAGTTCCCGAAAATGGTAGAATCGGTGCGAGTCCCGAAAAACATTCCCTATGAATACCGGAAAATGGTAGAATCCGTGCGAGTATCGAAAAATTGTAGAATCCGGCCGAGTTCCCGGAAATGGTAGAATCGGTGGGAGTCCCGAAAAACTGTCCCTGTGAGTACAGGAATATGGTAGAATCCCTGCGAGTATCGAAAAATGGTAGAATCCGGCAGAGTTCCCGGAAATGGTAGAATCGGTGCGAGTCCCGAAAAACTGTCCCTATGAGTACCGGAAAATGGTAGAATCCCTGCGAGTATCGAAAAATGGTAGAATCCGACCGAGTTCCCGAAAATGGTAGAATCGGTGCGAGTCCCGAAAAACTTTCCCTGTGAATACCGGAAAATGGTAGAATCCGTGCGAGTATCGAAAAATTGTAGAATCCGGCCGAGTTCCCGGAAATGGTAGAATCGGTGGGAGTCCCGATAAACTGTCCCTGTGAGTACCGGAATATGGTAGAATCCCTGCGAGTATCGAAAAATGGTAGAATCCGGCAGAGTTCCCGGAAATGGTAGAATCGGTGCGAGTCCCGAAAAACTGTCCCTGTGAGTACCGGAAAATGGTAGAATCCCTACGAGTATCGAAAAATGGTAGAATCCGACCGAGTTCCCGAAAATGGTAGAATCGGTGCGAGTCCCGAAAAACTTTCCCTGTGAGTACCGGATAATGGTAGAATCCCTGCGAGTATCGAAAAATGGTAGAATCCAGCCGAGTTCCCGGAAATGGTATAATCGGTGCGAGTCCTGAAAAACTGTCCTTGTGAATACCGGAAAATGGTAGAATCCGTGCGAGTATCGAAAAATTGTAGAATCCGGCCGAGTTCCCGGAAATGGTAGAATCGGTGGGAGTCACGAAAAACTGTCCCTGTGAGTACCGGAATATGGTAGAATCCCTGCGAGTATCGAAAAATGGTAGAATCCGGCAGAGTTCCCGGAAATGGTAGAATCGGTGCGAGTCCCGAAAAACTGTCCCTGTGAGTACCGGAAAATGGTAGAATCCCTACGAGTATCGAAAAATGGTAGAATCCGACCGAGTTCCCGAAAATGGTAGAATCGGTGCGAGTCCCGAAAAACTTTCCCTGTGAATACCGGAAAATGGTAGAATCCGTGCGAGTATCGAAAAATTGTAGAATCCGGCCGAGTTCCCGGAAATGGTAGAATCGGTGGGAGTCACGAAAAACTGTCCCTGTGAGTACCGGAATATGGTAGAATCCCTGCGAGTATCGAAAAATGGTAGAATCCGGCAGAGTTCCCGGAAATGGTAGAATCGGTGCGAGTCCCGAAAAACTGTCCCTGTGAGTACCGGAAAATGGTAGAATCCCTACGAGTATCGAAAAATGGTAGAATCCGACCGAGTTCCCGAAAATGGTAGAATCGGTGCGAGTCCCGAAAAACATTCCCTATGAATACCGGAAAATGGTAGAATCCGTGCGAGTATCGAAAAATTGTAGAATCCGGCCGAGTTCCCGGAAATGGTAGAATCGGTGGGAGTCCCGAAAAACTGTCCCTGTGAGTACAGGAATATGGTAGAATCCCTGCGAGTATCGAAAAATGGTAGAATCCGGCAGAGTTCCCGGAAATGGTAGAATCGGTGCGAGTCCCGAAAAACTGTCCCTATGAGTACCGGAAAATGGTAGAATCCCTGCGAGTATCGAAAAATGGTAGAATCCGACCGAGTTCCCGAAAATGGTAGAATCGGTGCGAGTCCCGAAAAACTTTCCCTGTGAATACCGGAAAATGGTAGAATCCGTGCGAGTATCGAAAAATTGTAGAATCCGGCCGAGTTCCCGGAAATGGTAGAATCGGTGGGAGTCCCGATAAACTGTCCCTGTGAGTACCGGAATATGGTAGAATCCCTGCGAGTATCGAAAAATGGTAGAATCCGGCAGAGTTCCCGGAAATGGTAGAATCGGTGCGAGTCCCGAAAAACTGTCCCTGTGAGTACCGGAAAATGGTAGAATCCCTACGAGTATCGAAAAATGGTAGAATCCGACCGAGTTCCCGAAAATGGTAGAATCGGTGCGAGTCCCGAAAAACTTTCCCTGTGAGTACCGGATAATGGTAGAATCCCTGCGAGTATCGAAAAATGGTAGAATCCAGCCGAGTTCCCGGAAATGGTATAATCGGTGCGAGTCCTGAAAAACTGTCCTTGTGAATACCGGAAAATGGTAGAATCCGTGCGAGTATCGAAAAATTGTAGAATCCGGCCGAGTTCCCGGAAATGGTAGAATCGGTGGGAGTCACGAAAAACTGTCCCTGTGAGTACCGGAATATGGTAGAATCCCTGCGAGTATCGAAAAATGGTAGAATCCGGCAGAGTTCCCGGAAATGGTAGAATCGGTGCGAGTCCCGAAAAACTGTCCCTGTGAGTACCGGAAAATGGTAGAATCCCTACGAGTATCGAAAAATGGTAGAATCCGACCGAGTTCCCGAAAATGGTAGAATCGGTGCGAGTCCCGAAAAACTTTCCCTGTGAATACCGGAAAATGGTAGAATCCGTGCGAGTATCGAAAAATTGTAGAATCCGGCCGAGTTCCCGGAAATGGTAGAATCGGTGGGAGTCACGAAAAACTGTCCCTATGAGTACCGGAAAATGGTAGAATCCCTACGAGTATCGAAAAATGGTAGAATCCGACCGAGTTCCCGAAAATGGTAGAATCGGTGCGAGTCCCGAAAAACTTTCCCTGTGAGTACCGGAAAATGGTAGAATCCCTGCGAGTATCGAAAAATGGTAGAATCCGACCGAGTTCCCGAAAATGGTAGAATCGGTGCGAGTCCCGAAAAACTGTCCCTGTGAGTACCGGAAAATGGTAGAATCCGTGCGAGTATCGAAAAATGGTAGAATCCGACCGAGTTCCCGAAAATGGTAGAATCGGTGCGAGTCCCGAAAAACTGTCCCTGTGAGTACCGGAAAATGGTAGAATCCCTACGAGTATCGAAAAATGGTAGAATCCGGCCGAGTTCTCGGAAATGGTAGAATCGGTGCGAGTCTGGAAAAACTGTCCCTGTGAGTACCGGAAAATGGTAGAATCCCTGTGAGTATCGAAAAATTGTAGAATCCGGCCGAGTTCCCGGAAATGGTAGAATCGGTGGGAGTCCCGAAAAACTGTCCCTGTGAGTACCGGAATATGGTAGAATCCCTGCGAGTATCGAAAAATGGTAGAATCCGGCAGAGTTCCCGGAAATGGTAGAATCGGTGCGAGTCCCGAAAAACTGTCCCTGTGAGTACCGGAAAATGGTAGAATCCCTACGAGTATCGAAAAATGGTAGAATCCGACCGAGTTCCCGAAAATGGTAGAATCGGTGCGAGTCCCGAAAAACTTTCCCTGTGAATACCGGAAAATGGTAGAATCCGTGCGAGTATCGAAAAATTGTAGAATCCGGCCGAGTTCCCGGAAATGGTAGAATCGGTGGGAGTCACGAAAAACTGTCCCTGTGAGTACCGGAATATGGTAGAATCCCTGCGAGTATCGAAAAATGGTAGAATCCGGCAGAGTTCCCGGAAATGGTAGAATCGGTGCGAGTCCCGAAAAACTGTCCCTGTGAGTACCGGAAAATGGTAGAATCCCTGCGAGTATCGAAAAATGGTAGAATCCGACCGAGTTCCCGAAAATGGTAGAATCGGTGCGAGTCCCGAAAAACTTTCCCTGTGAGTACCGGATAATGGTAGAATCCCTGCGAGTATCGAAAAATGGTAGAATCCAGCCGAGTTCCCGGAAATGGTAGAATCGGTGCGAGTCCTGAAAAACTGTCCTTGTGAATACCGGAAAATGGTAGAATCCGTGCGAGTATCGAAAAATTGTAGAATCCGGCCGAGTTCCCGGAAATGGTAGAATCGGTGGGAGTCCCGAAAAACTGTCCCTGTGAGTACCGGAATATGGTAGAATCCCTGCGAGTATCGAAAAATGGTAGAATCCGGCAGAGTTCCCGGAAATGGTAGAATCGGTGCGAGTCCCGAAAAACTGTCCCTGTGAGTACCGGAAAATGGTAGAATCCCTGCGAGTATCGAAAAATGGTAGAATCCGACCGAGTTCCCGAAAATGGTAGAATCGGTGCGAGTCCCGAAAAACATTCCCTGTGAATACCGGAAAATGGTAGAATCCGTGCGAGTATCGAAAAATTGTAGAATCCGGCCGAGTTCCCGGAAATGGTAGAATCGGTGGGAGTCCCGATAAACTGTCCCTGTGAGTACCGGAATATGGTAGAATCCCTGCGAGTATCGAAAAATGGTAGAATCCGGCAGAGTTCCCGGAAATGGTAGAATCGGTGCGAGTCCCGAAAAATTGTCCCTGTGAGTACCGGAAAATGGTAGAATCCCTACGAGTATCGAAAAATGGTAGAATCCGACCGAGTTCCCGAAAATGGTAGAATCGGTGCGAGTCCCGAAAAACTTTCCCTGTGAGTACCGGATAATGGTAGAATCCCTGCGAGTATCGAAAAATGGTAGAATCCAGCCGAGTTCCCGGAAATGGTATAATCGGTGCGAGTCCTGAAAAATTGTCCTTGTGAATACCGGAAAATGGTAGAATCCGTGCGAGTATCGAAAAATTGTAGAATCCGGCCGAGTTCCCGGAAATGGTAGAATCGGTGGGAGTCCCGAAAAACTGTCCCTGTGAGTACCGGAATATGGTAGAATCCGTGCGAGTATCGAAAAATGGTAGAATCCGGCAGAGTTCCCGGAAATGGTAGAATCGGTGCGAGTCCCGAAAAACTGTCCCTGTGAGTACCGGAAAATGGTAGAATCCCTGCGAGTATCGAAAAATGGTAGAATCCAGCCGAGTTCCCGGAAATGGTATAATCGGTGCGAGTCCTGAAAAACTGTCCTTGTGAATACCGGAAAATGGTAGAATCCGTGCGAGTATCGAAAAATGGTAGAATCCGGCAGAGTTCCCGGAAATGGTAGCATCGGTGCGAGTCCCGAAAAACTGTCCCTGTGAGTACCGGAAAATGGTAGAATCCCTACGAGTATCGAAAAATGGTAGAATCCGACCGAGTTCCCGAAAATGGCAGAATCGGTGCGAGTCCCGAAAAACTTTCCCTGTGAATACCGGAAAATGGTAGAATCCGTGCGAGTATCGAAAAATTGTAGAATCCGGCCGAGTTCCCGGAAATGGTAGAATCGGTGGGAGTCCCGAAAAACTGTCCCTGTGAGTACCGGAATATGGTAGAATCCCTGCGAGTATCGAAAAATGGTAGAATCCGGCAAAGTTCCCGGAAATGGTAGAATCGGTGCGAGTCCCGAAAAACTGTCCCTGTGAGTACCGGAAAATGGTAGAATCCCTACGAGTATCGAAAAATGGTAGAATCCGACCGAGTTCCCGAAAATGGTAGAATCGGTGCGAGTCCCGAAAAACTTTCCCTGTGAATACCGGAAAATGGTAGAATCCGTGCGAGGATCGAAAAATTGTAGAATCCGGCCGAGTTCCCGGAAATGGTAGAATCGGTGGGAGTCACGAAAAACTGTCCCTGTGAGTACCGGAATATGGTAGAATCCCTGCGAGTATCGAAAAATGGTAGAATCCGGCAGAGTTCCCGGAAATGGTAGAATCGGTGCGAGTCCCGAAAAACTGTCCCTGTGAGTACCGGAAAATGGTAGAATCCCTGCGAGTATCGAAAAATGGTAGAATCCGACCGAGTTCCCGAAAATGGTAGAATCGGTGCGAGTCCCGAAAAACTTTCCCTGTGAGTACCGGATAATGGTAGAATCCCTGCGAGTATCGAAAAATGGTAGAATCCAGCCGAGTTCCCGGAAATGGTAGAATCGGTGCGAGTCCTGAAAAACTGTCCTTGTGAATACCGGAAAATGGTAGAATCCGTGCGAGTATCGAAAAATTGTAGAATCCGGCCGAGTTCCCGGAAATGGTAGAATCGGTGGGAGTCCCGAAAAACTGTCCCTGTGAGTACCGGAATATGGTAGAATCCCTGCGAGTATCGAAAAATGGTAGAATCCGACCGAGTTCCCGGAAATGGTAGAATCGGTGCGAGTCCCGAAAAACTGTCCCTGTGAGTACCGGAAAATGGTAGAATCCCTACGAGTATCGAAAAATGGTAGAATCCGACCGAGTTCCCGAAAATGGTAGAATCGGTGCGAGTCTGGAAAAACTGTCCCTGTGAGTACCGGAAAATGGTAGAATCCGTGCGAGTATCGAAAAATTGTAGAATCCGGCCGAGTTCCCGGAAATGGTAGAATCGGTGGGAGTCCCGAAAAACTGTCCCTGTGAGTACCGGAATATGGTAGAATCCCTGCGAGTATCGAAAAATGGTAGAATCCGGCAGAGTTCCCGGAAATGGTAGAATCGGTGCGAGTCCCGAAAAACTGTCCCTGTGAGTACCGGAAAATGGTAGAATCCCTACGAGTATCGAAAAATGGTAGAATCCGACCGAGTTCCCGAAAATGGTAGAATCGGTGCGAGTCCCGAAAAACTTTCCCTGTGAGTACCGGATAATGGTAGAATCCCTGCGAGTATCGAAAAATGGTAGAATCCAGCCGAGTTCCCGGAAATGGTATAATCGGTGGGAGTCACGAAAAACTGTCCCTGTGAGTACCGGAATATGGTAGAATCCCTGCGAGTATCGAAAAATGGTAGAATCCGGCAGAGTTCCCGGAAATGGTAGAATCGGTGCGAGTCCCGAAAAACTGTCCCTGTGAGTACCGGAAAATGGTAGAATCCCTGCGAGTATCGAAAAATGGTAGAATCCGACCGAGTTCCCGAAAATGGTAGAATCGGTGCGAGTCCCGAAAAACTTTCCCTGTGAGTACCGGATAATGGTAGAATCCCTGCGAGTATCGAAAAAAGGTAGAATCCAGCCGAGTTCCCGGAAATGGTAGAATCGGTGCGAGTCCTGAAAAACTGTCCTTGTGAATACCGGAAAATGGTAGAATCCGTGCGAGTATCGAAAAATTGTAGAATCCGGCCGAGTTCCCGGAAATGGTAGAATCGGTGGGAGTCCCGAAAAACTGTCCCTGTGAGTACCGGAATATGGTAGAATCCCTGCGAGTATCGAAAAATGGTAGAATCCGGCAGAGTTCCCGGAAATGGTAGAATCGGTGCGAGTCCCGAAAAACTGTCCCTGTGAGTACCGGAAAATGGTAGAATCCCTGCGAGTATCGAAAAATGGTAGAATCCGACCGAGTTCCCGAAAATGGTAGAATCGGTGCGAGTCCCGAAAAACATTCCCTGTGAATACCGGAAAATGGTAGAATCCGTGCGAGTATCGAAAAATTGTAGAATCCGGCCGAGTTCCCGGAAATGGTAGAATCGGTGCGAGTCCCGAAAAACTGTCCCTGTGAGTACCGGAAAATGGTAGAATCCCTGCGAGTATCGAAAAATGGTAGAATCCGACCGAGTTCCCGAAAATGGTAGAATCGGTGCGAGTCCCGAAAAACTTTCCCTGTGAGTACCGGATAATGGTAGAATCCCTGCGAGTATCGAAAAAAGGTAGAATCCAGCCGAGTTCCCGGAAATGGTAGAATCGGTGCGAGTCCTGAAAAACTGTCCTTGTGAATACCGGAAAATGGTAGAATCCGTGCGAGTATCGAAAAATTGTAGAATCCGGCCGAGTTCCCGGAAATGGTAGAATCGGTGGGAGTCCCGAAAAACTGTCCCTGTGAGTACCGGAATATGGTAGAATCCCTGCGAGTATCGAAAAATGGTAGAATCCGGCAGAGTTCCCGGAAATGGTAGAATCGGTGCGAGTCCCGAAAAACTGTCCCTGTGAGTACCGGAAAATGGTAGAATCCCTGCGAGTATCGAAAAATGGTAGAATCCGACCGAGTTCCCGAAAATGGTAGAATCGGTGCGAGTCCCGAAAAACATTCCCTGTGAATACCGGAAAATGGTAGAATCCGTGCGAGTATCGAAAAATTGTAGAATCCGGCCGAGTTCCCGGAAATGGTAGAATCGGTGCGAGTCCCGAAAAACTGTCCCTGTGAGTACCGGAAAATGGTAGAATCCCTGCGAGTATCGAAAAATGGTAGAATCCGACCGAGTTCCCGAAAATGGTAGAATCGGTGCGAGTCCCGAAAAACTTTCCCTGTGAGTACCGGATAATGGTAGAATCCCTGCGAGTATCGAAAAATGGTAGAATCCAGCCGAGTTCCCGGAAATGGTAGAATCGGTGCGAGTCCTGAAAAACTGTCCTTGTGAATACCGGAAAATGGTAGAATCCGTGCGAGTATCGAAAAATTGTAGAATCCGGCCGAGTTCCCGGAAATGGTAGAATCGGTGGGAGTCCCGAAAAACTGTCCCTGTGAGTACCGGAATATGGTAGAATCCCTGCGAGTATCGAAAAATGGTAGAATCCGACCGAGTTCCCGGAAATGGTAGAATCGGTGCGAGTCCCGAAAAACTGTCCCTGTGAGTACCGGAAAATGGTAGAATCCCTACGAGTATCGAAAAATGGTAGAATCCGACCGAGTTCCCGAAAATGGTAGAATCGGTGCGAGTCTGGAAAAACTGTCCCTGTGAGTACCGGAAAATGGTAGAATCCGTGCGAGTATCGAAAAATTGTAGAATCCGGCCGAGTTCCCGGAAATGGTAGAATCGGTGGGAGTCCCGAAAAACTGTCCCTGTGAGTACCGGAATATGGTAGAATCCCTGCGAGTATCGAAAAATGGTAGAATCCGGCAGAGTTCCCGGAAATGGTAGAATCGGTGCGAGTCCCGAAAAACTGTCCCTGTGAGTACCGGAAAATGGTAGAATCCCTACGAGTATCGAAAAATGGTAGAATCCGACCGAGTTCCCGAAAATGGTAGAATCGGTGCGAGTCCCGAAAAACTTTCCCTGTGAGTACCGGATAATGGTAGAATCCCTGCGAGTATCGAAAAATGGTAGAATCCAGCCGAGTTCCCGGAAATGGTATAATCGGTGGGAGTCACGAAAAACTGTCCCTGTGAGTACCGGAATATGGTAGAATCCCTGCGAGTATCGAAAAATGGTAGAATCCGGCAGAGTTCCCGGAAATGGTAGAATCGGTGCGAGTCCCGAAAAACTGTCCCTGTGAGTACCGGAAAATGGTAGAATCCCTGCGAGTATCGAAAAATGGTAGAATCCGACCGAGTTCCCGAAAATGGTAGAATCGGTGCGAGTCCCGAAAAACTTTCCCTGTGAGTACCGGATAATGGTAGAATCCCTGCGAGTATCGAAAAAAGGTAGAATCCAGCCGAGTTCCCGGAAATGGTAGAATCGGTGCGAGTCCTGAAAAACTGTCCTTGTGAATACCGGAAAATGGTAGAATCCGTGCGAGTATCGAAAAATTGTAGAATCCGGCCGAGTTCCCGGAAATGGTAGAATCGGTGGGAGTCCCGAAAAACTGTCCCTGTGAGTACCGGAATATGGTAGAATCCCTGCGAGTATCGAAAAATGGTAGAATCCGGCAGAGTTCCCGGAAATGGTAGAATCGGTGCGAGTCCCGAAAAACTGTCCCTGTGAGTACCGGAAAATGGTAGAATCCCTGCGAGTATCGAAAAATGGTAGAATCCGACCGAGTTCCCGAAAATGGTAGAATCGGTGCGAGTCCCGAAAAACATTCCCTGTGAATACCGGAAAATGGTAGAATCCGTGCGAGTATCGAAAAATTGTAGAATCCGGCCGAGTTCCCGGAAATGGTAGAATCGGTGCGAGTCCCGAAAAACTGTCCCTGTGAGTACCGGAAAATGGTAGAATCCCTGCGAGTATCGAAAAATGGTAGAATCCGACCGAGTTCCCGAAAATGGTAGAATCGGTGCGAGTCCCGAAAAACTTTCCCTGTGAGTACCGGATAATGGTAGAATCCCTGCGAGTATCGAAAAAAGGTAGAATCCAGCCGAGTTCCCGGAAATGGTAGAATCGGTGCGAGTCCTGAAAAACTGTCCTTGTGAATACCGGAAAATGGTAGAATCCGTGCGAGTATCGAAAAATTGTAGAATCCGGCCGAGTTCCCGGAAATGGTAGAATCGGTGGGAGTCCCGAAAAACTGTCCCTGTGAGTACCGGAATATGGTAGAATCCCTGCGAGTATCGAAAAATGGTAGAATCCGGCAGAGTTCCCGGAAATGGTAGAATCGGTGCGAGTCCCGAAAAACTGTCCCTGTGAGTACCGGAAAATGGTAGAATCCCTGCGAGTATCGAAAAATGGTAGAATCCGACCGAGTTCCCGAAAATGGTAGAATCGGTGCGAGTCCCGAAAAACATTCCCTGTGAATACCGGAAAATGGTAGAATCCGTGCGAGTATCGAAAAATTGTAGAATCCGGCCGAGTTCCCGGAAATGGTAGAATCGGTGCGAGTCCCGAAAAACTGTCCCTGTGAGTACCGGAAAATGGTAGAATCCCTGCGAGTATCGAAAAATGGTAGAATCCGACCGAGTTCCCGAAAATGGTAGAATCGGTGCGAGTCCCGAAAAACTTTCCCTGTGAGTACCGGATAATGGTAGAATCCCTGCGAGTATCGAAAAATGGTAGAATCCAGCCGAGTTCCCGGAAATGGTAGAATCGGTGCGAGTCCTGAAAAACTGTCCTTGTGAATACCGGAAAATGGTAGAATCCGTGCGAGTATCGAAAAATTGTAGAATCCGGCCGAGTTCCCGGAAATGGTAGAATCGGTGGGAGTCCCGAAAAACTGTCCCTGTGAGTACCGGAATATGGTAGAATCCCTGCGAGTATCGAAAAATGGTAGAATCCGACCGAGTTCCCGGAAATGGTAGAATCGGTGCGAGTCCCGAAAAACTGTCCCTGTGAGTACCGGAAAATGGTAGAATCCCTACGAGTATCGAAAAATGATAGAATCCGACCGAGTTCCCGAAAATGGTAGAATCGGTGCGAGTCTGGAAAAACTGTCCCTGTGAGTACCGGAAAATGGTAGAATCCGTGCGAGTATCGAAAAATTGTAGAATCCGGCCGAGTTCCCGGAAATGGTAGAATCGGTGGGAGTCCCGAAAAACTGTCCCTGTGAGTACCGGAATATGGTAGAATCCCTGCGAGTATCGAAAAATGGTAGAATCCGGCAGAGTTCCCGGAAATGGTAGAATCGGTGCGAGTCCCGAAAAACTGTCCCTGTGAGTACCGGAAAATGGTAGAATCCCTACGAGTATCGAAAAATGGTAGAATCCGACCGAGTTCCCGAAAATGGTAGAATCGGTGCGAGTCCCGAAAAACTTTCCCTGTGAATACCGGAAAATGGTAGAATCCGTGCGAGTATCGAAAAATTGTAGAATCCGGCCGAGTTCCCGGAAATGGTAGAATCGGTGGGAGTCACGAAAAACTGTCCCTGTGAGTACCGGAATATGGTAGAATCCCTGCGAGTATCGAAAAATGGTAGAATCCGGCAGAGTTCCCGGAAATGGTAGAATCGGTGCGAGTCCCGAAAAACTGTCCCTGTGAGTACCGGAAAATGGTAGAATCCCTGCGAGTATCGAAAAATGGTAGAATCCGACCGAGTTCCCGAAAATGGTAGAATCGGTGCGAGTCCCGAAAAACTTTCCCTGTGAGTACCGGATAATGGTAGAATCCCTGCGAGTATCGAAAAAAGGTAGAATCCAGCCGAGTTCCCGGAAATGGTAGAATCGGTGCGAGTCCTGAAAAACTGTCCTTGTGAATACCGGAAAATGGTAGAATCCGTGCGAGTATCGAAAAATTGTAGAATCCGGCCGAGTTCCCGGAAATGGTAGAATCGGTGGGAGTCCCGAAAAACTGTCCCTGTGAGTACCGGAATATGGTAGAATCCCTGCGAGTATCGAAAAATGGTAGAATCCGGCAGAGTTCCCGGAAATGGTAGAATCGGTGCGAGTCCCGAAAAACTGTCCCTGTGAGTACCGGAAAATGGTAGAATCCCTGCGAGTATCGAAAAATGGTAGAATCCGACCGAGTTCCCGAAAATGGTAGAATCGGTGCGAGTCCCGAAAAACTTTCCCTGTGAGTACCGGATAATGGTAGAATCCCTGCGAGTATCGAAAAATGGTAGAATCCAGCCGAGTTCCCGGAAATGGTATAATCGGTGCGAGTCCTGAAAAACTGTCCTTGTGAATACCGGAAAATGGTAGAATCCGTGCGAGTATCGAAAAATTGTAGAATCCGGCCGAGTTCCCGGAAATGGTAGAATCGGTGGGAGTCCCGAAAAACTGTCCCTGTGAGTACCGGAAAATGGTAGAATCCGTGCGAGTATCGAAAAATGGTAGAATCCGGCAGAGTTCCCGGAAATGGTAGAATCGGTGCGAGTCCCGAAAAACTGTCCCTGTGAGTACCGGAAAATGGTAGAATCCCTGCGAGTATCGAAAAATGGTAGAATCCAGCCGAGTTCCCGGAAATGGTATAATCGGTGCGAGTCCTGAAAAACTGTCCTTGTGAATACCGGAAAATGGTAGAATGCGTGCGAGTATCGAAAAATGGTAGAATCCGGCAGAGTTCCCGGAAATGGTAGAATCGGTGCGAGTCCCGAAAAACTGTCCCTGTGAGTACCGGAAAATGGTAGAATCCCTACGAGTATCGAAAAATGGTAGAATCCGACCGAGTTCCCGAAAATGGCAGAATCGGTGCGAGTCCCGAAAAACTTTCCCTGTGAATACCGGAAAATGGTAGAATCCGTGCGAGTATCGAAAAATTGTAGAATCCGGCCGAGTTCCCGGAAATGGTAGAATCGGTGGGAGTCCCGAAAAACTGTCCCTGTGAGTACCGGAATATGGTAGAATCCCTGCGAGTATCGAAAAATGGTAGAATCCGGCAGAGTTCCCGGAAATGGTAGAATCGGTGCGAGTCCCGAAAAACTGTCCCTGTGAGTACCGGAAAATGGTAGAATCCCTACGAGTATCGAAAAATGGTAGAATCCGACCGAGTTCCCGAAAATGGTAGAATCGGTGCGAGTCCCGAAAAACTTTCCCTGTGAATACCGGAAAATGGTAGAATCCGTGCGAGTATCGAAAAATTGTAGAATCCGGCCGAGTTCCCGGAAATGGTAGAATCGGTGGGAGTCACGAAAAACTGTCCCTGTGAGTACCGGAATATGGTAGAATCCCTGCGAGTATCGAAAAATGGTAGAATCCGGCAGAGTTCCCGGAAATGGTAGAATCGGTGCGAGTCCCGAAAAACTGTCCCTGTGAGTACCGGAAAATGGTAGAATCCCTGCGAGTATCGAAAAATGGTAGAATCCGACCGAGTTCCCGAAAATGGTAGAATCGGTGCGAGTCCCGAAAAACTTTCCCTGTGAGTACCGGATAATGGTAGAATCCCTGCGAGTATCGAAAAATGGTAGAATCCAGCCGAGTTCCCGGAAATGGTAGAATCGGTGCGAGTCCTGAAAAACTGTCCTTGTGAATACCGGAAAATGGTAGAATCCGTGCGAGTATCGAAAAATTGTAGAATCCGGCCGAGTTCCCGGAAATGGTAGAATCGGTGGGAGTCCCGAAAAACTGTCCCTGTGAGTACCGGAATATGGTAGAATCCCTGCGAGTATCGAAAAATGGTAGAATCCGACCGAGTTCCCGGAAATGGTAGAATCGGTGCGAGTCCCGAAAAACTGTCCCTGTGAGTACCGGAAAATGGTAGAATCCCTACGAGTATCGAAAAATGGTAGAATCCGACCGAGTTCCCGAAAATGGTAGAATCGGTGCGAGTCTGGAAAAACTGTCCCTGTGAGTACCGGAAAATGGTAGAATCCGTGCGAGTATCGAAAAATTGTAGAATCCGGCCGAGTTCCCGGAAATGGTAGAATCGGTGGGAGTCCCGAAAAACTGTCCCTGTGAGTACCGGAATATGGTAGAATCCCTGCGAGTATCGAAAAATGGTAGAATCCGGCAGAGTTCCCGGAAATGGTAGAATCGGTGCGAGTCCCGAAAAACTGTCCCTGTGAGTACCGGAAAATGGTAGAATCCCTACGAGTATCGAAAAATGGTAGAATCCGACCGAGTTCCCGAAAATGGTAGAATCGGTGCGAGTCCCGAAAAACTTTCCCTGTGAATACCGGAAAATGGTAGAATCCGTGCGAGTATCGAAAAATTGTAGAATCCGGCCGAGTTCCCGGAAATGGTAGAATCGGTGGGAGTCACGAAAAACTGTCCCTGTGAGTACCGGAATATGGTAGAATCCCTGCGAGTATCGAAAAATGGTAGAATCCGGCAGAGTTCCCGGAAATGGTAGAATCGGTGCGAGTCCCGAAAAACTGTCCCTGTGAGTACCGGAAAATGGTAGAATCCCTGCGAGTATCGAAAAATGGTAGAATCCGACCGAGTTCCCGAAAATGGTAGAATCGGTGCGAGTCCCGAAAAACTTTCCCTGTGAGTACCGGATAATGGTAGAATCCCTGCGAGTATCGAAAAAAGGTAGAATCCAGCCGAGTTCCCGGAAATGGTAGAATCGGTGCGAGTCCTGAAAAACTGTCCTTGTGAATACCGGAAAATGGTAGAATCCGTGCGAGTATCGAAAAATTGTAGAATCCGGCCGAGTTCCCGGAAATGGTAGAATCGGTGGGAGTCCCGAAAAACTGTCCCTGTGAGTACCGGAATATGGTAGAATCCCTGCGAGTATCGAAAAATGGTAGAATCCGGCAGAGTTCCCGGAAATGGTAGAATCGGTGCGAGTCCCGAAAAACTGTCCCTGTGAGTACCGGAAAATGGTAGAATCCCTGCGAGTATCGAAAAATGGTAGAATCCGACCGAGTTCCCGAAAATGGTAGAATCGGTGCGAGTCCCGAAAAACTTTCCCTGTGAGTACCGGATAATGGTAGAATCCCTGCGAGTATCGAAAAATGGTAGAATCCAGCCGAGTTCCCGGAAATGGTAGAATCGGTGCGAGTCCTGAAAAACTGTCCTTGTGAATACCGGAAAATGGTAGAATCCGTGCGAGTATCGAAAAATTGTAGAATCCGGCCGAGTTCCCGGAAATGGTAGAATCGGTGGGAGTCCCGAAAAACTGTCCCTGTGAGTACCGGAATATGGTAGAATCCCTGCGAGTATCGAAAAATGGTAGAATCCGACCGAGTTCCCGGAAATGGTAGAATCGGTGCGAGTCCCGAAAAACTGTCCCTGTGAGTACCGGAAAATGGTAGAATCCCTACGAGTATCGAAAAATGGTAGAATCCGACCGAGTTCCCGAAAATGGTAGAATCGGTGCGAGTCTGGAAAAACTGTCCCTGTGAGTACCGGAAAATGGTAGAATCCGTGCGAGTATCGAAAAATTGTAGAATCCGGCCGAGTTCCCGGAAATGGTAGAATCGGTGGGAGTCCCGAAAAACTGTCCCTGTGAGTACCGGAATATGGTAGAATCCCTGCGAGTATCGAAAAATGGTAGAATCCGGCAGAGTTCCCGGAAATGGTAGAATCGGTGCGAGTCCCGAAAAACTGTCCCTGTGAGTACCGGAAAATGGTAGAATCCCTACGAGTATCGAAAAATGGTAGAATCCGACCGAGTTCCCGAAAATGGTAGAATCGGTGCGAGTCCCGAAAAACTTTCCCTGTGAATACCGGAAAATGGTAGAATCCGTGCGAGTATCGAAAAATTGTAGAATCCGGCCGAGTTCCCGGAAATGGTAGAATCGGTGGGAGTCACGAAAAACTGTCCCTGTGAGTACCGGAATATGGTAGAATCCCTGCGAGTATCGAAAAATGGTAGAATCCGGCAGAGTTCCCGGAAATGGTAGAATCGGTGCGAGTCCCGAAAAACTGTCCCTGTGAGTACCGGAAAATGGTAGAATCCCTGCGAGTATCGAAAAATGGTAGAATCCGACCGAGTTCCCGAAAATGGTAGAATCGGTGCGAGTCCCGAAAAACTTTCCCTGTGAGTACCGGATAATGGTAGAATCCCTGCGAGTATCGAAAAAAGGTAGAATCCAGCCGAGTTCCCGGAAATGGTAGAATCGGTGCGAGTCCTGAAAAACTGTCCTTGTGAATACCGGAAAATGGTAGAATCCGTGCGAGTATCGAAAAATTGTAGAATCCGGCCGAGTTCCCGGAAATGGTAGAATCGGTGGGAGTCCCGAAAAACTGTCCCTGTGAGTACCGGAATATGGTAGAATCCCTGCGAGTATCGAAAAATGGTAGAATCCGGCAGAGTTCCCGGAAATGGTAGAATCGGTGCGAGTCCCGAAAAACTGTCCCTGTGAGTACCGGAAAATGGTAGAATCCCTGCGAGTATCGAAAAATGGTAGAATCCGACCGAGTTCCCGAAAATGGTAGAATCGGTGCGAGTCCCGAAAAACATTCCCTGTGAATACCGGAAAATGGTAGAATCCGTGCGAGTATCGAAAAATTGTAGAATCCGGCCGAGTTCCCGGAAATGGTAGAATCGGTGCGAGTCCCGAAAAACTGTCCCTGTGAGTACCGGAAAATGGTAGAATCCCTGCGAGTATCGAAAAATGGTAGAATCCGACCGAGTTCCCGAAAATGGTAGAATCGGTGCGAGTCCCGAAAAACTTTCCCTGTGAGTACCGGATAATGGTAGAATCCCTGCGAGTATCGAAAAATGGTAGAATCCAGCCGAGTTCCCGGAAATGGTAGAATCGGTGCGAGTCCTGAAAAACTGTCCTTGTGAATACCGGAAAATGGTAGAATCCGTGCGAGTATCGAAAAATTGTAGAATCCGGCCGAGTTCCCGGAAATGGTAGAATCGGTGGGAGTCCCGAAAAACTGTCCCTGTGAGTACCGGAATATGGTAGAATCCCTGCGAGTATCGAAAAATGGTAGAATCCGACCGAGTTCCCGGAAATGGTAGAATCGGTGCGAGTCCCGAAAAACTGTCCCTGTGAGTACCGGAAAATGGTAGAATCCCTACGAGTATCGAAAAATGGTAGAATCCGACCGAGTTCCCGAAAATGGTAGAATCGGTGCGAGTCTGGAAAAACTGTCCCTGTGAGTACCGGAAAATGGTAGAATCCGTGCGAGTATCGAAAAATTGTAGAATCCGGCCGAGTTCCCGGAAATGGTAGAATCGGTGGGAGTCCCGAAAAACTGTCCCTGTGAGTACCGGAATATGGTAGAATCCCTGCGAGTATCGAAAAATGGTAGAATCCGGCAGAGTTCCCGGAAATGGTAGAATCGGTGCGAGTCCCGAAAAACTGTCCCTGTGAGTACCGGAAAATGGTAGAATCCCTACGAGTATCGAAAAATGGTAGAATCCGACCGAGTTCCCGAAAATGGTAGAATCGGTGCGAGTCCCGAAAAACATTCCCTGTGAATACCGGAAAATGGTAGAATCCGTGCGAGTATCGAAAAATTGTAGAATCCGGCCGAGTTCCCGGAAATGGTAGAATCGGTGGGAGTCCCGATAAACTGTCCCTGTGAGTACCGGAATATGGTAGAATCCCTGCGAGTATCGAAAAATGGTAGAATCCGGCAGAGTTCCCGGAAATGGTAGAATCGGTGCGAGTCCCGAAAAATTGTCCCTGTGAGTACCGGAAAATGGTAGAATCCCTACGAGTATCGAAAAATGGTAGAATCCGACCGAGTTCCCGAAAATGGTAGAATCGGTGCGAGTCCCGAAAAACTTTCCCTGTGAGTACCGGATAATGGTAGAATCCCTGCGAGTATCGAAAAATGGTAGAATCCAGCCGAGTTCCCGGAAATGGTATAATCGGTGCGAGTCCTGAAAAACTGTCCTTGTGAATACCGGAAAATGGTAGAATCCGTGCGAGTATCGAAAAATTGTAGAATCCGGCCGAGTTCCCGGAAATGGTAGAATCGGTGGGAGTCCCGAAAAACTGTCCCTGTGAGTACCGGAAAATGGTAGAATCCGTGCGAGTATCGAAAAATGGTAGAATCCGGCAGAGTTCCCGGAAATGGTAGAATCGGTGCGAGTCCCGAAAAACTGTCCCTGTGAGTACCGGAAAATGGTAGAATCCCTGCGAGTATCGAAAAATGGTAGAATCCAGCCGAGTTCCCGGAAATGGTATAATCGGTGCGAGTCCTGAAAAACTGTCCTTGTGAATACCGGAAAATGGTAGAATCCGTGCGAGTATCGAAAAATGGTAGAATCCGGCAGAGTTCCCGGAAATGGTAGAATCGGTGCGAGTCCCGAAAAACTGTCCCTGTGAGTACCGGAAAATGGTAGAATCCCTACGAGTATCGAAAAATGGTAGAATCCGACCGAGTTCCCGAAAATGGCAGAATCGGTGCGAGTCCCGAAAAACTTTCCCTGTGAATACCGGAAAATGGTAGAATCCGTGCGAGTATCGAAAAATTGTAGAATCCGGCCGAGTTCCCGGAAATGGTAGAATCGGTGGGAGTCCCGAAAAACTGTCCCTGTGAGTACCGGAATATGGTAGAATCCCTGCGAGTATCGAAAAATGGTAGAATCCGGCAGAGTTCCCGGAAATGGTAGAATCGGTGCGAGTCCCGAAAAACTGTCCCTGTGAGTACCGGAAAATGGTAGAATCCCTACGAGTATCGAAAAATGGTAGAATCCGACCGAGTTCCCGAAAATGGTAGAATCGGTGCGAGTCCCGAAAAACTTTCCCTGTGAATACCGGAAAATGGTAGAATCCGTGCGAGTATCGAAAAATTGTAGAATCCGGCCGAGTTCCCGGAAATGGTAGAATCGGTGGGAGTCACGAAAAACTGTCCCTGTGAGTACCGGAATATGGTAGAATCCCTGCGAGTATCGAAAAATGGTAGAATCCGGCAGAGTTCCCGGAAATGGTAGAATCGGTGCGAGTCCCGAAAAACTGTCCCTGTGAGTACCGGAAAATGGTAGAATCCCTGCGAGTATCGAAAAATGGTAGAATCCGACCGAGTTCCCGAAAATGGTAGAATCGGTGCGAGTCCCGAAAAACTTTCCCTGTGAGTACCGGATAATGGTAGAATCCCTGCGAGTATCGAAAAATGGTAGAATCCAGCCGAGTTCCCGGAAATGGTAGAATCGGTGCGAGTCCTGAAAAACTGTCCTTGTGAATACCGGAAAATGGTAGAATCCGTGCGAGTATCGAAAAATTGTAGAATCCGGCCGAGTTCCCGGAAATGGTAGAATCGGTGGGAGTCCCGAAAAACTGTCCCTGTGAGTACCGGAATATGGTAGAATCCCTGCGAGTATCGAAAAATGGTAGAATCCGACCGAGTTCCCGGAAATGGTAGAATCGGTGCGAGTCCCGAAAAACTGTCCCTGTGAGTACCGGAAAATGGTAGAATCCCTACGAGTATCGAAAAATGGTAGAATCCGACCGAGTTCCCGAAAATGGTAGAATCGGTGCGAGTCTGGAAAAACTGTCCCTGTGAGTACCGGAAAATGGTAGAATCCGTGCGAGTATCGAAAAATTGTAGAATCCGGCCGAGTTCCCGGAAATGGTAGAATCGGTGGGAGTCCCGAAAAACTGTCCCTGTGAGTACCGGAATATGGTAGAATCCCTGCGAGTATCGAAAAATGGTAGAATCCGGCAGAGTTCCCGGAAATGGTAGAATCGGTGCGAGTCCCGAAAAACTGTCCCTGTGAGTACCGGAAAATGGTAGAATCCCTACGAGTATCGAAAAATGGTAGAATCCGACCGAGTTCCCGAAAATGGTAGAATCGGTGCGAGTCCCGAAAAACTTTCCCTGTGAATACCGGAAAATGGTAGAATCCGTGCGAGTATCGAAAAATTGTAGAATCCGGCCGAGTTCCCGGAAATGGTAGAATCGGTGGGAGTCACGAAAAACTGTCCCTGTGAGTACCGGAATATGGTAGAATCCCTGCGAGTATCGAAAAATGGTAGAATCCGGCAGAGTTCCCGGAAATGGTAGAATCGGTGCGAGTCCCGAAAAACTGTCCCTGTGAGTACCGGAAAATGGTAGAATCCCTGCGAGTATCGAAAAATGGTAGAATCCGACCGAGTTCCCGAAAATGGTAGAATCGGTGCGAGTCCCGAAAAACTTTCCCTGTGAGTACCGGATAATGGTAGAATCCCTGCGAGTATCGAAAAAAGGTAGAATCCAGCCGAGTTCCCGGAAATGGTAGAATCGGTGCGAGTCCTGAAAAACTGTCCTTGTGAATACCGGAAAATGGTAGAATCCGTGCGAGTATCGAAAAATTGTAGAATCCGGCCGAGTTCCCGGAAATGGTAGAATCGGTGGGAGTCCCGAAAAACTGTCCCTGTGAGTACCGGAATATGGTAGAATCCCTGCGAGTATCGAAAAATGGTAGAATCCGGCAGAGTTCCCGGAAATGGTAGAATCGGTGCGAGTCCCGAAAAACTGTCCCTGTGAGTACCGGAAAATGGTAGAATCCCTGCGAGTATCGAAAAATGGTAGAATCCGACCGAGTTCCCGAAAATGGTAGAATCGGTGCGAGTCCCGAAAAACTTTCCCTGTGAGTACCGGATAATGGTAGAATCCCTGCGAGTATCGAAAAATGGTAGAATCCAGCCGAGTTCCCGGAAATGGTAGAATCGGTGCGAGTCCTGAAAAACTGTCCTTGTGAATACCGGAAAATGGTAGAATCCGTGCGAGTATCGAAAAATTGTAGAATCCGGCCGAGTTCCCGGAAATGGTAGAATCGGTGGGAGTCCCGAAAAACTGTCCCTGTGAGTACCGGAATATGGTAGAATCCCTGCGAGTATCGAAAAATGGTAGAATCCGACCGAGTTCCCGGAAATGGTAGAATCGGTGCGAGTCCCGAAAAACTGTCCCTGTGAGTACCGGAAAATGGTAGAATCCCTACGAGTATCGAAAAATGGTAGAATCCGACCGAGTTCCCGAAAATGGTAGAATCGGTGCGAGTCTGGAAAAACTGTCCCTGTGAGTACCGGAAAATGGTAGAATCCGTGCGAGTATCGAAAAATTGTAGAATCCGGCCGAGTTCCCGGAAATGGTAGAATCGGTGGGAGTCCCGAAAAACTGTCCCTGTGAGTACCGGAATATGGTAGAATCCCTGCGAGTATCGAAAAATGGTAGAATCCGGCAGAGTTCCCGGAAATGGTAGAATCGGTGCGAGTCCCGAAAAACTGTCCCTGTGAGTACCGGAAAATGGTAGAATCCCTACGAGTATCGAAAAATGGTAGAATCCGACCGAGTTCCCGAAAATGGTAGAATCGGTGCGAGTCCCGAAAAACATTCCCTGTGAATACCGGAAAATGGTAGAATCCGTGCGAGTATCGAAAAATTGTAGAATCCGGCCGAGTTCCCGGAAATGGTAGAATCGGTGGGAGTCCCGATAAACTGTCCCTGTGAGTACCGGAATATGGTAGAATCCCTGCGAGTATCGAAAAATGGTAGAATCCGGCAGAGTTCCCGGAAATGGTAGAATCGGTGCGAGTCCCGAAAAATTGTCCCTGTGAGTACCGGAAAATGGTAGAATCCCTACGAGTATCGAAAAATGGTAGAATCCGACCGAGTTCCCGAAAATGGTAGAATCGGTGCGAGTCCCGAAAAACTTTCCCTGTGAGTACCGGATAATGGTAGAATCCCTGCGAGTATCGAAAAATGGTAGAATCCAGCCGAGTTCCCGGAAATGGTATAATCGGTGCGAGTCCTGAAAAACTGTCCTTGTGAATACCGGAAAATGGTAGAATCCGTGCGAGTATCGAAAAATTGTAGAATCCGGCCGAGTTCCCGGAAATGGTAGAATCGGTGGGAGTCCCGAAAAACTGTCCCTGTGAGTACCGGAAAATGGTAGAATCCGTGCGAGTATCGAAAAATGGTAGAATCCGGCAGAGTTCCCGGAAATGGTAGAATCGGTGCGAGTCCCGAAAAACTGTCCCTGTGAGTACCGGAAAATGGTAGAATCCCTGCGAGTATCGAAAAATGGTAGAATCCAGCCGAGTTCCCGGAAATGGTATAATCGGTGCGAGTCCTGAAAAACTGTCCTTGTGAATACCGGAAAATGGTAGAATCCGTGCGAGTATCGAAAAATGGTAGAATCCGGCAGAGTTCCCGGAAATGGTAGAATCGGTGCGAGTCCCGAAAAACTGTCCCTGTGAGTACCGGAAAATGGTAGAATCCCTACGAGTATCGAAAAATGGTAGAATCCGACCGAGTTCCCGAAAATGGCAGAATCGGTGCGAGTCCCGAAAAACTTTCCCTGTGAATACCGGAAAATGGTAGAATCCGTGCGAGTATCGAAAAATTGTAGAATCCGGCCGAGTTCCCGGAAATGGTAGAATCGGTGGGAGTCCCGAAAAACTGTCCCTGTGAGTACCGGAATATGGTAGAATCCCTGCGAGTATCGAAAAATGGTAGAATCCGGCAGAGTTCCCGGAAATGGTAGAATCGGTGCGAGTCCCGAAAAACTGTCCCTGTGAGTACCGGAAAATGGTAGAATCCCTACGAGTATCGAAAAATGGTAGAATCCGACCGAGTTCCCGAAAATGGTAGAATCGGTGCGAGTCCCGAAAAACTTTCCCTGTGAATACCGGAAAATGGTAGAATCCGTGCGAGTATCGAAAAATTGTAGAATCCGGCCGAGTTCCCGGAAATGGTAGAATCGGTGGGAGTCACGAAAAACTGTCCCTGTGAGTACCGGAATATGGTAGAATCCCTGCGAGTATCGAAAAATGGTAGAATCCGGCAGAGTTCCCGGAAATGGTAGAATCGGTGCGAGTCCCGAAAAACTGTCCCTGTGAGTACCGGAAAATGGTAGAATCCCTGCGAGTATCGAAAAATGGTAGAATCCGACCGAGTTCCCGAAAATGGTAGAATCGGTGCGAGTCCCGAAAAACTTTCCCTGTGAGTACCGGATAATGGTAGAATCCCTGCGAGTATCGAAAAATGGTAGAATCCAGCCGAGTTCCCGGAAATGGTAGAATCGGTGCGAGTCCTGAAAAACTGTCCTTGTGAATACCGGAAAATGGTAGAATCCGTGCGAGTATCGAAAAATTGTAGAATCCGGCCGAGTTCCCGGAAATGGTAGAATCGGTGGGAGTCCCGAAAAACTGTCCCTGTGAGTACCGGAATATGGTAGAATCCCTGCGAGTATCGAAAAATGGTAGAATCCGACCGAGTTCCCGGAAATGGTAGAATCGGTGCGAGTCCCGAAAAACTGTCCCTGTGAGTACCGGAAAATGGTAGAATCCCTACGAGTATCGAAAAATGGTAGAATCCGACCGAGTTCCCGAAAATGGTAGAATCGGTGCGAGTCTGGAAAAACTGTCCCTGTGAGTACCGGAAAATGGTAGAATCCGTGCGAGTATCGAAAAATTGTAGAATCCGGCCGAGTTCCCGGAAATGGTAGAATCGGTGGGAGTCCCGAAAAACTGTCCCTGTGAGTACCGGAATATGGTAGAATCCCTGCGAGTATCGAAAAATGGTAGAATCCGGCAGAGTTCCCGGAAATGGTAGAATCGGTGCGAGTCCCGAAAAACTGTCCCTGTGAGTACCGGAAAATGGTAGAATCCCTACGAGTATCGAAAAATGGTAGAATCCGACCGAGTTCCCGAAAATGGTAGAATCGGTGCGAGTCCCGAAAAACTTTCCCTGTGAATACCGGAAAATGGTAGAATCCGTGCGAGTATCGAAAAATTGTAGAATCCGGCCGAGTTCCCGGAAATGGTAGAATCGGTGGGAGTCACGAAAAACTGTCCCTGTGAGTACCGAAATATGGTAGAATCCCTGCGAGTATCGAAAAATGGTAGAATCCGGCAGAGTTCCCGGAAATGGTAGAATCGGTGCGAGTCCCGAAAAACTGTCCCTGTGAGTACCGGAAAATGGTAGAATCCCTGCGAGTATCGAAAAATGGTAGAATCCGACCGAGTTCCCGAAAATGGTAGAATCGGTGCGAGTCCCGAAAAACTTTCCCTGTGAGTACCGGATAATGGTAGAATCCCTGCGAGTATCGAAAAAAGGTAGAATCCAGCCGAGTTCCCGGAAATGGTAGAATCGGTGCGAGTCCTGAAAAACTGTCCTTGTGAATACCGGAAAATGGTAGAATCCGTGCGAGTATCGAAAAATTGTAGAATCCGGCCGAGTTCCCGGAAATGGTAGAATCGGTGGGAGTCCCGAAAAACTGTCCCTGTGAGTACCGGAATATGGTAGAATCCCTGCGAGTATCGAAAAATGGTAGAATCCGGCAGAGTTCCCGGAAATGGTAGAATCGGTGCGAGTCCCGAAAAACTGTCCCTGTGAGTACCGGAAAATGGTAGAATCCCTGCGAGTATCGAAAAATGGTAGAATCCGACCGAGTTCCCGAAAATGGTAGAATCGGTGCGAGTCCCGAAAACCATTCCCTGTGAATACCGGAAAATGGTAGAATCCGTGCGAGTATCGAAAAATTGTAGAATCCGGCCGAGTTCCCGGAAATGGTAGAATCGGTGCGAGTCCCGAAAAACTGTCCCTGTGAGTACCGGAAAATGGTAGAATCCCTGCGAGTATCGAAAAATGGTAGAATCCGACCGAGTTCCCGAAAATGGTAGAATCGGTGCGAGTCCCGAAAAACTTTCCCTGTGAGTACCGGATAATGGTAGAATCCCTGCGAGTATCGAAAAATGGTAGAATCCAGCCGAGTTCCCGGAAATGGTAGAATCGGTGCGAGTCCTGAAAAACTGTCCTTGTGAATACCGGAAAATGGTAGAATCCGTGCGAGTATCGAAAAATTGTAGAATCCGGCCGAGTTCCCGGAAATGGTAGAATCGGTGGGAGTCCCGAAAAACTGTCCCTGTGAGTACCGGAATATGGTAGAATCTCTGCGAGTATCGAAAAATGGTAGAATCCGACCGAGTTCCCGGAAATGGTAGAATCGGTGCGAGTCCCGAAAAACTGTCCCTGTGAGTACCGGAAAATGGTAGAATCCCTACGAGTATCGAAAAATGGTAGAATCCGACCGAGTTCCCGAAAATGGTAGAATCGGTGCGAGTCTGGAAAAACTGTCCCTGTGAGTACCGGAAAATGGTAGAATCCGTGCGAGTATCGAAAAATTGTAGAATCCGGCCGAGTTCCCGGAAATGGTAGAATCGGTGGGAGTCCCGAAAAACTGTCCCTGTGAGTACCGGAATATGGTAGAATCCCTGCGAGTATCGAAAAATGGTAGAATCCGGCAGAGTTCCCGGAAATGGTAGAATCGGTGCGAGTCCCGAAAAACTGTCCCTGTGAGTACCGGAAAATGGTAGAATCCCTACGAGTATCGAAAAATGGTAGAATCCGACCGAGTTCCCGAAAATGGTAGAATCGGTGCGAGTCCCGAAAAACTTTCCCTGTGAATACCGGAAAATGGTAGAATCCGTGCGAGTATCGAAAAATTGTAGAATCCGGCCGAGTTCCCGGAAATGGTAGAATCGGTGGGAGTCACGAAAAACTGTCCCTGTGAGTACCGGAATATGGTAGAATCCCTGCGAGTATCGAAAAATGGTAGAATCCGGCAGAGTTCCCGGAAATGGTAGAATCGGTGCGAGTCCCGAAAAACTGTCCCTGTGAGTACCGGAAAATGGTAGAATCCCTGCGAGTATCGAAAAATGGTAGAATCCGACCGAGTTCCCGAAAATGGTAGAATCGGTGCGAGTCCCGAAAAACTTTCCCTGTGAGTACCGGATAATGGTAGAATCCCTGCGAGTATCGAAAAAAGGTAGAATCCAGCCGAGTTCCCGGAAATGGTAGAATCGGTGCGAGTCCTGAAAAACTGTCCTTG
The DNA here is from genome assembly GCF_030704535.1 of Vitis vinifera. NCBI lineage: Eukaryota > Viridiplantae > Streptophyta > Magnoliopsida > Vitales > Vitaceae > Vitis > Vitis vinifera. Next base: position 12,565,581 of record NC_081820.1, read on the forward strand.
TGAATACCGGAAAATGGTAGAATCCGTGCGAGTATCGAAAAATTGTAGAATCCGGCCGAGTTCCCGGAAATGGTAGAATCGGTGGGAGTCCCGAAAAACTGTCCCTGTGAGTACCGGAATATGGTAGAATCCCTGCGAGTATCGAAAAATGGTAGAATCCGGCAGAGTTCCCGGAAATGGTAGAATCGGTGCGAGTCCCGAAAAACTGTCCCTGTGAGTACCGGAAAATGGTAGAATCCCTGCGAGTATCGAAAAATGGTAGAATCCGACCGAGTTCCCGAAAATGGTAGAATCGGTGCGAGTCCCGAAAAACATTCCCTGTGAATACCGGAAAATGGTAGAATCCGTGCGAGTATCGAAAAATTGTAGAATCCGGCCGAGTTCCCGGAAATGGTAGAATCGGTGGGAGTCCCGAAAAACTGTCCCTGTGAGTACCGGAATATGGTAGAATCCCTGCGAGTATCGAAAAATGGTAGAATCCGGCAGAGTTCCCGGAAATGGTAGAATCGGTGCGAGTCCCGAAAAACTGTCCCTGTGAGTACCGGAAAATGGTAGAATCCCTACGAGTATCGAAAAATGGTAGAATCCGACCGAGTTCCCGAAAATGGTAGAATCGGTGCGAGTCCCGAAAAACTTTCCCTGTGAATACCGGAAAATGGTAGAATCCGTGCGAGTATCGAAAAATTGTAGAATCCGGCCGAGTTCCCGGAAATGGTAGAATCGGTGGGAGTCACGAAAAACTGTCCCTGTGAGTACCGGAATATGGTAGAATCCCTGCGAGTATCGAAAAATGGTAGAATCCGGCAGAGTTCCCGGAAATGGTAGAATCGGTGCGAGTCCCGAAAAACTGTCCCTGTGAGTACCGGAAAATGGTAGAATCCCTGCGAGTATCGAAAAATGGTAGAATCCGACCGAGTTCCCGAAAATGGTAGAATCGGTGCGAGTCCCGAAAAACTTTCCCTGTGAGTACCGGATAATGGTAGAATCCCTGCGAGTATCGAAAAAATGTAGAATCCAGCCGAGTTCCCGGAAATGGTAGAATCGGTGCGAGTCCTGAAAAACTGTCCTTGTGAATACCGGAAAATGGTAGAATCCGTGCGAGTATCGAAAAATTGTAGAATCCGGCCGAGTTCCCGGAAATGGTAGAATCGGTGGGAGTCCCGAAAAACTGTCCCTGTGAGTACCGGAATATGGTAGAATCCCTGCGAGTATCGAAAAATGGTAGAATCCGGCAGAGTTCCCGGAAATGGTAGAATCGGTGCGAGTCCCGAAAAACTGTCCCTGTGAGTACCGGAAAATGGTAGAATCCCTGCGAGTATCGAAAAATGGTAGAATCCGGCAGAGTTAACTTTCCCTGTGAATACCGGAAAATGGTAGAATCCGTGCGAGTATCGAAAAATTGTAGAATCCGGCCGAGTTCCCGGAAATGGTAGAATCGGTGCGAGTCCTGAAAAACTGTCCTTGTGAATACCGGAAAATGGTAGAATCCGTGCGAGCATCGAAAAATTGTAGAATCCGGCCGAGTTCCCGGAAATGGTAGAATCGGTGGGAGTCTCGAAAAACTGTCCCTGTGAGTACCGGAATATGGTAGAATCCCTGCGAGTATCGAAAAATGGTAGAATCCGACCGAGTTCCCGAAAATGGTAGAATCGGTGCGAGTCCCGAAAAACTGTCCCTGTGAGTACCGGAAAATGGTAGAATCCCTGTGAGTATCGAAAAATTGTAGAATCCGGCAGAGTTCCTGGAAATGGTAGAATCGGTGCGAGTCCCAAAAAACTGTCCCTGTGAGTACCGAAAAATGGTAGAATCCGTGCGAGTATCGAAAAATTGTAGAATCCGGCCGAGTTCCCGGAAATGGTAGAATCGGTGGGAGTCTCGAAAAACTGTCCCTGTGAGTACCGGAATATGGTAGAATCCCTGCGAGTATCGAAAAATGGTAGAATCCGACCGAGTTCCCGAAAATGGTAGAATCGGTGCGAGTCCCGAAAAACTGTCCCTGTGAGTACCGGAAAATGGTAGAATCCCTGCGAGTATCGAAAAATGGTAGAATCCAGCCGAGTTCCCGGAAATGGTAGAATCGGTGCGAGTCCCGAAAAACTGTCCCTGTGAATACCGGAAAATGGTAGAATCCGTGCAAGTATCGAAAAATGGTAGAATCCGACCGAGTTCCCGGAATTGGTAGAATCGGTGCGAGTCCCGAAAAACTGTCCCTGTGAGTATCGGAAAATGGTAGAATCCCTGCGAGTATCGAAAAATGGTAGAATCCGGCCGAGTTCCCGAAAATGGTAGAATCGGTGCGAGTCCCGAGAAACTGTCCCTGTGAGTACCGGAAAATGGTAGAATCCCTGCGAGTATCGAAAAATGGTAGAATCCGGCCGAGTTCCCCGAAATGGTAGAATCGGTGCGAGTCCGGAAAAACTGTCCCTGTGAGTACCGGAAAATGGTAGAATCCCTGTGAGTATCGAAAAATTGTAGAATCCGGCAGAGTTCCCGGAAATGGTAGAATCGGTGGGAGTCCCGAAAAACTGTCCCTGTGAGTACCGGAATATGGTAGAATCCCTGCGAGTATCGAAAAATGGTAGAATCCGGCAGAGTTAACTTTCCCTGTGAATACCGGAAAATGGTAGAATCCGTGCGAGTATCGAAAAATTGTAGAATCCGGCCGAGTTCCCGGAAATGGTAGAATCGGTGGGAGTCTCGAAAAACTGTCCCTGTGAGTACCGGAATATGGTAGAATCCCTGCGAGTATCGAAAAATGGTAGAATCCGGCAGAGTTCCCGGAAATGGTAGAATCGGTGCGAGTCCCGAAAAACTGTCCTTGTGAGTACCGAAAAATGGTAGAATCCCTGCGAGTATTGAAAAATGGTAGAATCCAGCCGAGTTCCCGGAAATGGTAGAATCGGTGCGAGTCCTGAAAAACTGTCCTTGTGAATACCGGAAAATGGTAGAATCCGTGCGAGTATCGAAAAATTGTAGAATCCGGCCGAGTTCCCGGAAATGGTAGAATCGGTGGGAGTCCCGAAAAACTGTCCCTGTGAGTACCGGAATATGGTAGAATCCCTGCGAGTATCGAAAAATGGTAGAATCCGGCAGAGTTCCCGGAAATGGTAGAATCGCTGCGAGTCCCGAAAAACTGTCCCTGTGAGTACCGGAAAATGGTAGAATCCCTACGAGTATCGAAAAATGGTAGAATCCGACCGAGTTCCCGAAAATGGTAGAATCGGTGCGAGTCCCGAAAAACTTTCCCTGTGAATACCGGAAAATGGTAGAATCCGTGCGAGTATCGAAAAATTGTAGAATCCGGCCGAGTTCCCGGAAATGGTAGAATCGGTGGGAGTCCCGAAAAACTGTCCCTGTGAGTACCGGAAAATGGTAGAATCCCTGCGAGTATCGAAAAATGGTAGAATCCGACCGAGTTCCCGAAAATGGTAGAATCGGTGCGAGTCCCGAAAAACTGTCCCTGTGAGTACCGGAAAATGGTAGAATCCCTGCGACTATCGAAAAATGGTAGAATCCAGCCGAGTTCCCGGAAATGGTAGAATCGGTGCGAGTCCCGAAAAACTGTCCCTGTGAATACCGGAAAATTGTAGAATCCGTGCAAGTATCGAAAAATGGTAGAATCCGACCGAGTTCCCGGAATTGGTAGAATCGGTGCGAGTCCCGAAAAACTGTCCCTGTGAGTATCGGAAAATGGTAGAATCCCTGCGAGTATCGAAAAATGGTAGAATCCGGCCGAGTTCCCGAAAATGGTAGAATCGGTGCGAGTCCCGAGAAACTGTCCCTGTGAGTACCGGAAAATGGTAGAATCCCTGCGAGTATCGAAAAATGGTAGAATCCGGCCGAGTTCCCGGAAATGGTAGAATCGGTGCGAGTCCGGAAAAACTGTCCCTGTGAGTACCGGAAAATGGTAGAATCCCTGTGAGTATCGAAAAATTGTAGAATCCGGCAGAGTTCCTGGAAATGGTAGAATCGGTGCGAGTCCCGAAAAACTGTCCCTGTGAGTACCGAAAAATGGTAGAATCCGTGCGAGTATCGAAAAATTGTAGAATCCGGCCGAGTTCCCGGAAATGGTATAATCGGTGCGAGTCCCGAAAAACTGTCCCTGTGAGTACCGGAAAATGGTAGAATCCCTGCGAGTATCGAAAAATGGTAGAATCCGACCGAGTTCCCGAAAATGGTAGAATCGGTGCGAGTCCCGAAAAACTTTCCCTGTGAGTACCGGATAATGGTAGAATCCCTGCGAGTATCGAAAAATGGTAGAATCCGGCAGAGTTAACTTTCCCTGTGAATACCGGAAAATGGTAGAATCCGTGCGAGTATCGAAAAATTGTAGAATCCGGCCGAGTTCCCGTAAATGGTAGAATCGGTGGGAGTCTCGAAAAACTGTCCCTGTGAGTACCGGAATATGGTAGAATCCCTGCGAGTATCGAAAAATGGTAGAATCCGGCAGAGTTCCCGGAAATGGTAGAATCGGTGCGAGTCCCGAAAAACTGTCCCTGTGAGTACCGGAAAATGGTAGAATCCCTGCGAGTATCGAAAAATGGTAGAATCCGACCGAGTTCCCGAAAATGGTAGAATCGGTGCGAGTCCCGAAAAGCTTTTCCTGTGAGTACCGGAAAATGGTAGAATCCGTGCGAGTATCGAAAAATGGTAGAATCCAGCCGAGTTCCCGGAAATGGTAGAATCGGTGCGAGTCCTCAAAAACAGTCCTTGTGAATACCGGAAAATGGTAGAATCCGTGCGAGTATCGAAAAATTGTAGAATCCGGCCGAGTTCCCAGAAATGGTAGAATCGGTGGGAGTCCCGAAAAACTGTCCCTGTGAGTACCGGAATATGGTAGAATCCCTGCGAGTATCGAAAAATGGTAGAATCCGGCAGAGTTCCCGGAAATGGTAGAATCGGTGCGAGTCCCGAAAAACTGTCCCTGTGAGTACCGGAAAATGGTAGAATCCCTGCGAGTATCGAAAAATGGTAGAATCCGACCGAGTTCCCGAAAATGGTAGAATCGGTGCGAGTCCCGAAAAGCTTTTCCTGTGAGTACCGGAAAATGGTAGAATCCGTGCGAGTATCGAAAAATGGTAGAATCCAGCCGAGTTCCCGGAAATGGTAGAATCGGTGCGAGTCCTGAAAAACTGTCCTTGTGAATACCGGAAAATGGTAGAATCCGTGCGAGTATCGAAAAATTGTAGAATCCGGCCGAGTTCCCGGAAATGGTAGAATCGGTGCGAGTCCTGAAAAACTGTCCTTGTGAATACCGGAAAATGGTAGAATCCGTGCGAGTATCGAAAAATTGTAGAATCCGGCCGAGTTCCCGGAAATGGTAGAATCGGTGGGAGTCTCGAAAAACTGTCCCTGTGAGTACCGGAATATGGTAGAATCCCTGCGAGTATCGAAAAATGGTAGAATCCGGCAGAGTTCCCGGAAATGGTAGAATCGGTGCGAGTCCCGAAAAACTGTCCCTGTGAGTACCGGAAAATGGTAGAATCCCTGCGAGTATCGAAAAATGGTAGAATCCGACCGAGTTCCCGAAAATGGTAGAATCGGTGCGAGTCCCGAAAAGCTTTTCCTGTGAGTACCGGAAAATGGTAGAATCCGTGCGAGTATCGAAAAATGGTAGAATCCAGCCGAGTTCCCGGAAATGGTAGAATCGGTGCGAGTCCTGAAAAACTGTCCTTGTGAATACCGGAAAATGGTAGAATCCGTGCGAGTATCGAAAAATTGTAGAATCCGGCCGAGTTCCCGGAAATGGTAGAATCGGTGGGAGTCCCGAAAAACTGTCCCTGTGAGTACCGGAATATGGTAGAATCCCTGCGAGTATCGAAAAATGGTAGAATCCGGCAGAGTTCCCGGAAATGGTAGAATCGGTGCGAGTCCCGAAAAACTGTCCCTGTGAGTACCGGAAAATGGTAGAATCCCTACGACTATCGAAAAATGGTAGAATCCGACCGAGTTCCCGAAAATGGTAGAATCGGTGCGAGTCCCGAAAAACTTTCCCTGTGAATACCGGAAAATGGTAGAATCCGTGCGAGTATCGAAAAATTGTAGAATCCGGCCGAGTTCCCGGAAATGGTAGAATCGGTGGGAGTCCCGAAAAACTGTCCCTGTGAGTACCGGAAAATGGTAGAATCCCTGCGAGTATCGAAAAATGGTAGAATCCGACCGAGTTCCCGAAAATGGTAGAATCGGTGCGAGTCCCGAAAAACTGTCCCTGTGAGTACCGGAAAATGGTAGAATCCCTGCGACTATCGAAAAATGGTAGAATCCAGCCGAGTTCCCGGAAATGGTAGAATCGGTGCGAGTCCCGAAAAACTGTCCCTGTGAATACCGGAAAATGGTAGAATCCGTGCAAGTATCGAAAAATGGTAGAATCCGACCGAGTTCCCGGAATTGGTAGAATCGGTGCGAGTCCCGAAAAACTGTCCCTGTGAGTATCGGAAAATGGTAGAATCCCTGCGAGTATCGAAAAATGGTAGAATCCGGCCGAGTTCCCGAAAATGGTAGAATCGGTGCGAGTCCCGAGAAACTGTCCCTGTGAGTACCGGAAAATGGTAGAATCCCTGCGAGTATCGAAAAATGGTAGAATCCGGCCGAGTTCCCGGAAATGGTAGAATCGGTGCGAGTCCGGAAAAACTGTCCCTGTGAGTACCGGAAAATGGTAGAATCCCTGTGAGTATCGAAAAATTGTAGAATCCGGCAGAGTTCCTGGAAATGGTAGAATCGGTGCGAGTCCCGAAAAACTGTCCCTGTGAGTACCGAAAAATGGTAGAATCCGTGCGAGTATCGAAAAATTGTAGAATCCGGCCGAGTTCCCGGAAATGGTATAATCGGTGCGAGTCCCGAAAAACTGTCCCTGTGAGTACCGGAATATGGTAGAATCCCTGCGAGTATCGAAAAATGGTAGAATCCGGCAGAGTTAACTTTCCCTGTGAATACCGGAAAATGGTAGAATCCGTGCGAGTATCGAAAAATTGTAGAATCCGGCCGAGTTCCCGGAAATGGTAGAATCGGTGGGAGTCTCGAAAAACTGTCCCTGTGAGTACCGGAATATGGTAGAATCCCTGCGAGTATCGAAAAATGGTAGAATCCGGCAGAGTTCCCGGAAATGGTAGAATCGGTGCGAGTCCCGAAAAACTGTCCCTGTGAGTACCGGAAAATGGTAGAATCCCTGCGAGTATCGAAAAATGGTAGAATCCGACCGAGTTCCCGAAAATGGTAGAATCGGTGCGAGTCCCGAAAAGCTTTTCCTGTGAGTACCGGAAAATGGTAGAATCCGTGCGAGTATCGAAAAATGGTAGAATCCAGCCGTGTTCCCGGAAATGGTAGAATCGGTGCGAGTCCTGAAAAACAGTCCTTGTGAATACCGGAAAATGGTAGAATCCGTGCGAGTATCGAAAAATTGTAGAATCCGGCCGAGTTCCCGGAAATGGTAGAATCGGTGGGAGTCCCGAAAAACTGTCCCTGTGAGTACCGGAATATGGTAGAATCCCTGCGAGTATCGAAAAATGGTAGAATCCGGCAGAGTTCCCGGAAATGGTAGAATCGGTGCGAGTCCCGAAAAACTGTCCCTGTGAGTACCGGAAAATGGTAGAATCCCTGCGAGTATCGAAAAATGGTAGAATCCGGCAGAGTTAACTTTCCCTGTGAATACCGGAAAATGGTAGAATCCGTGCGAGTATCGAAAAATTGTAGAATCCGGCCGAGTTCCCGGAAATGGTAGAATCGGTGCGAGTCCTGAAAAACTGTCCTTGTGAATACCGGAAAATGGTAGAATCCGTGCGAGTATCGAAAAATTGTAGAATCCGGCCGAGTTCCCGGAAATGGTAGAATCGGTGGGAGTCTCGAAAAACTGTCCCTGTGAGTACCGGAATATGGTAGAATCCCTGCGAGTATCGAAAAATGGTAGAATCCGGCAGAGTTCCCGGAAATGGTAGAATCGGTGCGAGTCCCGAAAAACTGTCCCTGTGAGTACCGGAAAATGGTAGAATCCCTGCGAGTATCGAAAAATGGTAGAATCCGACCGAGTTCCCGAAAATGGTAGAATCGGTGCGAGTCCCGAAAAGCTTTTCCTGTGAGTACCGGAAAATGGTAGAATCCGTGCGAGTATCGAAAAATGGTAGAATCCAGCCGAGTTCCCGGAAATGGTAGAATCGGTGCGAGTCCTGAAAAACTGTCCTTGTGAATACCGGAAAATGGTAGAATCCGTGCGAGTATCGAAAAATTGTAGAATCCGGCCGAGTTCCCGGAAATGGTAGAATCGGTGGGAGTCCCGAAAAACTGTCCCTGTGAGTACCGGAATATGGTAGAATCCCTGCGAGTATCGAAAAATGGTAGAATCCGGCAGAGTTCCCGGAAATGGTAGAATCGGTGCGAGTCCCGAAAAACTGTCCCTGTGAGTACCGGAAAATGGTAGAATCCCTACGAGTATCGAAAAATGGTAGAATCCGACCGAGTTCCCGAAAATGGTAGAATCGGTGCGAGTCCCGAAAAACTTTCCCTGTGAATACCGGAAAATGGTAGAATCCGTGCGAGTATCGAAAAATTGTAGAATCCGGCCGAGTTCCCGGAAATGGTAGAATCGGTGGGAGTCCCGAAAAACTGTCCCTGTGAGTACCGGAATATGGTAGAATCCCTGCGAGTATCGAAAAATGGTAGAATCCGGCAGAGTTCCTGGAAATGGTAGAATCGGTGCGAGTCCCGAAAAACTGTCCCTGTGAGTACCGGAAAATGGTAGAATCCCTGCGAGTATCGAAAAATGGTAGAATCCGACCGAGTTCCCGAAAATGGTAGAATCGGTGCGAGTCCCGAAAAACTTTCCCTGTGAGTACCGGAAAATGGTAGAATCCCTGCGAGTATCGAAAAATGGTAGAATCCAGCCGAGTTCCCGGAAATGGTAGAATCGGTGCGAGTCCTGAAAAACTGTCCTTGTGAATACCGGAAAATGGTAGAATCCGTGCGAGTATCGAAAAATTGTAGAATCCGGCCGAGTTCCCGGAAATGGTAGAATCGGTGGGAGTCCCGAAAAACTGTCCCTGTGAGTACCGGAATATGGTAGAATCCCTGCGAGTATCGAAAAATGGTAGAATCCGGCAGAGTTCCCGGAAATGGTAGAATCGGTGCGAGTCCCGAAAAACTGTCCCTGTGAGTACCGAAAAATGGTAGAATCCCTGCGAGTATCGAAAAATGGTAGAATCCAGCCGAGTTCCCGGAAATGGTAGAATCGGTGCGAGTCCCGAAAAACTGTCCCTGTGAATACCGGAAAATGGTAGAATCCGTGCAAGTATCGAAAAATGGTAGAATCCGACCGAGTTCCCGGAATTGGTAGAATCGGTGCGAGTCCCGAAAAACTGTCCCTGTGAGTATCGGAAAATGGTAGAATCCCTGCGAGTATCGAAAAATGGTAGAATCCAGCCGAGTTCCCGGAAATGGTAGAATCGGTGCGAGTCCCGAAAAATTGTCCCTGTGAATACCGGAAAATGGTAGAATCCGTGCAAGTACCGGAAAATGGTAGAATCCGTGCGAGTATCGAAAAATTGTAGAATCCGGCCGAGTTCCCGAAAATGGTAGAATCGGTGGGAGTCCCGAAAAACTGTCCCTGTGAGTACCGGAATATAGTAGAATCCCTGCGAGTATCGAAAAATGGTAGAATCCGGCAGAGTTCCCGGAAATGGTAGAATCGGTGCGAGTCCCGAAAAACTGTCCTTGTGAGTACCGAAAAATGGTAGAATCCCTGCGAGTATCGAAAAATGGTAGAATCCAGCCGAGTTCCCGGAAATGGTAGAATCGGTGCGAGTCCTGAAAAACTGTCCTTGTGAATACCGGAAAATGGTAGAATCCGTGCGAGTATCGAAAAATTGTAGAATCCGGCCGAGTTCCCAAAAATGGTAGAATCGGTGGGAGTCCCGAAAAACTGTCCCTGTGAGTACCGGAATATGGTAGAATCCCTGCGAGTATCGAAAAATGGTAGAATCCGGCAGAGTTCCCGGAAATGGTAGAATCGGTGCGAGTCCCGAAAAACTTTCCCTGTGAATACCGGAAAATGGTAGAATCCGTGCGAGTATCGAAAAATTGTAGAATCCGGCCGAGTTCCCGGAAATGGTAGAATCGATGCGAGTCCCGAAAAACTGTCCCTGTGAGTACCGGAAAATGGTAGAATCCCTGCGAGTATCGAAAAATTGTAGAATCCGGCCGAGTTCCCGGAAATGGTAGAATCGGTGGGAGTCCCGAAAAACTGTCCCTGTGAGTACCGGAAAATGGTAGAATCCCTGCGAGTATCGAAAAATGGTAGAATCCGACCGAGTTCCCGAAAATGGTAGAATCGGTGCGAGTCCCGAAAAACTGTCCCTGTGAGTACCGGAAAATGGTAGAATCCCTGCGACTATCGAAAAATGGTAGAATCCAGCCGAGTTCCCGGAAATGGTAGAATCGGTGCGAGTCCCGAAAAACTGTCCCTGTGAATACCGGAAAATGGTAGAATCCGTGCAAGTATCGAAAAATGGTAGAATCCGACCGAGTTCACGGAATTGGTAGAATCGGTGCGAGTCCCGAAAAACTGTCCCTGTGAGTATCGGAAAATGGTAGAATCCCTGCGAGTATCGAAAAATGGTAGAATCCGGCCGAGTTCCCGAAAATGGTAGAATCGGTGCGAGTCCCGAGAAACTGTCCCTGTGAGTACCGGAAAATGGTAGAATCCCTGCGAGTATCGAAAAATGGTAGAATCCGGCCGAGTTCCCGGAAATGGTAGAATCGGTGCGAGTCCGGAAAAACTGTCCCTGTGAGTACCGGAAAATGGTAGAATCCCTGTGAGTATCGAAAAATTGTAGAATCCGGCAGAGTTCCTGGAAATGGTAGAATCGGTGCGAGTCCCGAAAAACTGTCCCTGTGAGTACCGAAAAATGGTAGAATCCGTGCGAGTATCGAAAAATTGTAGAATCCGGCCGAGTTCCCGGAAATGGTATAATCGGTGCGAGTCCCGAAAAACTGTCCCTGTGAGTACCGGAATATGGTAGAATCCCTGCGAGTATCGAAAAATGGTAGAATCCGGCAGAGTTAACTTTCCCTGTGAATACCGGAAAATGGTAGAATCCGTGCGAGTATCGAAAAATTGTAGAATCCGGCCGAGTTCCCGGAAATGGTAGAATCGGTGGGAGTCTCGAAAAACTGTCCCTGTGAGTACCGGAATATGGTAGAATCCCTGCGAGTATCGAAAAATGGTAGAATCCGGCAGAGTTCCCGGAAATGGTAGAATCGGTGCGAGTCCCGAAAAACTGTCCCTGTGAGTACCGGAAAATGGTAGAATCCCTGCGAGTATCGAAAAATGGTAGAATCCGACCGAGTTCCCGAAAATGGTAGAATCGGTGCGAGTCCCGAAAAACTTTCCCTGTGAGTACCGGAAAATGGTAGAATCCCTGCGAGTATCGAAAAATGGTAGAATCCAGCCGAGTTCCCGGAAATGGTAGAATCGGTGCGAGTCCTGAAAAACTGTCCTTGTGAGTACCGGAATATGGTAGAATCCCTGCGAGTATCGAAAAATGGTAGAATCCGGCAGAGTTCCCGGAAATGGTAGAATCGGTGCGAGTCCCGAAAAACTGTCCCTGTGAGTACCGGAATATGGTAGAATCCCTGCGAGTATCGAAAAATGGTAGAATCCGGCAGAGTTCCCGGAAATGGTAGAATCGGTGCGAGTCCCGAAAAACTGTCCCTGTGAGTACCGGAAAATGGTAGAATCCCTGCGAGTATCGAAAAATGGTAGAATCCGACCGAGTTCCCGAAAATGGTAGAATCGGTGCGAGTCCCGAAAAGCTTTTCCTGTGAGTACCGGAAAATGGTAGAATCCGTGCGAGTATCGAAAAATGGTAGAATCCAGCCGTGTTCCCGGAAATGGTAGAATCGGTGCGAGTCCTGAAAAACAGTCCTTGTGAATACCGGAAAATGGTAGAATCCGTGCGAGTATCGAAAAATTGTAGAATCCGGCCGAGTTCCCGGAAATGGTAGAATCGGTGGGAGTCCCGAAAAACTGTCCCTGTGAGTACCGGAATATGGTAGAATCCCTGCGAGTATCGAAAAATGGTAGAATCCGGCAGAGTTCCCGGAAATGGTAGAATCGGTGCGAGTCCCGAAAAACTGTCCCTGTGAGTACCGGAAAATGGTAGAATCCCTGCGAGTATCGAAAAATGGTAGAATCCGGCAGAGTTAACTTTCCCTGTGAATACCGGAAAATGGTAGAATCCGTGCGAGTATCGAAAAATTGTAGAATCCGGCCGAGTTCCCGGAAATGGTAGAATCGGTGCGAGTCCTGAAAAACTGTCCTTGTGAATACCGGAAAATGGTAGAATCCGTGCGAGTATCGAAAAATTGTAGAATCCGGCCGAGTTCCCGGAAATGGTAGAATCGGTGGGAGTCTCGAAAAACTGTCCCTGTGAGTACCGGAATATGGTAGAATCCCTGCGAGTATCGAAAAATGGTAGAATCCGGCAGAGTTCCCGGAAATGGTAGAATCGGTGCGAGTCCCGAAAAACTGTCCCTGTGAGTACCGGAAAATGGTAGAATCCCTGCGAGTATCGAAAAATGGTAGAATCCGACCGAGTTCCCGAAAATGGTAGAATCGGTGCGAGTCCCGAAAAGCTTTTCCTGTGAGTACCGGAAAATGGTAGAATCCGTGCGAGTATCGAAAAATGGTAGAATCCAGCCGAGTTCCCGGAAATGGTAGAATCGGTGCGAGTCCTGAAAAACTGTCCTTGTGAATACCGGAAAATGGTAGAATCCGTGCGAGTATCGAAAAATTGTAGAATCCGGCCGAGTTCCCGGAAATGGTAGAATCGGTGGGAGTCCCGAAAAACTGTCCCTGTGAGTACCGGAATATGGTAGAATCCCTGCGAGTATCGAAAAATGGTAGAATCCGGCAGAGTTCCCGGAAATGGTAGAATCGGTGCGAGTCCCGAAAAACTGTCCCTGTGAGTACCGGAAAATGGTAGAATCCCTACGAGTATCGAAAAATGGTAGAATCCGACCGAGTTCCCGAAAATGGTAGAATCGGTGCGAGTCCCGAAAAACTTTCCCTGTGAATACCGGAAAATGGTAGAATCCGTGCGAGTATCGAAAAATTGTAGAATCCGGCCGAGTTCCCGGAAATGGTAGAATCGGTGGGAGTCCCGAAAAACTGTCCCTGTGAGTACCGGAATATGGTAGAATCCCTGCGAGTATCGAAAAATGGTAGAATCCGGCAGAGTTCCTGGAAATGGTAGAATCGGTGCGAGTCCCGAAAAACTGTCCCTGTGAGTACCGGAAAATGGTAGAATCCCTGCGAGTATCGAAAAATGGTAGAATCCGACCGAGTTCCCGAAAATGGTAGAATCGGTGCGAGTCCCGAAAAACTTTCCCTGTGAGTACCGGAAAATGGTAGAATCCCTGCGAGTATCGAAAAATGGTAGAATCCAGCCGAGTTCCCGGAAATGGTAGAATCGGTGCGAGTCCTGAAAAACTGTCCTTGTGAATACCGGAAAATGGTAGAATCCGTGCGAGTATCGAAAAATTGTAGAATCCGGCCGAGTTCCCGGAAATGGTAGAATCGGTGGGAGTCCCGAAAAACTGTCCCTGTGAGTACCGGAATATGGTAGAATCCCTGCGAGTATCGAAAAATGGTAGAATCCGGCAGAGTTCCCGGAAATGGTAGAATCGGTGCGAGTCCCGAAAAACTGTCCCTGTGAGTACCGAAAAATGGTAGAATCCCTGCGAGTATCGAAAAATGGTAGAATCCAGCCGAGTTCCCGGAAATGGTAGAATCGGTGCGAGTCCCGAAAAACTGTCCCTGTGAATACCGGAAAATGGTAGAATCCGTGCAAGTATCGAAAAATGGTAGAATCCGACCGAGTTCCCGGAATTGGTAGAATCGGTGCGAGTCCCGAAAAACTGTCCCTGTGAGTATCGGAAAATGGTAGAATCCCTGCGAGTATCGAAAAATGGTAGAATCCAGCCGAGTTCCCGGAAATGGTAGAATCGGTGCGAGTCCCGAAAAATTGTCCCTGTGAATACCGGAAAATGGTAGAATCCGTGCAAGTACCGGAAAATGGTAGAATCCGTGCGAGTATCGAAAAATTGTAGAATCCGGCCGAGTTCCCGAAAATGGTAGAATCGGTGGGAGTCCCGAAAAACTGTCCCTGTGAGTACCGGAATATAGTAGAATCCCTGCGAGTATCGAAAAATGGTAGAATCCGGCAGAGTTCCCGGAAATGGTAGAATCGGTGCGAGTCCCGAAAAACTGTCCTTGTGAGTACCGAAAAATGGTAGAATCCCTGCGAGTATCGAAAAATGGTAGAATCCAGCCGAGTTCCCGGAAATGGTAGAATCGGTGCGAGTCCTGAAAAACTGTCCTTGTGAATACCGGAAAATGGTAGAATCCGTGCGAGTATCGAAAAATTGTAGAATCCGGCCGAGTTCCCAAAAATGGTAGAATCGGTGGGAGTCCCGAAAAACTGTCCCTGTGAGTACCGGAATATGGTAGAATCCCTGCGAGTATCGAAAAATGGTAGAATCCGGCAGAGTTCCCGGAAATGGTAGAATCGGTGCGAGTCCCGAAAAACTTTCCCTGTGAATACCGGAAAATGGTAGAATCCGTGCGAGTATCGAAAAATTGTAGAATCCGGCCGAGTTCCCGGAAATGGTAGAATCGATGCGAGTCCCGAAAAACTGTCCCTGTGAGTACCGGAAAATGGTAGAATCCCTGCGAGTATCGAAAAATTGTAGAATCCGGCCGAGTTCCCGGAAATGGTAGAATCGGTGGGAGTCCCGAAAAACTGTCCCTGTGAGTACCGGAAAATGGTAGAATCCCTGCGAGTATCGAAAAATGGTAGAATCCGACCGAGTTCCCGAAAATGGTAGAATCGGTGCGAGTCCCGAAAAACTGTCCCTGTGAGTACCGGAAAATGGTAGAATCCCTGCGACTATCGAAAAATGGTAGAATCCAGCCGAGTTCCCGGAAATGGTAGAATCGGTGCGAGTCCCGAAAAACTGTCCCTGTGAATACCGGAAAATGGTAGAATCCGTGCAAGTATCGAAAAATGGTAGAATCCGACCGAGTTCACGGAATTGGTAGAATCGGTGCGAGTCCCGAAAAACTGTCCCTGTGAGTATCGGAAAATGGTAGAATCCCTGCGAGTATCGAAAAATGGTAGAATCCGGCCGAGTTCCCGAAAATGGTAGAATCGGTGCGAGTCCCGAGAAACTGTCCCTGTGAGTACCGGAAAATGGTAGAATCCCTGCGAGTATCGAAAAATGGTAGAATCCGGCCGAGTTCCCGGAAATGGTAGAATCGGTGCGAGTCCGGAAAAACTGTCCCTGTGAGTACCGGAAAATGGTAGAATCCCTGTGAGTATCGAAAAATTGTAGAATCCGGCAGAGTTCCTGGAAATGGTAGAATCGGTGCGAGTCCCGAAAAACTGTCCCTGTGAGTACCGAAAAATGGTAGAATCCGTGCGAGTATCGAAAAATTGTAGAATCCGGCCGAGTTCCCGGAAATGGTATAATCGGTGCGAGTCCCGAAAAACTGTCCCTGTGAGTACCGGAATATGGTAGAATCCCTGCGAGTATCGAAAAATGGTAGAATCCGGCAGAGTTAACTTTCCCTGTGAATACCGGAAAATGGTAGAATCCGTGCGAGTATCGAAAAATTGTAGAATCCGGCCGAGTTCCCGGAAATGGTAGAATCGGTGGGAGTCTCGAAAAACTGTCCCTGTGAGTACCGGAATATGGTAGAATCCCTGCGAGTATCGAAAAATGGTAGAATCCGGCAGAGTTCCCGGAAATGGTAGAATCGGTGCGAGTCCCGAAAAACTGTCCCTGTGAGTACCGGAAAATGGTAGAATCCCTGCGAGTATCGAAAAATGGTAGAATCCGACCGAGTTCCCGAAAATGGTAGAATCGGTGCGAGTCCCGAAAAACTTTCCCTGTGAGTACCGGAAAATGGTAGAATCCCTGCGAGTATCGAAAAATGGTAGAATCCAGCCGAGTTCCCGGAAATGGTAGAATCGGTGCGAGTCCTGAAAAACTGTCCTTGTGAGTACCGGAATATGGTAGAATCCCTGCGAGTATCGAAAAATGGTAGAATCCGGCAGAGTTCCCGGAAATGGTAGAATCGGTGCGAGTCCCGAAAAACTGTCCCTGTGAGTACCGGAAAATGGTAGAATCCCTGCGAGTATCGAAAAATGGTAGAATCCGACCGAGTTCCCGAAAATGGTAGAATCGGTGCGAGTCCCGAAAAACTTTCCCTGTGAGTACCGGAAAATGGTAGAATCCGTGCGAGTATCGAAAAATTGTAGAATCCGGCCGAGTTCCCGGAAATGGTAGAATCGGTGGGAGTCCCGAAAAACTGTCCCTGTGAGTACCGGAATATGGTAGAATCCCTGCGATTATCGAAAAATGGTAGAATCCGGCAGAGTTCCCGGAAATGGTAGAATCGGTGCGAGTCCCGAAAAACTGTCCCTGTGAGTACCGAAAAATGGTAGAATCCCTGCGAGTATCGAAAAATGGTAGAATCCAGCCGAGTTCCCGGAAATGGTAGAATCGGTGCGAGTCCCGAAAAACTGTCCCTGTGAATACCGGAAAATGGTAGAATCCGTGCAAGTATCGAAAAATGGTAGAATCCGACCGAGTTCCCGGAATTGGTAGAATCGGTGCGAGTCCCGAAAAACTGTCCCTGTGAGTATCGGAAAATGGTAGAATCCCTGCGAGTATCGAAAAATGGTAGAATCCGGCCGAGTTCCCGAAAATGGTAGAATCGGTGCGAGTCCCGAGAAACTGTCCCTGTGAGTACCGCAAAATGGTAGAATCCCTGCGAGTATCGAAAAATGGTAGAATCCGGCCGAGTTCCCGGAAATGGTAGAATCGGTGCGAGTCCGGAAAAACTGTCCCTGTGAGTACCGGAAAATGGTAGAATCCCTGTGAGTATCGAAAAATTGTAGAATCCGGCAGAGTTCCTGGAAATGGTAGAATCGGTGCGAGTCCCGAAAAACTGTCCCTGTGAGTACCGAAAAATGGTAGAATCCGTGCGAGTATCGAAAAATTGTAGAATCCGGCCGAGTTCCCGGAAATGGTATAATCGGTGCGAGTCCCGAAAAACTGTCCCTGTGAGTACCGGAATATGGTAGAATCCCTGCGAGTATCGAAAAATGGTAGAATCCGGCAGAGTTAGCTTTCCCTGTGAATACCGGAAAATGGTAGAATCCGTGCGAGTATCGAAAAATTGTAGAATCCGGCCGAGTTCCCGGAAATGGTAGAATCGGTGGGAGTCTCGAAAAACTGTCCCTGTGAGTACCGGAATATGGTAGAATCCCTGCGAGTATCGAAAAATGGTAGAATCCGGCAGAGTTCCCGGAAATGGTAGAATCGGTGCGAGTCCCGAAAAACTGTCCCTGTGAGTACCGGAAAATGGTAGAATCCCTGCGAGTATCGAAAAATGGTAGAATCCGACCGAGTTCCCGAAAATGGTAGAATCGGTGCGAGTCCCGAAAAGCTTTTCCTGTGAGTACCGGAAAATGGTAGAATCCCTGCGAGTATCGAAAAATGGTAGAATCCAGCCGAGTTCCCGGAAATGGTAGAATCGGTACGAGTCCTGAAAAACTGTCCTTGTGAATACCGGAAAATGGTAGAATCCGTGCGAGTATCGAAAAATTGTAGAATCCGGCCGAGTTCCCGGAAATGGTAGAATCGGTGGGAGTCTCGAAAAACTGTCCCTGTGAGTACCGGAATATGGTAGAATCCCTGCGAGTATCGAAAAATGGTAGAATCCGGCAGAGTTCCCGGAAATGGTAGAATCGGTGCGAGTCCCGAAAAACTGTCCCTGTGAGTACCGGAAAATTGTAGAATCCCTGCGAGTATCGAAAAATGGTAGAATCCGACCGAGTTCCCGAAAATGGTAGAATCGGTGCGAGTCCCGAAAAGCTTTTCCTGTGAGTACCGGAAAATGGTAGAATCCCTGCGAGTATCGAAAAATGGTAGAATCCAGCCGAGTTCCCGGAAATGGTAGAATCGGTGCGAGTCCTGAAAAACTGTCCTTGTGAATACCGAAAAATGGTAGAATCCGTGCGAGTATCGAAAAATTGTAGAATCCGGCCGAGTTCCAGGAAATGGTAGAATCGGTGGGAGTCCCGAAAAACTGTCCCTGTGAGTACCGGAATATGGTAGAATCCCTGCGAGTATCGAAAAATGGTAGAATCCGGCAGAGTTCCCGGAAATGGTAGAATCGGTGCGAGTCCCGAAAAATTGTCCCTGTGAGTACCGGAAAATGGTAGAATCCCTACGAGTATCGAAAAATGGTAGAATCCGACCGAGTTCCCGAAAATGGTAGAATCGGTGCGAGTCCCGAAAAACTTTCCCTGTGAATACCGAAAAATGGTAGAATACGTGCGAGTATCGAAAAATGGTAGAATCCGACCGAGTTCCCGAAAATGGTAGAATCGGTGCGAGTCCCGAAAAACTTTCCCTGTGAGTACCGGAAAATGGTAGAATCCCTGCGAGTATCGAAAAATGGTAGAATCCAGCCGAGTTCCCGGAAATGGTAGAATCGGTGCGAGTCCTGAAAAACTGTCCTTGTGAATACCGGAAAATGGTAGAATCCGTGCGAGTATCGAAAAATTGTAGAATCCGGCCGAGTTCCCGGAAATGGTAGAATCGGTGGGAGTCCCGAAAAACTGTCCCTGTGAGTACCGGAATATGGTAGAATCCCTGCGAGTATCGAAAAATGGTAGAATCCGGCAGAGTTCCCGGAAATGGTAGAATCGGTGCGAGTCCCGAAAAACTGTCCCTGTGAGTACCGAAAAATGGTAGAATCCCTGCGAGTATCGAAAAATGGTAGAATCCAGCCGAGTTCCCGGAAATGGTAGAATCGGTGCGAGTCCCGAAAAACTGTCCCTGTGAATACCGGAAAATGGTAGAATCCGTGCAAGTATCGAAAAATGGTAGAATCCGACCGAGTTCCCGGAATTGGTAGAATCGGTGCGAGTCCCGAAAAACTGTCCCTGTGAGTATCGGAAAATGGTAGAATCCCTGCGAGTATCGAAAAATGGTAGAATCCGGCCGAGTTCCCGAAAATGGTAGAATCGGTGCGAGTCCCGAAAAACTGTCCCTGTGAATACCGGAAAATGGTAGAATCCGTGCAAGTATCGAAAAATGGTAGAATCCGACCGAGTTCCCGGAAATGGTAGAATCGGTGGGAGTCTCGAAAAACTGTCCCTGTGAGTACCGGAATATGGTAGAATCCCTGCGAGTATCGAAAAATGGTAGAATCCGGCAGAGTTCCCGGAAATGGTAGAATCGGTGCGAGTCCCGAAAAACTGTCCCTGTGAGTACCGGAAAATGGTAGAATCCCTGCGAGTATCGAAAAATGGTAGAATCCGACCGAGTTCCCGAAAATGGTAGAATCGGTGCGAGTCCCGAAAAGCTTTTCCTGTGAGTACCGGAAAATGGTAGAATCCCTGCGAGTATCGAAAAATGGTAGAATCCAGCCGAGTTCCCGGAAATGGTAGAATCGGTACGAGTCCTGAAAAACTGTCCTTGTGAATACCGGAAAATGGTAGAATCCGTGCGAGTATCGAAAAATTGTAGAATCCGGCCGAGTTCCCGGAAATGGTAGAATCGGTGGGAGTCTCGAAAAACTGTCCCTGTGAGTACCGGAATATGGTAGAATCCCTGCGAGTATCGAAAAATGGTAGAATCCGGCAGAGTTCCCGGAAATGGTAGAATCGGTGCGAGTCCCGAAAAACTGTCCCTGTGAGTACCGGAAAATTGTAGAATCCCTGCGAGTATCGAAAAATGGTAGAATCCGACCGAGTTCCCGAAAATGGTAGAATCGGTGCGAGTCCCGAAAAGCTTTTCCTGTGAGTACCGGAAAATGGTAGAATCCCTGCGAGTATCGAAAAATGGTAGAATCCAGCCGAGTTCCCGGAAATGGTAGAATCGGTGCGAGTCCTGAAAAACTGTCCTTGTGAATACCGAAAAATGGTAGAATCCGTGCGAGTATCGAAAAATTGTAGAATCCGGCCGAGTTCCAGGAAATGGTAGAATCGGTGGGAGTCCCGAAAAACTGTCCCTGTGAGTACCGGAATATGGTAGAATCCCTGCGAGTATCGAAAAATGGTAGAATCCGGCAGAGTTCCCGGAAATGGTAGAATCGGTGCGAGTCCCGAAAAATTGTCCCTGTGAGTACCGGAAAATGGTAGAATCCCTACGAGTATCGAAAAATGGTAGAATCCGACCGAGTTCCCGAAAATGGTAGAATCGGTGCGAGTCCCGAAAAACTTTCCCTGTGAATACCGAAAAATGGTAGAATACGTGCGAGTATCGAAAAATGGTAGAATCCGACCGAGTTCCCGAAAATGGTAGAATCGGTGCGAGTCCCGAAAAACTTTCCCTGTGAGTACCGGAAAATGGTAGAATCCCTGCGAGTATCGAAAAATGGTAGAATCCAGCCGAGTTCCCGGAAATGGTAGAATCGGTGCGAGTCCTGAAAAACTGTCCTTGTGAATACCGGAAAATGGTAGAATCCGTGCGAGTATCGAAAAATTGTAGAATCCGGCCGAGTTCCCGGAAATGGTAGAATCGGTGGGAGTCCCGAAAAACTGTCCCTGTGAGTACCGGAATATGGTAGAATCCCTGCGAGTATCGAAAAATGGTAGAATCCGGCAGAGTTCCCGGAAATGGTAGAATCGGTGCGAGTCCCGAAAAACTGTCCCTGTGAGTACCGAAAAATGGTAGAATCCCTGCGAGTATCGAAAAATGGTAGAATCCAGCCGAGTTCCCGGAAATGGTAGAATCGGTGCGAGTCCCGAAAAACTGTCCCTGTGAATACCGGAAAATGGTAGAATCCGTGCAAGTATCGAAAAATGGTAGAATCCGACCGAGTTCCCGGAATTGGTAGAATCGGTGCGAGTCCCGAAAAACTGTCCCTGTGAGTATCGGAAAATGGTAGAATCCCTGCGAGTATCGAAAAATGGTAGAATCCGGCCGAGTTCCCGAAAATGGTAGAATCGGTGCGAGTCCCGAGAAACTGTCCCTGTGAGTACCGCAAAATGGTAGAATCCCTGCGAGTATCGAAAAATGGTAGAATCCGGCCGAGTTCCCGGAAATGGTAGAATCGGTGCGAGTCCGGAAAAACTGTCCCTGTGAGTACCGGAAAATGGTAGAATCCCTGTGAGTATCGAAAAATTGTAGAATCCGGCAGAGTTCCTGGAAATGGTAGAATCGGTGCGAGTCCCGAAAAACTGTCCCTGTGAGTACCGAAAAATGGTAGAATCCGTGCGAGTATCGAAAAATTGTAGAATCCGGCCGAGTTCCCGGAAATGGTATAATCGGTGCGAGTCCCGAAAAACTGTCCCTGTGAGTACCGGAATATGGTAGAATCCCTGCGAGTATCGAAAAATGGTAGAATCCGGCAGAGTTAACTTTCCCTGTGAATACCGGAAAATGGTAGAATCCGTGCGAGTATCGAAAAATTGTAGAATCCGGCCAAGTTCCCGGAAATGGTAGAATCGGTGGGAGTCTCGAAAAACTGTCCCTGTGAGTACCGGAATATGGTAGAATCCCTGCGAGTATCGAAAAATGGTAGAATCCGGCAGAGTTCCCGGAAATGGTAGAATCGGTGCGAGTCCCGAAAAACTGTCCCTGTGAGTACCGGAAAATGGTAGAATCCCTGCGAGTATCGAAAAATGGTAGAATCCGACCGAGTTCCCGAAAATGGTAGAATCGGTGCGAGTCCCGAAAAGCTTTTCCTGTGAGTACCGGAAAATGGTAGAATCCCTGCGAGTATCGAAAAATGGTAGAATCCAGCCGAGTTCCCGGAAATGGTAGAATCGGTGCGAGTCCTGAAAAACTGTCCTTGTGAATACCGGAAAATGGTAGAATCCGTGCGAGTATCGAAAAATTGTAGAATCCGGCCGAGTTCCCGGAAATGGTAGAATCGGTGGGAGTCCCGAAAAACTGTCCCTGTGAGTACCGGAATATGGTAGAATCCCTGCGAGTATCGAAAAATGGTAGAATCCGGCAGAGTTCCCGGAAATGGTAGAATCGGTGCGAGTCCCGAAAAACTGTCCCTGTGAGTACCGGAATATGGTAGAATCCCTGCGAGTATCGAAAAATGGTAGAATCCGGCAGAGTTCCCGGAAATGGTAGAATCGGTGCGAGTCCCGAAAAACTGTCCCTGTGAGTACCGAAAAATGGTAGAATCCCTGCGAGTATCGAAAAATGGTAGAATCCAGCCGAGTTCCCGGAAATGGTAGAATCGGTGCGAGTCCCGAAAAACTGTCCCTGTGAATACCGGAAAATGGTAGAATCCGTGCAAGTATCGAAAAATGGTAGAATCCGACCGAGTTCCCGGAATTGGTAGAATCGGTGCGAGTCCCGAAAAACTGTCCCTGTGAGTATCGGAAAATGGTAGAATCCCTGCGAGTATCGAAAAATGGTAGAATCCGGCCGAGTTCCCGAAAATGGTAGAATCGGTGCGAGTCCCGAGAAACTGTCCCTGTGAGTACCGCAAAATGGTAGAATCCCTGCGAGTATCGAAAAATGGTAGAATCTGGCCGAGTTCCCGGAAATGGTAGAATCGGTGCGAGTCCGGAAAAACTGTCCCTGTGAGTACCGGAAAATGGTAGAATCCCTGTGAGTATCGAAAAATTGTAGAATCCGGCAGAGTTCCTGGAAATGGTAGAATCGGTGCGAGTCCCGAAAAACTGTCCCTGTGAGTACCGAAAAATGGTAGAATCCGTGCGAGTATCGAAAAATTGTAGAATCCGGCCGAGTTCCCGGAAATGGTATAATCGGTGCGAGTCCCGAAAAACTGTCCCTGTGAGTACCGGAATATGGTAGAATCCCTGCGAGTATCGAAAAATGGTAGAATCCGGCAGAGTTAGCTTTCCCTGTGAATACCGGAAAATGGTAGAATCCGTGCGAGTATCGAAAAATTGTAGAATCCGGCCGAGTTCCCGGAAATGGTAGAATCGGTGGGAGTCTCGAAAAACTGTCCCTGTGAGTACCGGAATATGGTAGAATCCCTGCGAGTATCGAAAAATGGTAGAATCCGGCAGAGTTCCCGGAAATGGTAGAATCGGTGCGAGTCCCGAAAAACTGTCCCTGTGAGTACCGGAAAATGGTAGAATCCCTGCGAGTATCGAAAAATGGTAGAATCCGACCGAGTTCCCGAAAATGGTAGAATCGGTGCGAGTCCCGAAAAGCTTTTCCTGTGAGTACCGGAAAATGGTAGAATCCCTGCGAGTATCGAAAAATGGTAGAATCCAGCCGAGTTCCCGGAAATGGTAGAATCGGTGCGAGTCCTGAAAAACTGTCCTTGTGAATACCGGAAAATGGTAGAATCCGTGCGAGTATCGAAAAATTGTAGAATCCGGCCGAGTTCCCGGAAATGGTAGAATCGGTGGGAGTCTCGAAAAACTGTCCCTGTGAGTACCGGAATATGGTAGAATCCCTGCGAGTATCGAAAAATGGTAGAATCCGGCAGAGTTCCCGGAAATGGTAGAATCGGTGCGAGTCCCGAAAAACTGTCCCTGTGAGTACCGGAAAATGGTAGAATCCCTGCGAGTATCGAAAAATGGTAGAATCCGACCGAGTTCCCGAAAATGGTAGAATCGGTGCGAGTCCCGAAAAGCTTTTCCTGTGAGTACCGGAAAATGGTAGAATCCCTGCGAGTATCGAAAAATGGTAGAATCCAGCCGAGTTCCCGGAAATGGTAGAATCGGTGCGAGTCCTGAAAAACTGTCCTTGTGAATACCGGAAAATGGTAGAATCCGTGCGAGTATCGAAAAATTGTAGAATCCGGCCGAGTTCCCGGAAATGGTAGAATCGGTGGGAGTCCCGAAAAACTGTCCCTGTGAGTACCGGAATATGGTAGAATCCCTGCGAGTATCGAAAAATGGTAGAATCCGGCAGAGTTCCCGGAAATGGTAGAATCGGTGCGAGTCCCGAAAAATTGTCCCTGTGAGTACCGGAAAATGGTAGAATCCCTACGAGTATCGAAAAATGGTAGAATCCGACCGAGTTCCCGAAAATGGTAGAATCGGTGCGAGTCCCGAAAAACTTTCCCTGTGAATACCGAAAAATGGTAGAATCCGTGCGAGTATCGAAAAATGGTAGAATCCGACCGAGTTCCCGAAAATGGTAGAATCGGTGCGAGTCCCGAAAAACTTTCCCTGTGAGTACCGGAAAATGGTAGAATCCCTGCGAGTATCGAAAAATGGTAGAATCCAGCCGAGTTCCCGGAAATGGTAGAATCGGTGCGAGTCCTGAAAAACTGTCCTTGTGAATACCGGAAAATGGTAGAATCCGTGCGAGTATCGAAAAATTGTAGAATCCGGCCGAGTTCCCGGAAATGGTAGAATCGGTGGGAGTCCCGAAAAACTGTCCCTGTGAGTACCGGAATATGGTAGAATCCCTGCGAGTATCGAAAAATGGTAGAATCCGGCAGAGTTCCCGGAAATGGTAGAATCGGTGCGAGTCCCGAAAAACTGTCCCTGTGAGTACCGGAAAATGGTAGAATCCCTGCGACTATCGAAAAATGGTAGAATCCAGCCGAGTTCCCGGAAATGGTAGAATCGGTGCGAGTCCCGAAAAACTGTCCCTGTGAATACCGGAAAATGGTAGAATCCGTGCAAGTATCGAAAAATGGTAGAATCCGACCGAGTTCCCGGAATTGGTAGAATCGGTGCGAGTCCCGAAAAACTGTCCCTGTGAGTATCGGAAAATGGTAGAATCCCTGCGAGTATCGAAAAATGGTAGAATCCGGCCGAGTTCCCGAAAATGGTAGAATCGGTGCGAGTCCCGAGAAACTGTCCCTGTGAGTACCGGAAAATGGTAGAATCCCTGCGAGTATCGAAAAATGGTAGAATCCGGCCGAGTTCCCGGAAATGGTAGAATCGGTGCGAGTCCGGAAAAACTGTCCCTGTGAGTACCGGAAAATGGTAGAATCCCTGTGAGTATCGAAAAATTGTAGAATCCGGCAGAGTTCCTGGAAATGGTAGAATCGGTGCGAGTCCCGAAAAACTGTCCCTGTGAGTACCGAAAAATGGTAGAATCCGTGCGAGTATCGAAAAATTGTAGAATCCGGCCGAGTTCCCGGAAATGGTATAATCGGTGCGAGTCCCGAAAAACTGTCCCTGTGAGTACCGGAATATGGTAGAATCCCTGCGAGTATCGAAAAATGGTAGAATCCGGCAGAGTTAACTTTCCCTGTGAATACCGGAAAATGGTAGAATCCGTGCGAGTATCGAAAAATTGTAGAATCCGGCCGAGTTCCCGGAAATGGTAGAATCGGTGGGAGTCTCGAAAAACTGTCCCTGTGAGTACCGGAATATGGTAGAATCCCTGCGAGTATCGAAAAATGGTAGAATCCGGCAGAGTTCCCGGAAATGGTAGAATCGGTGCGAGTCCCGAAAAACTGTCCCTGTGAGTACCGGAAAATGGTAGAATCCCTGCGAGTATCGAAAAATGGTAGAATCCGACCGAGTTCCCGAAAATGGTAGAATCGGTGCGAGTCCCGAAAAGCTTTTCCTGTGAGTACCGGAAAATGGTAGAATCCGTGCGAGTATCGAAAAATGGTAGAATCCAGCCGAGTTCCCGGAAATGGTAGAATCGGTGCGAGTCCTGAAAAACTGTCCTTGTGAATACCGGAAAATGGTAGAATCCGTGCGAGTATCGAAAAATTGTAGAATCCGGCCGAGTTCCCGGAAATGGTAGAATCGGTGGGAGTCCCGAAAAACTGTCCCTGTGAGTACCGGAATATGGTAGAATCCCTGCGAGTATCGAAAAATGGTAGAATCCGGCAGAGTTCCCGGAAATGGTAGAATCGGTGCGAGTCCCGAAAAACTGTCCCTGTGAGTACCGGAAAATGGTAGAATCCCTGCGAGTATCGAAAAATGGTAGAATCCGGCAGAGTTAACTTTCCCTGTGAATACCGGAAAATGGTAGAATCCGTGCGAGTATCGAAAAATTGTAGAATCCGGCCGAGTTCCCGGAAATGGTAGAATCGGTGCGAGTCCTGAAAAACTGTCCTTGTGAATACCGGAAAATGGTAGAATCCGTGCGAGTATCGAGAAATTGTAGAATCCGGCCGAGTTCCCGGAAATGGTAGAATCGGTGGGAGTCTCGAAAAACTGTCCCTGTGAGTACCGGAATATGGTAGAATCCTTGCGAGTATCGAAAAATGGTAGAATCCGACCGAGTTCCCGAAAATGGTAGAATCGGTGCGAGTCCCGAAAAACTGTCCCTGTGAGTACCGGAAAATGGTAGAATCCCTGCGAGTATCGAAAAATGGTAGAATCCAGCCGAGTTCCCGGAAATGGTAGAATCGGTGCGAGTCCCGAAAAACTGTCCCTGTGAATACCGGAAAATGGTAGAATCCGTGCAAGTATCGAAAAATGGTAGAATCCGACCGAGTTCCCGGAATTGGTAGAATCGGTGCGAGTCCCGAAAAACTGTCCCTGTGAGTATCGGAAAATGGTAGAATCCCTGCGAGTATCGAAAAATGGTAGAATCCGGCCGAGTTCCCGAAAATGGTAGAATCGGTGCGAGTCCCGAGAAACTGTCCCTGTGAGTACCGGAAAATGGTAGAATCCCTGCGAGTATCGAAAAATGGTAGAATCCGGCCGAGTTCCCCGAAATGGTAGAATCGGTGCGAGTCCGGAAAAACTGTCCCTGTGAGTACCGGAAAATGGTAGAATCCCTGTGAGTATCGAAAAATTGTAGAATCCGGCAGAGTTCCCGGAAATGGTAGAATCGGTGCGAGTCCCGAAAAACTGTCCCTGTGAGTACCGGAAAATGGTAGAATCCCTGCGAGTATCGAAAAATGGTAGAATCCGACCGAGTTCCCGAAAATGGTAGAATCGGTGCGAGTCCCGAAAAGCTTTTCCTGTGAGTACCGGAAAATGGTAGAATCCCTGCGAGTATCGAAAAATGGTAGAATCCAGCCGAGTTCCCGGAAATGGTAGAATCGGTGCGAGTCCTGAAAAACTGTTCTTGTGAATACCGGAAAATGGTAGAATCCGTGCGAGTATCGAAAAATTGTAGAATCCGGCCGAGTTCCCGGAAATGGTAGAATCGGTGGGAGTCCCGAAAAACTGTCCCTGTGAGTACCGGAATATGGTAGAATCCCTGCGAGTATCGAAAAATGGTAGAATCCGGCAGAGTTAACTTTCCCTGTGAATACCGGAAAATGGTAGAATCCGTGCGAGTATCGAAAAATTGTAGAATCCGGCCGAGTTCCCGGAAATGGTAGAATCGGTGGGAGTCTCGAAAAACTGTCCCTGTGAGTACCGGAATATGGTAGAATCCCTGCGAGTATCGAAAAATGGTAGAATCCGGCAGAGTTCCCGGAAATGGTAGAATCGGTGCGAGTCCCGAAAAACTGTCCTTGTGAGTACCGAAAAATGGTAGAATCCCTGCGAGTATCGAAAAATGGTAGAATCCAGCCGAGTTCCCGGAAATGGTAGAATCGGTGCGAGTCCTGAAAAACTGTCCTTGTGAATACCGGAAAATGGTAGAATCCGTGCGAGTATCGAAAAATTGTAGAATCCGGCCGAGTTCCCGAAAATGGTAGAATCG
The DNA here is from genome assembly GCF_030704535.1 of Vitis vinifera. Classification (NCBI taxonomy): domain Eukaryota; kingdom Viridiplantae; phylum Streptophyta; class Magnoliopsida; order Vitales; family Vitaceae; genus Vitis; species Vitis vinifera. The sequence goes on from NC_081820.1 coordinate 12,593,169, forward strand.
GTGGGAGTCCCGAAAAACTGTCCCTGTGAGTACCGGAATATGGTAGAATCCCTGCGAGTATCGAAAAATGGTAGAATCCGGCAGAGTTCCCGGAAATGGTAGAATCGGTGCGAGTCCCGAAAAACTTTCCCTGTGAATACCGGAAAATGGTAGAATCCGTGCGAGTATCGAAAAATTGTAGAATCCGGCCGAGTTCCCGGAAATGGTAGAATCGATGCGAGTCCCGAAAAACTGTCCCTGTGAGTACCGGAAAATGGTAGAATCCCTGCGAGTATCGAAAAATTGTAGAATCCGGCCGAGTTCCCGGAAATGGTAGAATCGGTGGGAGTCCCGAAAAACTGTCCCTGTGAGTACCGGAAAATGGTAGAATCCCTGCGAGTATCGAAAAATGGTAGAATCCGACCGAGTTCCCGAAAATGGTAGAATCGGTGCGAGTCCCGAAAAACTGTCCCTGTGAGTACCGGAAAATGGTAGAATCCCTGCGACTATCGAAAAATGGTAGAATCCAGCCGAGTTCCCGGAAATGGTAGAATCGGTGCGAGTCCCGAAAAACTGTCCCTGTGAATACCGGAAAATGGTAGAATCCGTGCAAGTATCGAAAAATGGTAGAATCCGACCGAGTTCCCGGAATTGGTAGAATCGGTGCGAGTCCCGAAAAACTGTCCCTGTGAGTATCGGAAAATGGTAGAATCCCTGCGAGTATCGAAAAATGGTAGAATCCGGCCGAGTTCCCGAAAATGGTAGAATCGGTGCGAGTCCCGAGAAACTGTCCCTGTGAGTACCGGAAAATGGTAGAATCCCTGCGAGTATCGAAAAATGGTAGAATCCGGCCGAGTTCCCGGAAATGGTAGAATCGGTGCGAGTCCGGAAAAACTGTCCCTGTGAGTACCGGAAAATGGTAGAATCCCTGTGAGTATCGAAAAATTGTAGAATCCGGCAGAGTTCCTGGAAATGGTAGAATCGGTGCGAGTCCCGAAAAACTGTCCCTGTGAGTACCGAAAAATGGTAGAATCCGTGCGAGTATCGAAAAATTGTAGAATCCGGCCGAGTTCCCGGAAATGGTATAATCGGTGCGAGTCCCGAAAAACTGTCCCTGTGAGTACCGGAATATGGTAGAATCCCTGCGAGTATCGAAAAATGGTAGAATCCGGCAGAGTTAACTTTCCCTGTGAATACCGGAAAATGGTAGAATCCGTGCGAGTATCGAAAAATTGTAGAATCCGGCCGAGTTCCCGGAAATGGTAGAATCGGTGGGAGTCCCGAAAAACTGTCCCTGTGAGTACCGGAATATGGTAGAATCCCTGCGAGTATCGAAAAATGGTAGAATCCGGCAGAGTTAACTTTCCCTGTGAATACCGGAAAATGGTAGAATCCGTGCGAGTATCGAAAAATTGTAGAATCCGGCCGAGTTCCCGGAAATGGTAGAATCGGTGGGAGTCTCGAAAAACTGTCCCTGTGAGTACCGGAATATGGTAGAATCCCTGCGAGTATCGAAAAATGGTAGAATCCGGCAGAGTTCCCGGAAATGGTAGAATCGGTGCGAGTCCCGAAAAACTGTCCTTGTGAGTACCGAAAAATGGTAGAATCCCTGCGAGTATCGAAAAATGGTAGAATCCAGCCGAGTTCCCGGAAATGGTAGAATCGGTGCGAGTCCTGAAAAACTGTCCTTGTGAATACCGGAAAATGGTAGAATCCGTGCGAGTATCGAAAAATTGTAGAATCCGGCCGAGTTCCCGAAAATGGTAGAATCGGTGGGAGTCCCGAAAAACTGTCCCTGTGAGTACCGGAATATGGTAGAATCCCTGCGAGTATCGAAAAATGGTAGAATCCGGCAGAGTTCCCGGAAATGGTAGAATCGGTGCGAGTCCCGAAAAACTTTCCCTGTGAATACCGGAAAATGGTAGAATCCGTGCGAGTATCGAAAAATTGTAGAATCCGGCCGAGTTCCCGGAAATGGTAGAATCGATGCGAGTCCCGAAAAACTGTCCCTGTGAGTACCGGAAAATGGTAGAATCCCTGCGAGTATCGAAAAATTGTAGAATCCGGCCGAGTTCCCGGAAATGGTAGAATCGGTGGGAGTCCCGAAAAACTGTCCCTGTGAGTACCGGAAAATGGTAGAATCCCTGCGAGTATCGAAAAATGGTAGAATCCGACCGAGTTCCCGAAAATGGTAGAATCGGTGCGAGTCCCGAAAAACTGTCCCTGTGAGTACCGGAAAATGGTAGAATCCCTGCGAGTATCGAAAAATGGTAGAATCCGGCCGAGTTCCCGAAAATGGTAGAATCGGTGCGAGTCCCGAGAAACTGTCCCTGTGAGTACCGGAAAATGGTAGAATCCCTGCGAGTATCGAAAAATGGTAGAATCCGGCCGAGTTCCCGGAAATGGTAGAATCGGTGCGAGTCCGGAAAAACTGTCCCTGTGAGTACCGGAAAATGGTAGAATCCCTGTGAGTATCGAAAAATTGTAGAATCCGGCAGAGTTCCTGGAAATGGTAGAATCGGTGCGAGTCCCGAAAAACTGTCCCTGTGAGTACCGAAAAATGGTAGAATCCGTGCGAGTATCGAAAAATTGTAGAATCCGGCCGAGTTCCCGGAAATGGTATAATCGGTGCGAGTCCCGAAAAACTGTCCCTGTGAGTACCGGAATATGGTAGAATCCCTGCGAGTATCGAAAAATGGTAGAATCCGGCAGAGTTAACTTTCCCTGTGAATACCGGAAAATGGTAGAATCCGTGCGAGTATCGAAAAATTGTAGAATCCGGCCGAGTTCCCGGAAATGGTAGAATCGGTGGGAGTCCCGAAAAACTGTCCCTGTGAGTACCGGAATATGGTAGAATCCCTGCGAGTATCGAAAAATGGTAGAATCCGGCAGAGTTAACTTTCCCTGTGAATACCGGAAAATGGTAGAATCCGTGCGAGTATCGAAAAATTGTAGAATCCGGCCGAGTTCCCGGAAATGGTAGAATCGGTGGGAGTCTCGAAAAACTGTCCCTGTGAGTACCGGAATATGGTAGAATCCCTGCGAGTATCGAAAAATGGTAGAATCCGGCAGAGTTCCCGGAAATGGTAGAATCGGTGCGAGTCCCGAAAAACTGTCCTTGTGAGTACCGAAAAATGGTAGAATCCCTGCGAGTATCGAAAAATGGTAGAATCCAGCCGAGTTCCCGGAAATGGTAGAATCGGTGCGAGTCCTGAAAAACTGTCCTTGTGAATACCGGAAAATGGTAGAATCCGTGCGAGTATCGAAAAATTGTAGAATCCGGCCGAGTTCCCGAAAATGGTAGAATCGGTGGGAGTCCCGAAAAACTGTCCCTGTGAGTACCGGAATATGGTAGAATCCCTGCGAGTATCGAAAAATGGTAGAATCCGGCAGAGTTCCCGGAAATGGTAGAATCGGTGCGAGTCCCGAAAAACTTTCCCTGTGAATACCGGAAAATGGTAGAATCCGTGCGAGTATCGAAAAATTGTAGAATCCGGCCGAGTTCCCGGAAATGGTAGAATCGATGCGAGTCCCGAAAAACTGTCCCTGTGAGTACCGGAAAATGGTAGAATCCCTGCGAGTATCGAAAAATTGTAGAATCCGGCCGAGTTCCCGGAAATGGTAGAATCGGTGGGAGTCCCGAAAAACTGTCCCTGTGAGTACCGGAAAATGGTAGAATCCCTGCGAGTATCGAAAAATGGTAGAATCCGACCGAGTTCCCGAAAATGGTAGAATCGGTGCGAGTCCCGAAAAACTGTCCCTGTGAGTACCGGAAAATGGTAGAATCCCTGCGACTATCGAAAAATGGTAGAATCCAGCCGAGTTCCCGGAAATGGTAGAATCGGTGCGAGTCCCGAAAAACTGTCCCTGTGAATACCGGAAAATGGTAGAATCCGTGCAAGTATCGAAAAATGGTAGAATCCGACCGAGTTCCCGGAATTGGTAGAATCGGTGCGAGTCCCGAAAAACTGTCCCTGTGAGTATCGGAAAATGGTAGAATCCCTGCGAGTATCGAAAAATGGTAGAATCCGGCCGAGTTCCCGAAAATGGTAGAATCGGTGCGAGTCCCGAGAAACTGTCCCTGTGAGTACCGGAAAATGGTAGAATCCCTGCGAGTATCGAAAAATGGTAGAATCCGGCCGAGTTCCCGGAAATGGTAGAATCGGTGCGAGTCCGGAAAAACTGTCCCTGTGAGTACCGGAAAATGGTAGAATCCCTGTGAGTATCGAAAAATTGTAGAATCCGGCAGAGTTCCTGGAAATGGTAGAATCGGTGCGAGTCCCGAAAAACTGTCCCTGTGAGTACCGAAAAATGGTAGAATCCGTGCGAGTATCGAAAAATTGTAGAATCCGGCCGAGTTCCCGGAAATGGTATAATCGGTGCGAGTCCCGAAAAACTGTCCCTGTGAGTACCGGAATATGGTAGAATCCCTGCGAGTATCGAAAAATGGTAGAATCCGGCAGAGTTAACTTTCCCTGTGAATACCGGAAAATGGTAGAATCCGTGCGAGTATCGAAAAATTGTAGAATCCGGCCGAGTTCCCGGAAATGGTAGAATCGGTGGGAGTCCCGAAAAACTGTCCCTGTGAGTACCGGAATATGGTAGAATCCCTGCGAGTATCGAAAAATGGTAGAATCCGGCAGAGTTAACTTTCCCTGTGAATACCGGAAAATGGTAGAATCCGTGCGAGTATCGAAAAATTGTAGAATCCGGCCGAGTTCCCGGAAATGGTAGAATCGGTGGGAGTCTCGAAAAACTGTCCCTGTGAGTACCGGAATATGGTAGAATCCCTGCGAGTATCGAAAAATGGTAGAATCCGGCAGAGTTCCCGGAAATGGTAGAATCGGTGCGAGTCCCGAAAAACTGTCCTTGTGAGTACCGGAAAATGGTAGAATCCCTGCGAGTATCGAAAAATGGTAGAATCCGACCGAGTTCCCGAAAATGGTAGAATCGGTGCGAGTCCCGAAAAGCTTTTCCTGTGAGTACCGGAAAATGGTAGAATCCCTGCGAGTATCGAAAAATGGTAGAATCCAGCCGAGTTCCCGGAAATGGTAGAATCGGTGCGAGTCCTGAAAAACTGTCCTTGTGAATACCGGAAAATGGTAGAATCCGTGCGAGTATCGAAAAATTGTAGAATCCGGCCGAGTTCCCGGAAATGGTAGAATCGGTGGGAGTCCCGAAAAACTGTCCCTGTGAGTACCGGAATATGGTAGAATCCCTGCGAGTATCGAAAAATGGTAGAATCCGGCAGAGTTCCCGGAAATGGTAGAATCGGTGCGAGTCCCGAAAAATTGTCCCTGTGAGTACCGGAAAATGGTAGAATCCCTACGAGTATCGAAAAATGGTAGAATCCGACCGAGTTCCCGAAAATGGTAGAATCGGTGCGAGTCCCGAAAAACTTTCCCTGTGAATACCGAAAAATGGTAGAATCCGTGCGAGTATCGAAAAATGGTAGAATCCGACCGAGTTCCCGAAAATGGTAGAATCGGTGCGAGTCCCGAAAAACTTTCCCTGTGAGTACCGGAAAATGGTAGAATCCCTGCGAGTATCGAAAAATGGTAGAATCCAGCCGAGTTCCCGGAAATGGTAGAATCGGTGCGAGTCCTGAAAAACTGTCCTTGTGAATACCGGAAAATGGTAGAATCCGTGCGAGTATCGAAAAATTGTAGAATCCGGCCGAGTTCCCGGAAATGGTAGAATCGGTGGGAGTCCCGAAAAACTGTCCCTGTGAGTACCGGAATATGGTAGAATCCCTGCGAGTATCGAAAAATGGTAGAATCCGGCAGAGTTCCCGGAAATGGTAGAATCGGTGCGAGTCCCGAAAAACTGTCCCTGTGAGTACCGGAAAATGGTAGAATCCCTGCGACTATCGAAAAATGGTAGAATCCAGCCGAGTTCCCGGAAATGGTAGAATCGGTGCGAGTCCCGAAAAACTGTCCCTGTGAATACCGGAAAATGGTAGAATCCGTGCAAGTATCGAAAAATGGTAGAATCCGACCGAGTTCCCGGAATTGGTAGAATCGGTGCGAGTCCCGAAAAACTGTCCCTGTGAGTATCGGAAAATGGTAGAATCCCTGCGAGTATCGAAAAATGGTAGAATCCGGCCGAGTTCCCGAAAATGGTAGAATCGGTGCGAGTCCCGAGAAACTGTCCCTGTGAGTACCGGAAAATGGTAGAATCCCTGCGAGTATCGAAAAATGGTAGAATCCGGCCGAGTTCCCGGAAATGGTAGAATCGGTGCGAGTCCGGAAAAACTGTCCCTGTGAGTACCGGAAAATGGTAGAATCCCTGTGAGTATCGAAAAATTGTAGAATCCGGCAGAGTTCCTGGAAATGGTAGAATCGGTGCGAGTCCCGAAAAACTGTCCCTGTGAGTACCGAAAAATGGTAGAATCCGTGCGAGTATCGAAAAATTGTAGAATCCGGCCGAGTTCCCGGAAATGGTATAATCGGTGCGAGTCCCGAAAAACTGTCCCTGTGAGTACCGGAATATGGTAGAATCCCTGCGAGTATCGAAAAATGGTAGAATCCGGCAGAGTTAACTTTCCCTGTGAATACCGGAAAATGGTAGAATCCGTGCGAGTATCGAAAAATTGTAGAATCCGGCCGAGTTCCCGGAAATGGTAGAATCGGTGGGAGTCTCGAAAAACTGTCCCTGTGAGTACCGGAATATGGTAGAATCCCTGCGAGTATCGAAAAATGGTAGAATCCGGCAGAGTTCCCGGAAATGGTAGAATCGGTGCGAGTCCCGAAAAACTGTCCCTGTGAGTACCGGAAAATGGTAGAATCCCTGCGAGTATCGAAAAATGGTAGAATCCGACCGAGTTCCCGAAAATGGTAGAATCGGTGCGAGTCCCGAAAAGCTTTTCCTGTGAGTACCGGAAAATGGTAGAATCCCTGCGAGTATCGAAAAATGGTAGAATCCAGCCGAGTTCCCGGAAATGGTAGAATCGGTGCGAGTCCTGAAAAACTGTCCTTGTGAATACCGGAAAATGGTAGAATCCGTGCGAGTATCGAAAAATTGTAGAATCCGGCCGAGTTCCCGGAAATGGTAGAATCGGTGGGAGTCCCGAAAAACTGTCCCTGTGAGTACCGGAATATGGTAGAATCCCTGCGAGTATCGAAAAATGGTAGAATCCGGCAGAGTTCCCGGAAATGGTAGAATCGGTGCGAGTCCCGAAAAACTGTCCCTGTGAGTACCGGAAAATGGTAGAATCCCTGCGAGTATCGAAAAATGGTAGAATCCGGCAGAGTTAACTTTCCCTGTGAATACCGGAAAATGGTAGAATCCGTGCGAGTATCGAAAAATTGTAGAATCCGGCCGAGTTCCCGGAAATGGTAGAATCGGTGCGAGTCCTGAAAAACTGTCCTTGTGAATACCGGAAAATGGTAGAATCCGTGCGAGTATCGAAAAATTGTAGAATCCGGCCGAGTTCCCGGAAATGGTAGAATCGGTGGGAGTCTCGAAAAACTGTCCCTGTGAGTACCGGAATATGGTAGAATCCCTGCGAGTATCGAAAAATGGTAGAATCCGACCGAGTTCCCGAAAATGGTAGAATCGGTGCGAGTCCCGAAAAACTGTCCCTGTGAGTACCGGAAAATGGTAGAATCCCTGCGAGTATCGAAAAATGGTAGAATCCAGCCGAGTTCCCGGAAATGGTAGAATCGGTGCGAGTCCCGAAAAACTGTCCCTGTGAATACCGGAAAATGGTAGAATCCGTGCAAGTATCGAAAAATGGTAGAATCCGACCGAGTTCCCGGAATTGGTAGAATCGGTGCGAGTCCCGAAAAACTGTCCCTGTGAGTATCGGAAAATGGTAGAATCCCTGCGAGTATCGAAAAATGGTAGAATCCGGCCGAGTTCCCGAAAATGGTAGAATCGGTGCGAGTCCCGAGAAACTGTCCCTGTGAGTACCGGAAAATGGTAGAATCCCTGCGAGTATCGAAAAATGGTAGAATCCGGCCGAGTTCCCCGAAATGGTAGAATCGGTGCGAGTCCGGAAAAACTGTCCCTGTGAGTACCGGAAAATGGTAGAATCCCTGTGAGTATCGAAAAATTGTAGAATCCGGCAGAGTTCCCGGAAATGGTAGAATCGGTGCGAGTCCCGAAAAACTGTCCCTGTGAGTACCGGAAAATGGTAGAATCCCTGCGAGTATCGAAAAATGGTAGAATCCGACCGAGTTCCCGAAAATGGTAGAATCGGTGCGAGTCCCGAAAAGCTTTTCCTGTGAGTACCGGAAAATGGTAGAATCCCTGCGAGTATCGAAAAATGGTAGAATCCAGCCGAGTTCCCGGAAATGGTAGAATCGGTGCGAGTCCTGAAAAACTGTCCTTGTGAATACCGGAAAATGGTAGAATCCGTGCGAGTATCGAAAAATTGTAGAATCCGGCCGAGTTCCCGGAAATGGTAGAATCGGTGGGAGTCCCGAAAAACTGTCCCTGTGAGTACCGGAATATGGTAGAATCCCTGCGAGTATCGAAAAATGGTAGAATCCGGCAGAGTTAACTTTCCCTGTGAATACCGGAAAATGGTAGAATCCGTGCGAGTATCGAAAAATTGTAGAATCCGGCCGAGTTCCCGGAAATGGTAGAATCGGTGGGAGTCTCGAAAAACTGTCCCTGTGAGTACCGGAATATGGTAGAATCCCTGCGAGTATCGAAAAATGGTAGAATCCGGCAGAGTTCCCGGAAATGGTAGAATCGGTGCGAGTCCCGAAAAACTGTCCTTGTGAGTACCGAAAAATGGTAGAATCCCTGCGAGTATCGAAAAATGGTAGAATCCAGCCGAGTTCCCGGAAATGGTAGAATCGGTGCGAGTCCTGAAAAACTGTCCTTGTGAATACCGGAAAATGGTAGAATCCGTGCGAGTATCGAAAAATTGTAGAATCCGGCCGAGTTCCCGAAAATGGTAGAATCGGTGGGAGTCCCGAAAAACTGTCCCTGTGAGTACCGGAATATGGTAGAATCCCTGCGAGTATCGAAAAATGGTAGAATCCGGCAGAGTTCCCGGAAATGGTAGAATCGGTGCGAGTCCCGAAAAACTTTCCCTGTGAATACCGGAAAATGGTAGAATCCGTGCGAGTATCGAAAAATTGTAGAATCCGGCCGAGTTCCCGGAAATGGTAGAATCGATGCGAGTCCCGAAAAACTGTCCCTGTGAGTACCGGAAAATGGTAGAATCCCTGCGAGTATCGAAAAATTGTAGAATCCGGCCGAGTTCCCGGAAATGGTAGAATCGGTGGGAGTCCCGAAAAACTGTCCCTGTGAGTACCGGAAAATGGTAGAATCCCTGCGAGTATCGAAAAATGGTAGAATCCGACCGAGTTCCCGAAAATGGTAGAATCGGTGCGAGTCCCGAAAAACTGTCCCTGTGAGTACCGGAAAATGGTAGAATCCCTGCGACTATCGAAAAATGGTAGAATCCAGCCGAGTTCCCGGAAATGGTAGAATCGGTGCGAGTCCCGAAAAACTGTCCCTGTGAATACCGGAAAATGGTAGAATCCGTGCAAGTATCGAAAAATGGTAGAATCCGACCGAGTTCCCGGAATTGGTAGAATCGGTGCGAGTCCCGAAAAACTGTCCCTGTGAGTATCGGAAAATGGTAGAATCCCTGCGAGTATCGAAAAATGGTAGAATCCGGCCGAGTTCCCGAAAATGGTAGAATCGGTGCGAGTCCCGAGAAACTGTCCCTGTGAGTACCGGAAAATGGTAGAATCCCTGCGAGTATCGAAAAATGGTAGAATCCGGCCGAGTTCCCGGAAATGGTAGAATCGGTGCGAGTCCGGAAAAACTGTCCCTGTGAGTACCGGAAAATGGTAGAATCCCTGTGAGTATCGAAAAATTGTAGAATCCGGCAGAGTTCCTGGAAATGGTAGAATCGGTGCGAGTCCCGAAAAACTGTCCCTGTGAGTACCGAAAAATGGTAGAATCCGTGCGAGTATCGAAAAATTGTAGAATCCGGCCGAGTTCCCGGAAATGGTATAATCGGTGCGAGTCCCGAAAAACTGTCCCTGTGAGTACCGGAATATGGTAGAATCCCTGCGAGTATCGAAAAATGGTAGAATCCGGCAGAGTTAACTTTCCCTGTGAATACCGGAAAATGGTAGAATCCGTGCGAGTATCGAAAAATTGTAGAATCCGGCCGAGTTCCCGGAAATGGTAGAATCGGTGGGAGTCTCGAAAAACTGTCCCTGTGAGTACCGGAATATGGTAGAATCCCTGCGAGTATCGAAAAATGGTAGAATCCGGCAGAGTTCCCGGAAATGGTAGAATCGGTGCGAGTCCCGAAAAACTGTCCCTGTGAGTACTGGAAAATGGTAGAATCCCTGCGAGTATCGAAAAATGGTAGAATCCGACCGAGTTCCCGAAAATGGTAGAATCGGTGCGAGTCCCGAAAAGCTTTTCCTGTGAGTACCGGAAAATGGTAGAATCCGTGCGAGTATCGAAAAATGGTAGAATCCAGCCGAGTTCCCGGAAATGGTAGAATCGGTGCGAGTCCTGAAAAACTGTCCTTGTGAATACCGGAAAATGGTAGAATCCGTGCGAGTATCGAAAAATTGTAGAATCCGGCCGAGTTCCCGGAAATGGTAGAATCGGTGGGAGTCCCGAAAAACTGTCCCTGTGAGTACCGGAATATGGTAGAATCCCTGCGAGTATCGAAAAATGGTAGAATCCGGCAGAGTTCCCGGAAATGGTAGAATCGGTGCGAGTCCCGAAAAACTGTCCCTGTGAGTACCGGAAAATGGTAGAATCCCTGCGAGTATCGAAAAATGGTAGAATCCGGCAGAGTTAACTTTCCCTGTGAATACCGGAAAATGGTAGAATCCGTGCGAGTATCGAAAAATTGTAGAATCCGGCCGAGTTCCCGGAAATGGTAGAATCGGTGCGAGTCCTGAAAAACTGTCCTTGTGAATACCGGAAAATGGTAGAATCCGTGCGAGTATCGAAAAATTGTAGAATCCGGCCGAGTTCCCGGAAATGGTAGAATCGGTGGGAGTCTCGAAAAACTGTCCCTGTGAGTACCGGAATATGGTAGAATCCCTGCGAGTATCGAAAAATGGTAGAATCCGGCAGAGTTCCCGGAAATGGTAGAATCGGTGCGAGTCCCGAAAAACTGTCCCTGTGAGTACCGGAAAATGGTAGAATCCCTGCGAGTATCGAAAAATGGTAGAATCCGACCGAGTTCCCGAAAATGGTAGAATCGGTGCGAGTCCCGAAAAGCTTTTCCTGTGAGTACCGGAAAATGGTAGAATCCGTGCGAGTATCGAAAAATGGTAGAATCCAGCCGAGTTCCCGGAAATGGTAGAATCGGTGCGAGTCCTGAAAAACTGTCCTTGTGAATACCGGAAAATGGTAGAATCCGTGCGAGTATCGAAAAATTGTAGAATCCGGCCGAGTTCCCGGAAATGGTAGAATCGGTGGGAGTCCCGAAAAACTGTCCCTGTGAGTACCGGAATATGGTAGAATCCCTGCGAGTATCGAAAAATGGTAGAATCCGGCAGAGTTCCCGGAAATGGTAGAATCGGTGCGAGTCCCGAAAAACTGTCCCTGTGAGTACCGGAAAATGGTAGAATCCCTACGAGTATCGAAAAATGGTAGAATCCGACCGAGTTCCCGAAAATGGTAGAATCGGTGCGAGTCCCGAAAAACTTTCCCTGTGAATACCGGAAAATGGTAGAATCCGTGCGAGTATCGAAAAATTGTAGAATCCGGCCGAGTTCCCGGAAATGGTAGAATCGGTGGGAGTCCCGAAAAACTGTCCCTGTGAGTACCGGAATATGGTAGAATCCCTGCGAGTATCGAAAAATGGTAGAATCCGGCAGAGTTCCTGGAAATGGTAGAATCGGTGCGAGTCCCGAAAAACTGTCCCTGTGAGTACCGGAAAATGGTAGAATCCCTGCGAGTATCGAAAAATGGTAGAATCCGACCGAGTTCCCGAAAATGGTAGAATCGGTGCGAGTCCCGAAAAACTTTCCCTGTGAGTACCGGAAAATGGTAGAATCCCTGCGAGTATCGAAAAATGGTAGAATCCAGCCGAGTTCCCGGAAATGGTAGAATCGGTGCGAGTCCTGAAAAACTGTCCTTGTGAATACCGGAAAATGGTAGAATCCGTGCGAGTATCGAAAAATTGTAGAATCCGACCGAGTTCCCGGAAATGGTAGAATCGGTGGGAGTCCCGAAAAACTGTCCCTGTGAGTACCGGAATATGGTAGAATCCCTACGAGTATCGAAAAATGGTAGAATCCGGCAGAGTTCCCGGAAATGGTAGAATCGGTGCGAGTCCCGAAAAACTGTCCCTGTGAGTACCGAAAAATGGTAGAATCCCTGCGAGTATCGAAAAATGGTAGAATCCAGCCGAGTTCCCGGAAATGGTAGAATCGGTGCGAGTCCCGAAAAACTGTCCCTGTGAATACCGGAAAATGGTAGAATCCGTGCAAGTATCGAAAAATGGTAGAATCCGACCGAGTTCCCGGAATTGGTAGAATCGGTGCGAGTCCCGAAAAACTGTCCCTGTGAGTATCGGAAAATGGTAGAATCCCTGCGAGTATCGAAAAATGGTAGAATCCAGCCGAGTTCCCGGAAATGGTAGAATCGGTGCGAGTCCCGAAAAACTGTCCCTGTGAATACCGGAAAATGGTAGAATCCGTGCAAGTACCGGAAAATGGTAGAATCCGTGCGAGTATCGAAAAATTGTAGAATCCGGCCGAGTTCCCGAAAATGGTAGAATCGGTGGGAGTCCCGAAAAACTGTCCCTGTGAGTACCGGAATATAGTAGAATCCCTGCGAGTATCGAAAAATGGTAGAATCCGGCAGAGTTCCCGGAAATGGTAGAATCGGTGCGAGTCCCGAAAAACTGTCCTTGTGAGTACCGAAAAATGGTAGAATCCCTGCGAGTATCGAAAAATGGTAGAATCCAGCCGAGTTCCCGGAAATGGTAGAATCGGTGCGAGTCCTGAAAAACTGTCCTTGTGAATACCGGAAAATGGTAGAATCCGTGCGAGTATCGAAAAATTGTAGAATCCGGCCGAGTTCCCGAAAATGGTAGAATCGGTGGGAGTCCCGAAAAACTGTCCCTGTGAGTACCGGAAAATGGTAGAATCCCTGCGACTATCGAAAAATGGTAGAATCCAGCCGAGTTCCCGGAAATGGTAGAATCGGTGCGAGTCCCGAAAAACTGTCCCTGTGAATACCGGAAAATGGTAGAATCCGTGCAAGTATCGAAAAATGGTAGAATCCGACCGAGTTCACGGAATTGGTAGAATCGGTGCGAGTCCCGAAAAACTGTCCCTGTGAGTATCGGAAAATGGTAGAATCCCTGCGAGTATCGAAAAATGGTAGAATCCGGCCGAGTTCCCGAAAATGGTAGAATCGGTGCGAGTCCCGAGAAACTGTCCCTGTGAGTACCGGAAAATGGTAGAATCCCTGCGAGTATCGAAAAATGGTAGAATCCGGCCGAGTTCCCGGAAATGGTAGAATCGGTGCGAGTCCGGAAAAACTGTCCCTGTGAGTACCGGAAAATGGTAGAATCCCTGTGAGTATCGAAAAATTGTAGAATCCGGCAGAGTTCCTGGAAATGGTAGAATCGGTGCGAGTCCCGAAAAACTGTCCCTGTGAGTACCGAAAAATGGTAGAATCCGTGCGAGTATCGAAAAATTGTAGAATCCGGCCGAGTTCCCGGAAATGGTATAATCGGTGCGAGTCCCGAAAAACTGTCCCTGTGAGTACCGGAATATGGTAGAATCCCTGCGAGTATCGAAAAATGGTAGAATCCGGCAGAGTTAACTTTCCCTGTGAATACCGGAAAATGGTAGAATCCGTGCGAGTATCGAAAAATTGTAGAATCCGGCCGAGTTCCCGGAAATGGTAGAATCGGTGGGAGTCTCGAAAAACTGTCCCTGTGAGTACCGGAATATGGTAGAATCCCTGCGAGTATCGAAAAATGGTAGAATCCGGCAGAGTTCCCGGAAATGGTAGAATCGGTGCGAGTCCCGAAAAACTGTCCCTGTGAGTACCGGAAAATGGTAGAATCCCTGCGAGTATCGAAAAATGGTAGAATCCGACCGAGTTCCCGAAAATGGTAGAATCGGTGCGAGTCCCGAAAAACTTTCCCTGTGAGTACCGGAAAATGGTAGAATCCCTGCGAGTATCGAAAAATGGTAGAATCCAGCCGAGTTCCCGGAAATGGTAGAATCGGTGCGAGTCCTGAAAAACTGTCCTTGTGAATACCGGAAAATGGTAGAATCCGTGCGAGTATCGAAAAATTGTAGAATCCGGCCGAGTTCCCGGAAATGGTAGAATCGGTGGGAGTCCCGAAAAACTGTCCCTGTGAGTACCGGAATATGGTAGAATCCCTGCGAGTATCGAAAAATGGTAGAATCCGGCAGAGTTCCCGGAAATGGTAGAATCGGTGCGAGTCCCGAAAAACTGTCCCTGTGAGTACCGAAAAATGGTAGAATCCCTGCGAGTATCGAAAAATGGTAGAATCCAGCCGAGTTCCCGGAAATGGTAGAATCGGTGCGAGTCCCGAAAAACTGTCCCTGTGAATACCGGAAAATGGTAGAATCCGTGCAAGTATCGAAAAATGGTAGAATCCGACCGAGTTCCCGGAATTGGTAGAATCGGTGCGAGTCCCGAAAAACTGTCCCTGTGAGTATCGGAAAATGGTAGAATCCCTGCGAGTATCGAAAAATGGTAGAATCCGGCCGAGTTCCCGAAAATGGTAGAATCGGTGCGAGTCCCGAGAAACTGTCCCTGTGAGTACCGGAAAATGGTAGAATCCCTGCGAGTATCGAAAAATGGTAGAATCCGGCCGAGTTCCCGGAAATGGTAGAATCGGTGCGAGTCCGGAAAAACTGTCCCTGTGAGTACCGGAAAATGGTAGAATCCCTGTGAGTATCGAAAAATTGTAGAATCCGGCAGAGTTCCTGGAAATGGTAGAATCGGTGCGAGTCCCGAAAAACTGTCCCTGTGAGTACCGAAAAATGGTAGAATCCGTGCGAGTATCGAAAAATTGTAGAATCCGGCCGAGTTCCCGGAAATGGTAGAATCGGTGGGAGTCCCGAAAAACTGTCCCTGTGAGTACCGGAATATGGTAGAATCCCTGCGAGTATCGAAAAATGGTAGAATCCGGCAGAGTTCCCGGAAATGGTAGAATCGGTGCGAGTCCCGAAAAACTGTCCCTGTGAGTACCGGAAAATGGTAGAATCCCTGCGAGTATCGAAAAATGGTAGAATCCGACCGAGTTCCCGAAAATGGTAGAATCGGTGCGAGTCCCGAAAAGCTTTTCCTGTGAGTACCGGAAAATGGTAGAATCCCTGCGAGTATCGAAAAATGGTAGAATCCAGCCGAGTTCCCGGAAATGGTAGAATCGGTACGAGTCCTGAAAAACTGTCCTTGTGAATACCGGAAAATGGTAGAATCCGTGCGAGTATCGAAAAATTGTAGAATCCGGCCGAGTTCCCGGAAATGGTAGAATCGGTGGGAGTCTCGAAAAACTGTCCCTGTGAGTACCGGAATATGGTAGAATCCCTGCGAGTATCGAAAAATGGTAGAATCCGGCAGAGTTCCCGGAAATGGTAGAATCGGTGCGAGTCCCGAAAAACTGTCCCTGTGAGTACCGGAAAATGGTAGAATCCCTGCGAGTATCGAAAAATGGTAGAATCCGACCGAGTTCCCGAAAATGGTAGAATCGGTGCGAGTCCCGAAAAGCTTTTCCTGTGAGTACCGGAAAATGGTAGAATCCCTGCGAGTATCGAAAAATGGTAGAATCCAGCCGAGTTCCCGGAAATGGTAGAATCGGTGCGAGTCCTGAAAAACTGTCCTTGTGAATACCGAAAAATGGTAGAATCCGTGCGAGTATCGAAAAATTGTAGAATCCGGCCGAGTTCCAGGAAATGGTAGAATCGGTGGGAGTCCCGAAAAACTGTCCCTGTGAGTACCGGAATATGGTAGAATCCCTGCGAGTATCGAAAAATGGTAGAATCCGGCAGAGTTCCCGGAAATGGTAGAATCGGTGCGAGTCCCGAAAAATTGTCCCTGTGAGTACCGGAAAATGGTAGAATCCCTACGAGTATCGAAAAATGGTAGAATCCGACCGAGTTCCCGAAAATGGTAGAATCGGTGCGAGTCCCGAAAAACTTTCCCTGTGAATACCGAAAAATGGTAGAATACGTGCGAGTATCGAAAAATGGTAGAATCCGACCGAGTTCCCGAAAATGGTAGAATCGGTGCGAGTCCCGAAAAACTTTCCCTGTGAGTACCGGAAAATGGTAGAATCCCTGCGAGTATCGAAAAATGGTAGAATCCAGCCGAGTTCCCGGAAATGGTAGAATCGGTGCGAGTCCTGAAAAACTGTCCTTGTGAATACCGGAAAATGGTAGAATCCGTGCGAGTATCGAAAAATTGTAGAATCCGGCCGAGTTCCCGGAAATGGTAGAATCGGTGGGAGTCCCGAAAAACTGTCCCTGTGAGTACCGGAATATGGTAGAATCCCTGCGAGTATCGAAAAATGGTAGAATCCGGCAGAGTTCCCGGAAATGGTAGAATCGGTGCGAGTCCCGAAAAACTGTCCCTGTGAGTACCGAAAAATGGTAGAATCCCTGCGAGTATCGAAAAATGGTAGAATCCAGCCGAGTTCCCGGAAATGGTAGAATCGGTGCGAGTCCCGAAAAACTGTCCCTGTGAATACCGGAAAATGGTAGAATCCGTGCAAGTATCGAAAAATGGTAGAATCCGACCGAGTTCCCGGAATTGGTAGAATCGGTGCGAGTCCCGAAAAACTGTCCCTGTGAGTACCGGAATATGGTAGAATCCCTGCGAGTATCGAAAAATGGTAGAATCCGGCCGAGTTCCCGAAAATGGTAGAATCGGTGCGAGTCCCGAGAAACTGTCCCTGTGAGTACCGCAAAATGGTAGAATCCCTGCGAGTATCGAAAAATGGTAGAATCCGGCCGAGTTCCCGGAAATGGTAGAATCGGTGCGAGTCCGGAAAAACTGTCCCTGTGAGTACCGGAAAATGGTAGAATCCCTGTGAGTATCGAAAAATTGTAGAATCCGGCAGAGTTCCTGGAAATGGTAGAATCGGTGCGAGTCCCGAAAAACTGTCCCTGTGAGTACCGAAAAATGGTAGAATCCGTGCGAGTATCGAAAAATTGTAGAATCCGGCCGAGTTCCCGGAAATGGTATAATCGGTGCGAGTCCCGAAAAACTGTCCCTGTGAGTACCGGAATATGGTAGAATCCCTGCGAGTATCGAAAAATGGTAGAATCCGGCAGAGTTAACTTTCCCTGTGAATACCGGAAAATGGTAGAATCCGTGCGAGTATCGAAAAATTGTAGAATCCGGCCAAGTTCCCGGAAATGGTAGAATCGGTGGGAGTCTCGAAAAACTGTCCCTGTGAGTACCGGAATATGGTAGAATCCCTGCGAGTATCGAAAAATGGTAGAATCCGGCAGAGTTCCCGGAAATGGTAGAATCGGTGCGAGTCCCGAAAAACTGTCCCTGTGAGTACCGGAAAATGGTAGAATCCCTGCGAGTATCGAAAAATGGTAGAATCCGACCGAGTTCCCGAAAATGGTAGAATCGGTGCGAGTCCCGAAAAGCTTTTCCTGTGAGTACCGGAAAATGGTAGAATCCCTGCGAGTATCGAAAAATGGTAGAATCCAGCCGAGTTCCCGGAAATGGTAGAATCGGTGCGAGTCCTGAAAAACTGTCCTTGTGAATACCGGAAAATGGTAGAATCCGTGCGAGTATCGAAAAATTGTAGAATCCGGCCGAGTTCCCGGAAATGGTAGAATCGGTGGGAGTCCCGAAAAACTGTCCCTGTGAGTACCGGAATATGGTAGAATCCCTGCGAGTATCGAAAAATGGTAGAATCCGGCAGAGTTCCCGGAAATGGTAGAATCGGTGCGAGTCCCGAAAAACTGTCCCTGTGAGTACCGGAATATGGTAGAATCCCTGCGAGTATCGAAAAATGGTAGAATCCGGCAGAGTTCCCGGAAATGGTAGAATCGGTGCGAGTCCCGAAAAACTGTCCCTGTGAGTACCGAAAAATGGTAGAATCCCTGCGAGTATCGAAAAATGGTAGAATCCAGCCGAGTTCCCGGAAATGGTAGAATCGGTGCGAGTCCCGAAAAACTGTCCCTGTGAATACCGGAAAATGGTAGAATCCGTGCAAGTATCGAAAAATGGTAGAATCCGACCGAGTTCCCGGAATTGGTAGAATCGGTGCGAGTCCCGAAAAACTGTCCCTGTGAGTATCGGAAAATGGTAGAATCCCTGCGAGTATCGAAAAATGGTAGAATCCGGTCGAGTTCCCGAAAATGGTAGAATCGGTGCGAGTCCCGAGAAACTGTCCCTGTGAGTACCGCAAAATGGTAGAATCCCTGCGAGTATCGAAAAATGGTAGAATCTGGCCGAGTTCCCGGAAATGGTAGAATCGGTGCGAGTCCGGAAAAACTGTCCCTGTGAGTACCGGAAAATGGTAGAATCCCTGTGAGTATCGAAAAATTGTAGAATCCGGCAGAGTTCCTGGAAATGGTAGAATCGGTGCGAGTCCCGAAAAACTGTCCCTGTGAGTACCGAAAAATGGTAGAATCCGTGCGAGTATCGAAAAATTGTAGAATCCGGCCGAGTTCCCGGAAATGGTATAATCGGTGCGAGTCCCGAAAAACTGTCCCTGTGAGTACCGGAATATGGTAGAATCCCTGCGAGTATCGAAAAATGGTAGAATCCGGCAGAGTTAGCTTTCCCTGTGAATACCGGAAAATGGTAGAATCCGTGCGAGTATCGAAAAATTGTAGAATCCGGCCGAGTTCCCGGAAATGGTAGAATCGGTGGGAGTCTCGAAAAACTGTCCCTGTGAGTACCGGAATATGGTAGAATCCCTGCGAGTATCGAAAAATGGTAGAATCCGGCAGAGTTCCCGGAAATGGTAGAATCGGTGCGAGTCCCGAAAAACTGTCCCTGTGAGTACCGGAAAATGGTAGAATCCCTGCGAGTATCGAAAAATGGTAGAATCCGACCGAGTTCCCGAAAATGGTAGAATCGGTGCGAGTCCCGAAAAGCTTTTCCTGTGAGTACCGGAAAATGGTAGAATCCCTGCGAGTATCGAAAAATGGTAGAATCCAGCCGAGTTCCCGGAAATGGTAGAATCGGTGCGAGTCCTGAAAAACTGTCCTTGTGAATACCGGAAAATGGTAGAATCCGTGCGAGTATCGAAAAATTGTAGAATCCGGCCGAGTTCCCGGAAATGGTAGAATCGGTGGGAGTCTCGAAAAACTGTCCCTGTGAGTACCGGAATATGGTAGAATCCCTGCGAGTATCGAAAAATGGTAGAATCCGGCAGAGTTCCCGGAAATGGTAGAATCGGTGCGAGTCCCGAAAAACTGTCCCTGTGAGTACCGGAAAATGGTAGAATCCCTGCGAGTATCGAAAAATGGTAGAATCCGACCGAGTTCCCGAAAATGGTAGAATCGGTGCGAGTCCCGAAAAACTGTCCCTGTGAGTACCGGAAAATGGTAGAATCCGTGCAAGTATCGAAAAATGGTAGAATCGGTGCGAGTCCCGAAAAGCTTTTCCTGTGAGTACCGGAAAATGGTAGAATCCCTGCGAGTATCGAAAAATGGTAGAATCCAGCCGAGTTCCCGGAAATGGTAGAATCGGTGCGAGTCCTGAAAAACTGTCCTTGTGAATACCGGAAAATGGTAGAATCCGTGCGAGTATCGAAAAATTGTAGAATCCGGCCGAGTTCCAGGAAATGGTAGAATCGGTGGGAGTCCCGAAAAACTGTCCCTGTGAGTACCGGAATATGGTAGAATCCCTGCGAGTATCGAAAAATGGTAGAATCCGGCAGAGTTCCCGGAAATGGTAGAATCGGTGCGAGTCCCGAAAAATTGTCCCTGTGAGTACCGGAAAATGGTAGAATCCCTACGAGTATCGAAAAATGGTAGAATCCGACCGAGTTCCCGAAAATGGTAGAATCGGTGCGAGTCCCGAAAAACTTTCCCTGTGAATACCGAAAAATGGTAGAATCCGTGCGAGTATCGAAAAATGGTAGAATCCGACCGAGTTCCCGAAAATGGTAGAATCGGTGCGAGTCCCGAAAAACTTTCCCTGTGAGTACCGGAAAATGGTAGAATCCCTGCGAGTATCGAAAAATGGTAGAATCCAGCCGAGTTCCCGGAAATGGTAGAATCGGTGCGAGTCCTGAAAAACTGTCCTTGTGAATACCGGAAAATGGTAGAATCCGTGCGAGTATCGAAAAATTGTAGAATCCGGCCGAGTTCCCGGAAATGGTAGAATCGGTGGGAGTCCCGAAAAACTGTCCCTGTGAGTACCGGAATATGGTAGAATCCCTGCGAGTATCGAAAAATGGTAGAATCCGGCAGAGTTCCCGGAAATGGTAGAATCGGTGCGAGTCCCGAAAAACTGTCCCTGTGAGTACCGAAAAATGGTAGAATCCCTGCGAGTATCGAAAAATGGTAGAATCCAGCCGAGTTCCCGGAAATGGTAGAATCGGTGCGAGTCCCGAAAAACTGTCCCTGTGAATACCGGAAAATGGTAGAATCCGTGCAAGTATCGAAAAATGGTAGAATCCGACCGAGTTCCCGGAATTGGTAGAATCGGTGCGAGTCCCGAAAAACTGTCCCTGTGAGTATCGGAAAATGGTAGAATCCGTGCGAGTTTCGAAAAATGGTAGAATCCGGCCGAGTTCCCGAAAATGGTAGAATCGGTGCAAGTCCCGAGAAACTGTCCCTGTGAGTACCGCAAAATGGTAGAATCCCTGCGAGTATCGAAAAATGATAGAATCCGGCCGAGTTCCCGGAAATGGTAGAATCGGTGCGAGTCCGGAAAAACTGTCCCTGTGAGTACCGGAAAATGGTAGAATCCCTGTGAGTATCGAAAAATTGTAGAATCCGGCAGAGTTCCTGGAAATGGTAGAATCGGTGCGAGTCCCGAAAAACTGTCCCTGTGAGTACCGAAAAATGGTAGAATCCGTGCGAGTATCGAAAAATTGTAGAATCCG
Source organism: Vitis vinifera (assembly GCF_030704535.1). Lineage (NCBI taxonomy): Eukaryota > Viridiplantae > Streptophyta > Magnoliopsida > Vitales > Vitaceae > Vitis > Vitis vinifera. The sequence goes on from NC_081820.1 coordinate 12,614,173, forward strand.
GCCGAGTTCCCGGAAATGGTATAATCGGTGCGAGTCCCGAAAAACTGTCCCTGTGAGTACCGGAATATGGTAGAATCCCTGCGAGTATCGAAAAATGGTAGAATCCGGCAGAGTTAACTTTCCCTGTGAATACCGGAAAATGGTAGAATCCGTGCGAGTATCGAAAAATTGTAGAATCCGGCCGAGTTCCCGGAAATGGTAGAATCGGTGGGAGTCTCGAAAAACTGTCCCTGTGAGTACCGGAATATGGTAGAATCCCTGCGAGTATCGAAAAATGGTAGAATCCGGCAGAGTTCCCGGAAATGGTAGAATCGGTGCGAGTCCCGAAAAACTGTCCCTGTGAGTACCGGAAAATGGTAGAATCCCTGCGAGTATCGAAAAATGGTAGAATCCGACCGAGTTCCCGAAAATGGTAGAATCGGTGCGAGTCCCGAAAAGCTTTTCCTGTGAGTACCGGAAAATGGTAGAATCCCTGCGAGTATCGAAAAATGGTAGAATCCAGCCGAGTTCCCGGAAATGGTAGAATCGGTGCGAGTCCTGAAAAACTGTCCTTGTGAATACCGGAAAATGGTAGAATCCGTGCGAGTATCGAAAAATTGTAGAATCCGGCCGAGTTCCCGGAAATGGTAGAATCGGTGGGAGTCCCGAAAAACTGTCCCTGTGAGTACCGGAATATGGTAGAATCCCTGCGAGTATCGAAAAATGGTAGAATCCGGCAGAGTTCCCGGAAATGGTAGAATCGGTGCGAGTCCCGAAAAACTGTCCCTGTGAGTACCGGAAAATGGTAGAATCCCTACGAGTATCGAAAAATGGTAGAATCCGACCGAGTTCCCGAAAATGGTAGAATCGGTGCGAGTCCCGAAAAACTTTCCCTGTGAATACCGGAAAATGGTAGAATCCGTGCGAGTATCGAAAAATTGTAGAATCCGGCCGAGTTCCCGGAAATGGTAGAATCGGTGGGAGTCCCGAAAAACTGTCCCTGTGAGTACCGGAATATGGTAGAATCCCTGCGAGTATCGAAAAATGGTAGAATCCGGCAGAGTTCCTGGAAATGGTAGAATCGGTGCGAGTCCCGAAAAACTGTCCCTGTGATTACCGGAAAATGGTAGAATCCCTGCGAGTATCGAAAAATGGTAGAATCCGACCGAGTTCCCGAAAATGGTAGAATCGGTGCGAGTCCCGAAAAACTTTCCCTGTGAGTACCGGAAAATGGTAGAATCCCTGCGAGTATCGAAAAATGGTAGAATCCAGCCGAGTTCCCGGAAATGGTAGAATCGGTGCGAGTCCTGAAAAACTGTCCTTGTGAATACCGGAAAATGGTAGAATCCGTGCGAGTATCGAAAAATTGTAGAATCCGGCCGAGTTCCCGGAAATGGTAGAATCGGTGGGAGTCCCGAAAAACTGTCCCTGTGAGTACCGGAATATGGTAGAATCCCTGCGAGTATCGAAAAATGGTAGAATCCGGCAGAGTTCCCGGAAATGGTAGAATCGGTGCGAGTCCCGAAAAACTGTCCCTGTGAGTACCGAAAAATGGTAGAATCCCTGCGAGTATCGAAAAATGGTAGAATCCAGCCGAGTTCCCGGAAATGGTAGAATCGGTGCGAGTCCCGAAAAACTGTCCCTGTGACTACCGGAAAATGGTAGAATCCGTGCAAGTATCGAAAAATGGTAGAATCCGACCGAGTTCCCGGAATTGGTAGAATCGGTGCGAGTCCCGAAAAACTGTCCCTGTGAGTACCGAAAAATGGTAGAATCCGTGCGAGTATCGAAAAATTGTAGAATCCGGCCGAGTTCCCGGAAATGGTAGAATCGGTGCGAGTCCCGAAAAACAGTCCCGGTGAGTACCGGAAAATGGTAGAATCCCTGTGAGTATCGAAAAATTGTAGAATCCGGCAGAGTTCCTGGAAATGGTATAATCGGTGCGAGTCCTGAAAAACTGTCCTTGTGAATACCGGAAAATGGTAGAATCCGTGCGAGTATCGAAAAATTGTAGAATCCGGCCGAGTTCCCGGAAATGGTAGAATCGGTGGGAGTCCCGAAAAACTGTCCCTGTGAGTACCGGAATATGGTAGAATCCCTGCGAGTATCGAAAAATGGTAGAATCCGGCAGAGTTCCCGAAAATGGTAGATTCGGTGCGAGTCCCGAAAAACTGTCCCTGTGAGTACCGGAAAATGGTAGAATCCCTGCGAGTATCGAAAAATGGTAGAATCCAGCCGAGTTCCCGGAAATGGTAGAATCGGTGCGAGTCCTGAAAAACTGTCCTTGTGAATACCGGAAAATGGTAGAATCTATGCGAGTATCGAAAAATTGTAGAATCCGGCCGAGTTCCCGGAAATGGTAGAATCGGTGGGAGTCCCGGAAAACTGTCCCTGTGAGTACCGGAATATGGTAGAATCCCTGCGAGTTTCGAAAAATGGTAGAATCCGGCAGAGTTCCCGGAAATGGTAGAATCGGTGCGAGTCCCGAAAAACTGTCCCTGTGAGTACCGGAAAATGGTAGAATCCCTACGAGTATCGAAAAATGGTAGAATCCGACCGAGTTCCCGAAAATGGTAGAATCGGTGCGAGTCCCGAAAAACTTTCCCTGTGAGTACCGGAAAATGGTAGAATCCGTGCGAGTATCGAAAAATTGTAGAATCCGGCAGAGTTCCTGGAAATGGTATAATCGGTGCGAGTCCTGAAAAACTGTCCTTGTGAATACCGGAAAATGGTAGAATCCGTGCGAGTATCGAAAAATTGTAGAATCCGGCCGAGTTCCCGGAAATGGTAGAATCGGTGGGAGTCCCGAAAAACTGTCCCTGTGAGTACCGGAATATGGTAGAATCCCTGCGAGTATCGAAAAATGGTAGAATCCGGCAAAGTTCCCGAAAATGGTAGAATCGGTGCGAGTCCCGAAAAACTGTCCCTGTGAGTACCGGAAAATGGTAGAATCCCTGCGAGTATCGAAAAATGGTAGAATCCAGCCGAGTTCCCGGAAATGGTAGAATCGGTGCGAGTCCTGAAAAACTGTCCTTGTGAATACCGGAAAATGGTAGAATCTATGCGAGTATCGAAAAATTGTAGAATCCGGCCGAGTTCCCGGAAATGGTAGAATCGGTGGGAGTCCCGAAAAACTGTCCCTGTGAGTACCGGAATATGGTAGAATCCCTGCGAGTTTCGAAAAATGGTAGAATCCGGCAGAGTTCCCGGAAATGGTAGAATCGGTGCGAGTCCCGAAAAACTGTCCCTGTGAGTACCGGAAAATGGTAGAATCCCTACGAGTATCGAAAAATGGTAGAATCCGACCGAGTTCCCGAAAATGGTAGAATCGGTGCGAGTCCCGAAAAACTTTCCCTGTGAATACCGGAAAATGGTAGAATCCGTGCGAGTATCGAAAAATTGTAGAATCCGGCCGAGTTCCCGGAAATGGTAGAATCGGTGGGAGTCTCGAAAAACTCTCCCTGTGAGTACCGGAATATGGTAGAATCCCTGCGAGTATCGAAAAATGGTAGAATCCGGCAGAGTTCCCGAAAATGGTAGAATCGGTGGGAGTCCCGAAAAACTGTCCCTGTGAGTACCGGAATATGGTAGAATCCCTGCGAGTATCGAAAAATGGTAGAATCCGGCAGAGTTCCCGGAAATGGTAGAATCGGTGCCAGTCCCGAAAAACTGTCCTTGTGAGTACCGGAAAATGGTAGAATCCCTGCGAGTATCGAAAAATGGTAGAATCCAACCGAGTTCCCGGAAATGGTAGAATCTGTGCGAGTCCTGAAAAACTGTCCTTGTGAATACCGGAAAATGGCAGAATCCGTGCGAGTATCGAAAAATTGTAGAATCCGGCCGAGTTCCCGGAAATGGTAGAATCGGTGGGAGTCCCGAAAAAATGTCCCTGTGAGTACCGGAATATGGTAGAATCCCTGCGAGTATCGAAAAATGGTAGAATCCGGCAGAGTTCCCGGAAATGGTAGAATCGGTGCGAGTCCCGAAAAACTGTCCCTGTGAGTACCGGAAAATGGTAGAATCCGTGCAAGTATCGAAAAATGGTAGAATCCGACCGAGTTCCCGGAAATGGTAGAATCGGTGGGAGTCCCGAAAAACTGTCCCTGTGAGTACCGGAATATGGTAGAATCCCTGCGAGTATCGAAAAATGGTAGAATCCGGCAGAGTTCCCGAAAATGGTAGAATCGGTGGGAGTCCCGAAAAACTGTCCCTGTGAGTACCGGAATATGGTAGAATCCCTGCGAGTATCGAAAAATGGTAGAATCCAGCCGAGTTCCCGGAAATGGTAGAATCGGTGCGAGTCCTGAAAAACTATCCTTGTGAATACCGGAAAATGGTAGAATCCGTGCGAGTATCGAAAAATTGTAGAATCCGGCCGAGTTCCCGGAAATGGTAGAATCGGTGGGAGTCCCGAAAAACTGTCCCTGTGAGTACCGGAATATGGTAGAATCCCTGCGAGTATCGAAAAATGGTAGAATCCGGCAGAGTTCCCGGAAATGGTAGAATCGGTGCGAGTCCCGAAAAACTGTCCCTGTGAGTACCGAAAAATGGTAGAATCCCTGCGAGTATCGAAAAATGGTAGAATCCGACCGAGTTCCCGAAAATGGTAGAATCGGTGCGAGTCCCGAAAAACTGTCCCTGTGAGTACTGGAAAATGGTAGAATCCGTGCAAGTATCGAAAAATGGTAGAATCCGACCGAGTTCCCGGAAATGGTAGAATCGGTGCGAGTCCTGAAAAACTGTCCTTGTGAATACCGGAAAATGGTAGAATCCGTGCGAGTATCGAAAAATTGTAGAATCCGGCCGAGTTCCCGGAAATGGTAGAATCGGTGGGAGTCCCGAAAAACTGTCCCTGTGAGTACCGGAATATGGTAGAATCCCTGCGAGTATCGAAAAATGGTAGAATCCGGCAGAGTTCCCGAAAATGGTAGAATCGGTGCGAGTCCCGAAAAACTTTCCCTGTGAGTACCGGAAAATGGTAGAATCGCTGCGAGTATCGAAAAATGGTAGAATCCAGCCGAGTTCCCGGAAATGGTAGAATCTGTGCGAGTCCTGAAAAACTGTCCTTGTGAATACCGGAAAATGGCAGAATCCGTGCGAGTATCGAAAAATTGTAGAATCCGGCCGAGTTCCCGGAAATGGTAGAATCGGTGGGAGTCCCGAAAAACTGTCCCTGTGAGTACCGGAATATGGTAGAATCCCTGCGAGTATCGAAAAATGGTAGAATCCGGCAGAGTTCCCGGAAATGGTAGAATCGGTGCGAGTCCCGAAAAACTGTCCCTGTGAGTACCGAAAAATGGTAGAATCCCTGCGAGTATCGAAAAATGGTAGAATCCGACCGAGTTCCCGAAAATGGTAGAATCGGTGCGAGTCCCGAAAAACTGTCCCTGTGAGTACCGGAAAATGGTAGAATCCGTGCAAGTATCGAAAAATGGTAGAATCCGACCGAGTTCCCGGAAATGGTAGAATCGGTGCGAGTCCTGAAAAACTGTCCTTGTGAATACCGGAAAATGGTAGAATCCGTGCGAGTATCGAAAAATTGTAGAATCCGGCCGAGTTCCCGGAAATGGTAGAATCGGTGGGAGTCCCGAAAAACTGTCCCTGTGAGTACCGGAATATGGTAGAATCCCTGCGAGTATCGAAAAATGGTAGAATCCGGCAGAGTTCCTGGAAATGGTAGAATCGGTGCGAGTCCCGAAAAACTGTCCCTGTGAGTACCGGAAAATGGTAGAATCCCTGCGAGTATCGAAAAATGGTAGAATCCGACCGAGTTCCCGAAAATGGTAGAATCGGTGCGAGTCCCGAAAAACTTTCCCTGTGAGTACCGGAAAATGGTAGAATCCCTGCGAGTATCGAAAAATGGTAGAATCCAGCCGAGTTCCCGGAAATGGTAGAATCGGTGCGAGTCTTGAAAAACTGTCCTTGTGAATACCGGAAAATGGTAGAATCCGTGCGAGTATCGAAAAATTGTAGAATCCGGCCGAGTTCCCGGAAATGGTAGAATCGGTGGGAGTCCCGAAAAACTGTCCCTGTGAGTACCGGAATATGGTAGAATCCCTGCGAGTATCGAAAAATGGTAGAATCCGGCAGAGTTCCCGAAAATGGTAGAATCGGTGCGAGTCCCGAAAAACTTTCCCTGTGAGTACCGGAAAATGGTAGAATCGCTGCGAGTATCGAAAAATGGTAGAATCCAGCCGAGTTCCCGGAAATGGTAGAATCTGTGCGAGTCCTGAAAAACTGTCCTTGTGAATACCGGAAAATGGCAGAATCCGTGCGAGTATCGAAAAATTGTAGAATCCGGCCGAGTTCCCGGAAATGGTAGAATCGGTGGGAGTCCCGAAAAACTGTCCCTGTGAGTACCGGAATATGGTAGAATCCCTGCGAGTATCGAAAAATGGTAGAATCCGGCAGAGTTCCCGGAAATGGTAGAATCGGTGCGAGTCCCGAAAAACTGTCCCTGTGAGTACCGAAAAATGGTAGAATCCCTGCGAGTATCGAAAAATGGTAGAATCCGACCGAGTTCCCGAAAATGGTAGAATCGGTGCGAGTCCCGAAAAACTGTCCCTGTGAGTACCGGAAAATGGTAGAATCCGTGCAAGTATCGAAAAATGGTAGAATCCGACCGAGTTCCCGGAAATGGTAGAATCGGTGCGAGTCCTGAAAAACTGTCCTTGTGAATACCGGAAAATGGTAGAATCCGTGCGAGTATCGAAAAATTGTAGAATCCGGCCGAGTTCCCGGAAATGGTAGAATCGGTGGGAGTCCCGAAAAACTGTCCCTGTGAGTACCGGAATATGGTAGAATCCCTGCGAGTATCGAAAAATGGTAGAATCCGGCAGAGTTCCCGGAAATGGTAGAATCGGTGCGAGTCCCGAAAAACTGTCCCTGTGAGTACCAGAAAATGGTAGAATCCCTACGAGTATCGAAAAATGGTAGAATCCGACCGAGTTCCCGAAAATGGTAGAATCGGTGCGAGTCCCGAAAAACTTTCCCTGTGAATACCGGAAAATGGTAGAATCCGTGCGAGTATCGAAAAATTGTAGAATCCGGCCGAGTTCCCGGAAATGGTAGAATCGGTGGGAGTCCCGAAAAACTGTCCCTGTGAGTACCGGAATATGGTAGAATCCCTGCGAGTATCGAAAAATGGTAGAATCCGGCAGAGTTCCTGGAAATGGTAGAATCGGTGCGAGTCCCGAAAAACTGTCCCTGTGAGTACCGGAATATGGTAGAATCCCTGCGAGTATCGAAAAATGGTAGAATCCGGCCGAGTTCCCGGAAATGGTAGAATCGGTGCGAGTCCGGAAAAACTGTCCCTGTGAGTACCGGAAAATGGTAGAATCCCTGTGAGTATCGAAAAATTGTAGAATCCGGCAGAGTTCCTGGAAATGGTAGAATCGGTGCGAGTCCCGGAAAACTGTCCCTGTGAGTACCGAAAAATGGTAGAATCCGTGCGAGTATCGAAAAATTGTAGAATCCGGCCGAGTTCCCGGAAATGGTAGAATCGGTGCGAGTCCCGAAAAACAGTCCCTGTGAGTACCGGAAAATGGTAGAATCCCTGCGAGTATCGAAAAATGGTAGAATCCGACCGAGTTCCCGAAAATGGTAGAATCGGTGCGAGTCCCGAAAAACTGTCCCTGTGAGTACCGGAAAATGGTAGAATCCCTACGAGTATCGAAAAATGGTAGAATCCGACCGAGTTCCCGAAAATGGTAGAATCGGTGCGAGTCCCGAAAAACTTTCCCTGTGAATACCGGAAAATGGTAGAATCCGTGCGAGTATCGAAAAATTGTAGAATCCGGCCGAGTTCCCGGAAATGGTAGAATCGGTGGGAGTCCCGAAAAACTGTCCCTGTGAGTACCGGAATATGGTAGAATCCCTGCGAGTATCGAAAAATGGTAGAATCCGGCAGAGTTCCCGGAAATGGTAGAATCGGTGCGAGTCCCGAAAAACTGTCCCTGTGAGTACCGGAAAATGGTAGAATCCGTGCAAGTATCGAAAAATGGTAGAATCCGACCGAGTTCCCGGAAATGGTAGAATCGGTGGGAGTCCCGAAAAACTGTCCCTGTGAGTACCGGAATATGGTAGAATCCCTGCGAGTATCGAAAAATGGTAGAATCCGGCAGAGTTCCCGAAAATGGTAGAATCGGTGGGAGTCCCGAAAAACTGTCCCTGTGAGTACCGGAATATGGTAGAATCCCTGCGAGTATCGAAAAATGGTAGAATCCAGCCGAGTTCCCGGAAATGGTAGAATCGGTGCGAGTCCTGAAAAACTATCCTTGTGAATACCGGAAAATGGTAGAATCCGTGCGAGTATCGAAAAATTGTAGAATCCGGCCGAGTTCCCGGAAATGGTAGAATCGGTGGGAGTCCCGAAAAACTGTCCCTGTGAGTACCGGAATATGGTAGAATCCCTGCGAGTATCGAAAAATGGTAGAATCCGGCAGAGTTCCCGGAAATGGTAGAATCGGTGCGAGTCCCGAAAAACTGTCCCTGTGAGTACCGAAAAATGGTAGAATCCCTGCGAGTATCGAAAAATGGTAGAATCCGACCGAGTTCCCGAAAATGGTAGAATCGGTGCGAGTCCCGAAAAACTGTCCCTGTGAGTACCGGAAAATGGTAGAATCCGTGCAAGTATCGAAAAATGGTAGAATCCGACCGAGTTCCCGGAAATGGTAGAATCGGTGCGAGTCCTGAAAAACTGTCCTTGTGAATACCGGAAAATGGTAGAATCCGTGCGAGTATCGAAAAATTGTAGAATCCGGCCGAGTTCCCGGAAATGGTAGAATCGGTGGGAGTCCCGAAAAACTGTCCCTGTGAGTACCGGAATATGGTAGAATCCCTGCGAGTATCGAAAAATGGTAGAATCCGGCAGAGTTCCCGGAAATGGTAGAATCGGTGCGAGTCCCGAAAAACTGTCCCTGTGAGTACCGAAAAATTGTAGAATCCCTGCGAGTATCGAAAAATGGTAGAATCCGACCGAGTTCCCGAAAATGGTAGAATCGGTGCGAGTCCCGAAAAACTGTCCCTGTGAGTACCGGAAAATGGTAGAATCCGTGCGAGTATCGAAAAATGGTAGAATCCGACCGAGTTCCCGGAAATGGTAGAATCGGTGGGAGTCCCGAAAAACTGTCCCTGTGAGTACCGGAATATGGTAGAATCCCTGCGAGTATCGAAAAATGGTAGAATCCGGCAGAGTTCCCGGAAATGGTAGAATCGGTGCGAGTCCCGAAAAACTGTCCCTGTGAGTACCGAAAAATGGTAGAATCCCTGCGAGTATCGAAAAATGGTAGAATCCGACCGAGTTCCCGAAAATGGTAGAATCGGTGCGAGTCCCGAAAAACTGTCCCTGTGAGTACCGGAAAATGGTAGAATCCGTGCAAGTATCGAAAAATGGTAGAATCCGACCGAGTTCCCGGAAATGGTAGAATCGGTGCGAGTCCTGAAAAACTGTCCTTGTGAATACCGGAAAATGGTAGAATCCGTGCGAGTATCGAAAAATTGTAGAATCCGGCCGAGTTCCCGGAAATGGTAGAATCGGTGGGAGTCCCGAAAAACTGTCCCTGTGAGTACCGGAATATGGTAGAATCCCTGCGAGTATCGAAAAATGGTAGAATCCGGCAGAGTTCCCGGAAATGGTAGAATCGGTGCGAGTCCCGAAAAACTGTCCCTGTGAGTACCGGAAAATGGTAGAATCCCTGCGAGTATCGAAAAATGGTAGAATCCGACCGAGTTCCCGAAAATGGTAGAATCGGTGCGAGTCCCGAAAAACTGTCCCTGTGAGTACCGGAAAATGGTAGAATCCGTGCAAGTATCGAAAAATGGTAGAATCCGACCGAGTTCCCGGAAATGGTAGAATCGGTGCGAGTCCTGAAAAACTGTCCTTGTGAATACCGGAAAATGGTAGAATCCGTGCGAGTATCGAAAAATTGTAGAATCCGGCCGAGTTCCCGGAAATGGTAGAATCGGTGGGAGTCCCGAAAAACTGTCCCTGTGAGTACCGGAATATGGTAGAATCCCTGCGAGTATCGAAAAATGGTAGAATCCGGCAGAGTTCCTGGAAATGGTAGAATCGGTGCGAGTCCCGAAAAACTGTCCCTGTGAGTACCGGAAAATGGTAGAATCCCTGCGAGTATCGAAAAATGGTAGAATCCGACCGAGTTCCCGAAAATGGTAGAATCGGTGCGAGTCCCGAAAAACTTTCCCTATGAGTACCGGAAAATGGTAGAATCCCTGCGAGTATCGAAAAATGGTAGAATCCAGCCGAGTTCCCGGAAATGGTAGAATCGGTGCGAGTCTTGAAAAACTGTCCTTCTGAATACCGGAAAATGGTAGAATCCGTGCGAGTATCGAAAAATTGTAGAATCCGGCCGAGTTCCCGGAAATGGTAGAATCGGTGGGAGTCCCGAAAAACTGTCCCTGTGAGTACCGGAATATGGTAGAATCCCTGCGAGTATCGAAAAATGGTAGAATCCGGCAGAGTTCCCGAAAATGGTAGAATCGGTGCGAGTCCCGAAAAACTTTCCCTGTGAGTACCGGAAAATGGTAGAATCGCTGCGAGTATCGAAAAATGGTAGAATCCAGCCGAGTTCCCGGAAATGGTAGAATCTGTGCGAGTCCTGAAAAACTGTCCTTGTGAATACCGGAAAATGGCAGAATCCGTGCGAGTATCGAAAAATTGTAGAATCCGGCCGAGTTCCCGGAAATGGTAGAATCGGTGGGAGTCCCGAAAAACTGTCCCTGTGAGTACCGGAATATGGTAGAATCCCTGCGAGTATCGAAAAATGGTAGAATCCGGCAGAGTTCCCGGAAATGGTAGAATCGGTGCGAGTCCCGAAAAACTGTCCCTGTGAGTACCGGAAAATGGTAGAATCCCTGCGAGTATCGAAAAATGGTAGAATCCGACCGAGTTCCCGAAAATGGTAGAATCGGTGCGAGTCCCGAAAAACTGTCCCTGTGAGTACCGGAAAATGGTAGAATCCGTGCAAGTATCGAAAAATGGTAGAATCCGACCGAGTTCCCGGAAATGGTAGAATCGGTGCGAGTCCTGAAAAACTGTCCTTGTGAATACCGGAAAATGGTAGAATCCGTGCGAGTATCGAAAAATTGTAGAATCCGGCCGAGTTCCCGGAAATGGTAGAATCGGTGGGAGTCCCGAAAAACTGTCCCTGTGAGTACCGGAATATGGTAGAATCCCTGCGAGTATCGAAAAATGGTAGAATCCGGCAGAGTTCCTGGAAATGGTAGAATCGGTGCGAGTCCCGAAAAACTGTCCCTGTGAGTACCGGAAAATGGTAGAATCCCTGCGAGTATCGAAAAATGGTAGAATCCGACCGAGTTCCCGAAAATGGTAGAATCGGTGCGAGTCCCGAAAAACTTTCCCTGTGAGTACCGGAAAATGGTAGAATCCCTGCGAGTATCGAAAAATGGTAGAATCCAGCCGAGTTCCCGGAAATGGTAGAATCGGTGCGAGTCTTGAAAAACTGTCCTTCTGAATACCGGAAAATGGTAGAATCCGTGCGAGTATCGAAAAATTGTAGAATCCGGCCGAGTTCCCGGAAATGGTAGAATCGGTGGGAGTCCCGAAAAACTGTCCCTGTGAGTACCGGAATATGGTAGAATCCCTGCGAGTATCGAAAAATGGTAGAATCCGGCAGAGTTCCCGAAAATGGTAGAATCGGTGCGAGTCCCGAAAAACTTTCCCTGTGAGTACCGGAAAATGGTAGAATCGCTGCGAGTATCGAAAAATGGTAGAATCCAGCCGAGTTCCCGGAAATGGTAGAATCTGTGCGAGTCCTGAAAAACTGTCCTTGTGAATACCGGAAAATGGCAGAATCCGTGCGAGTATCGAAAAATTGTAGAATCCGGCCGAGTTCCCGGAAATGGTAGAATCGGTGGGAGTCCCGAAAAACTGTCCTTGTGAGTACCGGAATATGGTAGAATCCCTGCGAGTATCGAAAAATGGTAGAATCCGGCAGAGTTCCCGGAAATGGTAGAATCGGTGCGAGTCCGAAAAACTGTCCCTGTGAGTACCGAAAAATGGTAGAATCCCTGCGAGTATCGAAAAATGGTAGAATCCGACCGAGTTCCCGAAAATGGTAGAATCGGTGCGAGTCCCGAAAAACTGTCCCTGTGAGTACCGGAAAATGGTAGAATCCGTGCAAGTATCGAAAAATGGTAGAATCCGACCGAGTTCCCGGAAATGGTAGAATCGGTGCGAGTCCTGAAAAACTGTCCTTGTGAATACCGGAAAATGGTAGAATCCGTGCGAGTATCGAAAAATTGTAGAATCCGGCCGAGTTCCCGGAAATGGTAGAATCAGTGGGAGTCCCGAAAAGCTGTCCCTGTGAGTACCGGAATATGGTAGAATCCCTGCGAGTATCGAAAAATGGTAGAATCCGGCAGAGTTCCCGGAAATGGTAGAATCGGTGCGAGTCCCGAAAAACTGTCCCTGTGAGTACCAGAAAATGGTAGAATCCCTACGAGTATCGAAAAATGGTAGAATCCGACCGAGTTCCCGAAAATGGTAGAATCGGTGCGAGTCCCGAAAAACTTTCCCTGTGAATACCGGAAAATGGTAGAATCCGTGCGAGTATCGAAAAATTGTAGAATCCGGCCGAGTTCCCGGAAATGGTAGAATCGGTGGGAGTCCCGAAAAACTGTCCCTGTGAGTACCGGAATATGGTAGAATCCCTGCGAGTATCGAAAAATGGTAGAATCCGGCAGAGTTCCTGGAAATGGTAGAATCGGTGCGAGTCCCGAAAAACTGTCCCTGTGAGTACCGGAATATGGTAGAATCCCTGCGAGTATCGAAAAATGGTAGAATCCGGCCGAGTTCCCGGAAATGGTAGAATCGGTGCAAGTCCGGAAAAACTGTCCCTGTGAGTACCGGAAAATGGTAGAATCCCTGTGAGTATCGAAAAATTGTAGAATCCGGCAGAGTTCCTGGAAATGGTAGAATCGGTGCGAGTCCCGGAAAACTGTCCCTGTGAGTACCGAAAAATGGTAGAATCCGTGCGAGTATCGAAAAATTGTAGAATCCGGCCGAGTTCCCGGAAATGGTAGAATCGGTGCGAGTCCCGAAAAACAGTCCCTGTGAGTACCGGAAAATGGTAGAATCCCTACGAGTATCGAAAAATGGTAGAATCCGACCGAGTTCCCGAAAATGGTAGAATCGGTGCGAGTCCCGAAAAACTGTCCCTGTGAGTACCGGAAAATGGTAGAATCCCTACGAGTATCGAAAAATGGTAGAATCCGACCGAGTTCCCGAAAATGGTAGAATCGGTGCGAGTCCCGAAAAACTTTCCCTGTGAATACCGGAAAATGGTAGAATCCGTGCGAGTATCGAAAAATTGTAGAATCCGGCCGAGTTCCCGGAAATGGTAGAATCGGTGGGAGTCCCGAAAAACTGTCCCTGTGAGTACCGGAATATGGTAGAATCCCTGCGAGTATCGAAAAATGGTAGAATCCGGCCGAGTTCCCGGAAATGGTAGAATCGGTGCGAGTCCGGAAAAACTGTCCCTGTGAGTACCGGAAAATGGTAGAATCCCTGTGAGTATCGAAAAATTGTAGAATCCGGCAGAGTTCCTGGAAATGGTAGAATCGGTGCGAGTCCCGGAAAACTGTCCCTGTGAGTACCGAAAAATGGTAGAATCCGTCCGAGTATCGAAAAATTGTAGAATCCGGCCGAGTTCCCGGAAATGGTAGAATCGGTGCGAGTCCCGAAAAACAGTCCCTGTGAGTACCGGAAAATGGTAGAATCCCTGCGAGTATCGAAAAATGGTAGAATCCGACCGAGTTCCCGAAAATGGTAGAATCGGTGCGAGTCCCGAAAAACTGTCCCTGTGAGTACCGGAAAATGGTAGAATCCCTACGAGTATCGAAAAATGGTAGAATCCGACCGAGTTCCCGAAAATGGTAGAATCGGTGCGAGTCCCGAAAAACTTTCCCTGTGAGTACCGGAAAATGGTAGAATCCCTGCGAGTATCGAAAAATGGTAGAATCCAGCCGAGTTCCCGGAAATGGTAGAATCGGTGCGAGTCTTGAAAAACTGTCCTTCTGAATACCGGAAAATGGTAGAATCCGTGCGAGTATCGAAAAATTGTAGAATCCGGCCGAGTTCCCGGAAATGGTAGAATCGGTGGGAGTCCCGAAAAACTGTCCCTGTGAGTACCGGAATATGGTAGAATCCCTGCGAGTATCGAAAAATGGTAGAATCCGGCAGAGTTCCCGAAAATGGTAGAATCGGTGCGAGTCCCGAAAAACTTTCCCTGTGAGTACCGGAAAATGGTAGAATCGCTGCGAGTATCGAAAAATGGTAGAATCCAGCCGAGTTCCCGGAAATGGTAGAATCTGTGCGAGTCCTGAAAAACTGTCCTTGTGAATACCGGAAAATGGCAGAATCCGTGCGAGTATCGAAAAATTGTAGAATCCGGCCGAGTTCCCGGAAATGGTAGAATCGGTGGGAGTCCCGAAAAACTGTCCTTGTGAGTACCGGAATATGGTAGAATCCCTGCGAGTATCGAAAAATGGTAGAATCCGGCAGAGTTCCCGGAAATGGTAGAATCGGTGCGAGTCCGAAAAACTGTCCCTGTGAGTACCGAAAAATGGTAGAATCCCTGCGAGTATCGAAAAATGGTAGAATCCGACCGAGTTCCCGAAAATGGTAGAATCGGTGCGAGTCCCGAAAAACTGTCCCTGTGAGTACCGGAAAATGGTAGAATCCGTGCAAGTATCGAAAAATGGTAGAATCCGACCGAGTTCCCGGAAATGGTAGAATCGGTGCGAGTCCTGAAAAACTGTCCTTGTGAATACCGGAAAATGGTAGAATCCGTGCGAGTATCGAAAAATTGTAGAATCCGGCCGAGTTCCCGGAAATGGTAGAATCAGTGGGAGTCCCGAAAAGCTGTCCCTGTGAGTACCGGAATATGGTAGAATCCCTGCGAGTATCGAAAAATGGTAGAATCCGGCAGAGTTCCCGGAAATGGTAGAATCGGTGCGAGTCCCGAAAAACTGTCCCTGTGAGTACCAGAAAATGGTAGAATCCCTACGAGTATCGAAAAATGGTAGAATCCGACCGAGTTCCCGAAAATGGTAGAATCGGTGCGAGTCCCGAAAAACTTTCCCTGTGAATACCGGAAAATGGTAGAATCCGTGCGAGTATCGAAAAATTGTAGAATCCGGCCGAGTTCCCGGAAATGGTAGAATCGGTGGGAGTCCCGAAAAACTGTCCCTGTGAGTACCGGAATATGGTAGAATCCCTGCGAGTATCGAAAAATGGTAGAATCCGGCAGAGTTCCTGGAAATGGTAGAATCGGTGCGAGTCCCGAAAAACTGTCCCTGTGAGTACCGGAATATGGTAGAATCCCTGCGAGTATCGAAAAATGGTAGAATCCGGCCGAGTTCCCGGAAATGGTAGAATCGGTGCAAGTCCGGAAAAACTGTCCCTGTGAGTACCGGAAAATGGTAGAATCCCTGTGAGTATCGAATAATTGTAGAATCCGGCAGAGTTCCTGGAAATGGTAGAATCGGTGCGAGTCCCGGAAAACTGTCCCTGTGAGTACCGAAAAATGGTAGAATCCGTGCGAGTATCGAAAAATTGTAGAATCCGGCCGAGTTCCCGGAAATGGTAGAATCGGTGCGAGTCCCGAAAAACAGTCCCTGTGAGTACCGGAAAATGGTAGAATCCCTA
This sequence comes from Vitis vinifera, assembly GCF_030704535.1. Lineage (NCBI taxonomy): Eukaryota > Viridiplantae > Streptophyta > Magnoliopsida > Vitales > Vitaceae > Vitis > Vitis vinifera. Next base: position 12,629,840 of record NC_081820.1, read on the forward strand.
CGAGTATCGAAAAATGGTAGAATCCGACCGAGTTCCCGAAAATGGTAGAATCGGTGCGAGTCCCGAAAAACTGTCCCTGTGAGTACCGGAAAATGGTAGAATCCCTACGAGTATCGAAAAATGGTAGAATCCGACCGAGTTCCCGAAAATGGTAGAATCGGTGCGAGTCCCGAAAAACTTTCCCTGTGAATACCGGAAAATGGTAGAATCCGTGCGAGTATCGAAAAATTGTAGAATCCGGCCGAGTTCCCGGAAATGGTAGAATCGGTGGGAGTCCCGAAAAACTGTCCCTGTGAGTACCGGAATATGGTAGAATCCCTGCGAGTATCGAAAAATGGTAGAATCCGGCCGAGTTCCCGGAAATGGTAGAATCGGTGCGAGTCCGGAAAAACTGTCCCTGTGAGTACCGGAAAATGGTAGAATCCCTGTGAGTATCGAAAAATTGTAGAATCCGGCAGAGTTCCTGGAAATGGTAGAATCGGTGCGAGTCCCGGAAAACTGTCCCTGTGAGTACCGAAAAATGGTAGAATCCGTCCGAGTATCGAAAAATTGTAGAATCCGGCCGAGTTCCCGGAAATGGTAGAATCGGTGCGAGTCCCGAAAAACAGTCCCTGTGAGTACCGGAAAATGGTAGAATCCCTGCGAGTATCGAAAAATGGTAGAATCCGACCGAGTTCCCGAAAATGGTAGAATCGGTGCGAGTCCCGAAAAACTGTCCCTGTGAGTACCGGAAAATGGTAGAATCCCTACGAGTATCGAAAAATGGTAGAATCCGACCGAGTTCCCGAAAATGGTAGAATCGGTGCGAGTCCCGAAAAACTTTCCCTGTGAATACCGGAAAATGGTAGAATCCGTGCGAGTATCGAAAAATTGTAGAATCCGGCCGAGTTCCCGGAAATGGTAGAATCGGTGGGAGTCCCGAAAAACTGTCCCTGTGAGTACCGGAATATGGTAGAATCCCTGCGAGTATCGAAAAATGGTAGAATCCGGCAGAGTTCCCGGAAATGGTAGAATCGGTGCGAGTCCCGAAAAACTGTCCCTGTGAGTACCGGAAAATGGTAGAATCCCTACGAGTATCGAAAAATGGTAGAATCCGACCGAGTTCCCGAAAATGGTAGAATCGGTGCGAGTCCCGAAAAACTTTCCCTGTGAATACCGGAAAATGGTAGAATCCGTGCGAGTATCGAAAAATTGTAGAATCCGGCCGAGTTCCCGGAAATGGTAGAATCGGTGGGAGTCCCGAAAAACTGTCCCTGTGAGTACCGGAATATGGTAGAATCCCTGCGAGTATCGAAGAATGGTAGAATCCGGCAGAGTTCCCGGAAATTGTAGAATCGGTGCGAGTCCCGAAAAACTGTCCCTGTGAGTACCGGAAAATGGTAGAATCCCTGCGAGTATCGAAAAATGGTAGAATCCGACCGAGTTCCCGAAAATGGTAGAATCGGTGCGAGTCCCGAAAAACTGTCCCTGTGAGTACCGGAAAATGGTAGAATCCCTGCGAGTATCGAAAAATGGTAGAATCCAGCCGAGTTCCCGGAAATGGTAGAATCGGTGCGAGTCCCGAAAAACTGTCCCTGTGAATACCGGAAAATGGTAGAATCCGTGCAAGTATCGAAAAATGGTAGAATCCGACCGAGTTCCCGGAATTGGTAGAATCGGTGCGAGTCCCGAAAAACTGTCCCTGTGAGTATCGGAAAATGGTAGAATCCCTGCGAGTATCGAAAAATGGTAGAATCCCGCCGAGTTCCCGGAAATGGTAGAATCTGTGCGAGTCCTGAAAAACTGTCCTTGTGAATACCGGAAAATGGCAGAATCCGTGTGAGTATCGAAAAATGGTAGAATCCGGCAGAGTTCCCGGAAATGGTAGAATCGGTGCGAGTCCCGAAAAACTGTCCCTGTGAGTACCCGAAAATGGTAGAATCCCTACGAGTATCGAAAAATGGTAGAATCCGACCGAGTTCCCGAAAATGGTAGAATCGGTGCGAGTCCCGAAAAACTTTCCCTGTGAATACCGGAAAATGGTAGAATCCGTGCGAGTATCGAAAAATTGTAGAATCCGGCCGAGTTCCCGGAAATGGTAGAATCGGTGGGAGTCCCGAAAAACTGTCCCTGTGAGTACCGGAATATGGTAGAATCCCTGCGAGTATCGAAAAATGGTAGAATCCGGCAGAGTTCCCGAAAATGGTAGAATCGGTGCGAGTCCCGAAAAACTTTCCCTGTGAGTACCGGAAAATGGTAGAATCGCTGCGAGTATCGAAAAATGGTAGAATCCAGCCGAGTTCCCGGAAATGGTAGAATCTGTGCGAGTCCTGAAAAACTGTCCTTGTGAATACCGGAAAATGGCAGAATCCGTGCGAGTATCGAAAAATTGTAGAATCCGGCCGAGTTCCCGGAAATGGTAGAATCGGTGGGAGTCCCGAAAAACTGTCCCTGTGAGTACCGGAATATGGTAGAATCCCTGCGAGTATCGAAAAATGGTAGAATCCGGCAGAGTTCCCGGAAATGGTAGAATCGGTGCGAGTCCCGAAAAACTGTCCCTGTGAGTACCGGAAAATGGTAGAATCCGTGCAAGTATCGAAAAATGGTAGAATCCGACCGAGTTCCCGAAAATGGTAGAATCGGTGCGAGTCCCGAAAAACTTTCCCTGTGAATACCGGAAAATGGTAGAATCCGTGCGAGTATCGAAAAATTGTAGAATCCGGCCGAGTTCCCGGAAATGGTAGAATCGGTGCGAGTCCTGAAAAACTGTCCTTGTGAATACCGGAAAATGGTAGAATCCGTGCGAGTATCGAAAAATTGTAGAATCCGGCCGAGTTCCCGGAAATGGTAGAATCGGTGGGAGTCCCGAAAAACTGTCCCTGTGAGTACCGGAATATGGTAGAATCCCTGCGAGTATCGAAAAATGGTAGAATCCGGCAGAGTTCCCGGAAATGGTAGAATCGGTGCGAGTCCCGAAAAACTGTCCCTGTGAGTACCCGAAAATGGTAGAATCCCTACGAGTATCGAAAAATGGTAGAATCCGACCGAGTTCCCGAAAATGGTAGAATCGGTGCGAGTCCCGAAAAACTTTCCCTGTGAATACCGGAAAATGGTAGAATCCGTGCGAGTATCAAAAAATTGTAGAATCCGGCCGAGTTCCCGGAAATGGTAGAATCGGTGGGAGTCACGAAAAACTGTCCCTGTGAGTACCGGAATATGGTAGAATCCCTGCGAGTATCGAAAAATGGTAGAATCCGGCAGAGTTCCTGGAAATGGTAGAATCGGTGCGAGTCCCGAAAAACTGTCCCTGTGAGTACCGGAATATGGTAGAATCCCTGCGAGTATCGAAAAATGGTAGAATCCGGCCGAGTTCCCGGAAATGGTAGAATCGGTGCGAGTCCGGAAAAACTGTCCCTGTGAGTACCGGAAAATGGTAGAATCCCTGTGAGTATCGAAAAATTGTAGAATCCGGCAGAGTTCCTGGAAATGGTAGAATCGGTGCGAGTCCCGGAAAACTGTCCCTGTGAGTACCGAAAAATGGTAGAATCCGTGCGAGTATCGAAAAATTGTAGAATCCGGCCGAGTTCCCGGAAATGGTAGAATCGGTGCGAGTCCCGAAAAACAGTCCCTGTGAGTACCGGAAAATGGTAGAATCCCTGCGAGTATCGAAAAATGGTAGAATCCGACCGAGTTCCCGAAAATGGTAGAATCGGTGCGAGTCCCGAAAAACTGTCCCTGTGAGTACCGGAAAATGGTAGAATCCCTACGAGTATCGAAAAATGGTAGAATCCGACCGAGTTCCCGAAAATGGTAGAATCGGTGCGAGTCCCGAAAAACTTTCCCTGTGAATACCGGAAAATGGTAGAATCCGTGCGAGTATCGAAAAATTGTAGAATCCGGCCGAGTTCCCGGAAATGGTAGAATCGGTGGGAGTCCCGAAAAACTGTCCCTGTGAGTACCGGAATATGGTAGAATCCCTGCGACTATCGAAAAATGGTAGAATCCGGCCGAGTTCCCGGAAATGGTAGAATCGGTGCGAGTCCGGAAAAACTGTCCCTGTGAGTACCGGAAAATGGTAGAATCCCTGTGAGTATCGAAAAATTGTAGAATCCGGCAGAGTTCCTGGAAATGGTAGAATCGGTGCGAGTCCCGGAAAACTGTCCCTGTGAGTACCGAAAAATGGTAGAATCCGTGCGAGTATCGAAAAATTGTAGAATCCGGCCGAGTTCCCGGAAATGGTAGAATCGGTGCGAGTCCCGAAAAACAGTCCCTGTGAGTACCGGAAAATGGTAGAATCCCTGCGAGTATCGAAAAATGGTAGAATCCGACCGAGTTCCCGAAAATGGTAGAATCGGTGCGAGTCCCGAAAAACTGTCCCTGTGAGTACCGGAAAATGGTAGAATCCCTACGAGTATCGAAAAATGGTAGAATCCGACCGAGTTCCCGAAAATGGTAGAATCGGTGCGAGTCCCGAAAAACTTTCCCTGTGAATACCGGAAAATGGTAGAATCCGTGCGAGTATCGAAAAATTGTAGAATCCGGCCGAGTTCCCGGAAATGGTAGAATCGGTGGGAGTCCCGAAAAACTGTCCCTGTGAGTACCGGAATATGGTAGAATCCCTGCGAGTATCGAAAAATGGTAGAATCCGGCAGAGTTCCCGGAAATGGTAGAATCGGTGCGAGTCCCGAAAAACTGTCCCTGTGAGTACCGGAAAATGGTAGAATCCGTGCAAGTATCGAAAAATGGTAGAATCCGACCGAGTTCCCGGAAATGGTAGAATCGGTGGGAGTCCCGAAAAACTGTCCCTGTGAGTACCGGAATATGGTAGAATCCCTGCGAGTATCGAAAAATGGTAGAATCCGGCAGAGTTCCCGAAAATGGTAGAATCGGTGGGAGTCCCGAAAAACTGTCCCTGTGAGTACCGGAATATGGTAGAATCCCTGCGAGTATCGAAAAATGGTAGAATCCAGCCGAGTTCCCGGAAATGGTAGAATCGGTGCGAGTCCTGAAAAACTATCCTTGTGAATACCGGAAAATGGTAGAATCCGTGCGAGTATCGAAAAATTGTAGAATCCGGCCGAGTTCCCGGAAATGGTAGAATCGGTGGGAGTCCCGAAAAACTGTCCCTGTGAGTACCGGAATATGGTAGAATCCCTGCGAGTATCGAAAAATGGTAGAATCCGGCAGAGTTCCCGGAAATGGTAGAATCGGTGCGAGTCCCGAAAAACTGTCCCTGTGAGTACCGAAAAATGGTAGAATCCCTGCGAGTATCGAAAAATGGTAGAATCCGACCGAGTTCCCGAAAATGGTAGAATCGGTGCGAGTCCCGAAAAACTGTCCCTGTGAGTACCGGAAAATGGTAGAATCCGTGCAAGTATCGAAAAATGGTAGAATCCGACCGAGTTCCCGGAAATGGTAGAATCGGTGCGAGTCCTGAAAAACTGTCCTTGTGAATACCGGAAAATGGTAGAATCCGTGCGAGTATCGAAAAATTGTAGAATCCGGCCGAGTTCCCGGAAATGGTAGAATCGGTGGGAGTCCCGAAAAACTGTCCCTGTGAGTACCGGAATATGGTAGAATCCCTGCGAGTATCGAAAAATGGTAGAATCCGGCAGAGTTCCCGAAAATGGTAGAATCGGTGCGAGTCCCGAAAAACTTTCCCTGTGAGTACCGGAAAATGGTAGAATCGCTGCGAGTATCGAAAAATGGTAGAATCCAGCCGAGTTCCCGGAAATGGTAGAATCTGTGCGAGTCCTGAAAAACTGTCCTTGTGAATACCGGAAAATGGCAGAATCCGTGCGAGTATCGAAAAATTGTAGAATCCGGCCGAGTTCCCGGAAATGGTAGAATCGGTGCGAGTCTTGAAAAACTGTCCTTGTGAATACCGGAAAATGGTAGAATCCCTGCGAGTATCGAAAAATGGTAGAATCCGGCCGAGTTCCCGGAAATGGTAGAATCGGTGGGAGTCCCGAAAAACTGTCCCTGTGAGTACCGAAAAATGGTAGAATCCCTGCGAGTATCGAAAAATGGTAGAATCCGGCAGAGTTCCCGAAAATGGTAGAATCGGTGCGAGTCCCGAAAAACTGTCCCTGTGAGTACCGGAAAATGGTAGAATCCCTGCAAGTATCGAAAAATGGTAGAATCCGACCGAGTTCCCGGAAATGGTAGAATCGGTGCGAGTCCTGAAAAACTGTCCTTGTGAATACCGGAAAATGGTAGAATCCGTGCGAGTATCGAAAAATTGTAGAATCCGGCCGAGTTCCCGGAAATGGTAGAATCGGTGGGAGTCCCGAAAAACTGTCCCTGTGAGTACCGGAATATGGTAGAATCCCTGCGAGTATCGAAAAATGGTAGAATCCGGCAGAGTTCCTGGAAATGGTAGAATCGGTGCGAGTCCCGAAAAACTGTCCCTGTGAGTACCGGAAAATGGTAGAATCCCTGCGAGTATCGAAAAATGGTAGAATCCGACCGAGTTCCCGAAAATGGTAGAATCGGTGCGAGTCCCGAAAAACTGTCCCTGTGAGTACCGGAAAATGGTAGAATCCCTGCGAGTATCGAAAAATGGTAGAATCCAGCCGAGTTCCCGGAAATGGTAGAATCGGTGCGAGTCCTGAAAAACTGTCCTTCTGAATACCGGAAAATGGTAGAATCCGTGCGAGTATCGAAAAATTGTAGAATCCGGCCGAGTTCCCGGAAATGGTAGAATCGGTGGGAGTCCCGAAAAACTGTCCCTGTGAGTACCGGAATATGGTAGAATCCCTGCGAGTATCGAAAAATGGTAGAATCCGGCAGAGTTCCCGAAAATGGTAGAATCGGTGCGAGTCCCGAAAAACTTTCCCTGTGAGTACCGGAAAATGGTAGAATCGCTGCGAGTATCGAAAAATGGTAGAATCCAGCCGAGTTCCCGGAAATGGTAGAATCGGTGCGAGTCCCGAAAAACTGTCCTTGTGAATACCGGAAAATGGCAGAATCCGTGCGAGTATCGAAAAATTGTAGAATCCGACCGAGTTCCCGGAAATGGTAGAATCGGTGCGAGTCCCGAAAAACTGTCCTTGTGAGTACCGGAATATGGTAGAATCCCTGCGAGTATCGAAAAATGGTAGAATCCGGCCGAGTTCCCGGAAATGGTAGAATCGGTGCGAGTCCGAAAAACTGTCCCTGTGAGTACCGAAAAATGGTAGAATCCCTGCGAGTATCGAAAAATGGTAGAATCCGACCGAGTTCCCGAAAATGGTAGAATCGGTGCGAGTCCCGAAAAACTGTCCCTGTGAGTACCGGAAAATGGTAGAATCCGTGCAAGTATCGAAAAATGGTAGAATCCGACCGAGTTCCCGGAAATGGTAGAATCGGTGCGAGTCCTGAAAAACTGTCCTTGTGAATACCGGAAAATGGTAGAATCCGTGCGAGTATCGAAAAATTGTAGAATCCGGCCGAGTTCCCGGAAATGGTAGAATCGGTGGGAGTCCCGAAAAACTGTCCCTGTGAGTACCGGAATATGGTAGAATCCCTGCGAGTATCGAAAAATGGTAGAATCCGGCAGAGTTCCCGGAAATGGTAGAATCGGTGCGAGTCCCGAAAAACTGTCCCTGTGAGTACCAGAAAATGGTAGAATCCCTACGAGTATCGAAAAATGGTAGAATCCGACCGAGTTCCCGAAAATGGTAGAATCGGTGCGAGTCCCGAAAAACTTTCCCTGTGAATACCGGAAAATGGTAGAATCCGTGCAAGTATCGAAAAATGGTAGAATCCGACCGAGTTCCCGGAAATGGTAGAATCGGTGCGAGTCCTGAAAAACTGTCCTTGTGAATACCGGAAAATGGTAGAATCCGTGCGAGTATCGAAAAATTGTAGAATCCGGCCGAGTTCCCGGAAATGGTAGAATCGGTGGGAGTCCCGGAAAACTGTCCCTGTGAGTACCGGAAAATGGTAGAATCCGTGCGAGTATCGAAAAATTGTAGAATCCGGCCGAGTTCCCGGAAATGGTAGAATCGGTGCGAGTCCCGAAAAACAGTCCCTGTGAGTACCGGAAAATGGTAGAATCCCTGCGAGTATCGAAAAATGGTAGAATCCGACCGAGTTCCCGAAAATGGTAGAATCGGTGCGAGTCCCGAAAAACTGTCCCTGTGAGTACCGGAAAATGGTAGAATCCCTACGAGTATCGAAAAATGGTAGAATCCGACCGAGTTCCCGAAAATGGTAGAATCGGTGCGAGTCCCGAAAAACTTTCCCTGTGAATACCGGAAAATGGTAGAATCCGTGCGAGTATCGAAAAATTGTAGAATCCGGCCGAGTTCCCGGAAATGGTAGAATCGGTGGGAGTCCCGAAAAACTGTCCCTGTGAGTACCGGAATATGGTAGAATCCCTGCGACTATCGAAAAATGGTAGAATCCGGCCGAGTTCCCGGAAATGGTAGAATCGGTGCGAGTCCGGAAAAACTGTCCCTGTGAGTACCGGAAAATGGTAGAATCCCTGTGAGTATCGAAAAATTGTAGAATCCGGCAGAGTTCCTGGAAATGGTAGAATCGGTGCGAGTCCCGGAAAACTGTCCCTGTGAGTACCGAAAAATGGTAGAATCCGTGCGAGTATCGAAAAATTGTAGAATCCGGCCGAGTTCCCGGAAATGGTAGAATCGGTGCGAGTCCCGAAAAACAGTCCCTGTGAGTACCGGAAAATGGTAGAATCCCTGCGAGTATCGAAAAATGGTAGAATCCGACCGAGTTCCCGAAAATGGTAGAATCGGTGCGAGTCCCGAAAAACTGTCCCTGTGAGTACCGGAAAATGGTAGAATCCCTACGAGTATCGAAAAATGGTAGAATCCGACCGAGTTCCCGAAAATGGTAGAATCGGTGCGAGTCCCGAAAAACTTTCCCTGTGAATACCGGAAAATGGTAGAATCCGTGCGAGTATCGAAAAATTGTAGAATCCGGCCGAGTTCCCGGAAATGGTAGAATCGGTGGGAGTCCCGAAAAACTGTCCCTGTGAGTACCGGAATATGGTAGAATCCCTGCGAGTATCGAAAAATGGTAGAATCCGGCAGAGTTCCCGGAAATGGTAGAATCGGTGCGAGTCCCGAAAAACTGTCCCTGTGAGTACCGGAAAATGGTAGAATCCGTGCAAGTATCGAAAAATGGTAGAATCCGACCGAGTTCCCGGAAATGGTAGAATCGGTGGGAGTCCCGAAAAACTGTCCCTGTGAGTACCGGAATATGGTAGAATCCCTGCGAGTATCGAAAAATGGTAGAATCCGGCAGAGTTCCCGAAAATGGTAGAATCGGTGGGAGTCCCGAAAAACTGTCCCTGTGAGTACCGGAATATGGTAGAATCCCTGCGAGTATCGAAAAATGGTAGAATCCAGCCGAGTTCCCGGAAATGGTAGAATCGGTGCGAGTCCTGAAAAACTATCCTTGTGAATACCGGAAAATGGTAGAATCCGTGCGAGTATCGAAAAATTGTAGAATCCGGCCGAGTTCCCGGAAATGGTAGAATCGGTGGGAGTCCCGAAAAACTGTCCCTGTGAGTACCGGAATATGGTAGAATCCCTGCGAGTATCGAAAAATGGTAGAATCCGGCAGAGTTCCCGGAAATGGTAGAATCGGTGCGAGTCCCGAAAAACTGTCCCTGTGAGTACCGAAAAATGGTAGAATCCCTGCGAGTATCGAAAAATGGTAGAATCCGACCGAGTTCCCGAAAATGGTAGAATCGGTGCGAGTCCCGAAAAACTGTCCCTGTGAGTACCGGAAAATGGTAGAATCCCTGCGAGTATCGAAAAATGGTAGAATCCAGCCGAGTTCCCGGAAATGGTAGAATCGGTGCGAGTCCTGAAAAACTGTCCTTCTGAATACCGGAAAATGGTAGAATCCGTGCGAGTATCGAAAAATTGTAGAATCCGGCCGAGTTCCCGGAAATGGTAGAATCGGTGGGAGTCCCGAAAAACTGTCCCTGTGAGTACCGGAATATGGTAGAATCCCTGCGAGTATCGAAAAATGGTAGAATCCGGCAAAGTTCCCGAAAATGGTAGAATCGGTGCGAGTCCCGAAAAACTTTCCCTGTGAGTACCGGAAAATGGTAGAATCGCTGCGAGTATCGAAAAATGGTAGAATCCAGCCGAGTTCCCGGAAATGGTAGAATCGGTGCGAGTCCCGAAAAACTGTCCTTGTGAATACCGGAAAATGGCAGAATCCGTGCGAGTATCGAAAAATTGTAGAATCCGACCGAGTTCCCGGAAATGGTAGAATCGGTGCGAGTCCCGAAAAACTGTCCTTGTGAGTACCGGAATATGGTAGAATCCCTGCGAGTATCGAAAAATGGTAGAATCCGGCCGAGTTCCCGGAAATGGTAGAATCGGTGCGAGTCCGAAAAACTGTCCCTGTGAGTACCGAAAAATGGTAGAATCCCTGCGAGTATCGAAAAATGGTAGAATCCGACCGAGTTCCCGAAAATGGTAGAATCGGTGCGAGTCCCGAAAAACTGTCCCTGTGAGTACCGGAAAATGGTAGAATCCGTGCAAGTATCGAAAAATGGTAGAATCCGACCGAGTTCCCGGAAATGGTAGAATCGGTGCGAGTCCTGAAAAACTGTCCTTGTGAATACCGGAAAATGGTAGAATCCGTGCGAGTATCGAAAAATTGTAGAATCCGGCCGAGTTCCCGGAAATGGTAGAATCGGTGGGAGTCCCGAAAAACTGTCCCTGTGAGTACCGGAATATGGTAGAATCCCTGCGAGTATCGAAAAATGGTAGAATCCGGCAGAGTTCCCGGAAATGGTAGAATCGGTGCGAGTCCCGAAAAACTGTCCCTGTGAGTACCAGAAAATGGTAGAATCCCTACGAGTATCGAAAAATGGTAGAATCCGACCGAGTTCCCGAAAATGGTAGAATCGGTGCGAGTCCCGAAAAACTTTCCCTGTGAATACCGGAAAATGGTAGAATCCGTGCAAGTATCGAAAAATGGTAGAATCCGACCGAGTTCCCGGAAATGGTAGAATCGGTGCGAGTCCTGAAAAACTGTCCTTGTGAATACCGGAAAATGGTAGAATCCGTGCGAGTATCGAAAAATTGTAGAATCCGGCCGAGTTCCCGGAAATGGTAGAATCGGTGGGAGTCCCGGAAAACTGTCCCTGTGAGTACCGGAAAATGGTAGAATCCGTGCGAGTATCGAAAAATTGTAGAATCCGGCCGAGTTCCCGGAAATGGTAGAATCGGTGCGAGTCCCGAAAAACAGTCCCTGTGAGTACCGGAAAATGGTAGAATCCCTGCGAGTATCGAAAAATGGTAGAATCCGACCGAGTTCCCGAAAATGGTAGAATCGGTGCGAGTCCCGAAAAACTGTCCCTGTGAGTACCGGAAAATGGTAGAATCCCTACGAGTATCGAAAAATGGTAGAATCCGACCGAGTTCCCGAAAATGGTAGAATCGGTGCGAGTCCCGAAAAACTTTCCCTGTGAATACCGGAAAATGGTAGAATCCGTGCGAGTATCGAAAAATTGTAGAATCCGGCCGAGTTCCCGGAAATGGTAGAATCGGTGGGAGTCCCGAAAAACTGTCCCTGTGAGTACCGGAATATGGTAGAATCCCTGCGACTATCGAAAAATGGTAGAATCCGGCCGAGTTCCCGGAAATGGTAGAATCGGTGCGAGTCCGGAAAAACTGTCCCTGTGAGTACCGGAAAATGGTAGAATCCCTGTGAGTATCGAAAAATTGTAGAATCCGGCAGAGTTCCTGGAAATGGTAGAATCGGTGCGAGTCCCGGAAAACTGTCCCTGTGAGTACCGAAAAATGGTAGAATCCGTGCGAGTATCGAAAAATTGTAGAATCCGGCCGAGTTCCCGGAAATGGTAGAATCGGTGCGAGTCCCGAAAAACAGTCCCTGTGAGTACCGGAAAATGGTAGAATCCCTGCGAGTATCGAAAAATGGTAGAATCCGACCGAGTTCCCGAAAATGGTAGAATCGGTGCGAGTCCCGAAAAACTGTCCCTGTGAGTACCGGAAAATGGTAGAATCCCTACGAGTATCGAAAAATGGTAGAATCCGACCGAGTTCCCGAAAATGGTAGAATCGGTGCGAGTCCCGAAAAACTTTCCCTGTGAATACCGGAAAATGGTAGAATCCGTGCGAGTATCGAAAAATTGTAGAATCCGGCCGAGTTCCCGGAAATGGTAGAATCGGTGGGAGTCCCGAAAAACTGTCCCTGTGAGTACCGGAATATGGTAGAATCCCTGCGAGTATCGAAAAATGGTAGAATCCGGCAGAGTTCCCGGAAATGGTAGAATCGGTGCGAGTCCCGAAAAACTGTCCCTGTGAGTACCGGAAAATGGTAGAATCCGTGCAAGTATCGAAAAATGGTAGAATCCGACCGAGTTCCCGGAAATGGTAGAATCGGTGGGAGTCCCGAAAAACTGTCCCTGTGAGTACCGGAATATGGTAGAATCCCTGCGAGTATCGAAAAATGGTAGAATCCGGCAGAGTTCCCGAAAATGGTAGAATCGGTGGGAGTCCCGAAAAACTGTCCCTGTGAGTACCGGAATATGGTAGAATCCCTGCGAGTATCGAAAAATGGTAGAATCCAGCCGAGTTCCCGGAAATGGTAGAATCGGTGCGAGTCCTGAAAAACTATCCTTGTGAATACCGGAAAATGGTAGAATCCGTGCGAGTATCGAAAAATTGTAGAATCCGGCCGAGTTCCCGGAAATGGTAGAATCGGTGGGAGTCCCGAAAAACTGTCCCTGTGAGTACCGGAATATGGTAGAATCCCTGCGAGTATCGAAAAATGGTAGAATCCGGCAGAGTTCCCGGAAATGGTAGAATCGGTGCGAGTCCCGAAAAACTGTCCCTGTGAGTACCGAAAAATGGTAGAATCCCTGCGAGTATCGAAAAATGGTAGAATCCGACCGAGTTCCCGAAAATGGTAGAATCGGTGCGAGTCCCGAAAAACTGTCCCTGTGAGTACCGGAAAATGGTAGAATCCGTGCAAGTATCGAAAAATGGTAGAATCCGACCGAGTTCCCGGAAATGGTAGAATCGGTGCGAGTCCTGAAAAACTGTCCTTGTGAATACCGGAAAATGGTAGAATCCGTGCGAGTATCGAAAAATTGTAGAATCCGGCCGAGTTCCCGGAAATGGTAGAATCGGTGGGAGTCCCGAAAAACTGTCCCTGTGAGTACCGGAATATGGTAGAATCCCTGCGAGTATCGAAAAATGGTAGAATCCGGCAGAGTTCCCGAAAATGGTAGAATCGGTGCGAGTCCCGAAAAACTTTCCCTGTGAGTACCGGAAAATGGTAGAATCGCTGCGAGTATCGAAAAATGGTAGAATCCAGCCGAGTTCCCGGAAATGGTAGAATCTGTGCGAGTCCTGAAAAACTGTCCTTGTGAATACCGGAAAATGGCAGAATCCGTGCGAGTATCGAAAAATTGTAGAATCCGGCCGAGTTCCCGGAAATGGTAGAATCGGTGCGAGTCTTGAAAAACTGTCCTTGTGAATACCGGAAAATGGTAGAATCCCTGCGAGTATCGAAAAATGGTAGAATCCGGCCGAGTTCCCGGAAATGGTAGAATCGGTGGGAGTCCCGAAAAACTGTCCCTGTGAGTACCGAAAAATGGTAGAATCCCTGCGAGTATCGAAAAATGGTAGAATCCGGCAGAGTTCCCGAAAATGGTAGAATCGGTGCGAGTCCCGAAAAACTGTCCCTGTGAGTACCGGAAAATGGTAGAATCCCTGCAAGTATCGAAAAATGGTAGAATCCGACCGAGTTCCCGGAAATGGTAGAATCGGTGCGAGTCCTGAAAAACTGTCCTTGTGAATACCGGAAAATGGTAGAATCCGTGCGAGTATCGAAAAATTGTAGAATCCGGCCGAGTTCCCGGAAATGGTAGAATCGGTGGGAGTCCCGAAAAACTGTCCCTGTGAGTACCGGAATATGGTAGAATCCCTGCGAGTATCGAAAAATGGTAGAATCCGGCAGAGTTCCTGGAAATGGTAGAATCGGTGCGAGTCCCGAAAAACTGTCCCTGTGAGTACCGGAAAATGGTAGAATCCCTGCGAGTATCGAAAAATGGTAGAATCCGACCGAGTTCCCGAAAATGGTAGAATCGGTGCGAGTCCCGAAAAACTGTCCCTGTGAGTACCGGAAAATGGTAGAATCCCTGCGAGTATCGAAAAATGGTAGAATCCAGCCGAGTTCCCGGAAATGGTAGAATCGGTGCGAGTCCTGAAAAACTGTCCTTCTGAATACCGGAAAATGGTAGAATCCGTGCGAGTATCGAAAAATTGTAGAATCCGGCCGAGTTCCCGGAAATGGTAGAATCGGTGGGAGTCCCGAAAAACTGTCCCTGTGAGTACCGGAATATGGTAGAATCCCTGCGAGTATCGAAAAATGGTAGAATCCGGCAGAGTTCCCGAAAATGGTAGAATCGGTGCGAGTCCCGAAAAACTTTCCCTGTGAGTACCGGAAAATGGTAGAATCGCTGCGAGTATCGAAAAATGGTAGAATCCAGCCGAGTTCCCGGAAATGGTAGAATCGGTGCGAGTCCCGAAAAACTGTCCTTGTGAATACCGGAAAATGGCAGAATCCGTGCGAGTATCGAAAAATTGTAGAATCCGACCGAGTTCCCGGAAATGGTAGAATCGGTGCGAGTCCCGAAAAACTGTCCTTGTGAGTACCGGAATATGGTAGAATCCCTGCGAGTATCGAAAAATGGTAGAATCCGGCCGAGTTCCCGGAAATGGTAGAATCGGTGCGAGTCCGAAAAACTGTCCCTGTGAGTACCGAAAAATGGTAGAATCCCTGCGAGTATCGAAAAATGGTAGAATCCGACCGAGTTCCCGAAAATGGTAGAATCGGTGCGAGTCCCGAAAAACTGTCCCTGTGAGTACCGGAAAATGGTAGAATCCGTGCAAGTATCGAAAAATGGTAGAATCCGACCGAGTTCCCGGAAATGGTAGAATCGGTGCGAGTCCTGAAAAACTGTCCTTGTGAATACCGGAAAATGGTAGAATCCGTGCGAGTATCGAAAAATTGTAGAATCCGGCCGAGTTCCCGGAAATGGTAGAATCGGTGGGAGTCCCGAAAAACTGTCCCTGTGAGTACCGGAATATGGTAGAATCCCTGCGAGTATCGAAAAATGGTAGAATCCGGCAGAGTTCCCGGAAATGGTAGAATCGGTGCGAGTCCCGAAAAACTGTCCCTGTGAGTACCAGAAAATGGTAGAATCCCTACGAGTATCGAAAAATGGTAGAATCCGACCGAGTTCCCGAAAATGGTAGAATCGGTGCGAGTCCCGAAAAACTTTCCCTGTGAATACCGGAAAATGGTAGAATCCGTGCAAGTATCGAAAAATGGTAGAATCCGACCGAGTTCCCGGAAATGGTAGAATCGGTGCGAGTCCTGAAAAACTGTCCTTGTGAATACCGAAAAATGGTAGAATCCGTGCGAGTATCGAAAAATTGTAGAATCCGGCCGAGTTCCCGGAAATGGTAGAATCGGTGGGAGTCCCGAAAAACTGTCCCTGTGAGTACCGGAATATGGTAGAATCCCTGCGAGTATCGAAAAATGGTAGAATCCGGCAGAGTTCCTGGAAATGGTAGAATCGGTGCGAGTCCCGAAAAACTGTCCCTGTGAGTACCGGAAAATGGTAGAATCCCTGCGAGTATCGAAAAATGGTAGAATCCGACCGAGTTCCCGAAAATGGTAGAATCGGTGCGAGTCCCGAAAAACTTTCCCTGTGAGTACCGGAAAATGGTAGAATCCCTGCGAGTATCGAAAAATGGTAGAATCCAGCCGAGTTCCCGGAAATGGTAGAATCGGTGCGAGTCCCGAAAAACTGTCCCTGTGAGTACCGGAAAATGGTAGAATCCCTACGAGTATCGAAAAATGGTAGAATCCGACCGAGTTCCCGAAAATGGTAGAATCGGTGGGAGTCCCGAAAAACTGTCCCTGTGAATACCGGAAAATGGTAGAATCCGTGCGAGTATCGAAAAATTGTAGAATCCGGCCGAGTTCCCGGAAATGGTAGAATCGGTGCGAGTCCCGAAAAACTGTCCCTGTGAGTACCGGAAAATGGTAGAATCCCTGCGAGTATCGAAAAATGGTAGAATCCGGCCGAGTTCCCGGAAATGGTAGAATCGGTGCGAGTCCGGAAAAACTGTCCCTGTGAGTACCGGAAAATGGTAGAATCCCTGTGAGTATCGAAAAATTGTAGAATCCGGCAGAGTTCCTGGAAATGGTAGAATCGGTGCGAGTCCCGGAAAACTGTCCCTGTGAGTACCGGAAAATGGTAGAATCCGTCCGAGTATCGAAAAATTGTAGAATCCGGCCGAGTTCCCGGAAATGGTAGAATCGGTGCGAGTCCCGAAAAACAGTCCCTGTGAGTACCGGAAAATGGTAGAATCCCTGCGAGTATCGAAAAATGGTAGAATCCGACCGAGTTCCCGAAAATGGTAGAATCGGTGCGAGTCCCGAAAAACTGTCCCTGTGAGTACCGGAAAATGGTAGAATCCCTACGAGTATCGAAAAATGGTAGAATCCGACCGAGTTCCCGAAAATGGTAGAATCGGTGCGAGTCCCGAAAAACTTTCCCTGTGAATACCGGAAAATGGTAGAATCCGTGCGAGTATCGAAAAATTGTAGAATCCGGCCGAGTTCCCGGAAATGGTAGAATCGGTGGGAGTCCCGAAAAACTGTCCCTGTGAGTACCGGAATATGGTAGAATCCCTGCGAGTATCGAAAAATGGTAGAATCCGGCAGAGTTCCCGGAAATGGTAGAATCGGTGCGAGTCCCGAAAAACTGTCCCTGTGAGTACCGGAAAATGGTAGAATCCCTACGAGTATCGAAAAATGGTAGAATCCGACCGAGTTCCCGAAAATGGTAGAATCGGTGCGAGTCCCGAAAAACTTTCCCTGTGAGTACCGGAAAATGGTAGAATCCCTGCGAGTATCGAAAAATGGTAGAATCCGACCGAGTTCCCGAAAATGGTAGAATCGGTGCGAGTCCCGAAAAACTTTCCCTGTGAATACCGGAAAATGGTAGAATCCGTGCGAGTATCGAAAAATTGTAGAATCCGGCCGAGTTCCCGGAAATGGTAGAATCGGTGGGAGTCCTGAAAAACTGTCCCTGTGAGTACCGGAATATGGTAGAATCCCTGCGAGTATCGAAAAATGGTAGAATCCGGCAGAGTTCCCGGAAATGGTAGAATCGGTGCGAGTCCCGAAAAACTGTCCCTGTGAGTACCGGAAAATGGTAGAATCCGTGCAAGTATCGAAAAATGGTAGAATCCGACCGAGTTCCCGGAAATGGTAGAATCGGTGCGAGTCCCGAAAAACTGTCCCTGTGAGTACCGGAATATGGTAGAATCCCTGCGAGTATCGAAAAATGGTAGAATCCGGCAGAGTTCCCGAAAATGGTAGAATCGGTGCGAGTCCCGAAAAACTGTCCCTGTGAGTACCGGAATATGGTAGAATCCCTGGGAGTATCGAAAAATGGTAGAATCCAGCCGAGTTCCCGGAAATGGTAGAATCGGTGCGAGTCCTGAAAAACTGTCCTTGTGAATACCGGAAAATGGTAGAATCCGTGCGAGTATCGAAAAATTGTAGAATCCGGCCGAGTTCCCGGAAATGGTAGAATCGGTGGGAGTCCCGAAAAACTGTCCCTGTGAGTACCGGAATATGGTAGAATCCCTGCGAGTATCGAAAAATGGTAGAATCCGGCAGAGTTCCCGGAAATGGTAGAATCGGTGCGAGTCCCGAAAAACTGTCCCTGTGAGTACCGAAAAATGGTAGAATCCCTGCGAGTATCGAAAAATGGTAGAATCCGACCGAGTTCCCGAAAATGGTAGAATCGGTGCGAGTCCCGAAAAACTGTCCCTGTGAGTACCGGAAAATGGTAGAATCCGTGCAAGTATCGAAAAATGGTAGAATCCGACCGAGTTCCCGGAAATGGTAGAATCGGTGCGAGTCTTGAAAAACTGTCCTTCTGAATACCGGAAAATGGTAGAATCCGTGCGAGTATCGAAAAATTGTAGAATCCGGCCGAGTTCCCGGAAATGGTAGAATCGGTGGGAGTCCCGAAAAACTGTCCCTGTGAGTACCGGAATATGGTAGAATCCCTGCGAGTATCGAAAAATGGTAGAATCCGGCAGAGTTCCCGAAAATGGTAGAATCGGTGCGAGTCCCGAAAAACTTTCCCTGTGAGTACCGGAAAATGGTAGAATCGCTGCGAGTATCGAAAAATGGTAGAATCCAGCCGAGTTCCCGGAAATGGTAGAATCTGTGCGAGTCCTGAAAAACTGTCCTTGTGAATACCGGAAAATGGCAGAATCCGTGCGAGTATCGAAAAATTGTAGAATCCGGCCGAGTTCCCGGAAATGGTAGAATCGGTGGGAGTCCCGAAAAACTGTCCCTGTGAGTACCGGAATATGGTAGAATCCCTGCGAGTATCGAAAAATGGTAGAATCCGGCAGAGTTCCCGGAAATGGTAGAATCGGTGCGAGTCCCGAAAAACTGTCCCTGTGAGTACCGAAAAATGGTAGAATCCCTGCGAGTATCGAAAAATGGTAGAATCCGACCGAGTTCCCGAAAATGGTAGAATCGGTGCGAGTCCCGAAAAACAGTCCCTGTGAGTACCGGAAAATGGTAGAATCCGTGCAAGTATCGAAAAATGGTAGAATCCGACCGAGTTCCCGGAAATGGTAGAATCGGTGCGAGTCCTGAAAAACTGTCCTTGTGAATACCGGAAAATGGTAGAATCCGTGCGAGTATCGAAAAATTGTAGAATCCGGCCGAGTTCCCGGAAATGGTAGAATCGGTGGGAGTCCCGAAAAACTGTCCCTGTGAGTACCGGAATATGGTAGAATCCCTGCGAGTATCGAAAAATGGTAGAATCCGGCAGAGTTCCTGGAAATGGTAGAATCGGTGCGAGTCCCGAAAAACTGTCCCTGTGAGTACCGGAAAATGGTAGAATCCCTGCGAGTATCGAAAAATGGTAGAATCCGACCGAGTTCCCGAAAATGGTAGAATCGGTGCGAGTCCCGAAAAACTTTCCCTGTGAGTACCGGAAAATGGTAGAATCCCTGCGAGTATCGAAAAATGGTAGAATCCAGCCGAGTTCCCGGAAATGGTAGAATCGGTGCGAGTCTTGAAAAACTGTCCTTCTGAATACCGGAAAATGGTAGAATCCCTGCGAGTATCGAAAAATTGTAGAATCCGGCCGAGTTCCCGGAAATGGTAGAATCGGTGGGAGTCCCGAAAAACTGTCCCTGTGAGTACCGGAATATGGTAGAATCCCTGCGAGTATCGAAAAATGGTAGAATCCGGCAGAGTTCCCGAAAATGGTAGAATCGGTGCGAGTCCCGAAAAACTTTCCCTGTGAGTACCGGAAAATGGTAGAATCGCTGCGAGTATCGAAAAATGGTAGAATCCAGCCGAGTTCCCGGAAATGGTAGAATCTGTGCGAGTCCTGAAAAACTGTCCTTGTGAATACCGGAAAATGGCAGAATCCGTGCGAGTATCGAAAAATTGTAGAATCCGGCCGAGTTCCCGGAAATGGTAGAATCGGTGGGAGTCCCGAAAAACTGTCCCTGTGAGTACCGGAATATGGTAGAATCCCTGCGAGTATCGAAAAATGGTAGAATCCGGCAGAGTTCCCGGAAATGGTAGAATCGGTGCGAGTCCGAAAAACTGTCCCTGTGAGTACCGAAAAATGGTAGAATCCCTGCGAGTATCGAAAAATGGTAGAATCCGACCGAGTTCCCGAAAATGGTAGAATCGGTGCGAGTCCCGAAAAACTGTCCCTGTGAGTACCGGAAAATGGTAGAATCCGTGCAAGTATCGAAAAATGGTAGAATCCGACCGAGTTCCCGGAAATGGTAGAATCGGTGCGAGTCCTGAAAAACTGTCCTTGTGAATACCGGAAAATGGTAGAATCCGTGCGAGTATCGAAAAATTGTAGAATCCGGCCGAGTTCCCGGAAATGGTAGAATCGGTGGGAGTCCCGAAAAACTGTCCCTGTGAGTACCGGAATATGGTAGAATCCCTGCGAGTATCGAAAAATGGTAGAATCCGGCAGAGTTCCCGAAAATGGTAGAATCGGTGCGAGTCCCGAAAAACTTTCCCTGTGAGTACCGGAAAATGGTAGAATCGCTGCGAGTATCGAAAAATGGTAGAATCCAGCCGAGTTCCCGGAAATGGTAGAATCTGTGCGAGTCCTGAAAAACTGTCCTTGTGAATACCGGAAAATGGCAGAATCCGTGCGAGTATCGAAAAATTGTAGAATCCGGCCGAGTTCCCGGAAATGGTAGAATCGGTGGGAGTCCCGAAAAACTGTCCCTGTGAGTACCGGAATATGGTAGAATCCCTGCGAGTATCGAAAAATGGTAGAATCCGGCAGAGTTCCCGGAAATGGTAGAATCGGTGCGAGTCCCGAAAAACTGTCCCTGTGAGTACCGAAAAATGGTAGAATCCCTGCGAGTATCGAAAAATGGTAGAATCCGACCGAGTTCCCGAAAATGGTAGAATCGGTGCGAGTCCCGAAAAACTGTCCCTGTGAGTACCGGAAAATGGTAGAATCCGTGCAAGTATCGAAAAATGGTAGAATCCGACCGAGTTCCCGGAAATGGTAGAATCAGTGCGAGTCCTGAAAAACTGTCCTTGTGAATACCGGAAAATGGTAGAATCCGTGCGAGTATCGAAAAATTGTAGAATCCGGCCGAGTTCCCGGAAATGGTAGAATCGGTGGGAGTCCCGAAAAACTGTCCCTGTGAGTACCGGAATATGGTAGAATCCCTGCGAGTATCGAAAAATGGTAGAATCCGGCAGAGTTCCTGGAAATGGTAGAATCGGTGCGAGTCCCGAAAAACTGTCCCTGTGAGTACCGGAAAATGGTAGAATCCCTGCGAGTATCGAAAAATGGTAGAATCCGACCGAGTTCCCGAAAATGGTAGAATCGGTGCGAGTCCCGAAAAACTTTCCCTGTGAGTACCGGAAAATGGTAGAATCCCTGCGAGTATCGAAAAATGGTAGAATCCAGCCGAGTTCCCGGAAATGGTAGAATCGGTGCGAGTCTTGAAAAACTGTCCTTCTGAATACCGGAAAATGGTAGAATCCGTGCGAGTATCGAAAAATTGTAGAATCCGGCCGAGTTCCCGGAAATGGTAGAATCGGTGGGAGTCCCGAAAAACTGTCCCTGTGAGTACCGGAATATGGTAGAATCCCTGCGAGTATCGAAAAATGGTAGAATCCGGCAGAGTTCCCGAAAATGGTAGAATCGGTGCGAGTCCCGAAAAACTTTCCCTGTGAGTACCGGAAAATGGTAGAATCGCTGCGAGTATCGAAAAATGGTAGAATCCAGCCGAGTTCCCGGAAATGGTAGAATCTGTGCGAGTCCTGAAAAACTGTCCTTGTGAATACCGGAAAATGGCAGAATCCGTGCGAGTATCGAAAAATTGTAGAATCCGGCCGAGTTCCCGGAAATGGTAGAATCGGTGGGAGTCCCGAAAAACTGTCCCTGTGAGTACCGGAATATGGTAGAATCCCTGCGAGTATCGAAAAATGGTAGAATCCGGCAGAGTTCCCGGAAATGGTAGAATCGGTGCGAGTCCGAAAAACTGTCCCTGTGAGTACCGAAAAATGGTAGAATCCCTGCGAGTATCGAAAAATGGTAGAATCCGACCGAGTTCCCGAAAATGGTAGAATCGGTGCGAGTCCCGAAAAACTGTCCCTGTGAGTACCGGAAAATGGTAGAATCCGTGCAAGTATCGAAAAATGGTAGAATCCGACCGAGTTCCCGGAAATGGTAGAATCGGTGCGAGTCCTGAAAAACTGTCCTTGTGAATACCGGAAAATGGTAGAATCCGTGCGAGTATCGAAAAATTGTAGAATCCGGCCGAGTTCCCGGAAATGGTAGAATCGGTGGGAGTCCCGAAAAACTGTCCCTGTGAGTACCGGAATATGGTAGAATCCCTGCGAGTATCGAAAAATGGTAGAATCCGGCAGAGTTCCCGGAAATGGTAGAATCGGTGCGAGTCCCGAAAAACTGTCCCTGTGAGTACCAGAAAATGGTAGAATCCCTACGAGTATCGAAAAATGGTAGAATCCGACCGAGTTCCCGAAAATGGTAGAATCGGTGCGAGTCCCGAAAAACTTTCCCTGTGAATACCGGAAAATGGTAGAATCCGTGCGAGTATCGAAAAATTGTAGAATCCGGCCGAGTTCCCGGAAATGGTAGAATCGGTGGGAGTCCCGAAAAACTGTCCCTGTGAGTACCGGAATATGGTAGAATCCCTGCGAGTATCGAAAAATGGTAGAATCCGGCAGAGTTCCTGGAAATGGTAGAATCGGTGCGAGTCCCGAAAAACTGTCCCTGTGAGTACCGGAATATGGTAGAATCCCTGCGAGTATCGAAAAATGGTAGAATCCGGCCGAGTTCCCGGAAATGGTAGAATCGGTGCCAGTCCGGAAAAACTGTCCCTGTGAGTACCGGAAAATGGTAGAATCCCTGTGAGTATCGAAAAATTGTAGAATCCGGCAGAGTTCCTGGAAATGGTAGAATCGGTGCGAGTCCCGGAAAACTGTCCCTGTGAGTACCGAAAAATGGTAGAATCCGTGCGAGTATCGAAAAATTGTAGAATCCGGCCGAGTTCCCGGAAATGGTAGAATCGGTGCGAGTCCCGAAAAACAGTCCCTGTGAGTACCGGAAAATGGTAGAATCCCTGCGAGTATCGAAAAATGGTAGAATCCGATCGAGTTCCCGAAAATGGTAGAATCGGTGCGAGTCCCGAAAAACTGTCCCTGTGAGTACCGGAAAATGGTAGAATCCCTACGAGTATCGAAAAATGGTAGAATCCGACCGAGTTCCCGAAAATGGTAGAATCGGTGCGAGTCCCGAAAAACTTTCCCTGTGAATACCGGAAAATGGTAGAATCCGTGCGAGTATCGAAAAATTGTAGAATCCGGCCGAGTTCCCGGAAATGGTAGAATCGGTGGGAGTCCCGAAAAACTGTCCCTGTGAGTACCGGAATATGGTAGAATCCCTGCGAGTATCGAAAAATGGTAGAATCCGGCCGAGTTCCCGGAAATGGTAGAATCGGTGCGAGTCCGGAAAAACTGTCCCTGTGAGTACCGGAAAATGGTAGAATCCCTGTGAGTATCGAAAAATTGTAGAATCCGGCAGAGTTCCTGGAAATGGTAGAATCGGTGCGAGTCCCGGAAAACTGTCCCTGTGAGTACCGAAAAATGGTAGAATCCGTCCGAGTATCGAAAAATTGTAGAATCCGGCCGAGTTCCCGGAAATGGTAGAATCGGTGCGAGTCCCGAAAAACAGTCCCTGTGAGTACCGGAAAATGGTAGAATCCCTGCGAGTATCGAAAAATGGTAGAATCCGACCGAGTTCCCGAAAATGGTAGAATCGGTGCGAGTCCCGAAAAACTGTCCCTGTGAGTACCGGAAAATGGTAGAATCCCTACGAGTATCGAAAAATGGTAGAATCCGACCGAGTTCCCGAAAATGGTAGAATCGGTGCGAGTCCCGAAAAACTTTCCCTGTGAATACCGGAAAATGGTAGAATCCGTGCGAGTATCGAAAAATTGTAGAATCCGGCCGAGTTCCCGGAAATGGTAGAATCGGTGGGAGTCCCGAAAAACTGTCCCTGTGAGTACCGGAATATGGTAGAATCCCTGCGAGTATCGAAAAATGGTAGAATCCGGCAGAGTTCCCGGAAATGGTAGAATCGGTGCGAGTCCCGAAAAACTGTCCCTGTGAGTACCGGAAAATGGTAGAATCCCTACGAGTATCGAAAAATGGTAGAATCCGACCGAGTTCCCGAAAATGGTAGAATCGGTGCGAGTCCCGAAAAACTTTCCCTGTGAATACCGGAAAATGGTAGAATCCGTGCGAGTATCGAAAAATTGTAGAATCCGGCCGAGTTCCCGGAAATGGTAGAATCGGTGGGAGTCCCGAAAAACTGTCCCTGTGAGTACCGGAATATGGTAGAATCCCTGCGAGTATCGAAGAATGGTAGAATCCGGCAGAGTTCCCGGAAATTGTAGAATCGGTGCGAGTCCCGAAAAACTGTCCCTGTGAGTACCGGAAAATGGTAGAATCCCTGTGAGTATCGAAAAATTGTAGAATCCGGCAGAGTTCCTGGAAATGGTAGAATCGGTGCGAGTCCCGGAAAACTGTCCCTGTGAGTACCGAAAAATGGTAGAATCCGTGCGAGTATCGAAAAATTGTAGAATCCGGCCGAGTTCCCGGAAATGGTAGAATCGGTGCGAGTCCCGAAAAACAGTCCCTGTGAGTACCGGAAAATGGTAGAATCCCTGCGAGTATCGAAAAATGGTAGAATCCGACCGAGTTCCCGAAAATGGTAGAATCGGTGCGAGTCCCGAAAAACTGTCCCTGTGAGTACCGGAAAATGGTAGAATCCCTACGAGTATCGAAAAATGGTAGAATCCGACCGAGTTCCCGAAAATGGTAGAATCGGTGCGAGTCCCGAAAAACTTTCCCTGTGAATACCGGAAAATGGTAGAATCCGTGCGAGTATCGAAAAATTGTAGAATCCGGCCGAGTTCCCGGAAATGGTAGAATCGGTGGGAGTCCCGAAAAACTGTCCCTGTGAGTACCGGAATATGGTAGAATCCCTGCGAGTATCGAAAAATGGTAGAATCCGGCCGAGTTCCCGGAAATGGTAGAATCGGTGCGAGTCCGGAAAAACTGTCCCTGTGAGTACCGGAAAATGGTAGAATCCCTGTGAGTATCGAAAAATTGTAGAATCCGGCAGAGTTCCTGGAAATGGTAGAATCGGTGCGAGTCCCGGAAAACTGTCCCTGTGAGTACCGAAAAATGGTAGAATCCGTCCGAGTATCGAAAAATTGTAGAATCCGGCCGAGTTCCCGGAAATGGTAGAATCGGTGCGAGTCCCGAAAAACAGTCCCTGTGAGTACCGGAAAATGGTAGAATCCCTGCGAGTATCGAAAAATGGTAGAATCCGACCGAGTTCCCAAAAATGGTAGAATCGGTGCGAGTCCCGAAAAACTGTCCCTGTGAGTACCGGAAAATGGTAGAATCCCTACGAGTATCGAAAAATGGTAGAATCCGACCGAGTTCCCGAAAATGGTAGAATCGGTGCGAGTCCCGAAAAACTTTCCCTGTGAATACCGGAAAATGGTAGAATCCGTGCGAGTATCGAAAAATTGTAGAATCCGGCCGAGTTCCCGGAAATGGTAGAATCGGTGGGAGTCCCGAAAAACTGTCCCTGTGAGTACCGGAATATGGTAGAATCCCTGCGAGTATCGAAAAATGGTAGAATCCGGCAGAGTTCCCGGAAATGGTAGAATCGGTGCGAGTCCCGAAAAACTGTCCCTGTGAGTACCGGAAAATGGTAGAATCCCTACGAGTATCGAAAAATGGTAGAATCCGACCGAGTTCCCGAAAATGGTAGAATCGGTGCGAGTCCCGAAAAACTTTCCCTGTGAATACCGGAAAATGGTAGAATCCGTGCGAGTATCGAAAAATTGTAGAATCCGGCCGAGTTCCCGGAAATGGTAGAATCGGTGGGAGTCCCGAAAAACTGTCCCTGTGAGTACCGGAATATGGTAGAATCCCTGCGAGTATCGAAGAATGGTAGAATCCGGCAGAGTTCCCGGAAATTGTAGAATCGGTGCGAGTCCCGAAAAACTGTCCCTGTGAGTACCGGAAAATGGTAGAATCCCTGCGAGTATCGAAAAATGGTAGAATCCGACCGAGTTCCCGAAAATGGTAGAATCGGTGCGAGTCCCGAAAAACTGTCCCTGTGAGTACCGGAAAATGGTAGAATCCCTGCGAGTATCGAAAAATGGTAGAATCCAGCCGAGTTCCCGGAAATGGTAGAATCGGTGCGAGTCCCGAAAAACTGTCCCTGTGAATACCGGAAAATGGTAGAATCCGTGCAAGTATCGAAAAATGGTAGAATCCGACCGAGTTCCCGGAATTGGTAGAATCGGTGCGAGTCCCGAAAAACTGTCCCTGTGAGTATCGGAAAATGGTAGAATCCCTGCGAGTATCGAAAAATGGTAGAATCCCGCCGAGTTCCCGAAAATGGTAGAATCGGTGCGAGTCCCGAGAAACTGTCCCTGTGAGTACCGGAAAATGGTAGAATCCCTGCGAGTATCGAAAAATGGTAGAATCCAGCCGAGTTCCCGGAAATGGTAGAATCGGTGCGAGTCCTGAAAAACTGTCCTTGTGAATACCGAAAAATGGTAGAATCCGTGCGAGTATCGAAAAATAGTAGAATCCGGCCAAGTTCCCGGAAATGGTAGAATCGGTGCGAGTCCCGAAAAACAGTCCCTGTGAGTACCGGAAAATGGTAGAATCCCTGCGAGTATCGAAAAATGGTAGAATCCGGCCGAGTTCCCGGAAATGGTAGAATCGGTGCGAGTCCGGAAAAACTGTCCCTGTGAGTACCGGAAAATGGTAGAATCCCTGTGAGTATCGAAAAATTGTAGAATCCGGCAGAGTTCCTGGAAATGGTAGAATCGGTGCGAGTCCCGGAAAACTGTCCCTGTGAGTACCGAAAAATGGTAGAATCCGTGCGAGTATCGAAAAATTGTAGAATCCGGCCGAGTTCCCGGAAATGGTAGAATCGGTGCGAGTCCCGAAAAACAGTCCCTGTGAGTACCGGAAAATGGTAGAATCCCTGCGAGTATCGAAAAATGGTAGAATCCGACCGAGTTCCCGAAAATGGTAGAATCGGTGCGAGTCCCGAAAAACTGTCCCTGTGAATACCGGAAAATGGTAGAATCCGTGCGAGTATCGAAAAATTGTAGAATCCGGCCGAGTTCCCGGAAATGGTAGAATCGGTGGGAGTCCCGAAAAACTGTCCCTGTGAGTACCGGAATATGGTAGAATCCCTGCGAGTATCGAAAAATGGTAGAATCCGGCAGAGTTCCCGGAAATGGTAGAATCGGTGGGAGTCCCGAAAAACTGTCCCTGTGAGTACCGGAATATGGTAGAATCCCTGCGAGTATCGAAAAATGGTAGAATCCGGCAGAGTTCCCGGAAATGGTAGAATCGGTGCGAGTCCCGAAAAACTGTCCCTGTGAGTACCGGAAAATGGTAGAATCCCTACGAGTATCGAAAAATGGTAGAATCCGACCGAGTTCCCGAAAATGGTAGAATCGGTGCGAGTCCCGAAAAACTTTCCCTGTGAATACCGGAAAATGGTAGAATCCGTGCGAGTATCGAAAAATTGTAGAATCCGGCCGAGTTCCCGGAAATGGTAGAATCGGTGGGAGTCCCGAAAAACTGTCCCTGTGAGTACCGGAATATGGTAGAATCCCTGCGAGTATCGAAGAATGGTAGAATCCGGCAGAGTTCCCGGAAATTGTAGAATCGGTGCGAGTCCCGAAAAACTGTCCCTGTGAGTACCGGAAAATGGTAGAATCCCTGCGAGTATCGAAAAATGGTAGAATCCAGCCGAGTTCCCGGAAATGGTAGAATCGGTGCGAGTCCCGAAAAACTGTCCCTGTGAATACCGGAAAATGGTAGAATCCGTGCAAGTATCGAAAAATGGTAGAATCCGACCGAGTTCCCGGAATTGGTAGAATCGGTGCGAGTCCCGAAAAACTGTCCCTGTGAGTATCGGAAAATGGTAGAATCCCTGCGAGTATCGAAAAATGGTAGAATCCCGCCGAGTTCCCGAAAATGGTAGAATCGGTGCGAGTCCCGAGAAACTGTCCCTGTGAGTACCGGAAAATGGTAGAATCCCTGCGAGTATCGAAAAATGGTAGAATCCAGCCGAGTTCCCGGAAATGGTAGAATCGGTGCGAGTCCTGAAAAACTGTCCTTGTGAATACCGAAAAATGGTAGAATCCGTGCGAGTATCGAAAAATTGTAGAATCCGGCCAAGTTCCCGGAAATGGTAGAATCGGTGCGAGTCCCGAAAAACTGTCCCTGTGAGTACCGGAAAATGGTAGAATCCCTGCGAGTATCGAAAAATGGTAGAATCCGGCCGAGTTCCCGGAAATGGTAGAATCGGTGCGAGTCCGGAAAAACTGTCCCTGTGAGTACCGGAAAATGGTAGAATCCCTATGAGTATCGAAAAATTGTAGAATCCGGCAGAGTTCCTGGAAATGGTAGAATCGGTGCGAGTCCCGGAAAACTGTCCCTGTGAGTACCGAAAAATGGTAGAATCCGTGCGAGTATCGAAAAATTGTAGAATCCGGCCGAGTTCCCGG
Organism: Vitis vinifera; assembly: GCF_030704535.1. Taxonomy (NCBI): domain Eukaryota; kingdom Viridiplantae; phylum Streptophyta; class Magnoliopsida; order Vitales; family Vitaceae; genus Vitis; species Vitis vinifera. The sequence goes on from NC_081820.1 coordinate 12,658,015, forward strand.
AAATGGTAGAATCGGTGCGAGTCCCGAAAAACAGTCCCTGTGAGTACCGGAAAATGGTAGAATCCCTGCGAGTATCGAAAAATGGTAGAATCCGACCGAGTTCCCGAAAATGGTAGAATCGGTGCGAGTCCCGAAAAACTGTCCCTGTGAGTACCGGAAAATGGTAGAATCCCTACGAGTATCGAAAAATGGTAGAATCCGACCGAGTTCCCGAAAATGGTAGAATCGGTGCGAGTCCCGAAAAACTTTCCCTGTGAATACCGGAAAATGGTAGAATCCGTGCGAGTATCGAAAAATTGTAGAATCCGGCCGAGTTCCCGGAAATGGTAGAATCGGTGGGAGTCCCGAAAAACTGTCCCTGTGAGTACCGGAATATGGTAGAATCCCTGCGAGTATCGAAAAATGGTAGAATCCGGCCGAGTTCCCGGAAATGGTAGAATCGGTGCGAGTCCGGAAAAACTGTCCCTGTGAGTACCGGAAAATGGTAGAATCCCTGTGAGTATCGAAAAATTGTAGAATCCGGCAGAGTTCCTGGAAATGGTAGAATCGGTGCGAGTCCCGGAAAACTGTCCCTGTGAGTACCGAAAAATGGTAGAATCCGTGCGAGTATCGAAAAATTGTAGAATCCGGCCGAGTTCCCGGAAATGGTAGAATCGGTGGGAGTCCCGAAAAACAGTCCCTGTGAGTACCGGAAAATGGTAGAATCCCTGCGAGTATCGAAAAATGGTAGAATCCGACCGAGTTCCCGAAAATGGTAGAATCGGTGCGAGTCCCGAAAAACTTTCCCTGTGAATACCGGAAAATGGTAGAATCCGTGCGAGTATCGAAAAATTGTAGAATCCGGCCGAGTTCCCGGAAATGGTAGAATCGGTGGGAGTCCCGAAAAACTGTCCCTGTGAGTACCGGAATATGGTAGAATCCCTGCGAGTATCGAAGAATGGTAGAATCCGGCAGAGTTCCCGAAAATGGTAGAATCGGTGCGAGTCCCGAAAAACTTTCCCTGTGAGTACCGGAAAATGGTAGAATCGCTGCGAGTATCGAAAAATGGTAGAATCCAGCCGAGTTCCCGGAAATGGTAGAATCTGTGCGAGTCCTGAAAAACTGTCCTTGTGAATACCGGAAAATGGCAGAATCCGTGCGAGTATCGAAAAATTGTAGAATCCGGCCGAGTTCCCGGAAATGGTAGAATCGGTGGGAGTCCCAAAAAACTGTCCCTGTGAGTACCGGAATATGGTAGAATCCCTGCGAGTATCGAAAAATGGTAGAATCCGGCAGAGTTCCCGGAAATGGTAGAATCGGTGCGAGTCCCGAAAAACTGTCCCTGTGAGTACCGGAAAATGGTAGAATCCCTACGAGTATCGAAAAATGGTAGAATCCGACCGAGTTCCCGAAAATGGTAGAATCGGTGCGAGTCCCGAAAAACTTTCCCTGTGAATACCGGAAAATGGTAGAATCCGTGCGAGTATCGAAAAATGGTAGAATCCGACCGAGTTCCCGGAAATGGTAGAATCGGTGCGAGTCCTGAAAAACTGTCCTTGTGAATACCGGAAAATGGTAGAATCCGTGCGAGTATCGAAAAATTGTAGAATCCGGCCGAGTTCCCGGAAATGGTAGAATCGGTGGGAGTCCCGAAAAACTGTCCCTGTGAGTACCGGAATATGGTAGAATCCCTGCGAGTATCGAAAAATGGTAGAATCCGGCAGAGTTCCCGGAAATGGTAGAATCGGTGCGAGTCCCGAAAAACTGTCCCTGTGAGTACCGGAAAATGGTAGAATCCCTACGAGTATCGAAAAATGGTAGAATCCGACCGAGTTCCCGAAAATGGTAGAATCGGTGCGAGTCCCGAAAAACTTTCCCTGTGAATACCGGAAAATGGTAGAATCCGTGCGAGTATCGAAAAATTGTAGAATCCGGCCGAGTTCCCGGAAATGGTAGAATCGGTGGGAGTCCCGAAAAACTGTCCCTGTGAGTACCGGAATATGGTAGAATCCCTGCGAGTATCGAAAAATGGTAGAATCCGGCAGAGTTCCTGGAAATGGTAGAATCGGTGCGAGTCCCGAAAAACTGTCCCTGTGAGTACCGGAAAATGGTAGAATCCCTGCGAGTATCGAAAAATGGTAGAATCCGACCGAGTTCCCGAAAATGGTAGAATCGGTGCGAGTCCCGAAAAACAGTCCCTGTGAGTACCGGAAAATGGTAGAATCCCTGCGAGTATCGAAAAATGGTAGAATCCGGCCGAGTTCCCGGAAATGGTAGAATCGGTGCGAGTCCGGAAAAACTGTCCCTGTGAGTACCGGAAAATGGTAGAATCCCTGTGAGTATCGAAAAATTGTAGAATCCGGCAGAGTTCCTGGAAATGGTAGAATCGGTGCGAGTCCCGGAAAACTGTCCCTGTGAGTACCGAAAAATGGTAGAATCCGTGCGAGTATCGAAAAATTGTAGAATCCGGCCGAGTTCCCGGAAATGGTAGAATCGGTGGGAGTCCCGAAAAACTGTCCCTGTGAGTACCGGAATATGGTAGAATCCCTGCGAGTATCGAAAAATGGTAGAATCCGGCAGAGTTCCCGGAAATGGTAGAATCGGTGCGAGTCCCGAAAAACTGTCCCTGTGAGTACCGGAAAATGGTAGAATCGCTGCGAGTATCGAAAAATGGTAGAATCCAGCCGAGTTCCCGGAAATGGTAGAATCTGTGCGAGTCCTGAAAAACTGTCCTTGTGAATACCGGAAAATGGCAGAATCCGTGCGAGTATCGAAAAATTGTAGAATCCGGCCGAGTTCCCGGAAATGGTAGAATCGGTGGGAGTCCCGAAAAACTGTCCCTGTGAGTACCGGAATATGGTAGAATCCCTGCGAGTATCGAAAAATGGTAGAATCCGGCAGAGTTCCCGAAAATGGTAGAATCGGTGCGAGTCCCGAAAAACTTTCCCTGTGAGTACCGGAAAATGGTAGAATCGCTGCGAGTATCGAAAAATGGTAGAATCCAGCCGAGTTCCCGGAAATGGTAGAATCTGTGCGAGTCCTAAAAAACTGTCCTTGTGAATACCGGAAAATGGCAGAATCCGTGCGAGTATCGAAAAATTGTAGAATCCGGCCGAGTTCCCGGAAATGGTAGAATCGGTGGGAGTCCCGAAAAACTGTCCCTGTGAGTACCGGAATATGGTAGAATCCCTGCGAGTATCGAAAAATGGTAGAATCCGGCAGAGTTCCCGGAAATGGTAGAATCGGTGCGAGTCCCGAAAAACTGTCCCTGTGAGTACCGAAAAATGGTAGAATCCCTGCGAGTATCGAAAAATGGTAGAATCCAGCCGAGTTCCCGGAAATGGTAGAATCGGTGCGAGTCTTGAAAAACTGTCCTTGTGAATACCGGAAAATGGTAGAATCCGTGCGAGTATCGAAAAATTGTAGAATCCGGCCGAGTTCCCGGAAATGGTAGAATCGGTGGGAGTCCCGAAAAACTGTCCCTGTGAGTACCGGAATATGGTAGAATCCCTGCGAGTATCGAAAAATGGTAGAATCCGGCAGAGTTCCCGGAAATGGTAGAATCGGTGCGAGTCCCGAAAAACTGTCCCTGTGAGTACCGGAAAATGGTAGAATCCCTACGAGTATCGAAAAATGGTAGAATCCGACCGAGTTCCCGAAAATGGTAGAATCGGTGCGAGTCCCGAAAAACTTTCCCTGTGAATACCGGAAAGTGGTAGAATCCGTGCGAGTATCGAAAAATTGTAGAATCCGGCCGAGTTCCCGGAAATGGTAGAATCGGTGGGAGTCCCGAAAAACTGTCCCTGTGAGTACCGGAATATGGTAGAATCCCTGCGAGTATCGAAAAATGGTAGAATCCGGCAGAGTTCCCGAAAATGGTAGAATCGGTGCGAGTCCCGAAAAACTTTCCCTGTGAGTACCGGAAAATGGTAGAATCGCTGCGAGTATCGAAAAATGGTAGAATCCAGCCGAGTTCCCGGAAATGGTAGAATCTGTGCGAGTCCTGAAAAACTGTCCTTGTGAATACCGGAAAATGGCAGAATCCGTGCGAGTATCGAAAAATTGTAGAATCCGGCCGAGTTCCCGGAAATGGTAGAATCGGTGGGAGTCCCGAAAAACTGTCCCTGTGAGTACCGGAATATGGTAGAATCCCTGCGAGTATCGAAAAATGGTAGAATCCGGCAGAGTTCCCGGAAATGGTAGAATCGGTGCGAGTCCCGAAAAACTGTCCCTGTGAGTACCGGAAAATGGTAGAATCCCTACGAGTATCGAAAAATGGTAGAATCCGACCGAGTTCCCGAAAATGGTAGAATCGGTGCGAGTCCCGAAAAACTTTCCCTGTGAATACCGGAAAATGGTAGAATCCGTGCGAGTATCGAAAAATTGTAGAATCCGGCCGAGTTCCCGGAAATGGTAGAATCGGTGGGAGTCCCGAAAAACTGTCCCTGTGAGTACCGGAATATGGTAGAATCCCTGCGAGTATCGAAGAATGGTAGAATCCGGCAGAGTTCCCGAAAATGGTAGAATCGGTGCGAGTCCCGAAAAACTTTCCCTGTGAGTACCGGAAAATGGTAGAATCGCTGCGAGTATCGAAAAATGGTAGAATCCAGCCGAGTTCCCGGAAATGGTAGAATCTGTGCGAGTCCTGAAAAACTGTCCTTGTGAATACCGGAAAATGGCAGAATCCGTGCGAGTATCGAAAAATTGTAGAATCCGGCCGAGTTCCCGGAAATGGTAGAATCGGTGGGAGTCCCGAAAAACTGTCCCTGTGAGTACCGGAATATGGTAGAATCCCTGCGAGTATCGAAAAATGGTAGAATCCGGCAGAGTTCCCGGAAATGGTAGAATCGGTGCGAGTCCCGAAAAACTGTCCCTGTGAGTACCGAAAAATGGTAGAATCCCTGCGAGTATCGAAAAATGGTAGAATCCGACCGAGTTCCCGAAAATGGTAGAATCGGTGCGAGTCCCGAAAAACTGTCCCTGTGAGTACCGGAAAATGGTAGAATCCGTGCAAGTATCGAAAAATGGTAGAATCCGACCGAGTTCCCGGAAATGGTAGAATCGGTGCGAGTCCTGAAAAACTGTCCTTGTGAATACCGGAAAATGGTAGAATCCGTGCGAGTATCGAAAAATTGTAGAATCCGGCCGAGTTCCCGGAAATGGTAGAATCGGTGGGAGTCCCGAAAAACTGTCCCTGTGAGTACCGGAATATGGTAGAATCCCTGCGAGTATCGAAAAATGGTAGAATCCGGCAGAGTTCCCGGAAATGGTAGAATCGGTGCGAGTCCCGAAAAACTGTCCCTGTGAGTACCGGAAAATGGTAGAATCCCTACGAGTATCGAAAAATGGTAGAATCCGACCGAGTTCCCGAAAATGGTAGAATCGGTGCGAGTCCCGAAAAACTTTCCCTGTGAATACCGGAAAGTGGTAGAATCCGTGCGAGTATCGAAAAATTGTAGAATCCGGCCGAGTTCCCGGAAATGGTAGAATCGGTGGGAGTCCCGAAAAACTGTCCCTGTGAGTACCGGAATATGGTAGAATCCCTGCGAGTATCGAAAAATGGTAGAATCCGGCAGAGTTCCTGGAAATGGTAGAATCGGTGCGAGTCCCGAAAAACTGTCCCTGTGAGTACCGGAAAATGGTAGAATCCCTGCGAGTATCGAAAAATGGTAGAATCCGACCGAGTTCCCGAAAATGGTAGAATCGGTGCGAGTCCCGAAAAACTTTCCCTGTGAGTACCGGAAAATGGTAGAATCCCTGCGAGTATCGAAAAATGGTAGAATCCAGCCGAGTTCCCGGAAATGGTAGAATCGGTGCGAGTCTTGAAAAACTGTCCTTGTGAATACCGGAAAATGGTAGAATCCGTGCGAGTATCGAAAAATTGTAGAATCCGGCCGAGTTCCCGGAAATGGTAGAATCGGTGGGAGTCCCGAAAAACTGTCCCTGTGAGTACCGGAATATGGTAGAATCCCTGCGAGTATCGAAAAATGGTAGAATCCGGCAGAGTTCCCGAAAATGGTAGAATCGGTGCGAGTCCCGAAAAACTTTCCCTGTGAGTACCGGAAAATGGTAGAATCGCTGCGAGTATCGAAAAATGGTAGAATCCAGCCGAGTTCCCGGAAATGGTAGAATCTGTGCGAGTCCTGAAAAACTGTCCTTGTGAATACCGGAAAATGGCAGAATCCGTGCGAGTATCGAAAAATTGTAGAATCCGGCCGAGTTCCCGGAAATGGTAGAATCGGTGGGAGTCCCGAAAAACTGTCCCTGTGAGTACCGGAATATGGTAGAATCCCTGCGAGTATCGAAAAATGGTAGAATCCGGCAGAGTTCCCGGAAATGGTAGAATCGGTGCGAGTCCCGAAAAACTGTCCCTGTGAGTACCGGAAAATGGTAGAATCCCTACGAGTATCGAAAAATGGTAGAATCCGACCGAGTTCCCGAAAATGGTAGAATCGGTGCGAGTCCCGAAAAACTTTCCCTGTGAATACCGGAAAATGGTAGAATCCGTGCGAGTATCGAAAAATTGTAGAATCCGGCCGAGTTCCCGGAAATGGTAGAATCGGTGGGAGTCCCGAAAAACTGTCCCTGTGAGTACCGGAATATGGTAGAATCCCTGCGAGTATCGAAGAATGGTAGAATCCGGCAGAGTTCCCGAAAATGGTAGAATCGGTGCGAGTCCCGAAAAACTTTCCCTGTGAGTACCGGAAAATGGTAGAATCGCTGCGAGTATCGAAAAATGGTAGAATCCAGCCGAGTTCCCGGAAATGGTAGAATCTGTGCGAGTCCTGAAAAACTGTCCTTGTGAATACCGGAAAATGGCAGAATCCGTGCGAGTATCGAAAAATTGTAGAATCCGGCCGAGTTCCCGGAAATGGTAGAATCGGTGGGAGTCCCGAAAAACTGTCCCTGTGAGTACCGGAATATGGTAGAATCCCTGCGAGTATCGAAAAATGGTAGAATCCGGCAGAGTTCCCGGAAATGGTAGAATCGGTGCGAGTCCCGAAAAACTGTCCCTGTGAGTACCGAAAAATGGTAGAATCCCTGCGAGTATCGAAAAATGGTAGAATCCGACCGAGTTCCCGAAAATGGTAGAATCGGTGCGAGTCCCGAAAAACTGTCCCTGTGAGTACCGGAAAATGGTAGAATCCGTGCAAGTATCGAAAAATGGTAGAATCCGACCGAGTTCCCGGAAATGGTAGAATCGGTGCGAGTCCTGAAAAACTGTCCTTGTGAATACCGGAAAATGGTAGAATCCGTGCGAGTATCGAAAAATTGTAGAATCCGGCCGAGTTCCCGGAAATGGTAGAATCGGTGGGAGTCCCGAAAAACTGTCCCTGTGAGTACCGGAATATGGTAGAATCCCTGCGAGTATCGAAAAATGGTAGAATCCGGCAGAGTTCCCGGAAATGGTAGAATCGGTGCGAGTCCCGAAAAACTGTCCCTGTGAGTACCGGAAAATGGTAGAATCCCTACGAGTATCGAAAAATGGTAGAATCCGACCGAGTTCCCGAAAATGGTAGAATCGGTGCGAGTCCCGAAAAACTTTCCCTGTGAATACCGGAAAATGGTAGAATCCGTGCGAGTATCGAAAAATTGTAGAATCCGGCCGAGTTCCCGGAAATGGTAGAATCGGTGGGAGTCCCGAAAAACTGTCCCTGTGAGTACCGGAATATGGTAGAATCCCTGCGAGTATCGAAAAATGGTAGAATCCGGCAGAGTTCCTGGAAATGGTAGAATCGGTGCGAGTCCCGAAAAACTGTCCCTGTGAGTACCGGAAAATGGTAGAATCCCTGCGAGTATCGAAAAATGGTAGAATCCGACCGAGTTCCCGAAAATGGTAGAATCGGTGCGAGTCCCGAAAAACTTTCCCTGTGAGTACCGGAAAATGGTAGAATCCCTGCGAGTATCGAAAAATGGTAGAATCCAGCCGAGTTCCCGGAAATGGTAGAATCGGTGCGAGTCTTGAAAAACTGTCCTTGTGAATACCGGAAAATGGTAGAATCCGTGCGAGTATCGAAAAATTGTAGAATCCGGCCGAGTTCCCGGAAATGGTAGAATCGGTGGGAGTCCCGAAAAACTGTCCCTGTGAGTACCGGAATATGGTAGAATCCCTGCGAGTATCGAAAAATGGTAGAATCCGGCAGAGTTCCCGAAAATGGTGGAATCGGTGCGAGTCCCGAAAAACTTTCCCTGTGAGTACCGGAAAATGGTAGAATCGCTGCGAGTATCGAAAAATGGTAGAATCCAGCCGAGTTCCCGGAAATGGTAGAATCTGTGCGAGTCCTGAAAAACTGTCCTTGTGAATACCGGAAAATGGCAGAATCCGTGCGAGTATCGAAAAATTGTAGAATCCGGCCGAGTTCCCGGAAATGGTAGAATCGGTGGGAGTCCCGAAAAACTGTCCCTGTGAGTACCGGAATATGGTAGAATCCCTGCGAGTATCGAAAAATGGTAGAATCCGGCAGAGTTCCCGGAAATGGTAGAATCGGTGCGAGTCCCGAAAAACTGTCCCTGTGAGTACCGGAAAATGGTAGAATCCCTACGAGTATCGAAAAATGGTAGAATCCGACCGAGTTCCCGAAAATGGTAGAATCGGTGCGAGTCCCGAAAAACTTTCCCTGTGAATACCGGAAAATGGTAGAATCCGTGCGAGTATCGAAAAATTGTAGAATCCGGCCGAGTTCCCGGAAATGGTAGAATCGGTGGGAGTCCCGAAAAACTGTCCCTGTGAGTACCGGAATATGGTAGAATCCCTGCGAGTATCGAAGAATGGTAGAATCCGGCAGAGTTCCCGGAAATTGTAGAATCGGTGCGAGTCCCGAAAAACTGTCCCTGTGAGTACCGGAAAATGGTAGAATCCCTGCGAGTATCGAAAAATGGTAGAATCCGACCGAGTTCCCGAAAATGGTAGAATCGGTGCGAGTCCCGAAAAACTGTCCCTGTGAGTACCGGAAAATGGTAGAATCCCTGCGAGTATCGAAAAATGGTAGAATCCAGCCGAGTTCCCGGAAATGGTAGAATCGGTGCGAGTCCCGAAAAACTGTCCCTGTGAATACCGGAAAATGGTAGAATCCGTGCAAGTATCGAAAAATGGTAGAATCCGACCGAGTTCCCGGAATTGGTAGAATCGGTGCGAGTCCCGAAAAACTGTCCCTGTGAGTATCGGAAAATGGTAGAATCCCTGCGAGTATCGAAAAATGGTAGAATCCCGCCGAGTTCCCGAAAATGGTAGAATCGGTGCGAGTCCCGAGAAACTGTCCCTGTGAGTACCGGAAAATGGTAGAATCCCTGCGAGTATCGAAAAATGGTAGAATCCAGCCGAGTTCCCGGAAATGGTAGAATCGGTGCGAGTCCTGAAAAACTGTCCTTGTGAATACCGAAAAATGGTAGAATCCGTGCGAGTATCGAAAAATTGTAGAATCCGGCCAAGTTCCCGGAAATGGTAGAATCGGTGCGAGTCCCGAAAAACTGTCCCTGTGAGTACCGGAAAATGGTAGAATCCCTGCGAGTATCGAAAAATGGTAGAATCCGGCCGAGTTCCCGGAAATGGTAGAATCGGTGCGAGTCCGGAAAAACTGTCCCTGTGAGTACCGGAAAATGGTAGAATCCCTGTGAGTATCGAAAAATTGTAGAATCCGGCAGAGTTCCTGGAAATGGTAGAATCGGTGCGAGTCCCGGAAAACTGTCCCTGTGAGTACCGAAAAATGGTAGAATCCGTGCGAGTATCGAAAAATTGTAGAATCCGGCCGAGTTCCCGGAAATGGTAGAATCGGTGCGAGTCCCGAAAAACAGTCCCTGTGAGTACCGGAAAATGGTAGAATCCCTGCGAGTATCGAAAAATGGTAGAATCCGACCGAGTTCCCGAAAATGGTAGAATCGGTGCGAGTCCCGAAAAACTGTCCCTGTGAATACCGAAAAATGGTAGAATCCGTGCAAGTATCGAAAAATGGTAGAATCCGACCGAGTTCCCGGAATTGGTAGAATCGGTGCGAGTCCCGAAAAACTGTCCCTGTGAGTATCGGAAAATGGTAGAATCCCTGCGAGTATCGAAAAATGGTAGAATCCGGCCGAGTTCCCGAAAATGGTAGAATCGGTGCGAGTCCCGAGAAACTGTCCCTGTGAGTACCGGAAAATGGTAGAATCCCTGCGAGTATCGAAAAATGGTAGAATCCGGCCGAGTTCCCGGAAATGGTAGATTCGGTGCGAGTCCTGAAAAACTGTCCGTGTGAATACCGGAAAATGGTAGAATCCGTGCGAGTATCGAAAAATGGTAGAATCCGGCCGAGTTCCCGGAAATGGTAGAATCGGTGCGTGTCCCGAAAAACTGTCCCTGTGAGTACCGGAAAATGGTAGAATCCTGCGAGTATCGAAAAATGGTAGAATCCGGCCGAGTTCCCGAAAATGGTAGAATCGGTGCGAGTCCCGAAAAACTGTCCTTGTGAATACCGGAAAATGGTAGAATCCGTGCGAGTATCGAAAAATTGTAGAATCCGGCCGAGTTCCCGGAAATGGTAGAATCGGTGCGAGTCCCGAAAAACTGTCCCTGTGAGTACCGAAAAATGGTAGAATCCCTGCGAGTATCGAAAAATGGTAGAATCCGGCCGAGTTCCCGGAAATGGTAGAATCGGTGCGAGTCCTGAAAAACTGTCCTTGTGAATAACTGAAAATGGTAGAATCTGTGCGAGTATCGAAAAATGGTAGAATCTGGCCGAGTTCCCGGAAATGGTAGAATCGGTGCGAGTCCCGAAAAACTGTCCCTGTGAGTACCGGAAAATGGTAGAATCCCTGCGAGTATCGAAAAATGGTAGAATCCGACCGAGTTCCCGGAAATGGTAGAATCGGTGCGAGTCCTGAAAAATTGTCCCTGTGAGTACCGGAAAATGGTAGAATCCGTGCGAGTATCGAAAAATGGTAGAATCCGGCAGAGTTCCCGGAAATGGTAGAATCGGTGCGAGTCCCGAAAAACTGTCTCTGTGAGTACCGGATAATGGTAGAATCCCTACGAGTATCGAAAAATGGTAGAATCCGACCGAGTTCCCGGAAATGGTAGAATCGGTGCGAGTCCCGAAAAACTTTCCCTGTGAATACCGGAATATGGTAGAATCCGTGCGAGTATCGAAAAATGGTAGAATCCGACCGAGTTCCCGGAATTGGTAGAATCGGTGCGAGTCCCGAAAAACTGTCCCTGTGAGTACCGGAAAATGGTAGAATCCCTGCGAGTATCGAAAAATGGTAGAATCCGGCCGAGTTCCTGGAAATGGTAGAATCGGTGCGAGTCCTAAAAAACTGTCCCTGTGAGTACCGAAAAATGGTAGAATCCCTGCGAGTATCGAAAAATGGTAGAATCCGGCCGAGTTCCCGGAAATGGTAGAATCGGTGCGTGTCCCGAAAAACTGTCCCTCTGAGTACCGGAAAATGGTAGAATCCCTGCGAGTATCGAAAAATGGTAGAATCCGGCCGAGTTCCCGGAAATGGTAGAATCGGTGCGAGTCCGGAAAAACTGTCCCTGTGAGTACCGGAAAATGGTAGAATCCCTGTGAGTATCGAAAAATGGTAGAATCCGGCAGAGTTCCCGGAAATGGTAGAATCGGTGCGAGTCCCGAAAAACTGTCCCTGTGAATACCGGAAAATGGTAGAATCCGTGCAAGTATCGGAAAATGGTAGAATCCGACCGAGTTCCCGGAATTGGTAGAATCGGTGCGAGTCCCGAAAAACTGTCCTTGTGAATACCGGAAAATGGTAGAATCCGTGCGAGTATCGAAAAATTGTAGAATCCGGCCGAGTTCCCGGAAATGGTAGAATCGGTGGAAGTCCCAAAAAACTGTCCCTGTGAGTACCGGAATATGGTAGAATCCCTGCGAGTATCGAAAAATGGTAGAATCCGGCAGAGTTCCCGAAAATGGTGGAATCGGTGCGAGTCCCGAAAAACTTTCCCTGTGAGTACCGGAAAATGGTAGAATCGCTGCGAGTATCGAAAAATGGTAGAATCCAGCCGAGTTCCCGGAAATGGTAGAATCTGTGCGAGTCCTGAAAAACTGTCCTTGTGAATACCGGAAAATGGCAGAATCCGTGCGAGTATCGAAAAATTGTAGAATCCGGCCGAGTTCCCGGAAATGGTAGAATCGGTGGGAGTCCCGAAAAACTGTCCCTGTGAGTACCGGAATATGGTAGAATCCCTGCGAGTATCGAAAAATGGTAGAATCCGGCAGAGTTCCCGGAAATGGTAGAATCGGTGCGAGTCCCGAAAAACTGTCCCTGTGAGTACCGGAAAATGGTAGAATCCCTACGAGTATCGAAAAATGGTAGAATCCGACCGAGTTCCCGAAAATGGTAGAATCGGTGCGAGTCCCGAAAAACTTTCCCTGTGAATACCGGAAAATGGTAGAATCCGTGCGAGTATCGAAAAATTGTAGAATCCGGCCGAGTTCCCGGAAATGGTAGAATCGGTGGGAGTCCCGAAAAACTGTCCCTGTGAGTACCGGAATATGGTAGAATCCCTGCGAGTATCGAAGAATGGTAGAATCCGGCAGAGTTCCCGGAAATTGTAGAATCGGTGCGAGTCCCGAAAAACTGTCCCTGTGAGTACCGGAAAATGGTAGAATCCCTGCGAGTATCGAAAAATGGTAGAATCCGACCGAGTTCCCGAAAATGGTAGAATCGGTGCGAGTCCCGAAAAACTGTCCCTGTGAGTACCGGAAAATGGTAGAATCCCTGCGAGTATCGAAAAATGGTAGAATCCAGCCGAGTTCCCGGAAATGGTAGAATCGGTGCGAGTCCCGAAAAACTGTCCCTGTGAATACCGGAAAATGGTAGAATCCGTGCAAGTATCGAAAAATGGTAGAATCCGACCGAGTTCCCGGAATTGGTAGAATCGGTGCGAGTCCCGAAAAACTGTCCCTGTGAGTATCGGAAAATGGTAGAATCCCTGCGAGTATCGAAAAATGGTAGAATCCCGCCGAGTTCCCGAAAATGGTAGAATCGGTGCGAGTCCCGAGAAACTGTCCCTGTGAGTACCGGAAAATGGTAGAATCCCTGCGAGTATCGAAAAATGGTAGAATCCAGCCGAGTTCCCGGAAATGGTAGAATCGGTGCGAGTCCTGAAAAACTGTCCTTGTGAATACCGAAAAATGGTAGAATCCGTGCGAGTATCGAAAAATTGTAGAATCCGGCCAAGTTCCCGGAAATGGTAGAATCGGTGCGAGTCCCGAAAAACTGTCCCTGTGAGTACCGGAAAATGGTAGAATCCCTGCGAGTATCGAAAAATGGTAGAATCCGGCCGAGTTCCCGGAAATGGTAGAATCGGTGCGAGTCCGGAAAAACTGTCCCTGTGAGTACCGGAAAATGGTAGAATCCCTGTGAGTATCGAAAAATTGTAGAATCCGGCAGAGTTCCTGGAAATGGTAGAATCGGTGCGAGTCCCGGAAAACTGTCCCTGTGAGTACCGAAAAATGGTAGAATCCGTGCGAGTATCGAAAAATTGTAGAATCCGGCCGAGTTCCCGGAAATGGTAGAATCGGTGCGAGTCCCGAAAAACAGTCCCTGTGAGTACCGGAAAATGGTAGAATCCCTGCGAGTATCGAAAAATGGTAGAATCCGACCGAGTTCCCGAAAATGGTAGAATCGGTGCGAGTCCCGAAAAACTGTCCCTGTGAATACCGAAAAATGGTAGAATCCGTGCAAGTATCGAAAAATGGTAGAATCCGACCGAGTTCCCGGAATTGGTAGAATCGGTGCGAGTCCCGAAAAACTGTCCCTGTGAGTATCGGAAAATGGTAGAATCCCTGCGAGTATCGAAAAATGGTAGAATCCGGCCGAGTTCCCGAAAATGGTAGAATCGGTGCGAGTCCCGAGAAACTGTCCCTGTGAGTACCGGAAAATGGTAGAATCCCTGCGAGTATCGAAAAATGGTAGAATCCGGCCGAGTTCCCGGAAATGGTAGAATCGGTGCGAGTCCCGAAAAACTGTCCCTGTGAATACCGGAAAATGGTAGAATCCGTGCAAGTATCGAAAAATGGTAGAATCCGACCGAGTTCCCGGAATTGGTAGAATCGGTGCGAGTCCCGAAAAACTGTCCCTGTGAGTACCGGAAAATGGTAGAATCCCTACGAGTATCGAAAAATGGTAGAATCCGACCGAGTTCCCGAAAATGGTAGAATCGGTGCGAGTCCCGAAAAACTTTCCCTGTGAATACCGGAAAATGGTAGAATCCGTGCGAGTATCGAAAAATTGTAGAATCCGGCCGAGTTCCCGGAAATGGTAGAATCGGTGGGAGTCCCGAAAAACTGTCCCTGTGAGTACCGGAATATGGTAGAATCCCTGCGAGTATCGAAGAATGGTAGAATCCGGCAGAGTTCCCGGAAATTGTAGAATCGGTGCGAGTCCCGAAAAACTGTCCCTGTGAGTACCGGAAAATGGTAGAATCCCTGCGAGTATCGAAAAATGGTAGAATCCGACCGAGTTCCCGAAAATGGTAGAATCGGTGCGAGTCCCGAAAAACTGTCCCTGTGAGTACCGGAAAATGGTAGAATCCCTGCGAGTATCGAAAAATGGTAGAATCCAGCCGAGTTCCCGGAAATGGTAGAATCGGTGCGAGTCCCGAAAAACTGTCCCTGTGAATACCGGAAAATGGTAGAATCCGTGCAAGTATCGAAAAATGGTAGAATCCGACCGAGTTCCCGGAATTGGTAGAATCGGTGCGAGTCCCGAAAAACTGTCCCTGTGAGTATCGGAAAATGGTAGAATCCCTGCGAGTATCGAAAAATGGTAGAATCCCGCCGAGTTCCCGAAAATGGTAGAATCGGTGCGAGTCCCGAGAAACTGTCCCTGTGAGTACCGGAAAATGGTAGAATCCCTGCGAGTATCGAAAAATGGTAGAATCCAGCCGAGTTCCCGGAAATGGTAGAATCGGTGCGAGTCCTGAAAAACTGTCCTTGTGAATACCGAAAAATGGTAGAATCCGTGCGAGTATCGAAAAATTGTAGAATCCGGCCAAGTTCCCGGAAATGGTAGAATCGGTGCGAGTCCCGAAAAACTGTCCCTGTGAGTACCGGAAAATGGTAGAATCCCTGCGAGTATCGAAAAATGGTAGAATCCGGCCGAGTTCCCGGAAATGGTAGAATCGGTGCGAGTCCGGAAAAACTGTCCCTGTGAGTACCGGAAAATGGTAGAATCCCTGTGAGTATCGAAAAATTGTAGAATCCGGCAGAGTTCCTGGAAATGGTAGAATCGGTGCGAGTCCCGGAAAACTGTCCCTGTGAGTACCGAAAAATGGTAGAATCCGTGCGAGTATCGAAAAATTGTAGAATCCGGCCGAGTTCCCGGAAATGGTAGAATCGGTGCGAGTCCCGAAAAACAGTCCCTGTGAGTACCGGAAAATGGTAGAATCCCTGCGAGTATCGAAAAATGGTAGAATCCGACCGAGTTCCCGAAAATGGTAGAATCGGTGCGAGTCCCGAAAAACTGTCCCTGTGAATACCGAAAAATGGTAGAATCCGTGCAAGTATCGAAAAATGGTAGAATCCGACCGAGTTCCCGGAATTGGTAGAATCGGTGCGAGTCCCGAAAAACTGTCCCTGTGAGTATCGGAAAATGGTAGAATCCCTGCGAGTATCGAAAAATGGTAGAATCCGGCCGAGTTCCCGAAAATGGTAGAATCGGTGCGAGTCCCGAGAAACTGTCCCTGTGAGTACCGGAAAATGGTAGAATCCCTGCGAGTATCGAAAAATGGTAGAATCCGGCCGAGTTCCCGGAAATGGTAGAATCGGTGCGAGTCCCGAAAAACTGTCCCTGTGAATACCGGAAAATGGTAGAATCCGTGCAAGTATCGAAAAATGGTAGAATCCGACCGAGTTCCCGGAATTGGTAGAATCGGTGCGAGTCCCGAAAAACTGTCCCTGTGAGTACCGGAAAATGGTAGAATCCCTACGAGTATCGAAAAATGGTAGAATCCGACCGAGTTCCCGAAAATGGTAGAATCGGTGCGAGTCCCGAAAAACTTTCCCTGTGAATACCGGAAAATGGTAGAATCCGTGCGAGTATCGAAAAATTGTAGAATCCGGCCGAGTTCCCGGAAATGGTAGAATCGGTGGGAGTCCCGAAAAACTGTCCCTGTGAGTACCGGAATATGGTAGAATCCCTGCGAGTATCGAAGAATGGTAGAATCCGGCAGAGTTCCCGGAAATTGTAGAATCGGTGCGAGTCCCGAAAAACTGTCCCTGTGAGTACCGGAAAATGGTAGAATCCCTGCGAGTATCGAAAAATGGTAGAATCCGACCGAGTTCCCGAAAATGGTAGAATCGGTGCGAGTCCCGAAAAACTGTCCCTGTGAGTACCGGAAAATGGTAGAATCCCTGCGAGTATCGAAAAATGGTAGAATCCAGCCGAGTTCCCGGAAATGGTAGAATCGGTGCGAGTCCCGAAAAACTGTCCCTGTGAATACCGGAAAATGGTAGAATCCGTGCAAGTATCGAAAAATGGTAGAATCCGACCGAGTTCCCGGAATTGGTAGAATCGGTGCGAGTCCCGAAAAACTGTCCCTGTGAGTATCGGAAAATGGTAGAATCCCTGCGAGTATCGAAAAATGGTAGAATCCCGCCGAGTTCCCGAAAATGGTAGAATCGGTGCGAGTCCCGAGAAACTGTCCCTGTGAGTACCGGAAAATGGTAGAATCCCTGCGAGTATCGAAAAATGGTAGAATCCAGCCGAGTTCCCGGAAATGGTAGAATCGGTGCGAGTCCTGAAAAACTGTCCTTGTGAATACCGAAAAATGGTAGAATCCGTGCGAGTATCGAAAAATTGTAGAATCCGGCCAAGTTCCCGGAAATGGTAGAATCGGTGCGAGTCCCGAAAAACTGTCCCTGTGAGTACCGGAAAATGGTAGAATCCCTGCGAGTATCGAAAAATGGTAGAATCCGGCCGAGTTCCCGGAAATGGTAGAATCGGTGCGAGTCCGGAAAAACTGTCCCTGTGAGTACCGGAAAATGGTAGAATCCCTGTGAGTATCGAAAAATTGTAGAATCCGGCAGAGTTCCTGGAAATGGTAGAATCGGTGCGAGTCCCGGAAAACTGTCCCTGTGAGTACCGAAAAATGGTAGAATCCGTGCGAGTATCGAAAAATTGTAGAATCCGGCCGAGTTCCCGGAAATGGTAGAATCGGTGCGAGTCCCGAAAAACAGTCCCTGTGAGTACCGGAAAATGGTAGAATCCCTGCGAGTATCGAAAAATGGTAGAATCCGACCGAGTTCCCGAAAATGGTAGAATCGGTGCGAGTCCCGAAAAACTGTCCCTGTGAATACCGAAAAATGGTAGAATCCGACCGAGTTCCCGGAATTGGTAGAATCGGTGCGAGTCCCGAAAAACTGTCCCTGTGAGTACCGGAAAATGGTAGAATCCCTGCGAGTATCGAAAAATGGTAGAATCCGGCCGAGTTCCCGGAAATGGTAGAATCGGTGCGAGTCCGGAAAAACTGTCCCTGTGAGTACCGGAAAATGGTAGAATCCCTGCGAGTATCGAAAAATGGTAGAATCCGACCGAGTTCCCGGAATTGGTAGAATCGGTGCGAGTCCCGAAAAACTGTCCCTGTGAGTATCGGAAAATGGTAGAATCCCTGCGAGTATCGAAAAATGGTAGAATCCCGCCGAGTTCCCGAAAATGGTAGAATCGGTGCGAGTCCCGAGAAACTGTCCCTGTGAGTACCGGAAAATGGTAGAATCCCTGCGAGTATCGAAAAATGGTAGAATCCAGCCGAGTTCCCGGAAATGGTAGAATCGGTGCGAGTCCTGAAAAACTGTCCTTGTGAATACCGAAAAATGGTAGAATCCGTGCGAGTATCGAAAAATTGTAGAATCCGGCCAAGTTCCCGGAAATGGTAGAATCGGTGCGAGTCCCGAAAAACTGTCCCTGTGAGTACCGGAAAATGGTAGAATCCCTGCGAGTATCGAAAAATGGTAGAATCCGGCCGAGTTCCCGGAAATGGTAGAATCGGTGCGAGTCCGGAAAAACTGTCCCTGTGAGTACCGGAAAATGGTAGAATCCCTGTGAGTATCGAAAAATTGTAGAATCCGGCAGAGTTCCTGGAAATGGTAGAATCGGTGCGAGTCCCGGAAAACTGTCCCTGTGAGTACCGAAAAATGGTAGAATCCGTGCGAGTATCGAAAAATTGTAGAATCCGGCCGAGTTCCCGGAAATGGTAGAATCGGTGCGAGTCCCGAAAAACAGTCCCTGTGAGTACCGGAAAATGGTAGAATCCCTGCGAGTATCGAAAAATGGTAGAATCCGACCGAGTTCCCGAAAATGGTAGAATCGGTGCGAGTCCCGAAAAACTGTCCCTGTGAATACCGAAAAATGGTAGAATCCGTGCAAGTATCGAAAAATGGTAGAATCCGACCGAGTTCCCGGAATTGGTAGAATCGGTGCGAGTCCCGAAAAACTGTCCCTGTGAGTATCGGAAAATGGTAGAATCCCTGCGAGTATCGAAAAATGGTAGAATCCGGCCGAGTTCCCGAAAATGGTAGAATCGGTGCGAGTCCCGAGAAACTGTCCCTGTGAGTACCGGAAAATGGTAGAATCCCTGCGAGTATCGAAAAATGGTAGAATCCGGCCGAGTTCCCGGAAATGGTAGATTCGGTGCGAGTCCTGAAAAACTGTCCGTGTGAATACCGGAAAATGGTAGAATCCGTGCGAGTATCGAAAAATGGTAGAATCCGGCCGAGTTCCCGGAAATGGTAGAATCGGTGCGTGTCCCGAAAAACTGTCCCTGTGAGTACCGGAAAATGGTAGAATTCTGCGAGTATCGAAAAATGGTAGAATCCGGCCGAGTTCCCGAAAATGGTAGAATCGGTGCGAGTCCCGAAAAACTGTCCTTGTGAATACCGGAAAATGGTAGAATCCGTGCGAGTATCGAAAAATTGTAGAATCCGGCCGAGTTCCCGGAAATGGTAGAATCGGTGCGAGTCCCGAAAAACTGTCCCTGTGAGTACCGAAAAATGGTAGAATCCCTGCGAGTATCGAAAAATGGTAGAATCCGGCCGAGTTCCCGGAAATGGTAGAATCGGTGCGAGTCCTGAAAAACTGTCCTTGTGAATAACTGAAAATGGTAGAATCTGTGCGAGTATCGAAAAATGGTAGAATCTGGCCGAGTTCCCGGAAATGGTAGAATCGGTGCGAGTCCCGAAAAACTGTCCCTGTGAGTACCGGAAAATGGTAGAATCCCTGCGAGTATCGAAAAATGGTAGAATCCGACCGAGTTCCCGGAAATGGTAGAATCGGTGCGAGTCCTGAAAAATTGTCCCTGTGAGTACCGGAAAATGGTAGAATCCGTGCGAGTATCGAAAAATGGTAGAATCCGGCAGAGTTCCCGGAAATGGTAGAATCGGTGCGAGTCCCGAAAAACTGTCTCTGTGAGTACCGGATAATGGTAGAATCCCTACGAGTATCGAAAAATGGTAGAATCCGACCGAGTTCCCGGAAATGGTAGAATCGGTGCGAGTCCCGAAAAACTTTCCCTGTGAATACCGGAATATGGTAGAATCCGTGCGAGTATCGAAAAATGGTAGAATCCGACCGAGTTCCCGGAATTGGTAGAATCGGTGCGAGTCCCGAAAAACTGTCCCTGTGAGTACCGGAAAATGGTAGAATCCCTGCGAGTATCGAAAAATGGTAGAATCCGGCCGAGTTCCTGGAAATGGTAGAATCGGTGCGAGTCCTAAAAAACTGTCCCTGTGAGTACCGAAAAATGGTAGAATCCCTGCGAGTATCGAAAAATGGTAGAATCCGGCCGAGTTCCCGGAAATGGTAGAATCGGTGCGTGTCCCGAAAAACTGTCCCTCTGAGTACCGGAAAATGGTAGAATCCCTGCGAGTATCGAAAAATGGTAGAATCCGGCCGAGTTCCCGGAAATGGTAGAATCGGTGCGAGTCCGGAAAAACTGTCCCTGTGAGTACCGGAAAATGGTAGAATCCCTGTGAGTATCGAAAAATGGTAGAATCCGGCAGAGTTCCCGGAAATGGTAGAATCGGTGCGAGTCCCGAAAAACTGTCCCTGTGAATACCGGAAAATGGTAGAATCCGTGCAAGTATCGAAAAATGGTAGAATCCGACCGAGTTCCCGGAATTGGTAGAATCGGTGCGAGTCCCGAAAAACTGTCCTTGTGAATACCGGAAAATGGTAGAATCCGTGCGAGTATCGAAAAATTGTAGAATCCGGCCGAGTTCCCGGAAATGGTAGAATCGGTGCGAGTCCCGAAAAACAGTCCCTGTGAGTACCGGAAATTGGTAGAATCCCTGCGAGTATCGAAAAATGGTAGAATCCGACCGAGTTCCCGAAAATGGTAGAATCGGTGCGAGTCCCGAAAAACTGTCCCTGTGAATACCGGAAAATGGTAGAATCCGTGCAAGTATCGAAAAATGGTAGAATCCGACCGAGTTCCCGGAATTGGTAGAATCGGTGCGAGTCCCGAAAAACTGTCCTTGTGAATACCGGAAAATGGTAGAATCCGTGCGAGTATCGAAAAATTGTAGAATCCGACCGAGTTCCCGGAAATGGTAGAATCGGTGCGAGTCCCGAAAAACTGTCCCTGTGAGTACCGGAAAATGGTAGAATCCCTGCGAGTATCGAAAAATGGTAGAATCCGGCCGAGTTCCCGGAAATGGTAGAATCGGTGCGTGTCCCGAAAAACTGTCCCGGTGAGTACCGGAAAATGGTAGAATCCCTGCGAGTATCGAAAAATGGTAGAATCCGGCCGAGTTCCCGGAAATGGTAGAATCGGTGCGAGTCCTAAAAAACTGTCCCTGTGAGTACCGAAAAATGGTAGAATCCCAGTGAGTATCGAAAAATGGTAGAATCCGGCCGAGTTCCCGGAAATGGTAGAATCGGTGCGTGTCCCGAAAAACTGTCCCTCTGAGTACCGGAAAATGGTAGAATCCCTGCGAGTATCGAAAAATGGTAGAATCCGGCCGAGTTCCCGGAAATGGTAGAATCGGTGCGAGTCCGGAAAAACTGTCCCTGTGAGTACCGGAAAATGGTAGAATCCCTGTGAGTATCGAAAAATTGTAGAATCCGGCAGAGTTCCTCGAAATGGTAGAATCGGTGCGAGTCCCGAAAAACTGCCCTGTGAGTACCGGAAAATGGTAGAATCCCTGCGAGTATCGAAAAATGGTAGAATCCGGCCGAGTTCCCGGAAATGGTAGAATCGGTGCGAGTCCCGAAAAACTGTCCCTGTGAGTACCGGAAAATGGTAGAATCCCTACGAGTATCGAAAAATGGTAGAATCCGACCGAGTTCCCGAAAATGGCAGAATCGGTGCGAGTCCCGAAAAACTTTCCCTGTGAATACCGGAAAATGGTAGAATCCGTGCGAGTATCGAAAAATGGTAGAATCCGACCGAGTTCCCGGAATTGGTAGAATCGGTGCGAGTCCCGAAAAACTGTCCCTGTGAGTACCGGAAAATGGTAGAATCCCTGTGAGTATCGAAAAATTGTAGAATCCGGCAGAGTTCCTGGAAATGGTAGAATCGGTGCGAGTCCCGGAAAACTGTCCCTGTGAGTACCGAAAAATGGTAGAATCCGTGCGAGTATCGAAAAATTGTAGAATCCGGCCGAGTTCCTGGAAATGGTAGAATCGGTGCGAGTCCCGAAAAACAGTCCCTGTGAGTACCGGAAAATGGTAGAATCCCTGCGAGTATCGAAAAATGGTAGAATCCGACCGAGTTCCCGAAAATGGTAGAATCGGTGCGAGTCCCGAAAAACTGTCCCTGTGAATACCGAAAAATGGTAGAATCCGTGCAAGTATCGAAAAATGGTAGAATCCGACCGAGTTCCCGGAATTGGTAGAATCGGTGCGAGTCCCGAAAAACTGTCCCTGTGAGTATCGGAAAATGGTAGAATCCCTGCGAGTATCGAAAAATGGTAGAATCCGGCCGAGTTCCCGAAAATGGTAGAATCGGTGCGAGTCCCGAGAAACTGTCCCTGTGAGTACCGGAAAATGGTAGAATCCCTGCGAGTATCGAAAAATGGTAGAATCCGGTCGAGTTCCCGGAAATGGTAGATTCGGTGCGAGTCCTGAAAAACTGTCCGTGTGAATACCGGAAAATGGTAGAATCCGTGCGAGTATCGAAAAATGGTAGAATCCGGCCGAGTTCCCGGAAATGGTAGAATCGGTGCGTGTCCCGAAAAACTGTCCCTGTGAGTACCGGAAAATGGTAGAATCCCTGCGAGTATCGAAAAATGGTAGAATCCGGCCGAGTTCCCGAAAATGGTAGAATCGGTGCGAGTCCCGAAAAACTGTCCTTGTGAATACCGGAAAATGGTAGAATCCGTGCGAGTATCGAAAAATTGTAGAATCCGGCCGAGTTCCCGGAAATGGTAGAATCGGTGCGAGTCCCGAAAAACTGTCCCTGTGAGTACCGAAAAATGGTAGAATCCCTGCGAGTATCGAAAAATGGTAGAATCCGGCCGAGTTCCCGGAAATGGTAGAATCGGTGCGAGTCCTGAAAAACTGTCCTTGAGAATAACTGAAAATGGTAGAATCTGTGCGAGTATCGAAAAATGGTAGAATCCGGCCGAGTTCCCGGAAATGGTAGAATCGGTGCGAGTCCCGAAAAACTGTCCCTGTGAGTACCGGAAAATGGTAGAATCCCTGCGAGTATCGAAAAATGGTAGAATCCGACCGAGTTCCCGGAAATGGTAGAATCGGTGCGAGTCCTGAAAAATTGTCCCTGTGAGTACCGGAAAATGGTAGAATCCGTGCGAGTATCGAAAAATGGTAGAATCCGGCAGAGTTCCCGGAAATGGTAGAATCGGTGCGAGTCCCGAAAAACTGTCTCTGTGAGTACCGGATAATGGTAGAATCCCTACGAGTATCGAAAAATGGTAGAATCCGACCGAGTTCCCGGAAATGGTAGAATCGGTGCGAGTCCCGAAAAACTTTCCCTGTGAATACCGGAATATGGTAGAATCCGTGCGAGTATCGAAAAATGGTAGAATCCGACCGAGTTCCCGGAATTGGTAGAATCGGTGCGAGTCCCGAAAAACTGTCCCTGTGAGTACCGGAAAATGGTAGAATCCCTGCGAGTATCGAAAAATGGTAGAATCCGGCCGAGTTCCTGGAAATGGTAGAATCGGTGCGAGTCCTAAAAAACTGTCCCTGTGAGTACCGAAAAATGGTAGAATCCCTGCGAGTATCGAAAAATGGTAGAATCCGGCCGAGTTCCCGGAAATGGTAGAATCGGTGCGTGTCCCGAAAAACTGTCCCTCTGAGTACCGGAAAATGGTAGAATCCCTGCGAGTATCGAAAAATGGTAGAATCCGGCCGAGTTCCCGGAAATGGTAGAATCGGTGCGAGTCCGGAAAAACTGTCCCTGTGAGTACCGGAAAATGGTAGAATCCCTGTGAGTATCGAAAAATGGTAGAATCCGGCAGAGTTCCCGGAAATGGTAGAATCGGTGCGAGTCCCGAAAAACTGTCCCTGTGAATACCGGAAAATGGTAGAATCCGTGCAAGTATCGAAAAATGGTAGAATCCGACCGAGTTCCCGGAATTGGTAGAATCGGTGCGAGTCCCGAAAAACTGTCCTTGTGAATACCGGAAAATGGTAGAATCCGTGCGAGTATCGAAAAATTGTAGAATCCGGCCGAGTTCCCGGAAATGGTAGAATCGGTGCGAGTCCCGAAAAACAGTCCCTGTGAGTACCGGAAATTGGTAGAATCCCTGCGAGTATCGAAAAATGGTAGAATCCGACCGAGTTCCCGAAAATGGTAGAATCGGTGCGAGTCCCGAAAAACTGTCCCTGTGAATACCGGAAAATGGTAGAATCCGTGCAAGTATCGAAAAATGGTAGAATCCGACCGAGTTCCCGGAATTGGTAGAATCGGTGCGAGTCCCGAAAAACTGTCCTTGTGAATACCGGAAAATGGTAGAATCCGTGCGAGTATCGAAAAATTGTAGAATCCGGCCGAGTTCCCGGAAATGGTAGAATCGGTGCGAGTCCCGAAAAACTGTCCCTGTGAGTACCGGAAAATGGTAGAATCCCTGCGAGTATCGAAAAATGGTAGAATCCGGCCGAGTTCCCGGAAATGGTAGAATCGGTGCGTGTCCCGAAAAACTGTCCCGGTGAGTACCGGAAAATGGTAGAATCCCTGCGAGTATCGAAAAATGGTAGAATCCGGCCGAGTTCCCGGAAATGGTAGAATCGGTGCGAGTCCTAAAAAACTGTCCCTGTGAGTACCGAAAAATGGTAGAATCCCAGTGAGTATCGAAAAATGGTAGAATCCGGCCGAGTTCCCGGAAATGGTAGAATCGGTGCGTGTCCCGAAAAACTGTCCCTCTGAGTACCGGAAAATGGTAGAATCCCTGCGAGTATCGAAAAATGGTAGAATCCGGCCGAGTTCCCGGAAATGGTAGAATCGGTGCGAGTCCGGAAAAACTGTCCCTGTGAGTACCGGAAAATGGTAGAATCCCTGTGAGTATCGAAAAATTGTAGAATCCGGCAGAGTTCCTCGAAATGGTAGAATCGGTGCGAGTCCCGAAAAACTGTCCCTGTGAGTACCGGAAAATGGTAGAATCCCTGCGAGTATCGAAAAATGGTAGAATCCGGCCGAGTTCCCGGAAATGGTAGAATCGGTGCGAGTCCCGAAAAACTGTCCCTGTGAGTACCGGAAAATGGTAGAATCCCTACGAGTATCGAAAAATGGTAGAATCCGACCGAGTTCCCGAAAATGGCAGAATCGGTGCGAGTCCCGAAAAACTTTCCCTGTGAATACCGGAAAATGGTAGAATCCGTGCGAGTATCGAAAAATGGTAGAATCCGACCGAGTTCCCGGAATTGGTAGAATCGGTGCGAGTCCCGAAAAACTGTCCCTGTGAGTACCGGAAAATGGTAGAATCCCTGTGAGTATCGAAAAATTGTAGAATCCGGCAGAGTTCCTGGAAATGGTAGAATCGGTGCGAGTCCCGGAAAACTGTCCCTGTGAGTACCGAAAAATGGTAGAATCCGTGCGAGTATCGAAAAATTGTAGAATCCGGCCGAGTTCCTGGAAATGGTAGAATCGGTGCGAGTCCCGAAAAACAGTCCCTGTGAGTACCGGAAAATGGTAGAATCCCTGCGAGTATCGAAAAATGGTAGAATCCGACCGAGTTCCCGAAAATGGTAGAATCGGTGCGAGTCCCGAAAAACTGTCCCTGTGAATACCGAAAAATGGTAGAATCCGTGCAAGTATCGAAAAATGGTAGAATCCGACCGAGTTCCCGGAATTGGTAGAATCGGTGCGAGTCCCGAAAAACTGTCCCTGTGAGTATCGGAAAATGGTAGAATCCCTGCGAGTATCGAAAAATGGTAGAATCCGGCCGAGTTCCCGAAAATGGTAGAATCGGTGCGAGTCCCGAGAAACTGTCCCTGTGAGTACCGGAAAATGGTAGAATCCCTGCGAGTATCGAAAAATGGTAGAATCCGGCCGAGTTCCCGGAAATGGTAGATTCGGTGCGAGTCCTGAAAAACTGTCCGTGTGAATACCGGAAAATGGTAGAATCCGTGCGAGTATCGAAAAATGGTAGAATCCGGCCGAGTTCCCGGAAATGGTAGAATCGGTGCGTGTCCCGAAAAACTGTCCCTGTGAGTACCGGAAAATGGTAGAATCCCTGCGAGTATCGAAAAATGGTAGAATCCGGCCGAGTTCCCGAAAATGGTAGAATCGGTGCGAGTCCCGAAAAACTGTCCTTGTGAATACCGGAAAATGGTAGAATCCGTGCGAGTATCGAAAAATTGTAGAATCCGGCCGAGTTCCCGGAAATGGTAGAATCGGTGCGAGTCCCGAAAAACTGTCCCTGTGAGTACCGAAAAATGGTAGAATCCCTGCGAGTATCGAAAAATGGTAGAATCCGGCCGAGTTCCCGGAAATGGTAGAATCGGTGCGAGTCCTGAAAAACTGTCCTTGTGAATAACTGAAAATGGTAGAATCTGTGCGAGTATCGAAAAATGGTAGAATCCGGCCGAGTTCCCGGAAATGGTAGAATCGGTGCGAGTCCCGAAAAACTGTCCCTGTGAGTACCGGAAAATGGTAGAATCCCTGCGAGTATCGAAAAATGGTAGAATCCGACCGAGTTCCCGGAAATGGTAGAATCGGTGCGAGTCCTGAAAAATTGTCCCTGTGAGTACCGGAAAATGGTAGAATCCGTGCGAGTATCGAAAAATGGTAGAATCCGGCAGAGTTCCCGGAAATGGTAGAATCGGTGCGAGTCCCGAAAAACTGTCTCTGTGAGTACCGGATAATGGTAGAATCCCTACGAGTATCGAAAAATGGTAGAATCCGACCGAGTTCCCGGAAATGGTAGAATCGGTGCGAGTCCCGAAAAACTTTCCCTGTGAATACCGGAATATGGTAGAATCCGTGCGAGTATCGAAAAATGGTAGAATCCGACCGAGTTCCCGGAATTGGTAGAATCGGTGCGAGTCCCGAAAAACTGTCCCTGTGAGTACCGGAAAATGGTAGAATCCCTGCGAGTATCGAAAAATGGTAGAATCCGGCCGAGTTCCTGGAAATGGTAGAATCGGTGCGAGTCCTAAAAAACTGTCCCTGTGAGTACCGAAAAATGGTAGAATCCCTGCGAGTATCGAAAAATGGTAGAATCCGGCCGAGTTCCCGGAAATGGTAGAATCGGTGCGTGTCCCGAAAAACTGTCCCTCTGAGTACCGGAAAATGGTAGAATCCCTGCGAGTATCGAAAAATGGTAGAATCCGGCCGAGTTCCCGGAAATGGTAGAATCGGTGCGAGTCCGGAAAAACTGTCCCTGTGAGTACCGGAAAATGGTAGAATCCCTGTGAGTATCGAAAAATGGTAGAATCCGGCAGAGTTCCCGGAAATGGTAGAATCAGTGCGAGTCCCGAAAAACTGTCCCTGTGAATACCGGAAAATGGTAGAATCCCTGCGAGTATCGAAAAATGGTAGAATCCGGCCGAGTTCCTGGAAATGGTAGAATCGGTGCGAGTCCTAAAAAACTGTCCCTGTGAGTACCGAAAAATGGTAGAATCCCTGTGAGTATCGAAAAATTGTAGAATCCGGCAGAGTTCCTCGAAATGGTAGAATCGGTGCGAGTCCCGAAAAACTGTCCCTGTGAGTACCGGAAAATGGTAGAATCCCTGCGAGTATCGAAAAATGGTAGAATCCGGCCGAGTTCCTGGAAATGGTAGAATCGGTGCGAGTCCTAAAAAACTGTCCCTGTGAGTACCGAAAAATGGTAGAATCCCTGCGAGTATCGAAAAATGGTAGAATCCGGCCGAGTTCCCGGAAATGGTAGAATCGGTGCGTGTCCCGAAAAACTGTCCCTCTGAGTACCGGAAAATGGTAGAATCCCTGCGAGTATCGAAAAATGGTAGAATCCGGCCGAGTTCCCGGAAATGGTAGAATCGGTGCGAGTCCGGAAAAACTGTCCCTGTGAGTACCGGAAAATGGTAGAATCCCTGTGAGTATCGAAAAATGGTAGAATCCGGCAGAGTTCCCGGAAATGGTAGAATCGGTGCGAGTCCCGAAAAACTGTCCCTGTGAATACCGGAAAATGGTAGAATCCGTGCAAGTATCGAAAAATGGTAGAATCCGACCGAGTTCCCGGAATTGGTAGAATCGGTGCGAGTCCCGAAAAACTGTCCTTGTGAATACCGGAAAATGGTAGAATCCGTGCGAGTATCGAAAAATTGTAGAATCCGGCCGAGTTCCCGGAAATGGTAGAATCGGTGCGAGTCCCGAAAAACAGTCCCTGTGAGTATCGGAAATTGGTAGAATCCCTGCGAGTATCGAAAAATGGTAGAATCCGACCGAGTTCCCGAAAATGGTAGAATCGGTGCGAGTCCCGAAAAACTGTCCCTGTGAATACCGGAAAATGGTAGAATCCGTGCAAGTATCGAAAAATGGTAGAATCCGACCGAGTTCCCGGAATTGGTAGAATCGGTGCGAGTCCCGAAAAACTGTCCTTGTGAATACCGGAAAATGGTAGAATCCGTGCGAGTATCGAAAAATTGTAGAATCCGGCCGAGTTCCCGGAAATGGTAGAATCGGTGCGAGTCCCGAAAAACTGTCCCAGTGAGTACCGGAAAATGGTAGAATCCCTGCGAGTATCGAAAAATGGTAGAATCCGGCCGAGTTCCCGGAAATGGTAGAATCGGTGCGTGTCCCGAAAAACTGTCCCGGTGAGTACCGGAAAATGGTAGAATCCCTGCGAGTATCGAAAAATGGTAGAATCCGGCCGAGTTCCCGGAAATGGTAGAATCGGTGCGAGTCCTAAAAAACTGTCCCTGTGAGTACCGAAAAATGGTAGAATCCCAGTGAGTATCGAAAAATGGTAGAATCCGGCCGAGTTCCCGGAAATGGTAGAATCGGTGCGTGTCCCGAAAAACTGTCCCTCTGAGTACCGGAAAATGGTAGAATCCCTGCGAGTATCGAAAAATGGTAGAATCCGGCCGAGTTCCCGGAAATGGTAGAATCGGTGCGAGTCCCGAAAAACTGTCCCTGTGAGTACCGGAAAATGGTAGAATCCCTACGAGTATCGAAAAATGGTAGAATCCGACCGAGTTCCCGAAAATGGCAGAATCGGTGCGAGTCCCGAAAAACTTTCCCTGTGAATACCGGAAAATGGTAGAATCCGTGCGAGTATCGAAAAATGGTAGAATCCGACCGAGTTCCCGGAATTGGTAGAATCGGTGCGAGTCCCGAAAAACTGTCCCTGTGAGTACCGGAAAATGGTAGAATCCCTGCGAGTATCGAAAAATGGTAGAATCCGGTCGAGTTCCCGAAAATGGTAGAATCGGTGCTAGTCCCGAAAAACTGTCCTTGTGAATACCGGAAAATGGTAGAATCCGTGCGAGTATCGAAAAATTGTAGAATCCGGCCGAGTTCCCGAAAATGGTAGAATCGGTGCGAGTCCCGAAAAACAGTCCCTGTGAGTACCGGAAATTGGTAGAATCCCTGCGAGTATCGAAAAATGGTAGAATCCGACCGAGTTCCCGAAAATGGTAGAATCGGTGCGAGTCCCGAAAAACTGTCCTTGTGAATACCGGAAAATGGTAGAATCCGTGCGAGTATCGAAAAATTGTAGAATCCGGCCGAGTTCCCGGAAATGGTAGAATCGGTGCGAGTCCCGAAAAACTGTCCCTGTGAGTACCGAAAAATGGTAGAATCCCTGCGAGTATCGAAAAATGGTAGAATCCGGCCGAGTTCCCGGAAATGGTAGAATCGGTGCGAGTCCCGAAAAACTGTCCTTGTGAATAACTGAAAATGGTAGAATCTGTGCGAGTATCGAAAAATGGTAGAATCCGGCCGAGTTCCCGGAAATGGTAGAATCGGTGCGAGTCCCGAAAAACTGTCCCTGTGAGTACCGGAAAATGGTAGAATCCCTGCGAGTATCGAAAAATGGTAGAATCCGACCGAGTTCCCGGAAATGGTAGAATCGGTGCGAGTCCTGAAAAATTGTCCCTGTGAGTACCGGAAAATGGTAGAATCCGTGCGAGTATCGAAAAATGGTAGAATCCGGCAGAGTTCCCGGAAATGGTAGAATCGGTGCGAGTCCCGAAAAACTGTCTCTGTGAGTACCGGATAATGGTAGAATCCCTACGAGTATCGAAAAATGGTAGAATCCGACCGAGTTCCCGGAAATGGTAAAATCGGTGCGAGTCCCGAAAAACTTTCCCTGTGAATACCGGAATATGGTAGAATCCGTGCGAGTATCGAAAAATGGTAGAATCCGACCGAGTTCCCGGAATTGGTAGAATCGGTGCGAGTCCCGAAAAACTGTCCCTGTGAGTACCGGAAAATGGTAGAATCCCTGCGAGTATCGAAAAATGGTAGAATCCGGCCGAGTTCCTGGAAATGGTAGAATCGGTGCGAGTCCTAAAAAACTGTCCCTGTGAGTACCGAAAAATGGTAGAATCCCTGCGAGTATCGAAAAATGGTAGAATCCGGCCGAGTTCCCTGAAATGGTAGAATCGGTGCGTGTCCCGAAAAACTGTCCCTCTGAGTACCGGAAAATGGTAGAATCCCTGCGAGTATCGAAAAATGGTAGAATCCGGCCGAGTTCCCGGAAATGGTAGAATCGGTGCGAGTCCGGAAAAACTGTCCCTGTGAGTACCGGAAAATGGTAGAATCCCTGTGAGTATCGAAAAATGGTAGAATCCGGCAGAGTTCCCGGAAATGGTAGAATCGGTGCGAGTCCCGAAAAACTGTCCCTGTGAATACCGGAAAATGGTAGAATCCGTGCAAGTATCGAAAAATGGTAGAATCCGACCGAGTTCCCGGAATTGGTAGAATCGGTGCGAGTCCCGAAAAACTGTCCTTGTGAATACCGGAAAATGGTAGAATCCGTGCGAGTATCGAAAAATTGTAGAATCCGGCCGAGTTCCCGGAAATGGTAGAATCGGTGCGAGTCCCGAAAAACAGTCCCTGTGAGTACCGGAAATTGGTAGAATCCCTGCGAGTATCGAAAAATGGTAGAATCCGACCGAGTTCCCGAAAATGGTATAATCGGTGCGAGTCCCGAAAAACTGTCCCTGTGAATACCGGAAAATGGTAGAATCCGTGCAAGTATCGAAAAATGGTAGAATCCGACCGAGTTCCCGGAATTGGTAGAATCGGTGCGAGTCCCGAAAAACTGTCCTTGTGAATACCGGAAAATGGTAGAATCCGTGCGAGTATCGAAAAATTGTAGAATCCGGCCGAGTTCCCGGAAATGGTAGAATCGGTGCGAGTCCCGAAAAACTGTCCCTGTGAGTACCGGAAAATGGTAGAATCCCTGCGAGTATCGAAAAATGGTAGAATCCGACCGAGTTCCCGGAAATGGTAGAATCGGTGCGTGTCCCGAAAAACTGTCCCGGTGAGTACCGGAAAATGGTAGAATCCCTGCGAGTATCGAAAAATGGTAGAATCCGGCCGAGTTCCCGGAAATGGTAGAATCGGTGCGAGTCCTAAAAAACTGTCCCTGTGAGTACCGAAAAATGGTAGAATCCCAGTGAGTATCGAAAAATGGTAGAATCCGGCCGAGTTCCCGGAAATGGTAGAATCGGTGCGTGTCCCGAAAAACTGTCCCTCTGAGTACCGGAAAATGGTAGAATCCCTGCGAGTATCGAAAAATGGTAGAATCCGGCCGAGTTCCCGGAAATGGTAGAATCGGTGCGAGTCCCGAAAAACTGTCCCTGTGAGTACCGGAAAATGGTAGAATCCCTACGAGTATCGAAAAATGGTAGAATCCGACCGAGTTCCCGAAAATGGCAGAATCGGTGCGAGTCCCGAAAAACTTTCCCTGTGAATACCGGAAAATGGTAGAATCCGTGCGAGTATCGAAAAATGGTAGAATCCGACCGAGTTCCCGGAATTGGTAGAATCGGTGCGAGTCCCGAAAAACTGTCCCTGTGAGTACCGGAAAATGGTAGAATCCCTGCGAGTATCGAAAAATGGTAGAATCCGGCCGAGTTCCCGAAAATGGTAGAATCGGTGCTAGTCCCGAAAAACTGTCCTTGTGAATACCGGAAAATGGTAGAATCCGTGCGAGTATCGAAAAATTGTAGAATCCGGCCGAGTTCCCGAAAATGGTAGAATCGGTGCGAGTCCCGAAAAACAGTCCCTGTGAGTACCGGAAATTGGTAGAATCCCTGCGAGTATCGAAAAATGGTAGAATCCGACCGAGTTCCCGAAAATGGTAGAATCGGTGCGAGTCCCGAAAAACTGTCCTTGTGAATACCGGAAAATGGTAGAATCCGTGCGAGTATCGAAAAATTGTAGAATCCGGCCGAGTTCCCGGAAATGGTAGAATCGGTGCGAGTCCCGAAAAACTGTCCCTGTGAGTACCGAAAAATGGTAGAATCCCTGCGAGTATCGAAAAATGGTAGAATCCGGCCGAGTTCCCGGAAATGGTAGAATCGGTGCGAGTCCCGAAAAACTGTCCTTGTGAATAACTGAAAATGGTAGAATCTGTGCGAGTATCGAAAAATGGTAGAATCCGGCCGAGTTCCCGGAAATGGTAGAATCGGTGCGAGTCCCGAAAAACTGTCCCTGTGAGTACCGGAAAATGGTAGAATCCCTGCGAGTATCGAAAAATGGTAGAATCCGACCGAGTTCCCGGAAATGGTAGAATCGGTGCGAGTCCTGAAAAATTGTCCCTGTGAGTACCGGAAAATGGTAGAATCCGTGCGAGTATCGAAAAATGGTAGAATCCGGCAGAGTTCCCGGAAATGGTAGAATCGGTGCGAGTCCCGAAAAACTGTCTCTGTGAGTACCGGATAATGGTAGAATCCCTACGAGTATCGAAAAATGGTAGAATCCGACCGAGTTCCCGGAAATGGTAAAATCGGTGCGAGTCCCGAAAAACTTTCCCTGTGAATACCGGAATATGGTAGAATCCGTGCGAGTATCGAAAAATGGTAGAATCCGACCGAGTTCCCGGAATTGGTAGAATCGGTGCGAGTCCCGAAAAACTGTCCCTGTGAGTACCGGAAAATGGTAGAATCCCTGCGAGTATCGAAAAATGGTAGAATCCGGCCGAGTTCCTGGAAATGGTAGAATCGGTGCGAGTCCTAAAAAACTGTCCCTGTGAGTACCGAAAAATGGTAGAATCCCTGCGAGTATCGAAAAATGGTAGAATCCGGCCGAGTTCCCGGAAATGGTAGAATCGGTGCGTGTCCCGAAAAACTGTCCCTCTGAGTACCGGAAAATGGTAGAATCCCTGCGAGTATCGAAAAATGGTAGAATCCGGCCGAGTTCCCGGAAATGGTAGAATCGGTGCGAGTCCGGAAAAACTGTCCCTGTGAGTACCGGAAAATGGTAGAATCCCTGTGAGTATCGAAAAATGGTAGAATCCGGCAGAGTTCCCGGAAATGGTAGAATCGGTGCGAGTCCCGAAAAACTGTCCCTGTGAATACCGGAAAATGGTAGAATCCGTGCAAGTATCGAAAAATGGTAGAATCCGACCGAGTTCCCGGAATTGGTAGAATCGGTGCGAGTCCCGAAAAACTGTCCTTGTGAATACCGGAAAATGGTAGAATCCGTGCGAGTATCGAAAAATTGTAGAATCCGGCCGAGTTCCCGGAAATGGTAGAATCGGTGCGAGTCCCGAAAAACAGTCCCTGTGAGTACCGGAAATTGGTAGAATCCCTGCGAGTATCGAAAAATGGTAGAATCCGACCGAGTTCCCGAAAATGGTATAATCGGTGCGAGTCCCGAAAAACTGTCCCTGTGAATACCGGAAAATGGTAGAATCCGTGCAAGTATCGAAAAATGGTAGAATCCGACCGAGTTCCCGGAATTGGTAGAATCGGTGCGAGTCCCGAAAAACTGTCCTTGTGAATACCGGAAAATGGTAGAATCCGTGCGAGTATCGAAAAATTGTAGAATCCGGCCGAGTTCCCGGAAATGGTAGAATCGGTGCGAGTCCCGAAAAACTGTCCCTGTGAGTACCGGAAAATGGTAGAATCCCTGCGAGTATCGAAAAATGGTAGAATCCGACCGAGTTCCCGGAAATGGTAGAATCGGTGCGTGTCCCGAAAAACTGTCCCGGTGAGTACCGGAAAATGGTAGAATCCCTGCGAGTATCGAAAAATGGTAGAATCCGGCCGAGTTCCCGGAAATGGTAGAATCGGTGTGAGTCCTAAAAAACTGTCCCTGTGAGTACCGAAAAATGGTAGAATCCCAGTGAGTATCGAAAAATGGTAGAATCCGGCCGAGTTCCCGGAAATGGTAGAATCGGTGCGTGTCCCGAAAAACTGTCCCTCTGAGTACCGGAAAATGGTAGAATCCCTGCGAGTATCGAAAAATGGTAGAATCCGGCCGAGTTCCCGGAAATGGTAGAATCGGTGCGAGTCCGGAAAAACTGTCCCTGTGAGTACCGGAAAATGGTAGAATCCCTGTGAGTATCGAAAAATTGTAGAATCCGGCAGAGTTCCTCGAAATGGTAGAATCGGTGCGAGTCCCGAAAAACTGTCCCTGTGAGTACCGGAAAATGGTAGAATCCCTGCGAGTATCGAAAAATGGTAGAATCCGGCCGAGTTCCCGGAAATGGTAGAATCGGTGCGAGTCCCGAAAAACTGTCCCTGTGAGTACCGGAAAATGGTAGAATCCCTACGAGTATCGAAAAATGGTAGAATCCGACCGAGTTCCCGAAAATGGCAGAATCGGTGCGAGTCCCGAAAAACTTTCCCTGTGAATACCGGAAAATGGTAGAATCCGTGCGAGTATCGAAAAATGGTAGAATCCGACCGAGTTCCCGGAATTGGTAGAATCGGTGCGAGTCCCGAAAAACTGTCCCTGTGAGTACCGGAAAATGGTAGAATCCCTGCGAGTATCGAAAAATGGTAGAATCCGGCCGAGTTCCCGAAAATGGTAGAATCGGTGCTAGTCCCGAAAAACTGTCCTTGTGAATACCGGAAAATGGTAGAATCCGTGCGAGTATCGAAAAATTGTAGAATCCGGCCGAGTTCCCGAAAATGGTAGAATCGGTGCGAGTCCCGAAAAACAGTCCCTGTGAGTACCGGAAATTGGTAGAATCCCTGCGAGTATCGAAAAATGGTAGAATCCGACCGAGTTCCCGAAAATGGTAGAATCGGTGCGAGTCCCGAAAAACTGTCCCTGTGAATACCGGAAAATGGTAGAATCCGTGCAAGTATCGAAAAATGGTAGAATCCGACCGAGTTCCCGGAATTGGTAGAATCGGTGCGAGTCCCGAAAAACTGTCCTTGTGAATACCGGAAAATGGTAGAATCCGTGCGAGTATCGAAAAATTGTAGAATCCGGCCGAGTTCCCGGAAATGGTAGAATCGGTGCGAGTCCCGAAAAACTGTCCCTGTGAGTACCGAAAAATGGTATAATCCCTGCGAGTATCGAAAAATGGTAGAATCCGGCCGAGTTCCCGGAAATGGTAGAATCGGTGCGTGTCCCGAAAAACTGTCCCTCTGAGTACCGGAAAATGGTAGAATCCCTGCGAGTATCGAAAAATGGTAGAATCCGGCCGAGTTCCCGGAAATGGTAGAATCGGTGCGAGTCCGGAAAAACTGTCCCTGTGAGTACCGGAAAATGGTAGAATCCCTGTGAGTATCGAAAAATGGTAGAATCCGGCAGAGTTCCTGGAAATGGTAGAATCGGTGCGAGTCCCGAAAAACTGTCCCTGTGAGTACCGGAAAATGGTAGAATCCCTGTGAGTATCGAAAAATGGTAGAATCCGACCGAGCTCCCGAAAATGGCAGAATCGGTGCGAGTCCCGAAAAACTGTCCTTGTGAATACCGGAAAATGGTAGAATCCGTGCGAATATCGAAAAATTGTAGAATCCGGCCGAGTTCCCGGAAATGGTAGAATCGGTGCGAGTCCCGAAAAACTGTCCCTGTGAGTACCGGAAAATGGTAGAATCCCTGCGAGTATCGAAAAATGGTAGAATCCGGCCGAGTTCCCGGAAATGGTAGAATCGGTGCGTGTCCCGAAAAACTGTCCCGGTGAGTACCGGAAAATGGTAGAATCCCTGCGAGTATCGAAAAATGGTAGAATCCGGCCGAGTTCCCGGAAATGGTAGAATCGGTGCGAGTCCTGAAAAACTGTCCTTGTGAATACCGGAAAATGGTAGAATCCGTGCGAGTATCGAAAAATTGTAGAATCCGGCCGAGTTCCCGGAAATGGTAGAATCGGTGCGAGTCCCGAAAAACTGTCCCTGTGAGTACCGGAAAATGGTAGATTCCCTGCGAGTATCGAAAAATGGTAGAATCCGGCCGAGTTCCCGGAAATGGTAGAATCGGTGCGTGTCCCGAAAAACTGTCCCGGTGAGTACCGGAAAATGGTAGAATCCCTGCGAGTATCGAAAAATGGTAGAATCCGGCCGAGTTCCCGGAAATGGTAGAATCGGTGCGAGTCCTAAAAAACTGTCCCTGTGAGTACCGAAAAATGGTAGAATCCCTGTGAGTATCGAAAAATGGTAGAATCCGGCCGAGTTCCCGGAAATGGTAGAATCGGTGCGTGTCCCGAAAAACTGTCCCTCTGAGTACCGGAAAATGGTAGAATCCCTGCGAGTATCGAAAAATGGTAGAATCCGGCCGAGTTCCCGGAAATGGTAGAATCGGTGCGAGTCCCGAAAAACAGTCCCTGTGAGTACCGGAAAATGGTAGAATCCCTGCGAGTATCGAAAAATGGTAGAATCCGACCGAGTTCCCGGAAATGGTAGAATCGGTGCGAGTCCCGAAAAACTGTCCCTGTGAGTACCGGAAAATGGTAGAATCCGTGCAAGTATCGAAAAATGGTAGAATCCGACCGAGTTCCCGGAATTGGTAGAATCGGTGCGAGTCCGGAAAAACTGTCCCTGTGAGTACCGGAAAATGGTAGAATCCGTGCGAGTATCGAAAAATTGTAGAATCCGGCCGAGTTCCCGGAAATGGTAGAATCGGTGCGAGTCCCGAAAAACTGTCCCTGTGAGTACCGGAAAATGGTATAATCCCTGCGAGTATCGAAAAATGGTAGAATCCGGCCGAGTTCCCGGAAATGGTAGAATCGGTGCGTGTCCCGAAAAACTGTCCCTCTGAGTACCGGAAAATGGTAGAATCCCTGCGAGTATCCAAAAATGGTAGAATCCGGCCGAGTTCCCGGAAATGGTAGAATCGGTTCGAGTCCGGAAAAACTGTCCCTGTGAGTACCGGAAAATGGTAGAATCCCTGCGAGTATCGAAAAATGGTAGAATCCGACCGAGTTCCCGAAAATGGTAGAATCGGTGCGAGTCCCGAAAAACTGTCCATGTGAGTACCGGAAAATGGTAGAATCCCTGCGAGTATCGAAAAATGGTAGAATCCAGCCGAGTTCCCGGAAATGGTAGAATCGGTGCGAGTCCCGAAAAACTGTCCATGTGAGTACCGGAAAATGGTAGAATCCCTGCGAGTATCGAAAAATGGTAGAATCCAGCCGAGTTCCCGGAAATGGTAGAATCGGTGCGAGTCCTGAAAAACTGTCCTTGTGAATACCAGAAAATGGTAGAATCCGTGCGAGTATCGAAAAATTGTAGAATCCGGCCGAGTTCCCGGAAATGGTAGAATCGGTGCGAGTCCCGAAAAACTGTCCCTGTGAGTACCGGAAAATGGTAGAATCCGTGCGAGTATCGAAAAATTGTAGAATCCGGCCGAGTTCCCGGAAATGGTAGAATCGGTGCGAGTCCCGAAAAACTGTCCCTGTGAGTACCGGAAAATGGTATAATCCCTGCGAGTATCGAAAAATGGTAGAATCCGGCCGAGTTCCCGGAAATGGTAGAATCGGTGCGTGTCCCGAAAAACTGTCCCTCTGAGTACCGGAAAATGGTAGAATCCCTGCGAGTATCCAAAAATGGTAGAATCCGGCCGAGTTCCCGGAAATGGTAGAATCGGTTCGAGTCCGGAAAAACTGTCCCTGTGAGTACCGGAAAATGGTAGAATCCCTGCGAGTATCGAAAAATGGTAGAATCCGACCGAGTTCCCGAAAATGGTAGAATCGGTGCGAGTCCCGAAAAACTGTCCATGTGAGTACCGGAAAATGGTAGAATCCCTGCGAGTATCGAAAAATGGTAGAATCCAGCCGAGTTCCCGGAAATGGTAGAATCGGTGCGAGTCCCGAAAAACTGTCCATGTGAGTACCGGAAAATGGTAGAATCCCTGCGAGTATCGAAAAATGGTAGAATCCAGCCGAGTTCCCGGAAATGGTAGAATCGGTGCGAGTCCCGAAAAACTGTCCATGTGAGTACCGGAAAATGGTAGAATCCCTGCGAGTATCGAAAAATGGTAGAATCCAGCCGAGTTCCCGGAAATGGTAGAATCGGTGCGAGTCCTGAAAAACTGTCCTTGTGAATACCAGAAAATGGTAGAATCCGTGCGAGTATCGAAAAATTGTAGAATCCGGCCGAGTTCCCGGAAATGGTAGAATCGGTGCGAGTCCCGAAAAACTGTCCCTGTGAGTACCGGAAAATGGGAGAATCCCTGCGAGTATCGAAAAATGGTAGAATCCGGCCGAGTTCCCGGAAATGGTAGAATCGGTGCGATTCCCGAAAAACTGTCCCTGTGAGTACCGGAAAATGGTAGAATCCCTGCGAGTATCAAAAAATGGTAGAATCGGTGCGTGTCCCGAAAAACTGTCCCTCTGAGTACCGGAAAATGGTAGAATCCCTGCGAGTATCGAAAAATGGTAGAATCCGGCCGAGTTCCCGGAAATGGTAGAATCGGTGCGAGTCCCGAAAAACAGTCCCTGTGAGTACCGGAAAATGGTAGAATCCCTGCGAGTATCGAAAAATGGTAGAATCCGACCGAGTTCCCGGAAATGGTAGAATCGGTGCGAGTCCCGAAAAACTGTCCCTGTGAGTACCGGAAAATGGTAGAATCCGTGCAAGTATCGAAAAATGGTAGAATCCGACCGAGTTCCCGGAATTGGTAGAATCGGTGCGAGTCCGGAAAAACTGTCCCTGTGAGTACCGGAAAATGGTAGAATCCGTGCGAGTATCGAAAAATTGTAGAATCCGGCCGAGTTCCCGGAAATGGTAGAATCGGTGCGAGTCCCGAAAAACTGTCCCTGTGAGTACCGGAAAATGGTATAATCCCTGCGAGTATCGAAAAATGGTAGAATCCGGCCGAGTTCCCGGAAATGGTAGAATCGGTGCGTGTCCCGAAAAACTGTCCCTCTGAGTACCGGAAAATGGTAGAATCCCTGCGAGTATCCAAAAATGGTAGAATCCGGCCGAGTTCCCGGAAATGGTAGAATCGGTTCGAGTCCGGAAAAACTGTCCCTGTGAGTACCGGAAAATGGTAGAATCCCTGCGAGTATCGAAAAATGGTAGAATCCGACCGAGTTCCCGAAAATGGTAGAATCGGTGCGAGTCCCGAAAAACTGTCCATGTGAGTACCGGAAAATGGTAGAATCCCTGCGAGTATCGAAAAATGGTAGAATCCAACCGAGTTCCCGGAAATGGTAGAATCGGTGCGAGTCCCGAAAAACTGTCCATGTGAGTACCGGAAAATGGTAGAATCCCTGCGAGTATCGAAAAATGGTAGAATCCAGCCGAGTTCCCGGAAATGGTAGAATCGGTGCGAGTCCTGAAAAACTGTCCTTGTGAATACCAGAAAATGGTAGAATCCGTGCGAGTATCGAAAAATTGTAGAATCCGGCCGAGTTCCCGGAAATGGTAGAATCGGTGCGAGTCCCGAAAAACTGTCCCTGTGAGTACCGGAAAATGGGAGAATCCCTGCGAGTATCGAAAAATGGTAGAATCCGGCCGAGTTCCCGGAAATGGTAGAATCGGTGCGATTCCCGAAAAACTGTCCCTGTGAGTACCGGAAAATGGTAGAATCCCTGCGAGTATCAAAAAATGGTAGAATCCGACCGAGTTCCCGAAAATGGTAGAATCGGTGCGATTCCCGAAAAACTGTCCATGTGAGTACCGGAAAATGGTAGAATCCGTGCGAGTATCGAAAAATGGTAGAATCCAGCCGAGTTCCCGGAAATGGTAGAATCGGTGCGAGTCCTGAAAAACTGTCCTTGTGAATACCGAAAAATGGTAGAATCCGTGCGAGTATCGAAAAATTGTAGAATCCGGCCGAGTTCCCGGAAATGGTAGAATCGGTGCGAGTCCCGAAAAACTGTCCCTGTGAGTACCGGAAAATGGTAGAATCCCTGCGAGTATCGAAAAATGGTAGAATCCGGCCGAGTTCCCGGAAATGGTAGAATCGGTGCGAGTCCCGAAAAACAGTCCCGGTGAGTACCGGAAAATGGTAGAATCCCTGCGAGTATCGAAAAATGGTAGAATCCGGCCGAGTTCCCGGAAATGGTAGAATCGGTGCGTGTCCCGAAAAACTGTCCCTCTGAGTACCGGAAAATGGTAGAATCCCTGCGAGTATCCAAAAATGGTAGAATCCGGCCGAGTTCCCGGAAATGGTAGAATCGGTTCGAGTCCGGAAAAACTGTCCCTGTGAGTACCGGAAAATGGTAGAATCCCTG
Organism: Vitis vinifera; assembly: GCF_030704535.1. Lineage (NCBI taxonomy): Eukaryota > Viridiplantae > Streptophyta > Magnoliopsida > Vitales > Vitaceae > Vitis > Vitis vinifera. Next base: position 12,697,935 of record NC_081820.1, read on the forward strand.
CGAGTATCGAAAAATGGTAGAATCCGACCGAGTTCCCGAAAATGGTAGAATCGGTGCGAGTCCCGAAAAACTGTCCATGTGAGTACCGGAAAATGGTAGAATCCCTGCGAGTATCGAAAAATGGTAGAATCCAGCCGAGTTCCCGGAAATGGTAGAATCGGTGCGAGTCCCGAAAAACTGTCCATGTGAGTACCGGAAAATGGTAGAATCCCTGCGAGTATCGAAAAATGGTAGAATCCAGCCGAGTTCCCGGAAATGGTAGAATCGGTGCGAGTCCTGAAAAACTGTCCTTGTGAATACCAGAAAATGGTAGAATCCGTGCGAGTATCGAAAAATTGTAGAATCCGGCCGAGTTCCCGGAAATGGTAGAATCGGTGCGAGTCCCGAAAAACTGTCCCTGTGAGTACCGGAAAATGGTAGAATCCGTGCGAGTATCGAAAAATTGTAGAATCCGGCCGAGTTCCCGGAAATGGTAGAATCGGTGCGAGTCCCGAAAAACTGTCCCTGTGAGTACCGGAAAATGGTATAATCCCTGCGAGTATCGAAAAATGGTAGAATCCGGCCGAGTTCCCGGAAATGGTAGAATCGGTGCGTGTCCCGAAAAACTGTCCCTCTGAGTACCGGAAAATGGTAGAATCCCTGCGAGTATCCAAAAATGGTAGAATCCGGCCGAGTTCCCGGAAATGGTAGAATCGGTTCGAGTCCGGAAAAACTGTCCCTGTGAGTACCGGAAAATGGTAGAATCCCTGCGAGTATCGAAAAATGGTAGAATCCGACCGAGTTCCCGAAAATGGTAGAATCGGTGCGAGTCCCGAAAAACTGTCCATGTGAGTACCGGAAAATGGTAGAATCCCTGCGAGTATCGAAAAATGGTAGAATCCAGCCGAGTTCCCGGAAATGGTAGAATCGGTGCGAGTCCCGAAAAACTGTCCATGTGAGTACCGGAAAATGGTAGAATCCCTGCGAGTATCGAAAAATGGTAGAATCCAGCCGAGTTCCCGGAAATGGTAGAATCGGTGCGAGTCCCGAAAAACTGTCCATGTGAGTACCGGAAAATGGTAGAATCCCTGCGAGTATCGAAAAATGGTAGAATCCAGCCGAGTTCCCGGAAATGGTAGAATCGGTGCGAGTCCTGAAAAACTGTCCTTGTGAATACCAGAAAATGGTAGAATCCGTGCGAGTATCGAAAAATTGTAGAATCCGGCCGAGTTCCCGGAAATGGTAGAATCGGTGCGAGTCCCGAAAAACTGTCCCTGTGAGTACCGGAAAATGGGAGAATCCCTGCGAGTATCGAAAAATGGTAGAATCCGGCCGAGTTCCCGGAAATGGTAGAATCGGTGCGATTCCCGAAAAACTGTCCCTGTGAGTACCGGAAAATGGTAGAATCCCTGCGAGTATCAAAAAATGGTAGAATCGGTGCGTGTCCCGAAAAACTGTCCCTCTGAGTACCGGAAAATGGTAGAATCCCTGCGAGTATCGAAAAATGGTAGAATCCGGCCGAGTTCCCGGAAATGGTAGAATCGGTGCGAGTCCCGAAAAACAGTCCCTGTGAGTACCGGAAAATGGTAGAATCCCTGCGAGTATCGAAAAATGGTAGAATCCGACCGAGTTCCCGGAAATGGTAGAATCGGTGCGAGTCCCGAAAAACTGTCCCTGTGAGTACCGGAAAATGGTAGAATCCGTGCAAGTATCGAAAAATGGTAGAATCCGACCGAGTTCCCGGAATTGGTAGAATCGGTGCGAGTCCGGAAAAACTGTCCCTGTGAGTACCGGAAAATGGTAGAATCCGTGCGAGTATCGAAAAATTGTAGAATCCGGCCGAGTTCCCGGAAATGGTAGAATCGGTGCGAGTCCCGAAAAACTGTCCCTGTGAGTACCGGAAAATGGTATAATCCCTGCGAGTATCGAAAAATGGTAGAATCCGGCCGAGTTCCCGGAAATGGTAGAATCGGTGCGTGTCCCGAAAAACTGTCCCTCTGAGTACCGGAAAATGGTAGAATCCCTGCGAGTATCCAAAAATGGTAGAATCCGGCCGAGTTCCCGGAAATGGTAGAATCGGTTCGAGTCCGGAAAAACTGTCCCTGTGAGTACCGGAAAATGGTAGAATCCCTGCGAGTATCGAAAAATGGTAGAATCCGACCGAGTTCCCGAAAATGGTAGAATCGGTGCGAGTCCCGAAAAACTGTCCATGTGAGTACCGGAAAATGGTAGAATCCCTGCGAGTATCGAAAAATGGTAGAATCCAACCGAGTTCCCGGAAATGGTAGAATCGGTGCGAGTCCCGAAAAACTGTCCATGTGAGTACCGGAAAATGGTAGAATCCCTGCGAGTATCGAAAAATGGTAGAATCCAGCCGAGTTCCCGGAAATGGTAGAATCGGTGCGAGTCCTGAAAAACTGTCCTTGTGAATACCAGAAAATGGTAGAATCCGTGCGAGTATCGAAAAATTGTAGAATCCGGCCGAGTTCCCGGAAATGGTAGAATCGGTGCGAGTCCCGAAAAACTGTCCCTGTGAGTACCGGAAAATGGGAGAATCCCTGCGAGTATCGAAAAATGGTAGAATCCGGCCGAGTTCCCGGAAATGGTAGAATCGGTGCGATTCCCGAAAAACTGTCCCTGTGAGTACCGGAAAATGGTAGAATCCCTGCGAGTATCAAAAAATGGTAGAATCCGACCGAGTTCCCGAAAATGGTAGAATCGGTGCGATTCCCGAAAAACTGTCCATGTGAGTACCGGAAAATGGTAGAATCCGTGCGAGTATCGAAAAATGGTAGAATCCAGCCGAGTTCCCGGAAATGGTAGAATCGGTGCGAGTCCTGAAAAACTGTCCTTGTGAATACCGAAAAATGGTAGAATCCGTGCGAGTATCGAAAAATTGTAGAATCCGGCCGAGTTCCCGGAAATGGTAGAATCGGTGCGAGTCCCGAAAAACTGTCCCTGTGAGTACCGGAAAATGGTAGAATCCCTGCGAGTATCGAAAAATGGTAGAATCCGGCCGAGTTCCCGGAAATGGTAGAATCGGTGCGAGTCCCGAAAAACAGTCCCGGTGAGTACCGGAAAATGGTAGAATCCCTGCGAGTATCGAAAAATGGTAGAATCCGGCCGAGTTCCCGGAAATGGTAGAATCGGTGCGAGTCCTAAAAAACTTTCCCTGTGAATACCGGAAAATGGTAGAATCCGTGCGAGTATCGAAAAATGGTAGAATCCGACCGAGTTCCCGGAATTGGTAGAATCGGTGCGAGTCCCGAAAAACTGTCCCTGTGAGTACCGGAAAATGGTAGAATCCCTGCGAGTATCGAAAAATGGTAGAATCCGGCCGAGTTCCCGAAAATGGTAGAATCGGTGCTAGTCCCGAAAAACTGTCCTTGTGAATACCGGAAAATGGTAGAATCCGTGCGAGTATCGAAAAATTGTAGAATCCGGCCGAGTTCCCGGAAATGGTAGAATCGGTGCGTGTCCCGAAAAACAGTCCCTGTGAGTACCGGAAATTGGTAGAATCCCTGCGAGTATCGAAAAATGGTAGAATCCGACCGAGTTCCCGAAAATGGTAGAATCGGTGCGAGTCCCGAAAAACTGTCCTTGTGAATACCGGAAAATGGTAGAATCCGTGCAAGTATCGAAAAATGGTAGAATCCGACCGAGTTCCCGGAATTGGTAGAATCGGTGCGAGTCCCGAAAAACTGTCCTTGTGAATACCGGAAAATGGTAGAATCCGTGCGAGTATCGAAAAATTGTAGAATCCGGCCCAGTTCCCGGAAATGGTAGAATCGGTGCGAGTCCCGAAAAACTGTCCCTGTGAGTACCGGAAAATGGTAGAATCCCTGCGAGTATCGAAAAATGGTAGAATCCGGCCGAGTTCCCGGAAATGGTATATTCGGTGCAAGTCCGGAAAAACTGTCCCTGTGAGTACCGGAAAATGGTAGAATCCCTGCGAGTATCGAAAAATGGTAGAATCCGGCCGAGTTCCCGGAAATGGTAGAATCTGTACGATTCCCGAAAAACTGTCCCTGTGAATACCGGAAAATAGTAGAATCGGTGCGAGTCCCGAAAAACTGTCCCTGTGAGTACCGAAAAATGGTAGAATCCCTGCGAGTATCGAAAAATGGTAGAATCCGGCCGAGTTCCCGAAAATGGTAGAATCGGTGCGCGTCCCGAAAAACTGTCCCTGTGAGTACCGGAAAATGGTAGAATCCCTGCGAGTATCGAAAAATGGTAGAATCCGGCCGAGTTCCCGGAAATGGTAGAATCGGTGCGATTCCCGAAAAACTGTCCCTGTGAGTACCGGAAAATGGTAGAATCCCTGCGAGTATCAAAAAATGGTAGAATTCGACCGAGTTCCCGAAAATGGTAGAATCGGTGCGAGTCCTAAAAAACTGTCCCTGTGAGTACCGAAAAATGGTAGAATCCCTGCGAGTATCGAAAAATGGTAGAATCCGGCCGAGTTCCCGGAAATGGTAGAATCGGTGCGAGTCCTAAAAAACTGTCCCTCTGAGTACCGAAAAATGGTAGAATCCCTGCGAGTATCGAAAAATGGTAGAATCCGGCCGAGTTCCCGGAAATGGTAGAATCGGTGCGTGTCCCGAAAAACTGTCCCTCTGAGTACCGGAAAATGGTAGAATCCCTGCGAGTATCCAAAAATGGTAGAATCCGGCCGAGTTCCCGGAAATGGTAGAATCGGTTCGAGTCCGGAAAAACTGTCCCTGTGAGTACCGGAAAATGGTAGAATCCCTGCGAGTATCGAAAAATGGTAGAATCCGACCGAGTTCCCGAAAATGGTAGAATCGGTGCGAGTCCCGAAAAACTGTCCATGTGAGTACCGGAAAATGGTAGAATCCCTGCGAGTATCGAAAAATGGTAGAATCCAGCCGAGTTCCCGGAAATGGTAGAATCGGTGCGAGTCCCGAAAAACTGTCCATGTGAGTACCGGAAAATGGTAGAATCCCTGCGAGTATCGAAAAATGGTAGAATCCAGCCGAGTTCCCGGAAATGGTAGAATCGGTGCGAGTCCTGAAAAACTGTCCTTGTGAATACCAGAAAATGGTAGAATCCGTGCGAGTATCGAAAAATTGTAGAATCCGGCCGAGTTCCCGGAAATGGTAGAATCGGTGCGAGTCCCGAAAAACTGTCCCTGTGAGTACCGGAAAATGGTAGAATCCGTGCGAGTATCGAAAAATTGTAGAATCCGGCCGAGTTCCCGGAAATGGTAGAATCGGTGCGAGTCCCGAAAAACTGTCCCTGTGAGTACCGGAAAATGGTATAATCCCTGCGAGTATCGAAAAATGGTAGAATCCGGCCGAGTTCCCGGAAATGGTAGAATCGGTGCGTGTCCCGAAAAACTGTCCCTCTGAGTACCGGAAAATGGTAGAATCCCTGCGAGTATCCAAAAATGGTAGAATCCGGCCGAGTTCCCGGAAATGGTAGAATCGGTTCGAGTCCGGAAAAACTGTCCCTGTGAGTACCGGAAAATGGTAGAATCCCTGCGAGTATCGAAAAATGGTAGAATCCGACCGAGTTCCCGAAAATGGTAGAATCGGTGCGAGTCCCGAAAAACTGTCCATGTGAGTACCGGAAAATGGTAGAATCCCTGCGAGTATCGAAAAATGGTAGAATCCAGCCGAGTTCCCGGAAATGGTAGAATCGGTGCGAGTCCCGAAAAACTGTCCATGTGAGTACCGGAAAATGGTAGAATCCCTGCGAGTATCGAAAAATGGTAGAATCCAGCCGAGTTCCCGGAAATGGTAGAATCGGTGCGAGTCCCGAAAAACTGTCCATGTGAGTACCGGAAAATGGTAGAATCCCTGCGAGTATCGAAAAATGGTAGAATCCAGCCGAGTTCCCGGAAATGGTAGAATCGGTGCGAGTCCTGAAAAACTGTCCTTGTGAATACCAGAAAATGGTAGAATCCGTGCGAGTATCGAAAAATTGTAGAATCCGGCCGAGTTCCCGGAAATGGTAGAATCGGTGCGAGTCCCGAAAAACTGTCCCTGTGAGTACCGGAAAATGGGAGAATCCCTGCGAGTATCGAAAAATGGTAGAATCCGGCCGAGTTCCCGGAAATGGTAGAATCGGTGCGATTCCCGAAAAACTGTCCCTGTGAGTACCGGAAAATGGTAGAATCCCTGCGAGTATCAAAAAATGGTAGAATCGGTGCGTGTCCCGAAAAACTGTCCCTCTGAGTACCGGAAAATGGTAGAATCCCTGCGAGTATCGAAAAATGGTAGAATCCGGCCGAGTTCCCGGAAATGGTAGAATCGGTGCGAGTCCCGAAAAACAGTCCCTGTGAGTACCGGAAAATGGTAGAATCCCTGCGAGTATCGAAAAATGGTAGAATCCGACCGAGTTCCCGGAAATGGTAGAATCGGTGCGAGTCCCGAAAAACTGTCCCTGTGAGTACCGGAAAATGGTAGAATCCGTGCAAGTATCGAAAAATGGTAGAATCCGACCGAGTTCCCGGAATTGGTAGAATCGGTGCGAGTCCGGAAAAACTGTCCCTGTGAGTACCGGAAAATGGTAGAATCCGTGCGAGTATCGAAAAATTGTAGAATCCGGCCGAGTTCCCGGAAATGGTAGAATCGGTGCGAGTCCCGAAAAACTGTCCCTGTGAGTACCGGAAAATGGTATAATCCCTGCGAGTATCGAAAAATGGTAGAATCCGGCCGAGTTCCCGGAAATGGTAGAATCGGTGCGTGTCCCGAAAAACTGTCCCTCTGAGTACCGGAAAATGGTAGAATCCCTGCGAGTATCCAAAAATGGTAGAATCCGGCCGAGTTCCCGGAAATGGTAGAATCGGTTCGAGTCCGGAAAAACTGTCCCTGTGAGTACCGGAAAATGGTAGAATCCCTGCGAGTATCGAAAAATGGTAGAATCCGACCGAGTTCCCGAAAATGGTAGAATCGGTGCGAGTCCCGAAAAACTGTCCATGTGAGTACCGGAAAATGGTAGAATCCCTGCGAGTATCGAAAAATGGTAGAATCCAACCGAGTTCCCGGAAATGGTAGAATCGGTGCGAGTCCCGAAAAACTGTCCATGTGAGTACCGGAAAATGGTAGAATCCCTGCGAGTATCGAAAAATGGTAGAATCCAGCCGAGTTCCCGGAAATGGTAGAATCGGTGCGAGTCCTGAAAAACTGTCCTTGTGAATACCAGAAAATGGTAGAATCCGTGCGAGTATCGAAAAATTGTAGAATCCGGCCGAGTTCCCGGAAATGGTAGAATCGGTGCGAGTCCCGAAAAACTGTCCCTGTGAGTACCGGAAAATGGGAGAATCCCTGCGAGTATCGAAAAATGGTAGAATCCGGCCGAGTTCCCGGAAATGGTAGAATCGGTGCGATTCCCGAAAAACTGTCCCTGTGAGTACCGGAAAATGGTAGAATCCCTGCGAGTATCAAAAAATGGTAGAATCCGACCGAGTTCCCGAAAATGGTAGAATCGGTGCGATTCCCGAAAAACTGTCCATGTGAGTACCGGAAAATGGTAGAATCCGTGCGAGTATCGAAAAATGGTAGAATCCAGCCGAGTTCCCGGAAATGGTAGAATCGGTGCGAGTCCTGAAAAACTGTCCTTGTGAATACCGAAAAATGGTAGAATCCGTGCGAGTATCGAAAAATTGTAGAATCCGGCCGAGTTCCCGGAAATGGTAGAATCGGTGCGAGTCCCGAAAAACTGTCCCTGTGAGTACCGGAAAATGGTAGAATCCCTGCGAGTATCGAAAAATGGTAGAATCCGGCCGAGTTCCCGGAAATGGTAGAATCGGTGCGAGTCCCGAAAAACAGTCCCGGTGAGTACCGGAAAATGGTAGAATCCCTGCGAGTATCGAAAAATGGTAGAATCCGGCCGAGTTCCCGGAAATGGTAGAATCGGTGCGAGTCCTAAAAAACTTTCCCTGTGAATACCGGAAAATGGTAGAATCCGTGCGAGTATCGAAAAATGGTAGAATCCGACCGAGTTCCCGGAATTGGTAGAATCGGTGCGAGTCCCGAAAAACTGTCCCTGTGAGTACCGGAAAATGGTAGAATCCCTGCGAGTATCGAAAAATGGTAGAATCCGGCCGAGTTCCCGAAAATGGTAGAATCGGTGCTAGTCCCGAAAAACTGTCCTTGTGAATACCGGAAAATGGTAGAATCCGTGCGAGTATCGAAAAATTGTAGAATCCGGCCGAGTTCCCGGAAATGGTAGAATCGGTGCGTGTCCCGAAAAACAGTCCCTGTGAGTACCGGAAATTGGTAGAATCCCTGCGAGTATCGAAAAATGGTAGAATCCGACCGAGTTCCCGAAAATGGTAGAATCGGTGCGAGTCCCGAAAAACTGTCCTTGTGAATACCGGAAAATGGTAGAATCCGTGCAAGTATCGAAAAATGGTAGAATCCGACCGAGTTCCCGGAATTGGTAGAATCGGTGCGAGTCCCGAAAAACTGTCCTTGTGAATACCGGAAAATGGTAGAATCCGTGCGAGTATCGAAAAATTGTAGAATCCGGCCCAGTTCCCGGAAATGGTAGAATCGGTGCGAGTCCCGAAAAACTGTCCCTGTGAGTACCGGAAAATGGTAGAATCCCTGCGAGTATCGAAAAATGGTAGAATCCGGCCGAGTTCCCGGAAATGGTATATTCGGTGCAAGTCCGGAAAAACTGTCCCTGTGAGTACCGGAAAATGGTAGAATCCCTGCGAGTATCGAAAAATGGTAGAATCCGGCCGAGTTCCCGGAAATGGTAGAATCTGTACGATTCCCGAAAAACTGTCCCTGTGAATACCGGAAAATAGTAGAATCGGTGCGAGTCCCGAAAAACTGTCCCTGTGAGTACCGAAAAATGGTAGAATCCCTGCGAGTATCGAAAAATGGTAGAATCCGGCCGAGTTCCCGAAAATGGTAGAATCGGTGCGCGTCCCGAAAAACTGTCCCTGTGAGTACCGGAAAATGGTAGAATCCCTGCGAGTATCGAAAAATGGTAGAATCCGGCCGAGTTCCCGGAAATGGTAGAATCGGTGCGATTCCCGAAAAACTGTCCCTGTGAGTACCGGAAAATGGTAGAATCCCTGCGAGTATCAAAAAATGGTAGAATTCGACCGAGTTCCCGAAAATGGTAGAATCGGTGCGAGTCCTAAAAAACTGTCCCTGTGAGTACCGAAAAATGGTAGAATCCCTGCGAGTATCGAAAAATGGTAGAATCCGGCCGAGTTCCCGGAAATGGTAGAATCGGTGCGAGTCCTAAAAAACTGTCCCTCTGAGTACCGAAAAATGGTAGAATCCCTGCGAGTATCGAAAAATGGTAGAATCCGGCCGAGTTCCCGGAAATGGTAGAATCGGTGCGTGTCCCGAAAAACTGTCCCTCTGAGTACCGGAAAATGGTAGAAACCCTGCGAGTATCGAAAAATGGTAGAATCCGGCCGAGTTCCCGGAAATGGTATATTCGGTGCGAGTCCGGAAAAACTGTCCCTGTGAGTACCGGAAAATAGTAGAATCCCTGTAAGTATCGAAAAATTGTAGAATCCGGCAGAGTTCCTGGAAATGGTAGAATCGGGGCGAGTCCCGAAAAACTGTCCCTGTGAGTACCGGAAAATGGTAGAATCCCTGCGAGTATCGAAATATGGTAGAATCCGGCAGAGTTCCCGGAAATGGTAGAATCGGTGCGAGTCCCGAAAAACTGTCCCTGTGAGTACCGAAAAATGGTAGAATCCCTGCGAGTATCGAAAAATGGTAGAATCCGACCGAGTTCCCGAAAATGGTAGAATCGGTGCGAGTCCCGAAAAACTGTCCCTGTGAGTACCGAAAAATGGTAGAATCCCTGCGAGTATCGAAAAATGGTAGAATCCGGCCGAGTTCCCGAAAATGGTAGATTCGGTGCGAGTCCCGAAAAACTGTCCCTGTGAGTACCGGAAAATGGTAGAATCCCTACGAGTATCGAAAAATGGTAGAATCCGACCGAGTTCCCGAAAATGGTAGAATCGGTGCGAGTCCCTAAAAACTTTCCCTGTGAATACCGGAAAATGGTAGAATCCGTGCGAGTATCGAAAAATGGTAGAATCCGACCGAGTTCCCGGAATTGGTAGAATCGGTGCGAGTCCCGAAAAACTGTCCCTGTGAGTACCGGAAAATGGTAGAATCCCTACGAGTATCGAAAAATGGTAGAATCCGACCGAGTTCCCGAAAATGGTAGAATCGGTGCGAGTCCTAAAAAACTGTCCCTGTGAGTACCGAAAAATGGTAGAATCCCTGCGAGTATCGAAAAATGGTAGAATCCGACCGAGTTCCCGGAATTGGTAGAATCGGTGCGAGTCCCGAAAAACTGTCCCTGTGAGTACCGGAAAATGGTAGAATCCCTGCGAGTATCGAAAAATGGTAGAATTCGGCAGAGTTCCCGGAAATGGTAGAATCGGTGCGAGTCCCGAAAAACTGTCCCTGTGAGTACCGGAAAATGGTAGAATCCCTACGAGTATCGAAAAATGGTAGAATCCGACCGAGTTCCCGAAAATGGTAGAATCGGTGCGAGTCCCGAAAAACTTTCCCTGTGAATACCGGAAAATGGTAGAATCCGTGCGAGTATCGAAAAATGGTAGAATCCGACCGAGTTCCCGGAATTGGTAGAATCGGTGCGAGTCCCGAAAAACTGTCCCTGTGAGTACCGGAAAATGGTAGAATCCCTGCGAGTATCGAAAAATGGTAGAATCCGGCCGAGTTCCCGAAAATGGTAGATTCGGTGCGAGTCCCGAAAAACTGTCCTTGTGAATACCGGAAAATGGTAGAATCCGTGCGAGTATCGAAAAATGGTAGAATCCGGCCGAGTTCCCGAAAATGGTAGAATCGGTGCGAGTCCCGAAAAACAGTCCCTGTGAGTACCGGAAATTGGTAGAATCCCTGCGAGTATCGAAAAATGGTAGAATCCGACCGAGTTCCCGAAAATGGTAGAATCGGTGCGAGTCCCGAAAAACTGTCCCTGTGAATACCGGAAAATGGTAGAATCCGTGCAAGTATCGAAAAATGGTAGAATCCGACCGAGTTCCCGGAATTGGTAGAATCGGTGCGAGTCCCGAAAAACTGTCCTTGTGAATACCGGAAAATGGTAGAATCCGTGCGAGTATCGAAAAATTGTAGAATCCGGCCGAGTTCCCGGAAATGGTAGAATCGGTGCGAGTCCCGAAAAATTGTCCCTGTGAGTACCGAAAAATGGTAGAATCCCTGCGAGTATCGAAAAATGGTAGAATCCGGCCGAGTTCCCGGAAATGGTAGAATCGGTGCGTGTCCCGAAAAACTGTCCCTCTGAGTACCGGAAAATGGTAGAATCCCTGCGAGTATCCAAAAATGGTAGAATCCGGCCGAGTTCCCGGAAATGGTAGAATCGGTGCGAGTCCGGAAAAACTGTCCCTGTGAGTACGGGAAAATGGTAGAATCCCTGTGAGTATCGAAAAATGGTAGAATCCGGCAGAGTTCCCGGAAATGGTAGAATCGGTGCGAGTCCCGAAAAACTGTCCCTGTGAGTACCGGAAAATGGTAGAATCCCTGCGAGTATCGAAAAATGGTAGAATCCGACCGAGTTCCCGAAAATGGTAGAATCGGTGCGAGTCCCGAAAAACTGTCCCTGTGAATACCGGAAAATGGTAGAATCCGTGCAAGTATCGAAAAATGGTAGAATCCGGCCGAGTTCCCGGAAATGGTAGAATCGGTGCGAGTCCCGAAAAACTGTCCCTGTGAGTACCGGAAAATGGTAGAATCCCTGCGAGTATCGAAAAATGGTAGAATCCGGCCGAGTTCCCGAAAATGGTAGAATCGGTGCGAGTCCTAAAAAACTGTCCCTGTGAGTACCGGAAAATGGTAGAATCCGTGCGAGTATCGAAAAATTGTAGAATCCGGCCGAGTTCCCGGAAATGGTAGAATCGGTGCGAGTCCCGAAAAACTGTCCCTGTGAGTACCGGAAAATGGTAGAATCCCTGCGAGTATCGAAAAATGGTAGAATCCGGCCGAGTTCCCGGAAATGGTAGAATCGGTGCGAGTCCCGAAAAACTGTCCCTGTGAGAACCGGAAAATGGTAGAGTCCCTGCGAGTATCGAAAAATGGTAGAATTCGGCAGAGTTCCCGGAAATGGTAGAATCGGTGCGAGTCCCGAAAAACTGTCCCTGTGAATACCGTAAAATGGTAGAATCCGTGCAAGTATCGAAAAATGGTAGAATCCGACCGAGTTCCCGGAATTGGTAGAATCGGTGCGAGTCCCGAAAAACTGTCCTTGTGAATACCGGAAAATGGTAGAATCCGTGCGAGTATCGAAAAATTGTAGAATCGGGCCGAGTTCCCGGAAATGGTAGAATCGGTGCGAGTCCCGAAAAACTGTCCCTGTGAGTACCGAAAAATGGTAGAATCCCTGCGAGTATCGAAAAATGGTAGAATCCGGCCGAGTTCCCGGAAATGGTAGAATCGGTGCGTGTCCCGAAAAACTGTCCCTCTGAGTACCGGAAAATGGTAGAATCCCTGCGAGTATCCAAAAATGGTAGAATCCGACCGAGTTCCCGGAAATGGTAGAATCGGTGCGAGTCCTAAAAAACTGTCCCTGTGAGTACCGGAAAATGGTAGAATCCGTGCGAGTATCGAAAAATGGTAGAATCCGGCAGAGTTCCCGGAAATGGTAGAATCGGTGCGAGTCCCGAAAAACTGTCTCTGTGAGTACCGGAAAATGGTAGAATCCCTACGAGTATCGAAAAATGGTAGAATCCGACCGAGTTCCCGAAAATGGTAGAATCGGTGCGAGTCCCGAAAAACTTTCCCTGTGAATACCGGAAAATGGTAGAATCCCTGCGAGTATCGAAAAATGGTAGAATCCGACCGAGTTCCCGGAATTGGTAGAATCGGTGCGAGTCCCGAAAAACTGTCCCTGTGAGTACCGGAAAATGGTAGAATCCCTGCGAGTATCGAAAAATGGTAGAATCCGGCCGAGTTCCCGGAAATGGTAGAATCGGTGCGAGTCCTAAAAAACTGTCCCTGTGAGTACCGAAAAATGGTAGAATCCCTGCGAGTATCGAAAAATGGTAGAATCCGGCCGAGTTCCCGGAAATGGTAGAATCGGTGCGTGTCCCGAAAAACTGTCCCTCTGAGTACCGGAAAATGGTAGAATCCCTGCGAGTATCGAAAAATGGTAGAATCCGGCCGAGTTCCCGGAAATGGTATATTCGGTGCGAGTCCGGAAAAACTGTCCCTGTGAGTACCGGAAAATAGTAGAATCCCTGTAAGTATCGAAAAATTGTAGAATCCGGCAGAGTTCCTGGAAATGGTAGAATCGGGGCGAGTCCCGAAAAACTGTCCCTGTGAGTACCGGAAAATGGTAGAATCCCTGCGAGTATCGAAATATGGTAGAATCCGGCAGAGTTCCCGGAAATGGTAGAATCGGTGCGAGTCCCGAAAAACTGTCCCTGTGAGTACCGAAAAATGGTAGAATCCCTGCGAGTATATAAAAATGGTAGAATCCGACCGAGTTCCCGAAAATGGTAGAATCGGTGCGAGTCCCGAAAAACTGTCCCTGTGAGTACCGAAAAATGGTAGAATCCCTGCGAGTATCGAAAAATGGTAGAATCCGGCCGAGTTCCCGAAAATGGTAGATTCGGTGCGAGTCCCGAAAAACTGTCTCTGTGAGTACCGGAAAATGGTAGAATCCCTGCGAGTATCGAAAAATGGTAGAATTCGGCAGAGTTCCCGGAAATGGTAGAATCGGTGCGAGTCCCGAAAAACTGTCCCTGTGAGTACCGGAAAATGGTAGAATCCCTACGAGTATCGAAAAATGGTAGAATCCGACCGAGTTCCCGAAAATGGTAGAATCGGTGCGAGTCCCTAAAAACTTTCCCTGTGAATACCGGAAAATGGTAGAATCCGTGCGAGTATCGAAAAATGGTAGAATCCGACCGAGTTCCCGGAATTGGTAGAATCGGTGCGAGTCCCGAAAAACTGTCCCTGTGAGTACCGGAAAATGGTAGAATCCCTACGAGTATCGAAAAATGGTAGAATCCGACCGAGTTCCCGAAAATGGTAGAATCGGTGCGAGTCCCGAAAAACTTTCCCTGTGAATACCGGAAAATGGTAGAATCCCTGCGAGTATCGAAAAATGGTAGAATCCGACCGAGTTCCCGAAAATGGTAGAATCGGTGCGAGTCCCGAAAAACTGTCCCTGTGAGTACCGGAAAATGGTAGAATCCCTGCGAGTATCGAAAAATGGTAGAATCCGGCCGAGTTCCCGGAAATGGTAGAATCGGTGCGTGTCCCGAAAAACTGTCCCTCTGAGTACCGGAAAATGGTAGAATCCCTGCGAGTATCGAAAAATGGTAGAATCCGGCCGAGTTCCCGGAAATGGTATATTCGGTGCGAGTCCGGAAAAACTGTCCCTCTGAGTACCGGAAAATGGTAGAATCCCTGTGAGTATCGAAAAATTGTAGAATCCGGCAGAGTTCCTGGAAATGGTAGAATCGGTGCGAGTCCCGAAAAACTGTCCCTGTGAGTACCGGAAAATGGTAGAATCCCTGCGAGTATCGAAAAATGGTAGAATCCGGCAGAGTTCCCGGAAATGGTAGAATCGGTGCGAGTCCCGAAAAACTGTCCCTGTGAGTACCGGAAAATGGTAGAATCCCTACGAGTATCGAAAAATGGTAGAATCCGACCGAGTTCCCGAAAATGGTAGAATCGGTGCGAGTCCCGAAAAACTTTCCCTGTGAATACCGGAAAATGGTAGAATCCGTGCGAGTATCGAAAAATGGTAGAATCCGACCGAGTTCCCGGAATTGGTAGAATCGGTGCGAGTCCCGAAAAACTGTCCCTGTGAGTACCGGAAAATGGTAGAATCCCTGCGAGTATCGAAAAATGGTAGAATCCGGCCGAGTTCCCGAAAATGGTAGAATCGGTGCGAGTCCCGAAAAACTGTCCTTGTGAATACCGGAAAATGGTAGAATCCGTGCGAGTATCGAAAAATTGTAGAATCCGGCCGAGTTCCCGGAAATGGTAGAATCGGTGCGAGTCCCGAAAAACTGTCCCTGTGAGTACCGGAAAATGGTAGAATCCCTGCGAGTATCGAAAAATGGTAGAATCCGGCAGAGTTCCCGGAAATGGTAGAATCGGTGCGAGTCCCGAAAAACTGTCCCTGTGAGTACCGGAAAATGGTAGAATCCCTACGAGTATCGAAAAATGGTAGAATCCGACCGAGTTCCCGAAAATGGTAGAATCGGTGCGAGTCCCGAAAAACTTTCCCTGTGAATACCGGAAAATGGTAGAATCCGTGCGAGTATCGAAAAATGGTAGAATCCGACCGAGTTCCCGAAAATGGTAGAATCGGTGCGAGTCCCGAAAAACTGTCCTTGTGAATACCGGAAAATGGTAGAATCCGTGCGAGTATCGAAAAATTGTAGAATCCGGCCGAGTTCCCGGAAATGGTAGAATCGGTGCGAGTCCCAAAAAACTGTCCCTGTGAGTACCGGAAAATGGTAGAATCCCTGCGAGTATCGAAAAATGGTAGAATCCGACCGAGTTCCCGAAAATGGTAGAATCGGTGCGAGTCCCGAAAAACTGTGCTTGTGAATACCGGAAAATGGTAGAATCCGTGCAAGTATCGAAAAATGGTAGAATCCGACCGAGTTCCCGGAATTGGTAGATTCGGTGCGAGTCCCGAAAAACTGTCCCTGTGAGTACCGGAAAATGGTAGAATCCCTGCGAGTATCGAAAAATGGTAGAATCCGGCCGAGTTCCCGAAAATGGTAGAATCGGTGCGAGTCCCGAGAAACTGTCCCTGTGAGTACCGGAAATGGTAGAATCGGTGCGAGTCCTGAAAAACTGTCCTTGTGAATACCGGAAAATGGTAGAATCCGTGCGAGTATCGAAAAATTGTAGAATCCGGCCGAGTTCCCGGAAATGGTAGAATCGGTGCGAGTCCCGAAAAACTTTCCTTGTGAATAACTGAAAATGGTAGAATCTGTGCGAGTATCGAAATATGGTAGAATCCGACCGAGTTCCCGGAAATGGTAGAATCGGTGGGAGTCCCGAAAAACTGTCCCTGTGAGTACCGGAAAATGGTAGAATCCCTGCGAGTATCGAAATATGGTAGAATCCGGCCGAGTTCCCGGAAATGGTAGAATCGGTGCGAGTCCCGATAAACTGTCCCTGTGAGTACCAGAAAATGGTAGAATGCGTGCGAGTATCGAAAAATTGTAGAATCCGGCCGAGTTCCCGGAAATGGTAGAATCGGTGGGAGTCCCGAAAAACTGTCCCTGTGAGTACCAGAAAATGGTAGAATCCCTACGAGTATCGAAAAATGATAGAATCCGGCCGAGTTCCCGGAAATGGTAGAATCGGTGCGAGTACCGCAAAACTGTCCCTGGGAGTACCGAAAAATGGTAGAATGCGTGCGAGCATCGAAAAATGGTAGAATCCGACCGAGTTCCCGGAAATGGTAGAATCGGTGGGAGTCCCGAAAAACTGTCCCTGTGAGTACCAGAAAATGGTAGAATCCGTGCGAGTATCGAAAAATTGTAGAATCCGGCCGAGTTCCCGGAAATGGTAGAATCGGTGCGAGTCCCGAAACACTGTCCCTGTGAGTACCGGAAAATGGTAGAATCCCTTGTGAATAACTGAAAATGGTAGAATCTGTGCGAGTATCGAAAAATGGTAGAATCCGGCCGAGTTCCCGGAAATGGTAGAATCGGTGCGAGTCCCGAAAAACTGTCCCTGTGAGTACCGGAAAATGGTAGAATCCCTGCGAGTATCGAAAAATGGTAGAATCCGACCGAGTTCCCGGAAATGGTAGAATCGGTGCGAGTCCTGAAAAACTGTCCCTGTGAGTACCGGAAAATGGTAGAATCCGTGCGAGTATCGAAAAATGGTAGAATCCGGCAGAGTTCCCGGAAATGGTAGAATCGGTGCGAGTCCCGAAAAACTGTCTCTGTGAGTACCGGATAATGGTAGAATCCCTACGAGTATCGAAAAATGGTAGAATCCGACCGAGTTCCCGAAAATGGTAGAATCGGTGCGAGTCCCGAAAAACTTTCCCTGTGAATACCGGAAAATGGTAGAATCCGTGCGAGTATCGAAAAATGGTAGAATTCGACCGAGTTCCCGGAATTGGTAGAATCGGTGCGAGTCCCGAAAAACTGTCCCTGTGAGTACCGGAAAATGGTAGAATCCCTGCGAGTATCGAAAAATGGTAGAATCCGGCCGAGTTCCCGGAAATGGTAGAATCGGTGCGAGTCCCGATAAACTGTCCCTGTGAGTACCAGAAAATGGTAGAATGCGTGCGAGTATCGAAAAATTGTAGAATCCGGCCGAGTTCCCGGAAATGGTAGAATCGGTGGGAGTCCCGAAAAACTGTCCCTGTGAGTACCAGAAAATGGTAGAATCCCTACGAGTATCGAAAAATGATAGAATCCGGCCGAGTTCCCGGAAATGGTAGAATCGGTGCGAGTACCGCAAAACTGTCCCTGGGAGTACCGAAAAATGGTAGAATGCGTGCGAGCATCGAAAAATGGTAGAATCCGACCGAGTTCCCGGAAATGGTAGAATCGGTGGGAGTCCCGAAAAACTGTCCCTGTGAGTACCAGAAAATGGTAGAATCCGTGCGAGTATCGAAAAATTGTAGAATCCGGCCGAGTTCCCGGAAATGGTAGAATCGGTGCGAGTCCCGAAACACTGTCCCTGTGAGTACCGGAAAATGGTAGAATCCCTTGTGAATAACTGAAAATGGTAGAATCTGTGCGAGTATCGAAAAATGGTAGAATCCGGCCGAGTTCCCGGAAATGGTAGAATCGGTGCGAGTCCCGAAAAACTGTCCCTGTGAGTACCGGAAAATGGTAGAATCCCTGCGAGTATCGAAAAATGGTAGAATCCGACCGAGTTCCCGGAAATGGTAGAATCGGTGCGAGTCCTGAAAAACTGTCCCTGTGAGTACCGGAAAATGGTAGAATCCGTGCGAGTATCGAAAAATGGTAGAATCCGGCAGAGTTCCCGGAAATGGTAGAATCGGTGCGAGTCCCGAAAAACTGTCTCTGTGAGTACCGGATAATGGTAGAATCCCTACGAGTATCGAAAAATGGTAGAATCCGACCGAGTTCCCGAAAATGGTAGAATCGGTGCGAGTCCCGAAAAACTTTCCCTGTGAATACCGGAAAATGGTAGAATCCGTGCGAGTATCGAAAAATGGTAGAATTCGACCGAGTTCCCGGAATTGGTAGAATCGGTGCGAGTCCCGAAAAACTGTCCCTGTGAGTACCGGAAAATGGTAGAATCCCTGCGAGTATCGAAAAATGGTAGAATCCGGCCGAGTTCCCGAAAATCGTAGAATCGGTGCGAGTCCCGAAAAAACTGTCCTTGTGAATACCGGAAAATGGTAGAATCCGTGCGAGTATCGAAAAATTGTAGAATCCGGCCGAGTTCCCGGAAATGGTAGAATCGGTGCGAGTCCCGAAAAACTGTCCCTGTGAGTACCGAAAAATGGTAGAATCCCTGCGAGTATCGAAAAATGGTAGAATCCGGCCGAGTTCCCGGAAATGGTAGAATCGGTGCGTGTCCTGAAAAACTGTCCCTCTGAGTACCGGAAAATGGTAGAATCCCTGCGAGTATCGAAAAATGGTAGAATCCGGCCGAGTTCCCGGAAATGGTAGAATCGGTGTGAGTCCGGAAAAACTGTCCCTGTGAGTACCGGAAAATGGTAGAATCCCTGTGAGTATCGAAAAATGGTAGAATCCGGCAGAGTTCCCGGAAATGGTAGAATCGGTGCGAGTCCCGAAAAACTGTCCCTGTGAGTACCGGAAAATGGTACAATCCCTGCGAATATCGAAAAATGGTAGAATCCGACCGAGTTCCCGAAAATGGTAGAATCGGTGCGAGTCCCGAAAAACTGTGCCTGTGAGTACCGGAAAATGGTAGAATCCCTGCGAGTATCGAAAAATGGTAGAATCCAGCCGAGTTCCCGGAAATGGTAGAATCGGTGCGAGTCCCGAAAAACTGTCCGTGTGAGTACCAGAAAATGGTAGAATGCGTGCGAGTATCGAAAAATTGTAGAATCCGGCCGAGTTCCCGAAAATGGTAGAATCGGTGGGAGTCCCGAAAAACTGTCCCTGTGAGTACCGGAAAATGGTAGAATCCCTGCGAGTATCGAAAAATGGTAGAATCCGACCGAGTTCCCGGAAATGGTAGAATCGGTGCGAGTCCTGAAAAACTGTCCCTGTGAGTACCGGAAAATGGTAGAATCCGTGCGAGTATCGAAAAATGGTAGAATCCGGCAGAGTTCCCGGAAATGGTAGAATCGGTGCGAGTCCCGAAAAACTGTCTCTGTGAGTACCGGATAATGGTAGAATCCCTACGAGTATCGAAAAATGGTAGAATCCGACCGAGTTCCCGAAAATGGTAGAATCGGTGCGAGTCCCGAAAAACATTCCCTGTGAATACCGGAAAATGGTAGAATCCGTGCGAGTATCGAAAAATGGTAGAATCCGACCGAGTTCCCGGAATTGGTAGAATCGGTGCGAGTCCCGAAAAACTGTCCCTGTGAGTACCGGAAAATGGTAGAATCCCTGCGAGTATCGAAAAATGGTAGAATCCGGCCGAGTTCCCGAAAATGGTAGAATCGGTGCGAGTCCCGAAAAACTGTCCTTGTGAATACCGGAAAATGGTAGAATCCGTGCGAGTATCGAAAAATTGTAGAATTCGGCCGAGTTCCCGGAAATGGTAGAATCGGTGCGAGTCCCGAAAAACTGTCCCTGTGAGTACCGAAAAATGGTAGAATCCCTGCGAGTATCGAAAAATGGTAGAATCCGGCCGAGTTCCCGGAAATGGTAGAATCGGTGCGAGTCCCGAAAAACTGTCCCTGTGAGTACCGAAAAATGGTAGAATCCCTGCGAGTATCGAAAAATGGTAGAATCCGGCCGAGTTCCCGGAAATGGTAGAATCGGTGCGAGTCCTGAAAAACTGTCCTTGTGAATAACTGAAAATGGTAGAATCTGTGCGAGTATCGAAAAATGGTAGAATCCGGCCGAGTTCCCGGAAATGGTAGAATCGGTGCGAGTCCCGAAAAACTGTCCCTGTGAGTACCGGAAAATGGTAGAATCCCTGCGAGTATCGAAAAATGGTAGAATCCGACCGAGTTCCCGAAAATGGTAGAATCGGTGCGAGTCCCGAAAAACTGTCCGTGTGAGTACCAGAAAATGGTAGAATGCGTGCGAGTATCGAAAAATTGTAGAATCCGGCCGAGTTCCCGAAAATGGTAGAATCGGTGGGAGTCCCGAAAAACTGTCCCTGTGAGTACCGGAAAATGGTAGAATCCCTGCGAGTATCGAAAAATGGTAGAATCCGACCGAGTTCCCGGAAATGGTAGAATCGGTGCGAGTCCTGAAAAACTGTCCCTGTGAGTACCGGAAAATGGTAGAATCCGTGCGAGTATCGAAAAATGGTAGAATCCGGCAGAGTTCCCGGAAATGGTAGAATCGGTGCGAGTCCCGAAAAACTGTCTCTGTGAGTACCGGATAATGGTAGAATCCCTACGAGTATCGAAAAATGGTAGAATCCGACCGAGTTCCCGAAAATGGTAGAATCGGTGCGAGTCCCGAAAAACTTTCCCTGTGAATACCGGAAAATGGTAGAATCCGTGCGAGTATCGAAAAATGGTAGAATCCGACCGAGTTCCCGGAATTGGTAGAATCGGTGCGAGTCCCGAAAAACTGTCCCTGTGAGTACCGGAAAATGGTAGAATCCCTGCGAGTATCGAAAAATGGTAGAATCCGGCCGAGTTCCCGAAAATGGTAGAATCGGTGCGAGTCCCGAAAAACTGTCCTTGTGAATACCGGAAAATGGTAGAATCCGTGCGAGTATCGAAAAATTGTAGAATCCGGCCGAGTTCCCGGAAATGGTAGAATCGGTGCGAGTCCCGAAAAACTGTCCCTGTGAGTACCGAAAAATGGTAGAATCCCTGCGAGTATCGAAAAATGGTAGAATCCGGCCGAGTTCCCGGAAATGGTAGAATCGGTGCGAGTCCCGAAAAACTGTCCCTGTGAGTACCGAAAAATGGTAGAATCCCTGCGAGTATCGAAAAATGGTAGAATCCGGCCGAGTTCCCGGAAATGGTAGAATCGGTGCGTGTCCCGAAAAACTGTCCCTGTGTGTACCGGAAAATGGTTGAATCCCTGCGAGTATCGAAAAATGGTAGAATCCGACCGAGTTCCCGAAAATGGTAGAATCGGTGCGAGTCCCGAAAAACTGTCCTTGTGAATACCGGAAAATGGTAGAATCCGTGCGAGTATCGAAAAATTGTAGAATCCGGCCGAGTTCCCGGAAATGCTAGAATCGGTGCGAGTCCCGAAAAACTGTCCCTCTGAGTACCGAAAAATGGTAGAATCCCTGCAAGCATCGAAAAATGGTAGAATCCGGCCGAGTTCCCGGAAATGGTAGAATCGGTGCGAGTCCTGAAAAACTGTCCTTGTGAATAACTGAAAATGGTAGAATCTGTGCGAGTATCGAAAAATGGTAGAATCCGGCCGAGTTCCCGGAAATGGTAGAATCGGTGCGAGTCCCGAAAAACTGTCCCTGTGAGTACCGAAAAATGGTAGAATCCCTGCGAGTATCGAAAAATGGTAGAATCCGACCGAGTTCCCGGAAATGGTAGAATCGGTGCGAGTCCCGAAAAACTGTCCCTGTGAGTACCGGAAAATGGTAGAATCCCTGCGAGTATCGAAATATGGTAGAATCCGGCCGAGTTCCCGGAAATGGTAGAATCGGTGCGAGTCCCGATAAACTGTCCCTGTGAGTACCAGAAAATGGTAGAATGCGTGCGAGTATCGAAAAATTGTAGAATCCGGCCGAGTTCCCGAAAATGGTAGAATCGGTGGGAGTCCCGAAAAACTGTCCCTGTGAGTACCAGAAAATGGTAGAATCCCTACGAGTATCGAAAAATGATAGAATCCGGCCGAGTTCCCGGAAATGGTAGAATCGGTGCGAGTACCGCAAAACTGTCCCTGGGAGTACCGAAAAATGGTAGAATGCGTGCGAGTATCGAAAAATGGTAGAATCCGACCGAGTTCCCGGAAATGGTAGAATCGGTGGGAGTCCCGAAAAACTGTCCCTGTGAGTACCAGAAAATGGTAGAATCCGTGCGAGTATCGAAAAATTGTAGAATCCGGCCGAGTTCCCGGAAATGGTAGAATCGGTGCGAGTCCCAAAACACTGTCCCTGTGAGTACCGGAAAAAGGTAGAATCCGTGCGAGTATCGAAAAATGGTAGAATCCGGGCGAGTTCCCGGAAATGGTAGAATCGGTGCGAGTACCGAAAAACTGTCCCTGTGAATACCGGAAAATGGTAGAATGCGTGCGAGTATCGAAAAATGGTAGAATCCGACCGAGTTCCCGGAAATGGTAGAATCGGTGGGAGTCCCGAAAAACTGTCCCTGTGAGTACCGGAAAATGGTAGAATCCCTGCTAGTATCGAAAAATGGTAGAATCCGGCCGAGTTCCCGGAAATGGTAGAATCGGTGGGAGTCCCGAAAAACTGTCCCTCTGAGTACCAGAAAATGGTAGAATCCGTGCGAGTATCGAAAAATTGTAGAATCCGGCTCAGTTCTCGGAAATGGTAGAATCGGTGGGAGTCCCGAAAAACTGTCCCTGTGAGTACCGGAAAATGGTAGAATCCCTGCGAGTATCGAAAAATGGTAGAATCCGGCCGAGTTCCCGGAAATGGTAGAATCGGTGCGTGTCCCGAAAAACTGTCCCTGTGAGTACCGGAAAATGGTAGAATCCCTGCGAGTATCGAAAAATGGTAGAATCCGACCGAGTTCCCGAAAATGGTAGAATCGGTGCGAGTCCCGAAAAACTGTCCTTGTGAATACCGGAAAATGGTAGAATCCGTGCGAGTATCGAAAAATTGTAGAATCCGGCCGAGTTCCCGGAAATGCTAGAATCGGTGCGAGTCCCGAAAAACTGTCCCTCTGAGTACCGAAAAATGGTAGAATCCCTGCGAGCATCGAAAAATGGTAGAATCCGGCCGAGTTCCCGGAAATGGTAGAATCGGTGCGAGTCCTGAAAAACTGTCCTTGTGAATAACTGAAAATGGTAGAATCTGTGCGAGTATCAAAAAATGGTAGAATCTGGCCGAGTTCCCGGAAATGGTAGAATCGGTGCGAGTCCCGAAAAACTGTCCCTGTGAGTACCGAAAAATGGTAGAATCCCTGCGAGTATCGAAAAATGGTAGAATCCGACCGAGTTCCCGGAAATGGTAGAATCGGTGCGAGTCCTGAAAAACTGTCCCTGTGAGTACCGGAAAATGGTAGAATCCGTGCGAGTATCGAAAAATGGTAGAATCCGGCAGAGTTCCCGGAAATGGTAGATTCGGTGCGAGTCCCGAAAAACTGTCCCTGTGAGTACCGGAAAATGGTAGAATCCCTGCGAGTATCGAAATATGGTAGAATCCGGCCGAGTTCCCGGAAATGGTAGAATCGGTGCGAGTCCCGATAAACTGTCCCTGTGAGTACCAGAAAATGGTAGAATGCGTGCGAATATCGAAAAATTGTAGAATCCGGCCGAGTTCCCGAAAATGGTAGAATCAGTGGGAGTCCCGAAAAACTGTCCCTGTGAGTACCAGAAAATGGTAGAATCCCTACGAGTATCGAAAAATGATAGAATCCGGCCGAGTTCCCGGAAATGGTAGAATCGGTGCGAGTACCGCAAAACTGTCCCTGGGAGTACCGAAAAATAGTAGAATGCGTGCGAGTATCGAAAAATGGTAGAATCCGACCGAGTTCCCGGAAATGGTAGAATCGGTGGGAGTCCCGAAAAACTGTCCCTGTGAGTACCAGAAAATGGTAGAATCCGTGCGAGTATCGAAAAATTGTAGAATCCGCCCGAGTTCCCGGAAATGGTAGAATCGGTGCGAGTCCCAAAACACTGTCCCTGTGAGTACCGGAAAAAGGTAGAATCCGTGCGAGTATCGAAAAATGGTAGAATCCGGGCGAGTTCCCGGAAATGGTAGAATCGGTGCGAGTACCGAAAAACTGTCCCTGTGAATACCGGAAAATGGTAGAATGCGTGCGAGTATCGAAAAATGGTAGAATCCGACCGAGTTCCCGGAAATGGTAGAATCGGTGGGAGTCCCGAAAAACTGTCCCTGTGAGTACCGGAAAATGGTAGAATCCCTGCGAGTATCGAAAAATGGTAGAATCCGGCCGAGTTCCCGGAAATGGTAGAATCGGTGCGAGTACCGCAAAACTGTCCCTGGGAGTTCCAAAAAATGGTAGAATGCGTGCGAGTATCGAAAAATGGTAGAATCCGACCGAGTTCCCGGAAATGGTAGAATCGGTGCGAGTCCCGAAAAACTGTCCCTGTGAGTACCGGAAAATGGTAGAATCCCTGCGAGTATCGAAAAATGGTAGAATCCGGCGAGTTCCCGGAAATGGTAGAATCGGTGCGAGTACCGCAAAACTGTCCCTGGGAGTACCAAAAAATGGTAGAATGCGTGCGAGTATCGAAAAATGGTAGAATCCGACCGAGTTCCCGGAAATGGTAGAATCGGTGGGAGTCCCGAAAAACTGTCCCTCTGAGTACCGGAAAATTGTAGAATCCCTGCAAGTATCGAAAAATGGTAGAATCCGGCCGAGTTCCAGGAAATGGTAGAATCGGTGGGAGTGCCGAAAAACTGTCCCTGTTAGTACCGGAAAATGGTAGAATCACTGCGAGTATCGAAAAATGGTAGAATCCGGCCGAGTTCCCGGAAATGGCAGAATCGGTGCGAGTACCGCAAAACTGTCCCTGGGAGTACCGGAAAATGGTAGAATGCGTGCGAGTATCGAAAAATGGTAGAATCCGCCCGAGTTCCCGGAAATGGTAGAATCGGGGCGAGTCCCGAAAAACTGTCCCTGTGAATACCGAAAAATGGTAGAGTCCGTGCGAGTATCGAAATATGGTAGAATCCGACCGAGTTCCCGGAAATGGTAGAATCGGTGCGAGTCCCGAAAAACTGTCCCTGTGAGTACCGGAAAATGGTAGAATCCCTGCGAGTATCGAAATATGGTAGAATCCGGCCGAGTTCCCGGAAATGGTAGAATCGGTGCGAGTCCCGATAAACTGTCCCTGTGAGTACCAGAAAATGGTAGAATGCGTGCGAGTATCGAAAAATTGTAGAATCCGGCCGAGTTCCCGGAAATGGTAGAATCGGTGGGAGTCCCGAAAAACTGTCCCTGTGAGTACCAGAAAATGGTAGAATCCCTGCGAGTATCGAAAAATGGTAGAATCCGGCCGAGTTCCCGGAAATGGTAGAATCGGTGCGAGTACCGCAAAACTGTCCCTGGGAGTTCCAAAAAATGGTAGAATGCGTGCGAGTATCGAAAAATGGTAGAATCCGACCGAGTTCCCGGAAATAGTAGAATCGGTGGGAGTCCCGAAAAACTGTCCCTGTGAGTACCAGAAAATGGTAGAATCCCTGCGAGTATCGAAAAATTGTAGAATCCGGCCGAGTTCCCGGAAATGGTAGAATCGGTGCGAGTCCCAAAACACTGTCCCTGTGAGTACCGGAAAAAGGTAGAATCCGTGCGAGTATCGAAAAATGGTAGAATCCGGGCGAGTTCCCGGAAATGGTAGAATCGGTGCGAGTACCGAAAAACTGTCCCTGTGAATACCGGAAAATGGTAGAATGCGTGCGAGTATCGAAAAATGGTAGAATCCGACCGAGTTCCCGGAAATGGTAGAATCGGTGGGAGTCCCGAAAAACTGTCCCTGTGAGTACCGGAAAATGGTAGAATCCCTGCTAGTATCGAAAAATGGTAGAATCCGGCCGAGTTCCCGGAAATGGTAGAATCGGTGGGAGTCCCGAAAAACTGTCCCTCTGAGTACCAGAAAATGGTAGAATCCGTGCGAGTATCGAAAAATTGTAGAATCCGGCCCAGTTCTCGGAAATGGTAGAATCGGTGGGAGTCCCGAAAAACTGTCCCTGTGAGTACCGGAAAATGGTAGAATCCCTGCGAGTATCGAAAAATGGTAGAATCCGGCCGAGTTCCCGGAAATGGTAGAATCGGTGCGAGTACCGCAAAACTGTCCCTGGGAGTTCCAAAAAATGGTAGAATGCGTGCGAGTATCGAAAAATGGTAGAATCCGACCGAGTTCCCGGAAATGGTAGAATCGGTGCGAGTCCCGAAAAACTGTCCCTGTGAGTACCGGAAAATGGTAGAATCCCTGCGAGTATCGAAAAATGGTAGAATCCGGCGAGTTCCCGGAAATGGTAGAATCGGTGCGAGTACCGCAAAACTGTCCCTGGGAGTACCAAAAAATGGTAGAATGCGTGCGAGTATCGAAAAATGGTAGAATCCGACCGAGTTCCCGGAAATGGTAGAATCGGTGGGAGTCCCGAAAAACTGTCCCTCTGAGTACCGGAAAATTGTAGAATCCCTGCAAGTATCGAAAAATGGTAGAATCCGGCCGAGTTCCAGGAAATGGTAGAATCGGTGGGAGTGCCGAAAAACTGTCCCTGTTAGTACCGGAAAATGGTAGAATCACTGCGAGTATCGAAAAATGGTAGAATCCGGCCGAGTTCCCGGAAATGGCAGAATCGGTGCGAGTACCGCAAAACTGTCCCTGGGAGTACCGGAAAATGGTAGAATGCGTGCGAGTATCGAAAAATGGTAGAATCCGCCCGAGTTCCCGGAAATGGTAGAATCGGGGCGAGTCCCGAAAAACTGTCCCTGTGAATACCGAAAAATGGTAGAGTCCGTGCGAGTATCGAAATATGGTAGAATCCGACCGAGTTCCCGGAAATGGTAGAATCGGTGCGAGTCCCGAAAAACTGTCCCTGTGAGTACCGGAAAATGGTAGAATCCCTGCGAGTATCGAAATATGGTAGAATCCGGCCGAGTTCCCGGAAATGGTAGAATCGGTGCGAGTCCCGATAAACTGTCCCTGTGAGTACCAGAAAATGGTAGAATGCGTGCGAGTATCGAAAAATTGTAGAATCCGGCCGAGTTCCCGGAAATGGTAGAATCGGTGGGAGTCCCGAAAAACTGTCCCTGTGAGTACCAGAAAATGGTAGAATGCGTGCGAGTATCGAAAAATGGTAGAATCCGGCCGAGTTCCCGGAAATGGTAGAATCGGTGCGAGTACCGCAAAACTGTCCCTGGGAGTTCCAAAAAATGGTAGAATGCGTGCGAGTATCGAAAAATGGTAGAATCCGACCGAGTTCCCGGAAATGGTAGAATCGGTGGGAGTCCCGAAAAACTGTCCCTGTGAGTACCAGAAAATGGTAGAATCCCTGCGAGTATCGAAAAATTGTAGAATCCGGCCGAGTTCCCGGAAATGGTAGAATCGGTGCGAGTCCCAAAACACTGTCCCTGTGAGTACCGGAAAAAGGTAGAATCCGTGCGAGTATCGAAAAATGGTAGAATCCGGGCGAGTTCCCGGAAATGGTAGAATCGGTGCGAGTACCGAAAAACTGTCCCTGTGAATACCGGAAAATGGTAGAATGCGTGCGAGTATCGAAAAATGGTAGAATCCGACCGAGTTCCCGGAAATGGTAGAATCGGTGGGAGTCCCGAAAAACTGTCCCTGTGAGTACCGGAAAATGGTAGAATCCCTGCTAGTATCGAAAAATGGTAGAATCCGGCCGAGTTCCCGGAAATGGTAGAATCGGTGGGAGTCCCGAAAAACTGTCCCTCTGAGTACCAGAAAATGGTAGAATCCGTGCGAGTATCGAAAAATTGTAGAATCCGGCTCAGTTCTCGGAAATGGTAGAATCGGTGGGAGTCCCGAAAAACTGTCCCTGTGAGTACCGGAAAATGGTAGAATCCCTGCGAGTATCGAAAAATGGTAGAATCCGGCCGAGTTCCCGGAAATGGTAGAATCGGTGCGTGTCCCGAAAAACTGTCCCTGTGAGTACCGGAAAATGGTAGAATCCCTGCGAGTATCGAAAAATGGTAGAATCCGACCGAGTTCCCGAAAATGGTAGAATCGGTGCGAGTCCCGAAAAACTGTCCTTGTGAATACCGGAAAATGGTAGAATCCGTGCGAGTATCGAAAAATTGTAGAATCCGGCCGAGTTCCCGGAAATGCTAGAATCGGTGCGAGTCCCGAAAAACTGTCCCTCTGAGTACCGAAAAATGGTAGAATCCCTGCGAGCATCGAAAAATGGTAGAATCCGGCCGAGTTCCCGGAAATGGTAGAATCGGTGCGAGTCCTGAAAAACTGTCCTTGTGAATAACTGAAAATGGTAGAATCTGTGCGAGTATCAAAAAATGGTAGAATCTGGCCGAGTTCCCGGAAATGGTAGAATCGGTGCGAGTCCCGAAAAACTGTCCCTGTGAGTACCGAAAAATGGTAGAATCCCTGCGAGTATCGAAAAATGGTAGAATCCGACCGAGTTCCCGGAAATGGTAGAATCGGTGCGAGTCCTGAAAAACTGTCCCTGTGAGTACCGGAAAATGGTAGAATCCGTGCGAGTATCGAAAAATGGTAGAATCCGGCAGAGTTCCCGGAAATGGTAGATTCGGTGCGAGTCCCGAAAAACTGTCCCTGTGAGTACCGGAAAATGGTAGAATCCCTGCGAGTATCGAAATATGGTAGAATCCGGCCGAGTTCCCGGAAATGGTAGAATCGGTGCGAGTCCCGATAAACTGTCCCTGTGAGTACCAGAAAATGGTAGAATGCGTGCGAGTATCGAAAAATTGTAGAATCCGGCCGAGTTCCCGAAAATGGTAGAATCGGTGGGAGTCCCGAAAAACTGTCCCTGTGAGTACCAGAAAATGGTAGAATCCCTACGAGTATCGAAAAATGATAGAATCCGGCCGAGTTCCCGGAAATGGTAGAATCGGTGCGAGTACCGCAAAACTGTCCCTGGGAGTACCGAAAAATAGTAGAATGCGTGCGAGTATCGAAAAATGGTAGAATCCGACCGAGTTCCCGGAAATGGTAGAATCGGTGGGAGTCCCGAAAAACTGTCCCTGTGAGTACCAGAAAATGGTAGAATCCGTGCGAGTATCGAAAAATTGTAGAATCCGCCCGAGTTCCCGGAAATGGTAGAATCGGTGCGAGTCCCAAAACACTGTCCCTGTGAGTACCGGAAAAAGGTAGAATCCGTGCGAGTATCGAAAAATGGTAGAATCCGGGCGAGTTCCCGGAAATGGTAGAATCGGTGCGAGTACCGAAAAACTGTCCCTGTGAATACCGGAAAATGGTAGAATGCGTGCGAGTATCGAAAAATGGTAGAATCCGACCGAGTTCCCGGAAATGGTAGAATCGGTGGGAGTCCCGAAAAACTGTCCCTGTGAGTACCGGAAAATGGTAGAATCCCTGCGAGTATCGAAAAATGGTAGAATCCGGCCGAGTTCCCGGAAATGGTAGAATCGGTGCGAGTACCGCAAAACTGTCCCTGGGAGTTCCAAAAAATGGTAGAATGCGTGCGAGTATCGAAAAATGGTAGAATCCGACCGAGTTCCCGGAAATGGTAGAATCGGTGCGAGTCCCGAAAAACTGTCCCTGTGAGTACCGGAAAATGGTAGAATCCCTGCGAGTATCGAAAAATGGTAGAATCCGGCGAGTTCCCGGAAATGGTAGAATCGGTGCGAGTACCGCAAAACTGTCCCTGGGAGTACCAAAAAATGGTAGAATGCGTGCGAGTATCGAAAAATGGTAGAATCCGACCGAGTTCCCGGAAATGGTAGAATCGGTGGGAGTCCCGAAAAACTGTCCCTCTGAGTACCGGAAAATTAGAATCCCTGCAAGTATCGAAAAATGGTAGAATCCGGCCGAGTTCCAGGAAATGGTAGAATCGGTGGGAGTGCCGAAAAACTGTCCCTGTTAGTACCGGAAAATGGTAGAATCACTGCGAGTATCGAAAAATGGTAGAATCCGGCCGAGTTCCCGGAAATGGCAGAATCGGTGCGAGTACCGCAAAACTGTCCCTGGGAGTACCGGAAAATGGTAGAATGCGTGCGAGTATCGAAAAATGGTAGAATCCGCCCGAGTTCCCGGAAATGGTAGAATCGGGGCGAGTCCCGAAAAACTGTCCCTGTGAATACCGAAAAATGGTAGAGTCCGTGCGAGTATCGAAATATGGTAGAATCCGACCGAGTTCCCGGAAATGGTAGAATCGGTGCGAGTCCCGAAAAACTGTCCCTGTGAGTACCGGAAAATGGTAGAATCCCTGCGAGTATCGAAATATGGGAGAATCCGGCCGAGTTCCCGGAAATGGTAGAATCGGTGCGAGTCCCGATAAACTGTCCCTGTGAGTACCAGAAAATGGTAGAATGCGTGCGAGTATCGAAAAATTGTAGAATCCGGCCGAGTTCCCGGAAATGGTAGAATCGGTGGGAGTCCCGAAAAACTGTCCCTGTGAGTACCAGAAAATGGTAGAATCCCTGCGAGTATCGAAAAATGGTAGAATCCGGCCGAGTTCCCGGAAATGGTAGAATCGGTGCGAGTACCGCAAAACTGTCCCTGGGAGTTCCAAAAAATGGTAGAATGCGTGCGAGTATCGAAAAATGGTAGAATCCGACCGAGTTCCCGGAAATGGTAGAATCGGTGGGAGTCCCGAAAAACTGTCCCTGTGAGTACCAGAAAATGGTAGAATCCCTGCGAGTATCGAAAAATTGTAGAATCCGGCCGAGTTCCCGGAAATGGTAGAATCGGTGCGAGTCCCAAAACACTGTCCCTGTGAGTACCGGAAAAAGGTAGAATCCGTGCGAGTATCGAAAAATGGTAGAATCCGGGCGAGTTCCCGGAAATGGTAGAATCGGTGCGAGTACCGAAAAACTGTCCCTGTGAATACCGGAAAATGGTAGAATGCGTGCGAGTATCGAAAAATGGTAGAATCCGACCGAGTTCCCGGAAATGGTAGAATCGGTGGGAGTCCCGAAAAACTGTCCCTGTGAGTACCGGAAAATGGTAGAATCCCTGCTAGTATCGAAAAATGGTAGAATCCGGCCGAGTTCCCGGAAATGGTAGAATCGGTGGGAGTCCCGAAAAACTGTCCCTCTGAGTACCAGAAAATGGTAGAATCCGTGCGAGTATCGAAAAATTGTAGAATCCGGCCCAGTTCTCGGAAATGGTAGAATCGGTGGGAGTCCCGAAAAACTGTCCCTGTGAGTACCGGAAAATGGTAGAATCCCTGCGAGTATCGAAAAATGGTAGAATCCGGCCGAGTTCCCGGAAATGGTAGAATCGGTGCGAGTACCGCAAAACTGTCCCTGGGAGTTCCAAAAAATGGTAGAATGCGTGCGAGTATCGAAAAATGGTAGAATCCGACCGAGTTCCCGGAAATGGTAGAATCGGTGCGAGTCCCGAAAAACTGTCCCTGTGAGTACCGGAAAATGGTAGAATCCCTGCGAGTATCGAAAAATGGTAGAATCCGGCGAGTTCCCGGAAATGGTAGAATCGGTGCGAGTACCGCAAAACTGTCCCTGGGAGTACCAAAAAATGGTAGAATGCGTGCGAGTATCGAAAAATGGTAGAATCCGACCGAGTTCCCGGAAATGGTAGAATCGGTGGGAGTCCCGAAAAACTGTCCCTCTGAGTACCGGAAAATTGTAGAATCCCTGCAAGTATCGAAAAATGGTAGAATCCGGCCGAGTTCCAGGAAATGGTAGAATCGGTGGGAGTGCCGAAAAACTGTCCCTGTTAGTACCGGAAAATGGTAGAATCACTGCGAGTATCGAAAAATGGTAGAATCCGGCCGAGTTCCCGGAAATGGCAGAATCGGTGCGAGTACCGCAAAACTGTCCCTGGGAGTACCGGAAAATGGTAGAATGCGTGCGAGTATCGAAAAATGGTAGAATCCGCCCGAGTTCCCGGAAATGGTAGAATCGGGGCGAGTCCCGAAAAACTGTCCCTGTGAATACCGAAAAATGGTAGAGTCCGTGCGAGTATCGAAATATGGTAGAATCCGACCGAGTTCCCGGAAATGGTAGAATCGGTGCGAGTCCCGAAAAACTGTCCCTGTGAGTACCGGAAAATGGTAGAATCCCTGCGAGTATCGAAATATGGGAGAATCCGGCCGAGTTCCCGGAAATGGTAGAATCGGTGCGAGTCCCGATAAACTGTCCCTGTGAGTACCAGAAAATGGTAGAATGCGTGCGAGTATCGAAAAATTGTAGAATCCGGCCGAGTTCCCGGAAATGGTAGAATCGGTGGGAGTCCCGAAAAACTGTCCCTGTGAGTACCAGAAAATGGTAGAATCCCTGCGAGTATCGAAAAATGGTAGAATCC
Source organism: Vitis vinifera (assembly GCF_030704535.1). Taxonomy (NCBI): domain Eukaryota; kingdom Viridiplantae; phylum Streptophyta; class Magnoliopsida; order Vitales; family Vitaceae; genus Vitis; species Vitis vinifera. Next base: position 12,730,102 of record NC_081820.1, read on the forward strand.
GGCCGAGTTCCCGGAAATGGTAGAATCGGTGCGAGTACCGCAAAACTGTCCCTGGGAGTTCCAAAAAATGGTAGAATGCGTGCGAGTATCGAAAAATGGTAGAATCCGACCGAGTTCCCGGAAATGGTAGAATCGGTGGGAGTCCCGAAAAACTGTCCCTGTGAGTACCAGAAAATGGTAGAATCCCTGCGAGTATCGAAAAATTGTAGAATCCGGCCGAGTTCCCGGAAATGGTAGAATCGGTGCGAGTCCCAAAACACTGTCCCTGTGAGTACCGGAAAAAGGTAGAATCCGTGCGAGTATCGAAAAATGGTAGAATCCGGGCGAGTTCCCGGAAATGGTAGAATCGGTGCGAGTACCGAAAAACTGTCCCTGTGAATACCGGAAAATGGTAGAATGCGTGCGAGTATCGAAAAATGGTAGAATCCGACCGAGTTCCCGGAAATGGTAGAATCGGTGGGAGTCCCGAAAAACTGTCCCTGTGAGTACCGGAAAATGGTAGAATCCCTGCTAGTATCGAAAAATGGTAGAATCCGGCCGAGTTCCCGGAAATGGTAGAATCGGTGGGAGTCCCGAAAAACTGTCCCTCTGAGTACCAGAAAATGGTAGAATCCGTGCGAGTATCGAAAAATTGTAGAATCCGGCCCAGTTCTCGGAAATGGTAGAATCGGTGGGAGTCCCGAAAAACTGTCCCTGTGAGTACCGGAAAATGGTAGAATCCCTGCGAGTATCGAAAAATGGTAGAATCCGGCCGAGTTCCCGGAAATGGTAGAATCGGTGCGAGTACCGCAAAACTGTCCCTGGGAGTTCCAAAAAATGGTAGAATGCGTGCGAGTATCGAAAAATGGTAGAATCCGACCGAGTTCCCGGAAATGGTAGAATCGGTGCGAGTCCCGAAAAACTGTCCCTGTGAGTACCGGAAAATGGTAGAATCCCTGCGAGTATCGAAAAATGGTAGAATCCGGCGAGTTCCCGGAAATGGTAGAATCGGTGCGAGTACCGCAAAACTGTCCCTGGGAGTACCAAAAAATGGTAGAATGCGTGCGAGTATCGAAAAATGGTAGAATCCGACCGAGTTCCCGGAAATGGTAGAATCGGTGGGAGTCCCGAAAAACTGTCCCTCTGAGTACCGGAAAATTGTAGAATCCCTGCAAGTATCGAAAAATGGTAGAATCCGGCCGAGTTCCAGGAAATGGTAGAATCGGTGGGAGTGCCGAAAAACTGTCCCTGTTAGTACCGGAAAATGGTAGAATCACTGCGAGTATCGAAAAATGGTAGAATCCGGCCGAGTTCCCGGAAATGGCAGAATCGGTGCGAGTACCGCAAAACTGTCCCTGGGAGTACCGGAAAATGGTAGAATGCGTGCGAGTATCGAAAAATGGTAGAATCCGCCCGAGTTCCCGGAAATGGTAGAATCGGGGCGAGTCCCGAAAAACTGTCCCTGTGAATACCGAAAAATGGTAGAGTCCGTGCGAGTATCGAAATATGGTAGAATCCGACCGAGTTCCCGGAAATGGTAGAATCGGTGCGAGTCCCGAAAAACTGTCCCTGTGAGTACCGGAAAATGGTAGAATCCCTGCGAGTATCGAAAAATGGTAGAATCCGGCCGAGTTCCCGGAAATGGTAGAATCGGTGCGAGTACCGCAAAACTGTCCCTGGGAGTACCAAAAAATGGTAGAATGCGTGCGAGTATCGAAAAATGGTAGAATCCGACCGAGTTCCCGGAAATGGTAGAATCGGTGCGAGTCCTGAAAAACTGTCCCTGTGAGTACCGGAAAATGGTAGAATCCCTGCGAGTATCGAAAAATGGTAGAATCCGGCCGGGTTCCAGGAAATTGTAGAATCGGTGGGAGTCCCGAAAAACTGTCCCTGTTAGTACCGGAAAATGGTAGAATCACTGCGAGTATCGAAAAATGGTAGAATCCGGCCGAGTTCCCGGAAATGGCAGAATCGGTGCGAGTACCGCAAAACTGTCCCTGGGAGTACCGGAAAATGGTAGAATGCGTGCGAGTATCGAAAAATTGTAGAATCCGGCCAAGTTCCCGGAAATGGTAGAATCGGTGGGAGTCCCGAAAAACTGTCCCTGTGAGTACCGGAAAATGGTAGAATCCGTGCGAGTATCGAAAAATGGTAGAATCCGGGCGAGTTCCCGGAAATGGTAGAATCGGTGGGAGTCCCGAAAAACTGTCCCTGTGAATACCCGAAAATGGTAGAATGCGTGCGAGTATCGAAAAATTGTAGAATCCTGCAGAGTTCCCGGAAATGGTAGAATCGGTGCGAGTACCGCAAAACTGTCCCTGGGAGTACCGGAAAATGGTAGAATGCGTGCGAGTATCGAAAAATTGTAGAATCCGGCCGAGTTCCCGAAAATGGTAGAATCGGTGGGAGTCTCGAAAAACTGTCCCTGTTAGTACCGGAAAATGGTAGAATCACTGCGAGTATCGAAAAATGGTAGAATCCGGCCGAGTTCCCGGAAATGGTAGAATCGGTGCGAGTACCGCAAAACTGTCCCTGTGAGTACCAGAATATGCTAGAATCCGTGCGAGTATCTAAAAATGGTAGAATCCGGCCGAGTTCCCGAAAATGGTAGAATCGGTGCGAGTACCGCAAAACAGTCCCTGGGAGTACCCGAAAATGGTAGAATGCGTGCGAGTATCGAAAAATTGTAGAATCCGACCGAGTTCCCGGAAATGGTAGAATCGGTGCGAGTACCGCAAAACTGTCCCTGGGAGTACCGAAAAATGGTAGAATGCGTGCGAGTATCGAAAAATGGTAGAATTCGACCGAGTTCCCGGAAATGCTAGAATCGGTGGGAGTCCCGAAAAACTGTCCCTGTGAGTACCAGAAAATGGTAGAATCTGTGCGAGTATCGAAAAATTGTAGAATCTGGCCGAGTTCCCGGAAATGGTAGAATCGGTGCGAGTCCCGAAAAACTGTCCCTGTGAGTACCGGAAAATGGTAGAATCCGTGCGAGTATCGAAAAATGGTAGAATCCGGGCGAGTTCCCGGAAATGGTAGAATCGGTGCGAGTACCGAAAAACTGTCCCTGTGAGTACCGGAAAATGGTAGAATGCGTGCGAGTATCGAAAAATGGTAGAATCCGACCGAGTTCCTGGAAATGGTAGAATCGGTGCGAGTCCCGAAAAACTGTCCCTGTGAGTACCGGAAAATGGTAGAATCCCTGCGAGTATCGAAAAATGGTAGAATCCGGCCGAGTTCCCGGAAATGGTAGAATCGGTGCGAGTACCGCAAAACTGTCCCTGGGAGTACCGAAAAATGGTAGAATGCGTGCGAGTATCGAAAAATGGTTGAATCCGACCGAGTTCCCGGAAATGGTAGAATCGGTGGGAGTCCCGAAAAACTGTCCCTGTGAGTACCAGAAAATGGTAGAATCCGTGCGAGTATCGAAAAATTGTCGAATCCGGCCGAGTTCCCGGAAATGTTAGAATCGGTGCGAGTCCCGAAAAACTGTCCTTGTGAGTACCAGAAAATGGTAGAATCCCTACGAGTATCGAAAAATGGTAGAATCCGGGCAAGTTCCCGGAAATGGTAGAATCGGTGCGAGTACCGAAAAACGGTCCCTGTGAGTACCAGAAAATGGTAGAATGCGTGCGAGTATCGAAAAATGGTAGAATCCGACCGAGTTCCCGGAAATGGTAGAATCGGTGCGAGTCCCGAAAAACTTTCCCTATGAGTACCGAAAAATGGTAGAATGCGTGCGAGTATCGAAAAATGGTAGAATCCGGCCGAGTTCCCGGAAATGGTAGAATCGGTGCGAGTCCCAAAACACTGTCCCTGTGAGTACCCGAAAATGGTAGAATGCGTGCGAGTATCGAAAAATTGTAGAATCCGGCAGAGTTCCCGGAAATGGTAGAATCGGTGCGAGTACCGAAAAACTGTCCCTGTGAGTACCGGAAAATGGTAGAATGCGTGCGAGTATCGAAAAATGGTAGAATCCGACCGAGTTCCCGGAAATGGTAGAATCGGTGCGAGTCCCGAAAAACTGTCCCTGTGAGTACCGGAAAATGGTAGAATCACTGCGAGTATCGAAAAATGGTAGAATCCGGCCGAGTTCCCGGAAATGGTAGAATCGGTGCGAGTACCGCAAAACTGTCCCTGGGAGTACCGGAAAATGGTAGAATGCGTGCAAGTATCGAAAAATGGTAGAATCCGACCGAGTTCCCGGAAATGGTAGAATCGGTGCGAGTCCCGAAAAACTGTCCCTGTGAATACCGGAAAATGGTAGAGTCCGTGCGAGTATCGAAATATGGTAGAATCCGACCGAGTTCCCGGAAATGGTAGAATCGGTGCGAGTACCGCAAAACTGTCCCTGTGAGTACCGGAAAATGGTAGAATGCGTGCGAGTATCGAAAAATGGTAGAATCCGACCGAGTTCCCGGAAATGGTAGAATCGGTGCGAGTCCCGAAAAACTGTCCCTGTGAGTACCGGAAAATGGTAGAATCCCTGCGAGTATCGAAAAATGGTAGAATCCGGCCGAGTTCCCGGAAATGGTAGAATCGGTGCGAGTACCGCAAAACTGTCCCTGGGAGTACCGAAAAATGGTAGAATGCGTGCGAGTATCGAAAAATGGTAGAATCCGACCGAGTTCCCGGAAATGGTAGAATCGGTGCGAGTCCCGAAAAACTGTCCCTGTGAATACCCGAAAATGGTAGAATGCGTGCGAGTATCGAAAAATTGTAGAATCCTGCAGAGTTCCCGGAAATGGTAGAATCGGTGCGAGTACCGCAAAACTGTCCCTGGGAGTACCGGAAAATGGTAGAATGCGTGCGAGTATCGAAAAATTGTATAATCCGGCCGAGTTCCCGAAAATGGTAGAATCGGTGGGAGTCTCGAAAAACTGTCCCTGTTAGTACCGGAAAATGGTAGAATCACTGCGAGTATCGAAAAATGGTAGAATCCGGCCGAGTTCCCGGAAATGGTAGAATCGGTGCGAGTACCGCAAAACTGTCCCTGGGAGTACCGGAAAATGGTAGAATGCGTGCGAGTATCGAAAAATTGTAGAATCCGGCCGAGTTCCCGAAAATGGTAGAATCGGTGGGAGTCTCGAAAAACTGTCCCTGTTAGTACCGGAAAATGGTAGAATCACTGCGAGTATCGAAAAATGGTAGAATCCGGCCGAGTTCCCGGAAATGGTAGAATCGGTGCGAGTACCGCAAAACTGTCCCTGTGAGTACCAGAATATGCTAGAATCCGTGCGAGTATCTAAAAATGGTAGAATCCGGCCGAGTTCCCGAAAATGGTAGAATCGGTGCGAGTACCGCAAAACAGTCCCTGGGAGTACCCGAAAATGGTAGAATGCGTGCGAGTATCGAAAAATTGTAGAATCCGACCGAGTTCTCGGAAATGGTAGAATCGGTGCGAGTACCGCAAAACTGTCCCTGGGAGTACCGAAAAATGGTAGAATGCGTGCGAGTATCGAAAAATGGTAGAATTCGACCGAGTTCCCGGAAATGGTAGAATCGGTGGGAGTCCCGAAAAACTGTCCCTGTGAGTACCAGAAAATGGTAGAATCTGTGCGAGTATCGAAAAATTGTAGAATCTGGCCGAGTTCCCGGAAATGGTAGAATCGGTGCGAGTCCCGAAAAACTGTCCCTGTGAGTACCGGAAAATGGTAGAATCCGTGCGAGTATCGAAAAATGGTAGAATCCGGGCGAGTTCCCGGAAATGGTAGAATCGGTGCGAGTACCGAAAAACTGTCCCTGTGAGTACCGAAAAATGGTAGAATGCGTGCGAGTATCGAAAAATGGTAGAATCCGACCGAGTTCCTGGAAATGGTAGAATCGGTGCGAGTCCCGAAAAACTGTCCCTGTGAGTACCGGAAAATGGTAGAATCCCTGCGAGTATCGAAAAATGGTAGAATCCGGCCGAGTTCCCGGAAATGGTAGAATCGGTGCGAGTACCGCAAAACTGTCCCTGGGAGTACCGAAAAATGGTAGAATGCGTGCGAGTATCGAAAAATGGTTGAATCCGACCGAGTTCCCGGAAATGGTAGAATCGGTGGGAGTCCCGAAAAACTGTCCCTGTGAGTACCAGAAAATGGTAGAATCCGTGCGAGTATCGAAAAATTGTCGAATCCGGCCGAGTTCCCGGAAATGTTAGAATCGGTGCGAGTCCCGAAAAACTGTCCTTGTGAGTACCAGAAAATGGTAGAATCCCTACGAGTATCGAAAAATGGTAGAATCCGGGCAAGTTCCCGGAAATGGTAGAATCGGTGCGAGTACCGAAAAACTGTCCCTGTGAGTACCAGAAAATGGTAGAATGCGTGCGAGTATCGAAAAATGGTAGAATCCGACCGAGTTCCCGGAAATGGTAGAATCGGTGCGAGTCCCGAAAAACTTTCCCTATGAGTACCGAAAAATGGTAGAATGCGTGCGAGTATCGAAAAATGGTAGAATCCGGCCGAGTTCCCGGAAATGGTAGAATCGGTGCGAGTCCCAAAACACTGTCCCTGTGAGTACCCGAAAATGGTAGAATGCGTGCGAGTATCGAAAAATTGTAGAATCCGGCAGAGTTCCCGGAAATGGTAGAATCGGTGCGAGTACCGAAAAACTGTCCCTGTGAGTACCGGAAAATGGTAGAATGCGTGCGAGTATCGAAAAATGGTAGAATCCGACCGAGTTCCCGGAAATGGTAGAATCGGTGCGAGTCCCGAAAAACTGTCCCTGTGAGTACCGGAAAATGGTAGAATGCGTGCGAGTATCGAAAAATGGTAGAATCCGACCGAGTTCCCGGAAATGGTAGAATCGGTGCGAGTACCGCAAAACTGTCCCTGTGAGTACCGGAAAATGGTAGAATGCGTGCGAGTATCGAAAAATGGTAGAATCCGACCGAGTTCCCGGAAATGGTAGAATCGGTGCGAGTCCCGAAAAACTGTCCCTGTGAGTACCGGAAAATGGTAGAATCCCTGCGAGTATCGAAAAATGGTAGAATCCGGCCGAGTTCCCGGAAATGGTAGAATCGGTGCGAGTACCGCAAAACTGTCCCTGGGAGTACCGAAAAATGGTAGAATGCGTGCGAGTATCGAAAAATGGTAGAATCCGACCGAGTTCCCGGAAATGGTAGAATCGGTGCGAGTCCCGAAAAACTGTCCCTGTGAATACCCGAAAATGGTAGAATGCGTGCGAGTATCGAAAAATTGTAGAATCCTGCAGAGTTCCCGGAAATGGTAGAATCGGTGCGAGTACCGCAAAACTGTCCCTGGGAGTACCGGAAAATGGTAGAATGCGTGCGAGTATCGAAAAATTGTATAATCCGGCCGAGTTCCCGAAAATGGTAGAATCGGTGGGAGTCTCGAAAAACTGTCCCTGTTAGTACCGGAAAATGGTAGAATCACTGCGAGTATCGAAAAATGGTAGAATCCGGCCGAGTTCCCGGAAATGGTAGAATCGGTGCGAGTACCGCAAAACTGTCCCTGGGAGTACCGGAAAATGGTAGAATGCGTGCGAGTATCGAAAAATTGTAGAATCCGGCCGAGTTCCCGAAAATGGTAGAATCGGTGGGAGTCTCGAAAAACTGTCCCTGTTAGTACCGGAAAATGGTAGAATCACTGCGAGTATCGAAAAATGGTAGAATCCGGCCGAGTTCCCGGAAATGGTAGAATCGGTGCGAGTACCGCAAAACTGTCCCTGTGAGTACCAGAATATGCTAGAATCCGTGCGAGTATCTAAAAATGGTAGAATCCGGCCGAGTTCCCGAAAATGGTAGAATCGGTGCGAGTACCGCAAAACAGTCCCTGGGAGTACCCGAAAATGGTAGAATGCGTGCGAGTATCGAAAAATTGTAGAATCCGACCGAGTTCTCGGAAATGGTAGAATCGGTGCGAGTACCGCAAAACTGTCCCTGGGAGTACCGAAAAATGGTAGAATGCGTGCGAGTATCGAAAAATGGTAGAATTCGACCGAGTTCCCGGAAATGGTAGAATCGGTGGGAGTCCCGAAAAACTGTCCCTGTGAGTACCAGAAAATGGTAGAATCTGTGCGAGTATCGAAAAATTGTAGAATCTGGCCGAGTTCCCGGAAATGGTAGAATCGGTGCGAGTCCCGAAAAACTGTCCCTGTGAGTACCGGAAAATGGTAGAATCCGTGCGAGTATCGAAAAATGGTAGAATCCGGGCGAGTTCCCGGAAATGGTAGAATCGGTGCGAGTACCGAAAAACTGTCCCTGTGAGTACCGAAAAATGGTAGAATGCGTGCGAGTATCGAAAAATGGTAGAATCCGACCGAGTTCCTGGAAATGGTAGAATCGGTGCGAGTCCCGAAAAACTGTCCCTGTGAGTACCGGAAAATGGTAGAATCCCTGCGAGTATCGAAAAATGGTAGAATCCGGCCGAGTTCCCGGAAATGGTAGAATCGGTGCGAGTACCGCAAAACTGTCCCTGGGAGTACCGAAAAATGGTAGAATGCGTGCGAGTATCGAAAAATGGTTGAATCCGACCGAGTTCCCGGAAATGGTAGAATCGGTGGGAGTCCCGAAAAACTGTCCCTGTGAGTACCAGAAAATGGTAGAATCCGTGCGAGTATCGAAAAATTGTCGAATCCGGCCGAGTTCCCGGAAATGTTAGAATCGGTGCGAGTCCCGAAAAACTGTCCTTGTGAGTACCAGAAAATGGTAGAATCCCTACGAGTATCGAAAAATGGTAGAATCCGGGCAAGTTCCCGGAAATGGTAGAATCGGTGCGAGTACCGAAAAACTGTCCCTGTGAGTACCAGAAAATGGTAGAATGCGTGCGAGTATCGAAAAATGGTAGAATCCGACCGAGTTCCCGGAAATGGTAGAATCGGTGCGAGTCCCGAAAAACTTTCCCTATGAGTACCGAAAAATGGTAGAATGCGTGCGAGTATCGAAAAATGGTAGAATCCGGCCGAGTTCCCGGAAATGGTAGAATCGGTGCGAGTCCCAAAACACTGTCCCTGTGAGTACCCGAAAATGGTAGAATGCGTGCGAGTATCGAAAAATTGTAGAATCCGGCAGAGTTCCCGGAAATGGTAGAATCGGTGCGAGTACCGAAAAACTGTCCCTGTGAGTACCGGAAAATGGTAGAATGCGTGCGAGTATCGAAAAATGGTAGAATCCGACCGAGTTCCCGGAAATGGTAGAATCGGTGCGAGTCCCGAAAAACTGTCCCTGTGAGTACCGGAAAATGGTAGAATCACTGCGAGTATCGAAAAATGGTAGAATCCGGCCGAGTTCCCGGAAATGGTAGAATCGGTGCGAGTACCGCAAAACTGTCCCTGGGAGTACCGGAAAATGGTAGAATGCGTGCAAGTATCGAAAAATGGTAGAATCCGACCGAGTTCCCGGAAATGGTAGAATCGGTGCGAGTCCCGAAAAACTGTCCCTGTGAATACCGGAAAATGGTAGAGTCCGTGCGAGTATCGAAATATGGTAGAATCCGACCGAGTTCCCGGAAATGGTAGAATCGGTGCGAGTACCGCAAAACTGTCCCTGTGAGTACCGGAAAATGGTAGAATGCGTGCGAGTATCGAAAAATGGTAGAATCCGACCGAGTTCCCGGAAATGGTAGAATCGGTGCGAGTCCCGAAAAACTGTCCCTGTGAGTACCGAAAAATGGTAGAATCCCTGCGAGTATCGAAAAATGGTAGAATCCGGCCGAGTTCCCGGAAATGGTAGAATCGGTGCGAGTACCGCAAAACTGTCCCTGGGAGTACCGAAAAATGGTAGAATGCGTGCGAGTATCGAAAAATGGTAGAATTCGACCGAGTTCCCGGAAATGGTAGAATCGGTGGGAGTCCCGAAAAACTGTCCCTGTGAGTACCAGAAAATGGTAGAATCTGTGCGAGTATCGAAAAATTGTAGAATCTGGCCGAGTTCCCGGAAATGGTAGAATCGGTGCGAGTCCCGAAAAACTGTCCCTGTGAGTACCGGAAAATGGTAGAATCCGTGCGAGTATCGAAAAATGGTAGAATCCGGGCGAGTTCCCGGAAATGGTAGAATCGGTGCGAGTACCGAAAAACTGTCCCTGTGAGTACCGAAAAATGGTAGAATGCGTGCGAGTATCGAAAAATGGTAGAATCCGACCGAGTTCCTGGAAATGGTAGAATCGGTGCGAGTCCCGAAAAACTGTCCCTGTGAGTACCGGAAAATGGTAGAATCCCTGCGAGTATCGAAAAATGGTAGAATCCGGCCGAGTTCCCGGAAATGGTAGAATCGGTGCGAGTACCGCAAAACTGTCCCTGGGAGTACCGAAAAATGGTAGAATGCGTGCGAGTATCGAAAAATGGTTGAATCCGACCGAGTTCCCGGAAATGGTAGAATCGGTGGGAGTCCCGAAAAACTGTCCCTGTGAGTACCAGAAAATGGTAGAATCCGTGCGAGTATCGAAAAATTGTCGAATCCGGCCGAGTTCCCGGAAATGTTAGAATCGGTGCGAGTCCCGAAAAACTGTCCTTGTGAGTACCAGAAAATGGTAGAATCCCTACGAGTATCGAAAAATGGTAGAATCCGGGCAAGTTCCCGGAAATGGTAGAATCGGTGCGAGTACCGAAAAACTGTCCCTGTGAGTACCAGAAAATGGTAGAATGCGTGCGAGTATCGAAAAATGGTAGAATCCGACCGAGTTCCCGGAAATGGTAGAATCGGTGCGAGTCCCGAAAAACTTTCCCTATGAGTACCGAAAAATGGTAGAATGCGTGCGAGTATCGAAAAATGGTAGAATCCGGCCGAGTTCCCGGAAATGGTAGAATCGGTGCGAGTCCCAAAACACTGTCCCTGTGAGTACCCGAAAATGGTAGAATGCGTGCGAGTATCGAAAAATTGTAGAATCCGGCAGAGTTCCCGGAAATGGTAGAATCGGTGCGAGTACCGAAAAACTGTCCCTGTGAGTACCGGAAAATGGTAGAATGCGTGCGAGTATCGAAAAATGGTAGAATCCGACCGAGTTCCCGGAAATGGTAGAATCGGTGCGAGTCCCGAAAAACTGTCCCTGTGAGTACCGGAAAATGGTAGAATCACTGCGAGTATCGAAAAATGGTAGAATCCGGCCGAGTTCCCGGAAATGGTAGAATCGGTGCGAGTACCGCAAAACTGTCCCTGGGAGTACCGGAAAATGGTAGAATGCGTGCAAGTATCGAAAAATGGTAGAATCCGACCGAGTTCCCGGAAATGGTAGAATCGGTGCGAGTCCCGAAAAACTGTCCCTGTGAATACCGGAAAATGGTAGAGTCCGTGCGAGTATCGAAATATGGTAGAATCCGACCGAGTTCCCGGAAATGGTAGAATCGGTGCGAGTACCGCAAAACTGTCCCTGTGAGTACCGGAAAATGGTAGAATGCGTGCGAGTATCGAAAAATGGTAGAATCCGACCGAGTTCCCGGAAATGGTAGAATCGGTGCGAGTCCCGAAAAACTGTCCCTGTGAGTACCGGAAAATGGTAGAATCCCTGCGAGTATCGAAAAATGGTAGAATCCGGCCGAGTTCCCGGAAATGGTAGAATCGGTGCGAGTACCGCAAAACTGTCCCTGGGAGTACCGAAAAATGGTAGAATGCGTGCGAGTATCGAAAAATGGTAGAATCCGACCGAGTTCCCGGAAATGGTAGAATCGGTGCGAGTCCCGAAAAACTGTCCCTGTGAATACCCGAAAATGGTAGAATGCGTGCGAGTATCGAAAAATTGTAGAATCCTGCAGAGTTCCCGGAAATGGTAGAATCGGTGCGAGTACCGCAAAACTGTCCCTGGGAGTACCGGAAAATGGTAGAATGCGTGCGAGTATCGAAAAATTGTAGAATCCGGCCGAGTTCCCGAAAATGGTAGAATCGGTGGGAGTCTCGAAAAACTGTCCCTGTTAGTACCGGAAAATGGTAGAATCACTGCGAGTATCGAAAAATGGTAGAATCCGGCCGAGTTCCCGGAAATGGTAGAATCGGTGCGAGTACCGCAAAACTGTCCCTGGGAGTACCGGAAAATGGTAGAATGCGTGCGAGTATCGAAAAATTGTAGAATCCGGCCGAGTTCCCGAAAATGGTAGAATCGGTGGGAGTCTCGAAAAACTGTCCCTGTTAGTACCGGAAAATGGTAGAATCACTGCGAGTATCGAAAAATGGTAGAATCCGGCCGAGTTCCCGGAAATGGTAGAATCGGTGCGAGTCCCGAAAAACTGTCCCTGTGAATACCGGAAAATGGTAGAGTCCGTGCGAGTATCGAAATATGGTAGAATCCGACCGAGTTCCCGGAAATGGTAGAATCGGTGCGAGTACCGCAAAACTGTCCCTGTGAGTACCGGAAAATGGTAGAATGCGTGCGAGTATCGAAAAATGGTAGAATCCGACCGAGTTCCCGGAAATGGTAGAATCGGTGCGAGTCCCGAAAAACTGTCCCTGTGAGTACCGGAAAATGGTAGAATCCCTGCGAGTATCGAAAAATGGTAGAATCCGGCCGAGTTCCCGGAAATGGTAGAATCGGTGCGAGTACCGCAAAACTGTCCCTGGGATTACCGAAAAATGGTAGAATGCGTGCGAGTATCGAAAAATGGTAGAATTCGACCGAGTTCCCGGAAATGGTAGAATCGGTGGGAGTCCCGAAAAACTGTCCCTGTGAGTACCAGAAAATGGTAGAATCTGTGCGAGTATCGAAAAATTGTAGAATCTGGCCGAGTTCCCGGAAATGGTAGAATCGGTGCGAGTCCCGAAAAACTGTCCCTGTGAGTACCGGAAAATGGTAGAATGCGTGCGAGTATCGAAAAATGGTAGAATCCGACCGAGTTCCCGGAAATGGTAGAATCGGTGCGAGTCCCGAAAAACTGTCCCTGTGAGTACCGGAAAATGGTAGAATCCCTGCGAGTATCGAAAAATGGTAGAATCCGGCCGAGTTCCCGGAAATGGTAGAATCGGTGCGAGTACCGCAAAACTGTCCCTGGGAGTACCGAAAAATGGTAGAATGCGTGCGAGTATCGAAAAATGGTAGAATCCGACCGAGTTCCCGGAAATGGTAGAATCGGTGCGAGTCCCGAAAAACTGTCCCTGTGAATACCCGAAAATGGTAGAATGCGTGCGAGTATCGAAAAATTGTAGAATCCTGCAGAGTTCCCGGAAATGGTAGAATCGGTGCGAGTACCGCAAAACTGTCCCTGGGAGTACCGGAAAATGGTAGAATGCGTGCGAGTATCGAAAAATTGTAGAATCCGGCCGAGTTCCCGAAAATGGTAGAATCGGTGGGAGTCTCGAAAAACTGTCCCTGTTAGTACCGGAAAATGGTAGAATCACTGCGAGTATCGAAAAATGGTAGAATCCGGCCGAGTTCCCGGAAATGGTAGAATCGGTGCGAGTACCGCAAAACTGTCCCTGGGAGTACCGGAAAATGGTAGAATGCGTGCGAGTATCGAAAAATTGTAGAATCCGGCCGAGTTCCCGAAAATGGTAGAATCGGTGGGAGTCTCGAAAAACTGTCCCTGTTAGTACCGGAAAATGGTAGAATCACTGCGAGTATCGAAAAATGGTAGAATCCGGCCGAGTTCCCGGAAATGGTAGAATCGGTGCGAGTCCCGAAAAACTGTCCCTGTGAATACCGGAAAATGGTAGAGTCCGTGCGAGTATCGAAATATGGTAGAATCCGACCGAGTTCCCGGAAATGGTAGAATCGGTGCGAGTACCGCAAAACTGTCCCTGTGAGTACCGGAAAATGGTAGAATGCGTGCGAGTATCGAAAAATGGTAGAATCCGACCGAGTTCCCGGAAATGGTAGAATCGGTGCGAGTCCCGAAAAACTGTCCCTGTGAGTACCGGAAAATGGTAGAATCCCTGCGAGTATCGAAAAATGGTAGAATCCGGCCGAGTTCCCGGAAATGGTAGAATCGGTGCGAGTACCGCAAAACTGTCCCTGGGATTACCGAAAAATGGTAGAATGCGTGCGAGTATCGAAAAATGGTAGAATTCGACCGAGTTCCCGGAAATGGTAGAATCGGTGGGAGTCCCGAAAAACTGTCCCTGTGAGTACCAGAAAATGGTAGAATCTGTGCGAGTATCGAAAAATTGTAGAATCTGGCCGAGTTCCCGGAAATGGTAGAATCGGTGCGAGTCCCGAAAAACTGTCCCTGTGAGTACCGGAAAATGGTAGAATCCGTGCGAGTATCGAAAAATGGTAGAATCCGGGCGAGTTCCCGGAAATGGTAGAATCGGTGCGAGTACCGAAAAACTGTCCCTGTGAGTACCGAAAAATGGTAGAATGCGTGCGAGTATCGAAAAATGGTAGAATCCGACCGAGTTCCTGGAAATGGTAGAATCGGTGCGAGTCCCGAAAAACTGTCCCTGTGAGTACCGGAAAATGGTAGAATCCCTGCGAGTATCGAAAAATGGTAGAATCCGGCCGAGTTCCCGGAAATGGTAGAATCGGTGCGAGTACCGCAAAACTGTCCCTGGGAGTACCGAAAAATGGTAGAATGCGTGCGAGTATCGAAAAATGGTTGAATCCGACCGAGTTCCCGGAAATGGTAGAATCGGTGGGAGTCCCGAAAAACTGTCCCTGTGAGTACCAGAAAATGGTAGAATCCGTGCGAGTATCGAAAAATTGTCGAATCCGGCCGAGTTCCCGGAAATGTTAGAATCGGTGCGAGTCCCGAAAAACTGTCCTTGTGAGTACCAGAAAATGGTAGAATCCCTACGAGTATCGAAAAATGGTAGAATCCGGGCAAGTTCCCGGAAATGGTAGAATCGGTGCGAGTACCGAAAAACTGTCCCTGTGAGTACCAGAAAATGGTAGAATGCGTGCGAGTATCGAAAAATGGTAGAATCCGACCGAGTTCCCGGAAATGGTAGAATCGGTGCGAGTCCCGAAAAACTTTCCCTATGAGTACCGAAAAATGGTAGAATGCGTGCGAGTATCGAAAAATGGTAGAATCCGGCCGAGTTCCCGGAAATGGTAGAATCGGTGCGAGTCCCAAAACACTGTCCCTGTGAGTACCCGAAAATGGTAGAATGCGTGCGAGTATCGAAAAATTGTAGAATCCGGCAGAGTTCCCGGAAATGGTAGAATCGGTGCGAGTACCGAAAAACTGTCCCTGTGAGTACCGGAAAATGGTAGAATGCGTGCGAGTATCGAAAAATGGTAGAATCCGACCGAGTTCCCGGAAATGGTAGAATCGGTGCGAGTCCCGAAAAACTGTCCCTGTGAGTACCGGAAAATGGTAGAATCACTGCGAGTATCGAAAAATGGTAGAATCCGGCCGAGTTCCCGGAAATGGTAGAATCGGTGCGAGTACCGCAAAACTGTCCCTGGGAGTACCGGAAAATGGTAGAATGCGTGCAAGTATCGAAAAATGGTAGAATCCGACCGAGTTCCCGGAAATGGTAGAATCGGTGCGAGTCCCGAAAAACTGTCCCTGTGAATACCGGAAAATGGTAGAGTCCGTGCGAGTATCGAAATATGGTAGAATCCGACCGAGTTCCCGGAAATGGTAGAATCGGTGCGAGTACCGCAAAACTGTCCCTGTGAGTACCGGAAAATGGTAGAATGCGTGCGAGTATCGAAAAATGGTAGAATCCGACCGAGTTCCCGGAAATGGTAGAATCGGTGCGAGTCCCGAAAAACTGTCCCTGTGAGTACCGGAAAATGGTAGAATCCCTGCGAGTATCGAAAAATGGTAGAATCCGGCCGAGTTCCCGGAAATGGTAGAATCGGTGCGAGTACCGCAAAACTGTCCCTGGGAGTACCGAAAAATGGTAGAATGCGTGCGAGTATCGAAAAATGGTAGAATCCGACCGAGTTCCCGGAAATGGTAGAATCGGTGCGAGTCCCGAAAAACTGTCCCTGTGAATACCCGAAAATGGTAGAATGCGTGCGAGTATCGAAAAATTGTAGAATCCTGCAGAGTTCCCGGAAATGGTAGAATCGGTGCGAGTACCGCAAAACTGTCCCTGGGAGTACCGGAAAATGGTAGAATGCGTGCGAGTATCGAAAAATTGTAGAATCCGGCCGAGTTCCCGAAAATGGTAGAATCGGTGGGAGTCTCGAAAAACTGTCCCTGTTAGTACCGGAAAATGGTAGAATCACTGCGAGTATCGAAAAATGGTAGAATCCGGCCGAGTTCCCGGAAATGGTAGAATCGGTGCGAGTACCGCAAAACTGTCCCTGGGAGTACCGGAAAATGGTAGAATGCGTGCGAGTATCGAAAAATTGTAGAATCCGGCCGAGTTCCCGAAAATGGTAGAATCGGTGGGAGTCTCGAAAAACTGTCCCTGTTAGTACCGGAAAATGGTAGAATCACTGCGAGTATCGAAAAATGGTAGAATCCGGCCGAGTTCCCGGAAATGGTAGAATCGGTGCGAGTCCCGAAAAACTGTCCCTGTGAATACCGGAAAATGGTAGAGTCCGTGCGAGTATCGAAATATGGTAGAATCCGACCGAGTTCCCGGAAATGGTAGAATCGGTGCGAGTACCGCAAAACTGTCCCTGTGAGTACCGGAAAATGGTAGAATGCGTGCGAGTATCGAAAAATGGTAGAATCCGACCGAGTTCCCGGAAATGGTAGAATCGGTGCGAGTCCCGAAAAACTGTCCCTGTGAGTACCGGAAAATGGTAGAATCCCTGCGAGTATCGAAAAATGGTAGAATCCGGCCGAGTTCCCGGAAATGGTAGAATCGGTGCGAGTACCGCAAAACTGTCCCTGGGATTACCGAAAAATGGTAGAATGCGTGCGAGTATCGAAAAATGGTAGAATTCGACCGAGTTCCCGGAAATGGTAGAATCGGTGGGAGTCCCGAAAAACTGTCCCTGTGAGTACCAGAAAATGGTAGAATCTGTGCGAGTATCGAAAAATTGTAGAATCTGGCCGAGTTCCCGGAAATGGTAGAATCGGTGCGAGTCCCGAAAAACTGTCCCTGTGAGTACCGGAAAATGGTAGAATCCGTGCGAGTATCGAAAAATGGTAGAATCCGGGCGAGTTCCCGGAAATGGTAGAATCGGTGCGAGTACCGAAAAACTGTCCCTGTGAGTACCGAAAAATGGTAGAATGCGTGCGAGTATCGAAAAATGGTAGAATCCGACCGAGTTCCTGGAAATGGTAGAATCGGTGCGAGTCCCGAAAAACTGTCCCTGTGAGTACCGGAAAATGGTAGAATCCCTGCGAGTATCGAAAAATGGTAGAATCCGGCCGAGTTCCCGGAAATGGTAGAATCGGTGCGAGTACCGCAAAACTGTCCCTGGGAGTACCGAAAAATGGTAGAATGCGTGCGAGTATCGAAAAATGGTTGAATCCGACCGAGTTCCCGGAAATGGTAGAATCGGTGGGAGTCCCGAAAAACTGTCCCTGTGAGTACCAGAAAATGGTAGAATCCGTGCGAGTATCGAAAAATTGTCGAATCCGGCCGAGTTCCCGGAAATGTTAGAATCGGTGCGAGTCCCGAAAAACTGTCCTTGTGAGTACCAGAAAATGGTAGAATCCCTACGAGTATCGAAAAATGGTAGAATCCGGGCAAGTTCCCGGAAATGGTAGAATCGGTGCGAGTACCGAAAAACTGTCCCTGTGAGTACCAGAAAATGGTAGAATGCGTGCGAGTATCGAAAAATGGTAGAATCCGACCGAGTTCCCGGAAATGGTAGAATCGGTGCGAGTCCCGAAAAACTTTCCCTATGAGTACCGAAAAATGGTAGAATGCGTGCGAGTATCGAAAAATGGTAGAATCCGGCCGAGTTCCCGGAAATGGTAGAATCGGTGCGAGTCCCAAAACACTGTCCCTGTGAGTACCCGAAAATGGTAGAATGCGTGCGAGTATCGAAAAATTGTAGAATCCGGCAGAGTTCCCGGAAATGGTAGAATCGGTGCGAGTACCGAAAAACTGTCCCTGTGAGTACCGGAAAATGGTAGAATGCGTGCGAGTATCGAAAAATGGTAGAATCCGACCGAGTTCCCGGAAATGGTAGAATCGGTGCGAGTCCCGAAAAACTGTCCCTGTGAGTACCGGAAAATGGTAGAATCACTGCGAGTATCGAAAAATGGTAGAATCCGGCCGAGTTCCCGGAAATGGTAGAATCGGTGCGAGTACCGCAAAACTGTCCCTGGGAGTACCGGAAAATGGTAGAATGCGTGCAAGTATCGAAAAATGGTAGAATCCGACCGAGTTCCCGGAAATGGTAGAATCGGTGCGAGTCCCGAAAAACTGTCCCTGTGAATACCGGAAAATGGTAGAGTCCGTGCGAGTATCGAAATATGGTAGAATCCGACCGAGTTCCCGGAAATGGTAGAATCGGTGCGAGTACCGCAAAACTGTCCCTGTGAGTACCGGAAAATGGTAGAATGCGTGCGAGTATCGAAAAATGGTAGAATCCGACCGAGTTCCCGGAAATGGTAGAATCGGTGCGAGTCCCGAAAAACTGTCCCTGTGAGTACCGGAAAATGGTAGAATCCCTGCGAGTATCGAAAAATGGTAGAATCCGGCCGAGTTCCCGGAAATGGTAGAATCGGTGCGAGTACCGCAAAACTGTCCCTGGGAGTACCGAAAAATGGTAGAATGCGTGCGAGTATCGAAAAATGGTAGAATCCGACCGAGTTCCCGGAAATGGTAGAATCGGTGCGAGTCCCGAAAAACTGTCCCTGTGAATACCCGAAAATGGTAGAATGCGTGCGAGTATCGAAAAATTGTAGAATCCTGCAGAGTTCCCGGAAATGGTAGAATCGGTGCGAGTACCGCAAAACTGTCCCTGGGAGTACCGGAAAATGGTAGAATGCGTGCGAGTATCGAAAAATTGTAGAATCCGGCCGAGTTCCCGAAAATGGTAGAATCGGTGGGAGTCTCGAAAAACTGTCCCTGTTAGTACCGGAAAATGGTAGAATCACTGCGAGTATCGAAAAATGGTAGAATCCGGCCGAGTTCCCGGAAATGGTAGAATCGGTGCGAGTACCGCAAAACTGTCCCTGGGAGTACCGGAAAATGGTAGAATGCGTGCGAGTATCGAAAAATTGTAGAATCCGGCCGAGTTCCCGAAAATGGTAGAATCGGTGGGAGTCTCGAAAAACTGTCCCTGTTAGTACCGGAAAATGGTAGAATCACTGCGAGTATCGAAAAATGGTAGAATCCGGCCGAGTTCCCGAAAATGGTAGAATCGGTGCGAGTACCGTAAAACTGTCCCTGGGAGTACCGGAAAATGGTAGAATGCGTGCAAGTATCGAAAAATGGTAGAATCCGACCGAGTTCCCGGAAATGGTAGAATCGGTGCGAGTCCCGAAAAATTGTCCCTGTGAATACCGGAAAATGGTAGAGTCCGTGCGAGTATCGAAATATGGTAGAATCCGACCGAGTTTAACGGAAATGGTAGAATCGATGCGAGTCCCGAAAAACTGTCCCTGTGAGTACCAGAATATGCTAGAATCCGTGCGAGTATCTAAAAATGGTAGAATCCGGCCGAGTTCCCGAAAATGGTAGAATCGGTGCGAGTACCGCAAAACAGTCCCTGGGAGTACCCGAAAATGGTAGAATGCGTGCGAGTATCGAAAAATTGTAGAATCCGACCGAGTTCCCTGAAATGGTGGAATCGGTGGGAGTCCCGAAAAACTTTCCCTGTGAGTACCGGAAAATGGTAGAATGCGTGCGAGTATCGAAAAATTGTACAATCCGGCCAAGTTCCCGGAAATGGTAGAATCGGTGGGAGTCCCGAAAAACTTTCCCTGTGAGTACCAGAAAATGCTAGAATCCGTGCGAGTATCGAAAAATGGTAGAATCCGGCCGAGTTCCCGTAAAGGGTAGAATCGGTGCGAGTCCCGAAAAGCTCTCCCTGTGAGTACCAGAAAATGGTAGAATGCGTGCGAGTATCGAAAAATTGTAGAATCCTGCAGAGTTCCCGGAAATGGTAGAATCGGTGCGAGTACCGAAAAACTGTCCCTGTGAGTACCGGAAAATGGTAGAATGCGTGCGAGTATCGAAAAATGGTAGAATCCGACCGAGTTCCCGGAAATGGTAGAATCGGTGCGAGTCCCGAAAAACTGTCCCTGTGAGTACCGGAAAATGGTAGAATCACTGCGAGTATCGAAAAATGGTAGAATCCGGTCGAGTTCCCGGAAATGGTAGAATCGGTGCGAGTACCGCAAAACTGTCCCTGGGAGTACCGGAAAATGGTAGAATGCGTGCAAGTATCGAAAAATGGTAGAATCCGACCGAGTTCCCGGAAATGGTAGAATCGGTGCGAGTCCCGAAAAACTGTCCCTGTGAATACCGGAAAATGGTAGAGTCCGTGCGAGTATCGAAATATGGTAGAATCCGACCGAGTTCCCGGAAATGGTAGAATCGGTGCGAGTACCGCAAAACTGTCCCTGTGAGTACCGGAAAATGGTAGAATGCGTGCGAGTATCGAAAAATGGTAGAATCCGACCGAGTTCCCGGAAATGGTAGAATCGGTGCGAGTCCCGAAAAACTGTCCCTGTGAGTACCGGAAAATGGTAGAATCCCTGCGAGTATCGAAAAATGGTAGAATCCGGCCGAGTTCCCGGAAATGGTAGAATCGGTGCGAGTACCGCAAAACTGTCCCTGGGAGTACCGAAAAATGGTAGAATGCGTGCGAGTATCGAAAAATGGTAGAATCCGACCGAGTTCCCGGAAATGGTAGAATCGGTGCGAGTCCCGAAAAACTGTCCCTGTGAATACCCGAAAATGGTAGAATGCGTGCGAGTATCGAAAAATTGTAGAATCCTGCAGAGTTCCCGGAAATGGTAGAATCGGTGCGAGTACCGCAAAACTGTCCCTGGGAGTACCGGAAAATGGTAGAATGCGTGCGAGTATCGAAAAATTGTAGAATCCGGCCGAGTTCCCGAAAATGGTAGAATCGGTGGGAGTCTCGAAAAACTGTCCCTGTTAGTACCGGAAAATGGTAGAATCACTGCGAGTATCGAAAAATGGTAGAATCCGGCCGAGTTCCCGGAAATGGTAGAATCGGTGCGAGTACCGCAAAACTGTCCCTGGGAGTACCGGAAAATGGTAGAATGCGTGCGAGTATCGAAAAATTGTAGAATCCGGCCGAGTTCCCGAAAATGGTAGAATCGGTGGGAGTCTCGAAAAACTGTCCCTGTTAGTACCGGAAAATGGTAGAATCACTGCGAGTATCGAAAAATGGTAGAATCCGGCCGAGTTCCCGGAAATGGTAGAATCGGTGCGAGTACCGCAAAACTGTCCCTGGGAGTACCGGAAAATGGTAGAATGCGTGCAAGTATCGAAAAATGGTAGAATCCGACCGAGTTCCCGGAAATGGTAGAATCGGTGCGAGTCCCGAAAAATTGTCCCTGTGAATACCGGAAAATGGTAGAGTCCGTGCGAGTATCGAAATATGGTAGAATCCGACCGAGTTTAACGGAAATGGTAGAATCGATGCGAGTCCCGAAAAACTGTCCCTGTGAGTACCAGAATATGCTAGAATCCGTGCGAGTATCTAAAAATGGTAGAATCCGGCCGAGTTCCCGAAAATGGTAGAATCGGTGCGAGTACCGCAAAACAGTCCCTGGGAGTACCCGAAAATGGTAGAATGCGTGCGAGTATCGAAAAATTGTAGAATCCGACCGAGTTCCCTGAAATGGTGGAATCGGTGGGAGTCCCGAAAAACTTTCCCTGTGAGTACCGGAAAATGGTAGAATGCGTGCGAGTATCGAAAAATTGTACAATCCGGCCAAGTTCCCGGAAATGGTAGAATCGGTGGGAGTCCCGAAAAACTTTCCCTGTGAGTACCAGAAAATACTAGAATCCGTGCGAGTATCGAAAAATGGTAGAATCCGGCCGAGTTCCCGTAAAGGGTAGAATCGGTGCGAGTCCCGAAAAGCTCTCCCTGTGAGTACCAGAAAATGGTAGAATGCGTGCGAGTATCGAAAAATGGTAGAATCCGGCCGAGTTCCCGGAAATGGTAGAATCGGTGCGAGTCCCGAAAAACTCTCCCTGTGAGTACCAGAAAATGGTAGAATGCCTGCGAGTATCGAAAAATGGTAGAATCCAGCCGAGTTCTCGGAAATGGTAGAATCGGTGCGAGTCCCGAAAAACTGTCCCTGTGAATACCGGAAAATGGTAGAGTCCGTGCGAGTATCGAAATATGGTAGAATCCAGCCGAGTTCCCGGAAATGGTAGAATCGGTGCGAGTCCCGAAAAACTGTCCCTGTGAATACCGAAAAATGGTAGAGTCCGTGCGAGTATCGAAATATGGTAGAATCCGACCGAGTTCCCGAAAATGGTAGAATCGGTGCGAGTCCCGAAAAACTGTCCCTGTGAGTACCAGAAAATGGTAGAATCCGTGCGAGTATCGAAAAATTGTAGAATCCGGCCGAGTTCCCGGAAATGGTAGAATCGGTGGGAGTCCCGAAAAACTGTCCCTGTGAGTACCGGAAAATGGTAGAATCCCTGCGAGTATCGAAAAATGGTAGAATCCGGCCGAGTTCCCGGAAATGGTAGAATCGGTGCGAGTACCGCAAAACTGTCCCTGGGAGTACCGGAAAATGGTAGAATGCGTGCGAGTATCCAAAAATGGTAGAATCCGACCGAGTTCCCGGAAATGGTAGAATCGGTGCGAGTCCCGAAAAACTGTCCCTGTGCATACCGGAAAATGGTAGAGTCCGTGCGAGTATCGAAATATGGTAGAATCCGACCGAGTTCCCGAAAATGGTAGAATCGGTGCGAGTACCGCAAAACAGTCCCTGGGAGTACCCGAAAATGGTAGAATGCGTGCGAGTATCGAAAAATTGTAGAATCCGACCGAGTTCCCTGAAATTGTGGAATCGGTGGGAGTCCCAAAAAACTTTCCCTGTGAGTACCGGAAAATGGTAGAATGCGTGCGAGTATCGAAAAATTGTAGAATCCGGCCAATTTCCCGGAAATGGTAGAATCGGAGGGAGTCCCGAAAAACTTTCCCTGTGAGTACCAGAAAATGCTAGAATCCGTGCGAGTATCGAAAAATGGTAGAATCCGGCCGAGTTCCCGGAAAGGGTAGAATCGGTGCGAGTCCCGAAAAACTCTCCCTGTGAGTACCAGAAAATGGTAGAATGCGTGTGAGTATCGAAAAATGGTAGAATCCGGCCGAGTTCCCGGAAATGGTAGAATCGGTGCGAGTCCCGAAAAACTCTCCCTGTGAGTACCAGAAAATGGTAGAATGCGTGCGAGTATCGAAAAATGGTAGAATCCAGCCGAGTTCTCGGAAATGGTAGAATCGGTGCGAGTCCCAAATAACTGTCCCTGTGAATACCGGAAAATGGTAGAGTCCGTGCGAGTATCGAAATATGGTAGAATCCAGCCGAGTTCCCGGAAATGGTAGAATCGGTGCGAGTCCCGAAAAACTGTCCCTGTGAGTACCGGAAAATGGTAGAATGCTTGCGAGTATCGAAAAATGGTAGAATCCGGCCGAGTTCCCGGAAATGGTAGAATCGGTGCGAGTCCCAAAACACTGTCCCTGTGAGTACCCGAAAATGGTAGAATGCGTGCGAGTATCGAAAAATTGTAGAATCCGACAGAGTTCCCGGAAATGGTAGAATCGGTGCGAGTACCGCAAAACTGTCCCTCGGAGTACCGGAAAATGGTAGAATGCGTGCGAGTATCGAAAAATTGTAGAATCCGGCCGAGTTCCCTGAAATGGTGGAATCGGTGGGAGTCCCGAAAAACTGTCCCTGTGAGTACCGGAAAATGGTAGAATCCCTGCGAGTATCGAAAAATGGTAGAATCCGGCCGAGTTCCCGGAAATGGTAGAATCGGTGCGAGTCCCGAAAAACTGTCCCTGTGAATACCGGAAAATGGTAGAGTCCGTGCGAGTATCGAAATATGGTAGAATCCGACCGAGTTCCCGGAAATGGTAGAATCGGTGCGAGTACCGCAAAACTGTCCCTGTGAGTACCGGAAAATGGTAGAATGCGTGCGAGTATCGAAAAATGGTAGAATCCGACCGAGTTCCCGGAAATGGTAGAATCGGTGCGAGTACTGCAAAACTGTCCCTAGGAGTACCGAAAAATGGTAGAATGCGTGCGAGTATCGAAAAATGGTAGAATCCGACCGAGTTCCCGGAAATGGTAGAATCGGTGGGAGTCCCGAAAAACTGTCCCTGTGAGTACCAGAAAATGGTAGAATCCGTGCGAGTATCGAAAAATTGTCGAATCCGGCCGAGTTCCCGGAAATGTTAGAATCGGTGCGAGTCCCGAAAAACTGTCCCTGTGAGTACCGGAAAATGGTAGAATCCCTACGAGTATCGAAAAATGGTAGAATCCGGGCAAGTTCCCGGAAATGGTAGAATCGGTGCGAGTACCGAAAAACTGTCCCTGTGAGTACCGGAAAATGGTAGAATGCGTGCGAGTATCGAAAAATGGTAGAATCCGACCGAGTTCCCGGAAATGGTAGAATCGGTGCGAGTCCCGAAAAACTGTCCCTGTGAGTACCGAAAAATGGTAGAATGCGTGCGAGTATCGAAAAATGGTAGAATCGGTGCGAGTACGGCTAAACAGTCCCTGGGAGTACCCGAAAATGGTAGAATGCGTGCGAGTATCGAAAAATTGTAGAATCCGGCCGAGTTCCCTGAAATGGTGGAATCGGTGGGAGTCCCGAAAAACTTTCCCTGTGAGTACCGGAAAATGGTAGAATGCGTGCGAGTATCGAAAAGTTGTAGAATCCGGCCAAGTTCCCGGAAATGGTAGAATCAGTGGGAGTCCCGAAAAACTGTCCCTGTGAGTAACGGAAAATGGTAGAATCCCTGCGAGTATCGAAAAATGGTAGAATCCGGCCGAGTTCCCGGAAATGGTAGAATCGGTGGGAGTCCCGAAAAACTGTCCCTGTGAGTAACGGAAAATGGTAGAATCCCTGCAAGAATCGAAAAATGGTAGAATCCGGCCGAGTTCCCGGAAATGGTAGAATCGGTGCGAGTACCGCAAAACTGTCCCTGGGAGTACCGAAAATGGTAGAATCCCTGCGAGTATCGAAAAATGGTAGAATCCGACCGAGTTCCCGGAAATGGTAGAATCGGTGCGAGTCCCGAAAAACTGTCCCTGTGAATACCGGAAAATGGTAGAGTCCGTGCGAGTATCGAAATATGATAGAATCTGACCGAGTTCCCGGAAATGGTAGAATCGGTGCGAGTCCCGAAAAACTGTCCCTGTGAGTACCGGAAAATGGTAGAATCCGTGCGAGTAACGAAATATGGTAGAATCCGACCGAGTTCCCGAAAAAGGTAGAATCGGTGCGAGTCCCGAAAAACTGTCCATGTGAGTACCAGAAAATGCTAGAATCCGTGCGAGTATCGAAAAATGGTAGAATCGGTGCGAGTACCGCAAAACAGTCCCTGGGAGTACCCGAAAATGGTAGAATGCGTGCGAGTATCGAAAAATTGTAGAATCCGGCCGAGTTCCCTGAAATGGTGGAATCGGTGGGAGTCCCGAAAAAATTTCCCTGTGAGTACCGGAAAATGGTAGAATGCGTGCGAGTATCGAAAAGTTGTAGAATCCGGCCAAGTTCCCGGAAATGGTAGAATCGGTGGGTGTCCCGAAAAACTTTCCCTGTGAGTACCAGAAAATGCTAGAATCCGTGCGAGTATCGAAAAATGGTAGAATCCGGCCGAGTTCCCGGAAAGGGTAGAATCGGTGCGAGTCCCGAAAAACTCTCCCTGTGAGTACCAGAAAATGGTAGAATGCGTGCGAGTATCGAAAAATGGTAGAATCCGGCCGAGTTCCCGGAAATGGTAGAATCGGTGCGAGTCCCGAAAAACTCTCCCTGTGAGTACCAGAAAATGGTAGAATGCGTGCGAGTATCGAAAAATGGTAGAATCCAGCCGAGTTCTCGGAAATGGTAGAATCGGTGCGAGTCCCAAATAACTGTCCCTGTGAATACCGGAAAATGGTAGAGTCCGTGCGAGTATCGAAATATGGTAGAATCCAGCCGAGTTCCCGGAAATGGTAGAATCGGTGCGAGTCCCGAAAAACTGTCCCTGTGAGTACCGGAAAATGGTAGAATGCTTGCGAGTATCGAAAAATGGTAGAATCCGGCCGAGTTCCCGGAAATGGTAGAATCGGTGCGAGTCCCAAAACACTGTCCCTGTGAGTACCCGAAAATGGTAGAATGCGTGCGAGTATCGAAAAATTGTAGAATCCGACAGAGTTCCCGGAAATGGTAGAATCGGTGCGAGTACCGCAAAACTGTCCCTCGGAGTACCGGAAAATGGTAGAATGCGTGCGAGTATCGAAAAATTGTAGAATCCGGCCGAGTTCCCTGAAATGGTGGAATCGGTGGGAGTCCCGAAAAACTGTCCCTGTGAGTACCGGAAAATGGTAGAATGCGTGCGAGTATCGAAAAGTTGTAGAATCCGGCCAAGTTCCCGGAAATGGTAGAATCGGTGGGTGTCCCGAAAAACTTTCCCTGTGAGTACCAGAAAATGCTAGAATCCGTGCGAGTATCGAAAAATGGTAGAATCCGGCCGAGTTCCCGGAAAGGGTAGAATCGGTGCGAGTCCCGAAAAACTGTCCCTGTGAGTACCAGAAAATGGTAGAATGCGTGCGAGTATCGAAAAATGGTAGAATCCGGCCGAGTTCCCGGAAATGGTAGAATCGGTGCGAGTCCCGAAACACTGTCCCTGTGAGTACCAGAAAATGGTAGAATGCGTGCGAGTATCGAAAAATGGTAGAATCCGACCGAGTTCCCGGAAATGGTAGAATCGGTGCGAGTCCCGAAAAACTGTCCCTGTGAATACCGGAAAATGGTAGAGTCCGTGCGAGTATCGAAATATGGTAGAATCCGATCGAGTTCCCGGAAATGGTAGAATCCGTGCGAGTCCCGAAAAACTGTCCCTGTGAGTACCGGAAAATGGTAGAATCCGTGCGAGTATCGAAATATGGTAGAATCCGACCGAGTTCCCGGAAATGGTAGAATCGGTGCGAGTCCCGAAAAACTGTCCCTGTGAGTACCAGAAAATGCTAGAATCCGTGCGAGTATCGAAAAATGGTATAATCCGGCCGAGTTCCCGAAAATGGTAGAATCGGTGCGAGTACCGCAAAACAGTCCCTGGGAGTACCCGAAAATGGTAGAATGCGTGCGAGTATCGAAAAATTGTAGAATCCGGCCGAGTTCCCTGAAATGGTAGAATCGGTGGGAGTCCCGAAAAACTTTCCCTGTGAGTACCGGAAAATGGTAGAATGCGTGCGAGTATCGAAAAATTGTAGAATCCGGCCAAGTTCCCGGAAATGGTAGAATCGGTGGGAGTCCCGAAAAACTTTCCCTGTGAGTACCAGAAAATGCTAGAATCCGTGCGAGTATCGAAAAATGGTAGAATCCGGTCGAGTTCCCGGAAAGGGTAGAATCGGTGCGAGTCCCGAAAAACTGTCCCTGTGAGTACCGGAAAATGGTAGAATCCCTGCGAGTATCGAAAAATGGTAGAATCCGGCCGAGTTCCCGGAAATGGTAGAATCGGTGGGAGTCCCGAAAAACTGTCCCTGTGAGTACCGGAAAATGGTAGAATCCCTGCGAGTATCGAAAAATGGTAGAATCCGGCCGAGTTCCCGGAAATGGTAGAATCGGTGCGAGTACCGCAAAACTGTCCCTGGGAGTACCGAAAAATGGTAGAATGCGTGCGAGTATCGAAAAATTGTAGAATCCGGCCGAGTTCCTTGAAATGGTAGAATCGGTGCGAGTCCCGAAAAACTTTCCCTGTGAGTACCGGAAAATGGTAGAATGCGTGCGAGTATCGTAAAATTGTAGAATCCGGCCGAGTTCCCGGAAACGGTAGAATCGGTGCGAGTCCCGAAAAACTGTCCCTGTGAGTACCGCAAAATGGTAGAATCCGTGTGTGTAGCGAAAATTGGTAGAATCCGGGAGAATACCCGAAAATGGTAGAATCCGTGCGAGAATCGAAAAATTGTCCCTTTGAGTACCGGAAAATGGTAGAATACGTCCGAGTATCGAAAAAAGGTAGAATCCGGGCGAGTACCCGGAAAAGAAAGATTCCATGCGAGTACCGAAAAACTATCCCTATGAGTACCGGAAAATGGTAGAATCCGACCGAGTTCCCGAAATGGTAGAATCCACGCGAGTATCGAAAAATAGTAGAATCCGGCCGAGTTCCCTAAAATGGTAGAATCGGTGCGAGTCCTGAAAAACTGTCCCTGTGAGTACCGAAAATTGGTAGAAGCGTGCGAGTATCGAAAAATTGTAGAATCCGGGCGAGTTTTTGTTTAAATTAGCTACTTTTTGTTTAAATTTTAAAATTTTTGCTTTAAACTCCATGGATATTAAGGATTAACTCTCAAAATTAAATGAGTGAAGTCGAGTTTCGACTTGATTACATGAGTCTTAGAGTTTGTATTATGCTCTTCTAAAAGTTGATGAATTGTTGAAACTCCCATTGCATGCAAACTTATCTCTTCCACCTTAAGCTATTCGCACACACATACATTAGATTTCGGTTATAAGATGTGAAACTATCTCACCCTCTAAGCTTGAGAAATCATAATTTGACACCTTTAACCTCTCTTTAATAGTGTTGGGACACCTCATAAAGACCAATGAGTCTTTGAAAAAAATAGAACAAAGAAAAAGAAAAAGAAAAAAAGAAAAAAAATATATAGAATAAACTTCTTTGCTTGCCTTGAAACCTGAGGATGGTCCGAAGGGGTGGCGAAAGCCTTTAAAGCCTGGTGCCCTAAGCCTTTATTGGTTGGGAGTCACCAATCCTCTGCTTGTTACATGGGTGAATTGGTTAAGTTTAGTAAGTGAAAAGAATTGTGAATAAAAGGTGCGTTCCTAGCCTATCAAGAGATGGTTAATTTTGCTCAGCTTAAAGAAAGACTTAGGTTGGGGGGAGATGATAGTTATCCATACTATACTCGGAAGCTAATCACATTAACACTTAGCTTTTAGTGGAAGAATTTGATTTGGATCTTTTGAGAGTGGAAATTCTTTTGATGCTTAAACTTGCATAATATCCATTCTTTGTACTCTATGATCAAGTGAATGCTTTGACAACTCTTATTATAGGTTGAGTTTCACATCTTTATTGATCCATGGATGTCCATCATGCCACTCATATCATTTTTTGGAGTGATTTGCATGATCCCTTTTATGTATATTATTATAGTTTACTTAGTTTTTATCTCCTCCATTGCTAAGGGACTAGCAATGAGTCGGTTGGGGGGTGTGATTACTACCAAAAAGTGCTATTTTGTAGACCTAATTATAATGGTTTTAAGCACCTTTGAGTAGTAATCATATTCATTTAACCCAATTAATTCATTAAGGTCCTTAGTAATTGGTTTTAACCATTTTGTGGCAAGTTTACATGTTTTTATCAGCTTATGAATCAATTCAAGCATGCCAAATGATGGAGGAGCTACTTGGACAAGTTATGGCAAAGCTTTTGGAAGCACAAATTCATGAAGAACCAAGCTTTGGAGCTCCATAGCCCTTTGCCAAAGTCGTTCAAAGTATGCAAGGAAAGAACAATGGAGAAGAGGAAAACAAAGCAAAGAGAAGCAAAGAGGACAGCAGCTGCAGTCTTCTTTCGCACTTTTGGAGCACTTTCCGAAGTCCATTTTTTACATGCTATATACCATTTCAAAGCTCTGGAAGTCAAGAATCCAACGCTTCAAACCGTGTACGATTTGGAGCTAAAATGAGGAAGATATGGCCTTCGGAAGTCAACTGCTCCAGGTTGTGCGAAAATTTCGCACGACACAAGGTGTAATGCGAAATTCGCATAACACCTTCAAAATTCGCATAACCCATGCGTGGTGCGAATTTTCCTCTGTTTTTGCCGACTCCACTTTAGATATTTTCCTTTGTATTTTGTGATGTAATTTCCTTTCTTATCCTTGTAACTAACCAATCACAAGCTTTTGCTTTTGTAAAGACTATATAAGGGGTGGAAATCACTTCTTGGAAATATAGAACATGCGTGTTACGTTTTACACTGAGTGATATACAGAGCTCTCTCGTTTCTCTTTTCTCTTTGCTATTTTATTTTCTTGGAAGCCAAACAGCCTCTGAGGGCTTTTCCTCAGAGGATGATTGGCTAAAACTTTTAGTTTCTCAAAGTATGGATGTTATGTGATGGCTTGGATGCAATCCCATGGAAATTTCTCGCACCTGGAAGGTAAGGTAGTCGTTTTTCATTAAAGGTTCATTAATGCAAAGTTTGGTTTTTATTTCCTTTGGACTTCCAACGGCCAATATTTGGTAAGCTTTTGGCTTTAGACCATTAGTTATCTCTTACGAGCCATTCAAAGGAAGTCTAAGGTGAATAACCATTGATGAAATTCACTACCATCTGTTTTGCCATTTTAAAGGATTAAAACTTGATTTGCTAAATCCATACTGGTTCGGGAAGCAAGCATCACCATAGTTGCAACCCCAACACGAGGAGCCTATCCTGAGATTTCCAATTTGCATAAGAGCCAGAGCATAGCTATCCTATCTTTGAGAAACTTGTTTTTACACCCTTTCATTTTAGTCTTTAATGTTAGCTTAGATTAGTTTAAATCTTTCTAAAACATTTACATCTTCTTTTAAAGCTAACATCCATAAGAAAATCACCTATTTTCTTAATTTGAATATCACTTGTGTTTGCGAAAACCCTTCCCAGTGAACGATCCTAGAACCACTATGCTATCGTAGCTTGGCTACTTTAGTAATAGTATTTAAGGTATAAATTTTGTTGATACGCCTTTAAAGCTAAGCTACCATGAGTCGAATCAGTAGAATAAATGCGAGTATCGAAAAATGGTAGAATCCGGGCGAGTACCCGGAAAAGAAAGATTCCGTGCGAGTACCCGGAAAAGAAAGATTCCGTGCGAGTACCGAAAAACTATCCCTATGAGTACCGGAAAATGGTAGAATCCGTGCGAGTATCGAAAAATGGAAGAATCCGGGCGAGTACCCGGAAAAGAAAGATTCCGTGCGAGTACCGAAAAACTATCCCTATGAGCACCGGAAAATGGTAGAATCCGTGCGAGTAGCGAAAAATGGTAGAATCCTGGCGACTACCCGGAAATGGTAGAATCCGTGCGAGTACCGAAAAACTGTCCCTGTGAGTACCGAAAAATGGTAGATTGGCGCGAGTATCGAAAAATGGTAGAATCCGGCCGAGTTCCCGGAAATGGTAGAATCGGTGGGAGTCCCGAAAAACTGTCCCTAGGAGTACAGGAAAATGGTAGAATCCGTGTGAGTATCGAAAAATGGGAGAATCCGGACGAGTTCCCGGAAAAGATAGAATCCCTGCGAGCACCGAAAAACTGTCCCTGTGAGTACCGGAAAATGGTAGAATCAGTGCAAGTATCGAAAAATGGTAGAATCAGTGCGAGTATCGAAAATTGGTAGAATCCGGGCGAGTTCCCGGAAAAAAAAGATTTCGTGCGAGTACCGAAAAACTATCCCTATGAGTACCGGAAAATGGTAGAATCCGTGCGAGTATCGAAAAATGGGAGAATCCAGACGAGTTCCCGGAAAAGATAGAATCGGTGCGGGTACCGAAAAACTGTCCCTGTGAGTACCGGAAAATGGTAGAATCCGTGCATGTAGCGAAAATTGGTAGAATCCGGGAGAATACCCGAAAATAGTAGAATCCGTGCGAGAATCGAAAAACTGTCCCTGTGAGTACCGGAAAATGGTAGAATACGTGCGAGTATCGAAAATTGGGAGAATCCGGGCGAGTACCCGGAAAAGAAAGATTCCGTGCGAGTACCGAAAAACTATCCCTATGAGTACCGGAAAATGGTAGAATCCGTGCGAGTATCGAAAATTGGTAGAATCCGGGCGAGTTCCCGGAAACGAAAGATTTCGTGCCAGTACCGAAAAACTATCCCTATGAGTACCGGAAAATGGTAGAATCCGTGCGAGAATCGAAAAATAAGAGAATCCGGACGAGTTCCCGGAAAAGATAGAATCCCTGCGAGTACCGAAAAACTGTCCCTGTGAGTACCGAAAAATGGTAGAATCCGTACGAGTATCGAAAAATGGGAGAATCCGGACGAAATCCCGGAAAAGATAGAATCTTTGCGAGTACCGAAAAATTGTCCCTGTGAGTACCGAAAAATGGTAGAATCCGTGCGTGTAGCGAAAATTGGTAGAATTCGGGAGAGTACCCGAAAATGGTAGAATCCGTGCGAGAACCGAAAAACTGTCCCTGTGAGTACCGAAATATAGTAGAATACGTGCGAGTATCGAAAAATCGTAGAATCCGGGCAAGTACCCGGAAAAGAAAGATTCCGTGCGAGTACCGAAAAACTATCCCTATGAGTACCGGAAAATGGTAGAATCCGTGCGAGTAGCGAAAAATGGTATAATCCGGGCGAGTACCCGGAAATGGTAGAATCCCTGCGAGTACCGAAAAACTGTCCCTGTGAGTACCGGAAAATGGTAGAATCCGTACGAGTATCGACAAATGGGAGAATCCGGACGAAATCCCGGAAAAGATAGAATCTTTGCGAGTACCGAAAAATTGTCCCTGTGAGTACCGGAAAATGGTAGAATCCGTGCGTGTAGCGAAAATTGGTAGAATCCGGGAGAGTACCCGAAAATGGTAGAATCCTTGCGAGAACCGAAAAACTGTCCCTGTGAGTACCGAAAAATGGTAGAATACGTGCGCGTATCGAAAAATGGTAGAATCCGGGCAAGTACCCGGAAAAGAAAGATTCCGTACGAGTACCGAAAAACTATCCCTCTGAGTACCGGAAAATGGTAGAATCCGTGCGAGTAGCGAAAAATGGTAGAATCCGGGCTAGTACCCGGAAAAGAAAGATTCCGTGCGAGTACCGAAAAATGGTAGAATCCGTGCGAGTATCGAAAAATGGTAGAATCCGTGCGAGTATCGAAAAATTGTAGAATCCGTGCTAGTACCCGGAAATGGTAGAATCCCTGCGAGAATCGAAAAACTGTCCCTGTGAGTACCGGAAAATGGTAGAATACGTGCGAGTTTGGAAAAATGGTCGAATACGGGCGAGTACTCGGAAAAGAAAGATTCCGTGCGAGTACCGAAAAACTATCCCTATGAGTACCGGAAAATGGTAGAATCCATGCGAGTATCGAAAATTGGTAGAATCCCGGCGAGTACCCGAAAATGGTAGAATCCGTGCGAGTACCGAAAAACTGTCCCTGTGAGTACCGTAAAATGGTAGAATACTTGCGAGTATCGAAAAATGGTAGAATCCGTGCGAGTATCGAAAAATGGTAGAATCCGGGCGAGGTATCGGAAAAGAAAGAATCCGTGCGAGTACCGAAAAGTTGTCCATTTGAGTACCGGAAAATGGTAGAATCCGTGCGAGTAGCGAAAAATGGTAGAATCTGGGCGAGTACCCGGAAAAGAAAGATTCCGTGCGAGTACCGAAAAACTATCCCTATGCGTACCGGAAAATGGTAGAATCCGTGCGAGTATCGAAAAATGGTAGAATCCGGGCGAGTACCCGGAACTGATGGAATCCGTGCGAGTACCGAAAAAATGTCCCTGTGAGTACCGGAAAATGGTAGAATCAGTGCGAGTCCCGAAAAACTTTCCCTGGGAGTACCGGAAAATGGTAGAATCCGTGCGAGTATCGAAAAATGGGAGAATCCGGACGAGTTCCCGGAAAAGATAGAATCCCTGCGAGTACCGAAAAACCGTCCCTTTGAGTACCGAAAATTGGTAGAATCCGTGTGAGTATCGAAAATTGGTAGAATCCGGCCGAATTCCCGGAAATGGTAGAATCGGTGCGAGTCCCGAAAAACTTTCCCTGGGAGTATCGAAAAATGGTAGAATCCGGGCGAGGTATCGGAAAAGAAAGAATCCGTGCGAGTACCGAAAAGTTGTCCATTTGAGTACCGGAAAATGGTAGAATCCGTGCGAGTAGCGAAAAATGGTAGAATCTGGGCGAGTACCCGGAAAAGAAAGATTCCGTGAGAGTACCGAAAAACTATCCCTATGCGTACCGGAAAATGGTAGAATCCGTGCGAGTATCGAAAAATGGTAGAATCCGGGCGAGTACCCGGAAATGATGGAATCCGTGCGAGTACCGAAAAACTGTCCCTGTGAGTACCGAAAAATGGTAGAATCAGTGCGAGTCCCGAAAAACTTTCCATGGGTGTACCGGAAAATGGTAGAATCCGTGCGAGTATCGAAAAATGGGAGAATCCGGACGAGTTCCCGGAAAAGATAGAATCCCTGCGAGTACCGAAAAACTGTCCCTTTGAGTACCGGAAATTGGTAGAATCCGTGTGAGTATCGAAAATTGGTAGAATCCGGCCGAATTCCCGGAAATGGTAGAATCGGTGCGAGTCCCGAAAAACTTTCCTTGGGAGTACCGGAAAATAGTAGAATCCGTGCGAGTATCGAAAAATGGGAGAATCCGGACGAGTTCCCGGAAAAGATAGAATCCCTGCGAGTACCGAAAAACTCTCCATGTGAGTACCGGAAAATGGTAGAATCCGTGCGAGAACCGAAAAACTATCCCTGTGAGTACCGGAAAATGGTAGAATACGTGCGAATATCGAAAAAATGGAAGAATCCGGGCGAGTACCCGGAAAAGAAAGATTCCGTGTGAGAACCGAAAAACTATCCCTATGAGTACCGGAAAATGGTAGAATCCGTGTGAGTAGCGAAAAATGGTAGAATCCGGGCGAGTACCCGGAAATGGTAGAATCCGTGCGAGAACCGAAAAACTGTCCCTGTGAGTTCCGAAAAATGGCAAAATACGTGTGAGTATCGAAAAATGGTAGAATCCGGGTGAGTACCCGGAAAAGAAAGATTCCATGCGAGTACCGAAAAACTATCCCTATGAGTACCGGAAAATGGCAGAATCCGTGCGAGTAGCGAAAAATCGTAGAATCCGGGCGAGTACCCGGAAATGATGGAATCTGTGCGAGTACCGAAAAACTGTCCCTGTGAGTACCGGAAAATGGTAGAATCAGTGCGAGTCCCGAAAAACTTTCCCTGGGAGTACCGGAAAATGGTAGAATCCGTGCGAGTATCGAAAAATGGGAGAATCCGGACGAGTTCCCGGAAAAGATAGAATCCCTGCGAGTACCGAAAAACTGTCCATGTGAGTACCGGAAAATGGTAGAATCCGTGCGAAAACCGAAAAACTATCCCTGTGAGTACCGGAAAATAGTAGAATACGTGCGAGTATCGAAAAATGGAAGAATCCGGGCGAGTACCCGGAAAAGAAAGATTTCGTGCGAGAACCGAAAAACTATCCCTATGAGTACCGGAAAATGGTAGAATCTGTGCGAGTAGCGAAAAATGGTAGAATCTGGGCGAGTACCCGGAAAAGAAAGATTCCGTGCGAGTACCCGAAAATGATGGAATCCGTGCGAGTACCGAAAAACTGTCCCTGTGAGTACCGGAAAATGGTAGAATCAGTGCGAGTATCGAAAAATGGTAGAATCCTGCCAAGTTCCCGGAAATGGTAGAATCGGTGCGAGTCCCGAAAAACTTTCCCTAGGAGTACCGGAAAATGGTAGAATCCGTGTGAGTATCGAAAAATGGTAGAATTCGGCCGAGTTTCCGGAAATGGTAGAATCGGTGCGAGTACCGCAAAACTGTCCCTGGGAGTACCGGAAAATGGTAGAATCCGTGCGAGTATCGAAAAATGGGAGAATCCGGACGAGTTCCCGGAAAAGATAGAATCCCTGCGAGTACCGAAAAACTGTCCATGTGAGTACCGGAAAATGGTAGAATCCGTGCGAGAACCGAAAAACTATCCCTGTGAGTACCGGAAAATAGTAGAATACGTGCGAGTATCGAAAAATGGAAGAATCCGGGCGAGTACCCGGAAAAGAAAGATTCCGTGCGAGAACCGAAAAACTATCCCTATGAGTACCGGAAAATGGTAGAATCTGTGCGAGTAGCGAAAAATGGTAGAATCTGGGCGAGTACCCGGAAAAGAAAGATTCCGTGCGAGTACCCGAAAATGATGGAATCCGTGCGAGTACCGAAAAACTGTCCCTGTGAGTACCGGAAAATGGTAGAATCAGTGCGAGTATCGAAAAATGGTAGAATCCTGCCGAGTTCCCGGAAATGGTAGAATCGGTGCGAGTCCCGAAAAACTTTCCCTAGGAGTACCGGAAAATGGTAGAATCCGTGTGAGTATCGAAAAATGGTAGAATTCGGCCGAGTTTCCGGAAATGGTAGAATCGGTGCGAGTACCGCAAAACTGTCCCTGGGAGTACCGGAAAATGGTAGAATCCGTGCGAGTATCGAAAAATGGTAGAATCCGGTCGAGTTCCCAAAAATGGTAGAATCGGTGCGAGTAGCGAAAAATGGTAGAATCCGGGCGAGTACCCGGAAATGGTAGAATCCCTGCGAGTACCGAAAAACTGTCCCTGTGAGTACCGGAAAATAGTAGAATTCGTACGAGTATCGAAAAATGGGATAATCCGGACGAAATCTCGGAAAAGATAGAATCTTTGCGAGTACCGAAAAATTGTCCCTGTGAGTACCGGAAAATGGTAGAATCCGTGCGTGTAGCGAAAATTGGTAGAATCCGGGAGAGTACCCGAAAATGGTAGAATCCGTGCGAGAACCGAAAAACTGTCCCTGTGAGTACCGAAAAATGGTAGAATACGTGTGAGTATCGAAAAATGGTAGAATCCGGGCGAGTACCCGGAAAAGAAAGATTCCGTGCGAGTACCAAAAAACTATCCCTATGAGTACCGAATAAAATGGTAGAATCCGTGCGAGTAGCGAAAAATGGTAGAATCCGGGCGAGTACCCGGAAATGGTAGAATCCGTGCGTGTACCGAAAAACTGTCCCTGTGAGTACCGGAAAATGGTAGAATTCGTACGAGTATCGAAAAATGGGATAATCCGGACGAAATCCAGGAAAAGATAGAATCTTTGCGAGTACCGAAAAATTGTCCCTGTGAGTACCGGAAAATGGTAGAATCCGTGCGTGTAGCGAAAATTGGTAGAATCCGGGAGAGTACCCGAAAATGGTAGAATCCGTGCGAGAACCGAAAAACTGTCCCTGTGAGTTCCGAAAAATGGTAGAATACGTGTGAGTATCGAAAAATGGTAGAATCCGGGCGAGTACCCGGAAAAGAAAGATTCCGTGCGAGTACCGAAAAACTATCCCTATGAGTACCGGAAAATGGTAGAATCCGTGCGAGTAGCGAAAAATGGTAGAATCCGGGCGAGTACCCGGAAATGGTAGAATCCGTGCGTGTACCGAAAAACTGTCCCTGTGAGTACACAAAAATGGTAGAATACGTGCGAGTATCGAAAAATCGTAGAATCCAGGCGAGTACCCGGAAAAGAAAGATTCCGTGCGAGTACCGAAAAACTATCCCTATCTGTACCGGAAAATGGTAGAATCCGTGCGAGTATCGAAAAATGGTAGAATCCGGTCGAGTTCCCAAAAATGGTAGAATCGATGCGAGTAGCGAAAAATGGTAGAATCCGGGCGAGTACCCGGAAATGGTAGAATCCCTGCGAGAACCGAAAAACTGTCCCTGTGAGTACCGAAAAATGGTAGAATACGTGTGAGTATCGAAAAATGGTAGAATCCGGGCGAGTACCCGGAAAAGAAAGATTCCGTGCGAGTACCAAAAAACTATCCCTATGAGTACCGAATAAAATGGTAGAATCCGTGCGAGTAGCGAAAAATGGTAGAATCCGGGCGAGTACCCGGAAATGGTAGAATCCGTGCGTGTACCGAAAAACTGTCCCTGTGAGTACCGGAAAATGGTAGAATTCGTACGAGTATCGAAAAATGGGATAATCCGGACGAAATCCAGGAAAAGATAGAATCTTTGCGAGTACCGAAAAATTGTCCCTGTGAGTACCGGAAAATGGTAGAATCCGTGCGTGTAGCGAAAATTGGTAGAATCCGTGCGAGAGTACCCAAAAATGGTAGAATCCGTGCGAGAACCGAAAAACTGTCCCTGTGAGTTCCGAAAAATGGTAGAATACGTGTGAGTATCGAAAAATGGTAGAATCCGGGCGAGTACCCGGAAAAGAAAGATTCCGTGCGAGTACCGAAAAACTATCCATATGAGTACCGGAAAATGGTAGAATCCGTGCGAGTAGCGAAAAATGGTAGAATCCGGGCGAGTACCCGGAAATGGTAGAATCCGTGCGTGTACCGAAAAACTGTCCCTGTGAGTACACAAAAATGGTAGAATACGTGCGAGTATCGAAAAATCGTAGAATCCAGGCGAGTACCCGGAAAAGAAAGATTCCGTGCGAGTACCGAAAAACTATCCCTATCTGTACCGGAAAATGGTAGAATCCGTGCGAGTATCGAAAAATGGTAGAATCCGGTCGAGTTCCCAAAAATGGTAGAATCGATGCGAGTAGCGAAAAATGGTAGAATCCGGGCGAGTACCCGGAAATGGTAGAATCCCTGCGAGTACCGAAAAACTGTCCCTGTGAGTACCGGAAAATGGTAGAATTCGTACGAGTATCGAAAAATGGGATAATCCGGACGAAATCTCGGAAAAGATAGAATCTTTGCGAGTACCGAAAAATTGTCCCTGTGAGTACCGGAAAATGGTAGAATCCGTGCGTGTAGCGAAAATTGGTAGAATCCGAGAGAGTACCCGAAAATGGTAGAATCCGTGCGAGAACCGAAAAACTGTCCCTGTGAGTTCCGAAAAATGGTAGAATACGTGTGAGTATCGAAAAATGGTAGAATCCGGGCGAGTACCCGGAAAAGAAAGATTCCGTGCGAGTACCGAAAAACTATCCCTATGAGTACCGGAAAATGGTAGAATCCGTGCGAGTAGCGAAAAATGGTAGAATCCGGGCGAGTACCCGGAAATGGTAGAATCCGTGCGTGTACCGAAAAACTGTCCCTGTGAGTACACAAAAATGGTAGAATACGTGCGAGTATCGAAAAATCGTAGAATCCAGGCGAGTACCCGGAAAAGAAAGATCCCGTGCGAGTACCGAAAAACTATCTCTATGTGTACCGGAAAATGGTAGAATCCGTGCGAGTATCGAAAAATGGTTGAATCCGGGCGACTACCCGGAAATGGTAGAATCCGTGCGAGTACTGAAAAACTGTCCCTGTGAGTACCGAAAAATGGTAGAATACGTGCGAGTATAAAAAAAAGGTAGAATCCGGTAGAGTTCCCGGAAAAGAAAGATTCTGTGCGAGTACCAAAAAACTATCCCTATGAGTACCGAAAAATGGTAGAATCCGTGCGAGTAGCGAAAAATGGTAGAATCCGGGCGAGTACCCGGAAATGGTAGAATCCCTGCGAGTACCGAAAAACTGTCCCTGTGAGTACCGGAAAATGGTAGAATTCGTACGAGTATCGAAAAATGGGATTATCCGGACGAAATCCCGGAAAAGATATAATCTTTGCGAGTACCGAAAAATTGTCCCTGTGAGTACCGGAAAAAGATAGAATCCGTGCGTGTAGCGAAAGTTGGTAGAATCCGGGAGAGTACCCGAAAATGGTAGAATCCGTGCGAGAACCGAAAAACTGTCCCTGTGAGTACCGAAAAATGGTAGAATACGTGCGAGTATCGAAAAATGGTAGAATCCGGGCGAGTACCCGGAAAAGAAAGATTCCGTGCGAGTACCGAAAAACTATCCCTATGAGTACTGAAAAATGGTAGAATCCGTGCGAGTAGCAAAAAATGGTAGAATCCGGTCTAGTACCCGAAAAAGAAAGATTCCGTGCGAGTACCGAAAAATGGTAGAATCCGTGCGAGTATCGAAGAATGGTAGAATCCGTGCGAGTATCGAAAAATTGTAGAATCCGTGCGAGTACCCGGAAATGGTAGAATCCCTGCGAGAATCGAAAAACTGTCCCTGTGAGTACCAAAAAATGGTAGAATACGTGCGAGTTTGGAAAAATGGTCGAATACGGGCGAGTACCCGGAAAAGCAAGATTTCGTGCGAGTACCGAAAAACTATCCCTATGAGTATCGGAAAATGGTAGAATCCATGCGAGTATCGAAAATTGGTAGAATCCGGGCGAGTACCTGGAAAGGGTAGAATCCGTGCGAGAACCGAAAAACAGTCCCTGTGAGTACCGAAAAATGGTAGAATAAGTGCGAGTATCGAAAAATGGTATAATCCGGGCGAGTACCCGGAAAAGAAAGATTCTGTGCGAGTACCGAAAAACTATCCCTATGAGTACCGGAAAATGCTAGAATCCGTGCGAGTATCGAAAAATGGGAGAATCCGGATGAGTTCCCGGGAAAAGATAGAATCCCTGCGAGTACCGAAAAACTGTCCCTGTGAGTACCGGAAAATGGTAGAATCCGTGCGAGTATCGAAAATTGGTAGAATCCGGCAGAGTTCCCGGAAATGGTAGAATCGGTGCGAGTCCCGAAAAACATTCCCTGGGAGTACCGGAAAATGGTAGAATCCGTGCGAGTATCAAAAAATGGGAGAATCCGGACGAGTTCCCGGAAAAGACAGAATCCCTGCGAGTACCGAAAAACTGTCCATGTGAGTACCGGAAAATGGTAGAATCCGTGCGAGAACCGAAAAACTATCCCTATGAGTACCGGAAAATGGTAGAATACGTGCGAGTATCGAAAAATGGAAGAATCCGGGCGAGTACCCGGAAAAGAAAGATTTCGTGCGAGAAC
Source organism: Vitis vinifera (assembly GCF_030704535.1). Taxonomy (NCBI): domain Eukaryota; kingdom Viridiplantae; phylum Streptophyta; class Magnoliopsida; order Vitales; family Vitaceae; genus Vitis; species Vitis vinifera. The sequence continues at coordinate 12,770,568 of NC_081820.1, forward strand.
CGAAAAACTATCCCTATGAGTACCGGAAAATGGTAGAATCCGTGTGAGAAACGAAAAATGGTAGAATCCGGGCGAGTACTCGGAAAACGTAGAATCCGGGCGAGTACCCGGAAATGGTAGAATCCGTGCGAGTACCGAAAAACTGTCCCTGTGAGTACCGCAAAATGGTAGAATCCGCGCGAGTATAGAAAAATTGTAGAATCCGGCCGAGTTCCCGGAAATGGTAGAATCGGTGCGAGTCCCGAAAAACTGTCCCTGGGAGTACCGAAAAATGGTAGAATCCGTGTGAGTATCGAAAAATGGGAGAATCCGGACGAGTTCCCGGAAAAGATAGAATCCCCGCTAGTACCGAAAAACTGTCCCTATGAGTACCGGAAAAGGGTAGAATACGTGCGAGTATCGAAAAATGGTAGAATCCAGGCGAGTACCCGGAAAAGAAAGATTCCGTGCGAGTACCGAAAAACTATCCCTATGAGTACCGGAAAATGGTAGAATCTGTGCGAGTAGCGAAAAATGGTAGAATCCGGGCGAGTACCCGGAAAAGATAGAATCCCTGCGAGTACCGAAAAACTGTCCCTGTGAGTACCGGAAAATGGTAGAATCCGTGCGTGTAGCAAAAATTGGTAGAATCCGGGAGAGTACCCGAAGATGGTAGAATCCGTGCGAGAACCGAAAAATTGTCCCTGTGTGTACCGAAAAATGGTAGAATACGTGCGAGTATCGAAAAATGGTAGAATCCGGGCGAGTACCCCAAAAAGAAAGATTCCGTGCGAGTACCGAAAAACTATCCCTATGAGTACCGAAAAATGGTAGAATCCGTGCGAGTATCGAAAAATTGGAGAATCGGGACGAGTTCCCGAAAAAGATAGAATCCCTGCGAGTACCGAAAAACTGTCCCTGTGAGTACCGAAAAATGGTAGAATCCGTGCATGTAGCGAAAATTGGTAGAATCCGGGAGAGTATCCGAAAATGGTAGAATCCGTGCGAGAACCGAAAAACTGTCCCTGTGAGTACCGGAAAATGGTAGAATACGTGCGAGTATCGAAAAATGGGAGAATCCGGACGAGTTCCCGGAAAAGATAGAATCCCTGCGAGTACCGAAAAACTGTCCCTGTGAGTACCGGAAAATGGTAGAATCCGTGCGAGTATCGAAAATTGGTAGAATCCTGGCGAGTACCCGGAAAAGAAAGATTCCGTGCGAGTACCGAAAAACTATCCCTATGAGTACCGGAAAATGGTAGAATCCGTGCGAGTATCGAAAAATGGGAGAATCCGGACGAGATCCCGGAAAAGATGGAATCCCTGCGAGTACCGAAAAACTGTCCCTGTGAGTACCGGAAAATGGTACAATCCGTGCGAGTAGCGAAAATTGGTAGAATCCGGGAGAGTACCCGAAAATGGTAGAATCCGTGCGAGAATCGAAAAACTGTCCCCGTGAGTACCGAAAAATGATAGAATACGTTCGAGTTTCGAAAAATGGTAGAATCCGGGCGAGTACCCGGAAAAGAAAGAATCCGGGCCAGTACCGAAAAACTGTCCATGTGAGTACCGAAAACTGGTAGAATCCGTGCGAGTATCGAAAAATGGTAGAATCCGTGCGAATACCCGAAAATGGTAGGATCGGTGCGAGTACCGAAAAACTGTCCCTGGGAGTACCGCAAAATGGTCGAATCCGCATTAGTATCGAAAAATGGTAGAATCCGGCCGAGTTCTCGGAAATGGTAGAATCGGTGCGAGTACCGAAAAACTGTCCCTGTGAGTACCGGAAAATGGTAGAATCTGTGCGAGTATCAAAAAATGGTTGAATCCGGCCAAGTTCCCTAAAATGGTAGGATCGGTGCGAGTACCAAAAAACTGTCCCTGGGAGTACCGCAAAATGGTAGAATCCGCGCGACTATGGAAAAATGGTAGAATCCGTGCGGGTATTGAAAAATGGTAGAATCCGGCCGAGTTCCCGAAAATGGTAGAATCGATGCGAGTCCCGCAAAACTGTCCCTGGGAGTACCGGAAAACGGTAGAATCCGTGCGAGTATCAAAAAATGGGAGAATCCGGACGAGATCCCGAAAAAGATAGAATCCCTGCGAGTACCGAAAAACTGTCCCTGTGAGTACCGGAAAATGGTAGAATCCGTGCGAGTAGCGAAAATTGGTAGAATCCGGGAGAGTACCCGAAAGTGGTAGAATCCGTGCGAGAATCCAAAAACTGTCCCCGTGAGTACCGGAAAATGATAGAATACGTTCGAGTTTCGAAAAATGGTAGAATCCGGGCGAGTACCCGGAAAGGATAGAATCCCTGCGAGTACCGAAAAACTGTCCCTGTGAGTACCGAAAAATGGTAGAATCTGTGCGAGTATCGAAAAATGGTAGAATCCGGCCGAGTTCCCGGAAATGGTAGAATCTGTGCGAGTACCGAAAAACTGTCCCTGTGAGTACCGGAAAATGGTAGAATCTTTGCGAGTATCAAAAAATGGTAGAATCCGGCCGAGTTCCCTGAAATGGTAGGATCGGTGCGAGTACCAAAAAACTGTCACTGGGAGTACCGCAAAATGGTAGAATCCGCGCGACTATCGAAAAATGGTAGAATCCGACCGAGTTCCCGGAAATGGTAGAATCGGTGCGAGTGCCGAAAAACTGTCCCTCGGAGTACCGGAAATTGGTAGAATCCACGCGTGTATCGAAAAATGGTAAAATCCGGTCGAGTTCCCGGAAATGGTAGAACCGGTGCGAGTACCGCAAAACTGTCCCTAGGAGTACCGCAAAATGGTAGAATCCGTGCGAGTATCGAAAAATGGTAGAATCCGGCCGAGTTCCCGGAAATGGTAGAATCGGTGCGAGTGCCGAAACACTGTCCATGTGAGTACCGGAAAATGGTAGAATCCGTGCGAGTATCGAAAAATGGTAGAATCCGTGCGAATACCCGAAAATGGTAGGATCTGTGCGAGTTCCGAAAAACTGTCCCTGGGAGTACCGCAAAATGGTAGAATCCGCACTAGTATCGAAAAATGGTAGAATCCGGCCGAGTACCCGGAAATGGTAGAATTCGTGCGAGTACCGAAAAACTGTCCATATGAGTACCGAAAAATGGTAGAATCCGAGTGAGTATCGAAAATTGGTAGAATCCGGGCGAGTACCCGTCAAAGGTAGAATCTGTGCGAGTACCGAAAAACTGTCCCTGTGAGTACCGAAAAATGGTAGAATCCGTGCGAGTATCGAAAAATGGTGGAATCCGGGCGAGTACCAGGAAAAGGTAGAATCCGTGCGAGTACCGAAAAAGTGTCCCTGTGAATACCGGAAAATGGTAGAATCCGGGCGACTAGTGGAGAATGGTAGAGTCCGGGCGATTATAAAAAAATGGTCGAATCAGGGCGAGTCTCGAAAAATGGTAGAATCCGGGCGAGTACCAGGAAAAGGTAGAATCCGTGCGAGTACCGAAAAAGTGTCCAGATAAGTACCGGAAAATGGTAGAATCCGAGCGACTAGTGGAGAATGGTAGAGTCCGGGCGATTATAAAAAAATGGTCGAATCAGGGCGAGTCTCGAAAAATGGTAGAATCCGGGAGAGTTCCCGGAAAAGAAAGAATCCGTGCGAGTACCGAAAAACTGTCCATATGAGTACCGGAAAATGGTAGAATCCGAGCGAGTATAAAAAATTGGTAGAATCCGGGCGAGTACCCGAAAATGGTAGGATCGGTGCGAGTACCGAAAAACTGTCCCTGGGAGTACCGCAAAATGGTCGAATCCGCATTAGTATCGAAAAATGGTAGAATCCGGCCGAGTTCTCGGAAATGGTAGAATCGGTGCGAGTACCGAAAAACTGTCCCTGTGAGTACCGGAAAATGGTAGAATCTGTGCGAGTATCAAAAAATGGTTGAATCCGGCCAAGTTCCCTAAAATGGTAGGATCGGTGCGAGTACCAAAAAACTGTCCCTGGGAGTACCGCAAAATGGTAGAATCCGCGCGACTATGGAAAAATGGTAGAATCCGTGCGGGTATTGAAAAATGGTAGAATCCGGCCGAGTTCCCGAAAATGGTAGAATCGATGCGAGTCCCGCAAAACTGTCCCTGGGAGTACCGGAAAACGGTAGAATCCGTGCGAGTATCAAAAAATGGGAGAATCCGGACGAGATCCCGAAAAAGATAGAATCCCTGCGAGTACCGAAAAACTGTCCCAATGAGTACCGGAAAATGGTAGAATCCGTGCGAGTAGCGAAAATTGGTAGAATCCGGGAGAGTACCCGAAAGTGGTAGAATCCGTGCGAGAATCCAAAAACTGTCCCCGTGAGTACCGGAAAATGATAGAATACGTTCGAGTTTCGAAAAATGGTAGAATCCGGGCGAGTACCCGGAAAGGATAGAATCCCTGCGAGTACCGAAAAACTGTCCCTGTGAGTACCGAAAAATGGTAGAATCTGTGCGAGTATCGAAAAATGGTAGAATCCTGCCGAGTTCCCGGAAATGGTAGAATCTGTGCGAGTACCGAAAAACTGTCCCTGTGAGTACCGGAAAATGGTAGAATCTTTGCGAGTATCAAAAAATGGTAGAATCCGGCCGAGTTCCCTGAAATGGTAGGATCGGTGCGAGTACCAAAAAACTGTCACTGGGAGTACCGCAAAATGGTAGAATCCGCGCGACTATCGAAAAATGGTAGAATCCGACCGAGTTCCCGGAAATGGTAGAATCGGTGCGAGTGCCGAAAAACTGTCCCTCGGAGTACCGGAAATTGGTAGAATCCACGCGTGTATCGAAAAATGGTAAAATCCGGTCGAGTTCCCGGAAATGGTAGAACCGGTGCGAGTACCGCAAAACTGTCCCTAGGAGTACCGCAAAATGGTAGAATCCGTGCAAGTATCGAAAAATGGTAGAATCCGGCCGAGTTCCCGGAAATGGTAGAATCGGTGCGAGTGCCGAAACACTGTCCATGTGAGTACCGGAAAATGGTAGAATCCGTGCGAGTATCGAAAAATGGTAGAATCCGTGCGAATACCCGAAAATGGTAGGATCTGTGCGAGTTCCGAAAAACTGTCCCTGGGAGTACCGCAAAATGGTAGAATCCGCACTAGTATCGAAAAATGGTAGAATCCGGCCGAGTACCCGGAAATGGTAGAATCCGTGCGAGTACCGAAAAACTGTCCATATGAGTACCGAAAAATGGTAGAATCCGAGTGAGTATCGAAAATTGGTAGAATCCGGGCGAGTACCCGTCAAAGGTAGAATCTGTGCGAGTACCGAAAAACTGTCCCTGTGAGTACCGAAAAATGGTAGAATCCGTGCGAGTATCGAAAAATGGTGGAATCCGGGCGAGTACCAGGAAAAGGTAGAATCCGTGCGAGTACCGAAAAAGTGTCCCTGTGAATACCGGAAAATGGTAGAATCCGGGCGACTAGTGGAGAATGGTAGAGTCCGGGCGATTATAAAAAAATGGTCGAATCAGGGCGAGTCTCGAAAAATGGTAGAATCCGGGCGAGTACCAGGAAAAGGTAGAATCCGTGCGAGTACCGAAAAAGTGTCCAGATAAGTACCGGAAAATGGTAGAATCCGAGCGACTAGTGGAGAATGGTAGAGTCCGGGCGATTATAAAAAAATGGTCGAATCAGGGCGAGTCTCGAAAAATGGTAGAATCCGGGAGAGTTCCCGGAAAAGAAAGAATCCGTGCGAGTACCGAAAAACTGTCCATATGAGTACCGGAAAATGGTAGAATCCGAGCGAGTATAAAAAATTGGTAGAATCCGGGCGAGTACCCGTCAAAGGTAGAATCTGTGCGAGTACCGAAAAACTGTCCCTGTGAGTACCGGAAAATGGTAGAATCCGTGTGAGTATCGAAAAATGGTAGAATTCGGGCGAGTACCAGGAAAAGGTAGAATCCGTGCGAGTAGCGAAAAAGTGTCCCTACGAGTACCGGAAAATGGTAGAATCCGGGCGACTAGTGGAGAATGGTAGAGGCCGGGCGATTATCAAAAAATGGTCGACTCAGGGCGAGTCTCGAAAAATGGTAGAATCCGGGTGAGTTCTCAGAAAAGAGAGAATCCGTGCGAGTACCGAAAAACTGTCCATATGAGTACCGGAAAATGGTAGAATTCGAGCGAGTATCGAAAATTGGTAGAATCCGGGCGAGTACCCGTCAAAGGTAGAATCTGTGCGAGTACCGAAAAACTGTCCCTGTGAGTACCGAAAAATGGTAGAATCCGTGCGAGTATCGAAAAATGGTAGAATCCGGGTGAGTTCCTGGAAAAGAAAGAATTCGTGCAAGTACCGAAAAACTGTCCCTGTGACTACCAGAAAATTGTAGAATCCGTGCGAGTATTGAAAATTGGTAGAATCCGGGCGAGTACCCGGAAAAGGTAGAATTTATGCGAATATCGAAAGACTGTCCCTTTGAGTACCGTATAATGGTAGAATCCGTGCGAGTATTGAAAAATGGTAGAATCCGGGCGAGTTCCCGGAAAAGAAAGAATCCGTGCGAGTACCGAAAAAACTGTGCCTGTGAGTACCGAAAAATGGTATAATCCGTGCGAGTATCGAAAAATTGTAGAATCTGGGCGGATTCCCGGAAAAGGTAGAATCGGTACGAGTACCGAAAAACTATCCCAGTTAGTACCGGAAAATGGTAGAATCCGTGCTAGTATCGAAAAATGGTAGAATCCAGGGGAGTACCCGGAAAAGGTAGAATTGATGCGAGTACCGAAAAACTATCCCTGTTACTACCGGAAAATGGTAGAATCCGTGCGTGTATCGACAAATGGTAGAATCCGGGCGAGTACCCGAAAAATGTAGCATCTGTGCGAGTATCGAAAAGATGTCCTTCTGAGTACCGGAAAATGGTAGAATCCGGGCGAGTACCCGAAAAAGGTAGAATCCGTGCGAGTACTGAAAAAGTGTCCCTGTGAGTACCGGAAAATGGTAGAATCCGGGCGACTAGTGGAGAATGGTAGAGTCCGGGCGATTATAAAAAAATGGTCGAATTAGGGCGAGTACCCGGAAAAGGTAGAATCTGTTCCAGTACCCAAAAACTGTCCGGACGAGTTCCGAAAAATGGTAGAATTAGTGTGAGTACCGGAAAATGGTAGAATCCGGGCGAGTACCAGGAAAAGGTGCTACCCGTTCGAGTATGCAAAAACTATCCGGACGAGTATCGAAAAATGGTAAAATCAGTGTGAGTACCATAAAATGGTAGAATCCAAGCGAGTATCGGCAAAAGGTAGAAAACCGTTCGAGTACCCAAAAACTGTTCGGACGAGTACCGAAAAATGGTAGAATCAATGTGAGTACCAGAAAATGGAAGAATCCGGGCGAGTACTGGGAAAAGGTAGAATCCATTCGAGTACCGAAAAACTATCGGACGAGTACCGAAAAATAGTAGAATCAGTGTCTGTACCGAATAATGGTAGAATTCGGGCGAGTACCGGGAAAAGGTAGAATCCGTTCGAGTACCGAAAAACTGTCTGGACCAGTACCGAAAAATGGTAGAATTAGTGTCAGTACCTGAAAATGGTAGAATCCGGTCAAGTATCGGGAAAAGGTAGAATCCGTTCGAGTACCGAAAAACTGTCCGGACTAGTACCGAAAAATGGTAGAATTAGTGTAAGTACCAGAAAATGGTAGAATCGGGTCGAGTATCGGGAAAAGATAGAATCCGTTCGAGTGCCGAAAAAATGTCCAGACGAGTACCGAAAAATGGTAGAATCAGTGTGAGTACCTGAAAATGATAGAATCCGGGCGAGTGCCGGGAAAAGGTAGAATCCGTACGAGTACCCAAAAACTGTCCGGACGAGTATTGAAAAACGGTAGAATCAGTGTGAGTACCGGAAAACGGTAGAATCCGGGCGAGTATCGGGAAAAGGTAGTACCCGTTCGAGTACCCTAAAATTGTCCGGACGAGTACCGAAAAATGGTAGAATCAGTGTGAGTACCAGAAAATGGTAGAATCTGGGCGAGTGCCGGGGAAAGGTAGAATCCGTTCGAGTACCCAAAAAATGTCAGACGAGTACCGAAAAATAGTAGAATCAGTGTCTGTACCGAATAATGGTAGAATTCGGGCGAGTACCAGGAAAAGGTAGAATCCGTTCGAGTACCGAAAAACAATCCGGCCGAGTACCAAAAAATGGTAGAATCAGTGTGAGTACCGGAAAAGGTAGAATCCGTTCGAGTACCGAAAAACTGTCCGGACGAGTACCGAAAAATAGTAGAATTAGTGTAAGTACCTGAAAATGGTAGAATCGGGTCGAGTATCGGGAAAAGGTAGAATCCGTTCGAGTACCCAAAAACTATCCGGACGAGTACCGTAAAATGGTAGAATCAGTGTGAGTACCTGAAAATGGTAGAATCCGGGCGAGTGCCGGGAAAAGGTAGAATCCGTACGAGTACCCAAAAACTGTCCGGACGAGTACCGAAAAATGGTATAATCAGTGTGAGTACCGGAAAACGGTAGAATCCGGGCTTTTATCGGGAAAAGGTAGTACCCGTTCGAGTACCCAAAAACTGTCCGGACGAGTACCGAAAAATGGTAGAATCAGTGTGAGTACCAGAAAATGGTAGAATCCGGGCGAGTACCGGGAAAAGGTAGAATCCGTTCGAGTACCCAAAAACTGTCCGACGAGTACCGAAAAATAGTAGAATAAGTGTCTGTACCGAATAATGGTAGAATTCGGGCAAGTATCGGGAAAAGGTAGAATCCGTTTGAGTACCGAAAAACAGTCCAGACGAGTACCAAAAAAATGTAGAATCAGTGTGAGTACCGGAAAAGGTAGAATCCGTTCGAGTACCGAAAAACTATCCGGACGAGTACCGAAAAATGGTAGAATTAGTGTAAGTACCTGAAAATGGTAGAATCGGGTCGAGTATCGGAAAAAGGTAGAATCCGTTCGAGTACCCAAAAACTGTCCGGACGAGTACCGAAAAATGGTAGAATTAGTGTGAGTACCTGAAAATGGTAGAATCCGGGCGAGTGCCGGGAAAAGGTAGAATCCGTTCGAGTATCGAAAAATTGTCCGGACGAGTACCGAAAAATGGTAAAATTAGTGTAAGTACCTGAAAATGGTAGAATCGGGTCGAGTATCGGGAAAAGGTAGAATCCGTTCGAGTACCCAAAAACTGTCCAGACGAGTACCAAAAAATGGTAGAATCAGTGTGAGTACCAAAAAATGGTAGAATCCGGGCGAGTATCGGGAAAAGGTAGTACCCGTTCGAGTACCCAAAAACTGTCCGGACGAGTACTGGAAAATGGTAGAATCAGTGTGAGTATTAGAAAATGGAAGAATCTGGGCGAGTACCGGGAAAAGGTAGAATCCATTCGAGTACTGAAAAACTGTCGGACGAGTACCGAAAAATAGTAGAATCAGTGTCTGTACCAAAAAATGGTAGAATCAGTGTGAGTACCGAAAAAGGTAGAATCCGTTCGAGTACCGAAAAACTGTCCGGACGAGTACCGAAAAATGGTAGAATTAGTGTGAGTACCGGAAAATGGTAGAATCCGGGCGAGTAATGGGAAAAGGTAGAATCCGTTCGAGTACCGAAAAGCTGTTCGGACGAGTATCGAAAAATGGAAGAATCAATGTGAGTACCGAAAAAGGATATTATAAAATTAATAGCATCAAGTAAATTGATCCACTGCTATTGCTTCTCCCACCATGTTAGAAGGCATTTGTCATGATAGAACTGCTACCTACCAATGAACTAAATAGTTACACTTCTTTATTATTTTTTATGATGATTAGGAGAAAAAAATGGCTTCTTACCTTGGATTTAAAAATTATTAGTTTGGTTGCTTTGTTGATATCATGGTTTCTTCAATTTTTTTTTAAAAATAATTAGTTTAGTTATTTAGTTGATCTCGTTTTTAGTTTTGGTTTTAAAAATTATTAGTTTGGTTGCTTTGCTGATATTATGTTTAGTTTAGTTTCATTAATGTGAAATTAGTTTAGTTATTCAATTCATCTAATATTTAGTTTCGTTTTGAAAAATTATTAGTTTGGTTACTCTGTCAATTTGTTTGGTTTAATTATCTTAAAAATCATTGGTTAGATTATTTGTTTAATCTCGTGCATAGTTTAGTTTTACTTTATTAGTTTGGTTGCTTTGTGGATATCACCTTTAGTTTAGTTTCTATTAAAAATCATTAGTTGGGTTATTCCATTGATCTCATGTTTAGTTTAGTTTTTGAAAATTATTAGTTTAGTTTTTGTTATTGTTTTTGTTTTTTTTTTTTTTTGTAAAAAATAAAAAAAAAAAAATCATTACTTTGGTTGTTTTGTTCATATTATGATTTGTTTAGTTTCTTTTAAGATTATTAGTTTGGTTATTCCTTTCATCTTATGCGTAGTTTAGTTTATAAAAATTATTAATTTGGTTGCTTTGTTGATATTATACTTAGCTTAGTTTCTTTTAAAAATCATTAGTTATGTGGTTATTCCATTAATCTCATGTTTAGTTTAGTTTGTAAAAAAATATTAATTTGGGTGCTTTGTTGATATTGTGCTTAGTTTAGTTTATTTTAAAAATGATTAGCATGGGTTTTTTTTTTTTAATCTCATGCTTAATTTAGTTTTGAAAAATTATTAGTTTAGTTTCTTTGTTGATATTATGCTTAGTTTAGTTTTTAAAATAATTCGTTTGGTTGTTTTGTTGATCTCATGTTTAGTCTAGTTTTTAAAAATTATTAGTATGGTTGGTTCATTGATACTATGCTTAGTTTAGTTTCCTTAAAAATCATTATGTTTTGTTTAGTTTTTCATTTTATCTCATATTTAGTTGAGGTTTAAAAAATTATTAGTTTTCTCATCATTGGGATAATATCCTAGGTTCTATATAAGTTTATTCTTTGTTTATTTTGCTTTCCCGTCATTGGGACACCATCGTAGGTTCTAATATAAGTAAATGTTAGTTCATTTTGTTTCTCATCAATAGGACTGCATCCTAGATTGAATATAAGTTTCTTCTCTCTTCATTTGGTTTCTCATCATTTAGGCACCATCCTAGGTTCTATGTAAGTTTCTTCTTTGTTACTATTGTTTTTCATCATTGGGACAACATCATAGGTTGTACCTCAGTTTATTCTGTGTTTATTTCGTTTCTCATCATTCGGAAGCAAAGCTAGGTTCTATCTAAACATAATCTTGTGTTCCATTGGTTTCTCATCATTGAGACACAATCCTAGGTTGTTTCTAAATTTAATCGTTTGTTCCTTGGTTTCTTGTCAATGGAGCACCATCCAAGATTCTAACACTGTTTATTCTTTATTCATGTGGTTTCTCATCATTGAGACAACATCCTAGGTTGTATCTAAGTTTCGTATTTGTTTCTTTTGCTTTTCATCATTGCAACACCATTAATTTCTATTTCATTTTATTTCTTTGTTCATTTTGTGTTTGATAAGTGGAATGTTATCCTAGGTTCTATTTAAAAGCTTAATTGTTTGTTCCATTGGTTTCTCATCGTTGGGACACCATCCTAAGTTCTTTATTAGTTTATTCTATGTTCATTTGGTTTCTAATTATTGGGACTCCTAGGTTCTATCTGTGCTTAATCATTTGGTTTCTAATTATTGGGAACAACTTAGGTTCTTTCTCAATTTATTCTTTGTTTGTTTGGTTTCATATCACTGGGAATGTAACACCTAGTACTAATGAATTAAATAGGCAATAATGATTATTTTAGTATTTAACTTTAAGCTTGCTTAATTAGATATTAAAACTAGTTTAGTGCTAATCATATTTAATTATGAATTAAACTTTGATTATGGTTAAGTGGGATTAGTTAATGACCTAAGCATGCTTATTAGGTTCTTAGGGACTAATTAGGGTTATGAAAACCTAAAGGACTAATGGGCAATTATGGGTTTTATTTTTGATAACTTGAAGGACTAAAGTGCAAAATTTGGAAATTTGAGTTAGTGGAATGCCACCTCCTACTTGGGTGGATTGGTGGCAGCCATGTGGGCTGCCACCTCATGCTTGGGTGCTTGGAGACCCCTTTATAAGGGGGCTGCAGCTCGTTTTGCACCATTTCACCTGCAGCAACTTGGGTTAGAGAGAGAATCTAGAGAGAGAAAGTGTAGATTTGAGGTAAGCAAGTTGTTTAATTTTGTAAATTTCGTTTATTTTGGTTCCTAATGGTATGTTGAAAAGAATTAACAGTAAAAATTGTGTAAAAGTTGAGTATAATTAGCTACAAACCCGTTTTAGTTAAAAATCACAATTAATTAAAGATTAAAGTATTTTAAGTTAAGTATTTTATTAATGGTAAGATCAGCATAAATCTTTGTTTAATTTGGTTCGATTGAAAAATAGATTAGTAAACATGTGATGAATTGGGTTATTTGGACACTTGGGATTTGTTAATAGGTTAGGCTTTAAGAAAAAAAAAAAATTAGTGTTTGGTAATTAATTAGGGAAATTAATATGCATTGTAAATATTGTTTAATTCAATTCATATTTGATTTGAAAACATGTAGGATATAGATTAGAGAATGTGAGAATTAAAAATTTGCAACAATAAACTAAAACCTAAATTATGTTGTTTCATTTCAGTTCCTCGTAATAAGCAAAGATCGCCTACTTAGAAGAAACACAAAAAGGAAGTCGGTGTAAGGTAGGGAATTTTATGCTATTCTATGGTGTATCTGATTTCTTTCCTTGAATTATTTGTTGGAATTTTATATTATTTCTATGATTTCATAAAATCTTTTAAAGTGTCATTGCATCTCGGTTTATTGCATTGAAATGTTACCATGATGTTGGAACGTATATTGGTATGAAGATTCGTGGTTTTGTGTTGTCGAAATGGTTTATGGTGTGATTGCATTGCAAGAAGGATATGGAATTATCACAGATCATATTCAGAGAATTTATTGGTGGCGAAGTGCTTATGTGATGCTACAGGCCTTATCATTTGATATATTGTTTATGTGGGACCGTGGGTCCTTGGGTGAAAGTCCCTAAAGCCCTCGAGGAAGACACTCCGATGTGGGTGTATGGGGTTGGTCCTGCCCCTGGGTTTTAGTCCCTAAAGACACGGGGTTGGTCCTGCCCTTGGGTATGAGTCCCAAAAGACACGGGGTATGACTTGCCCTTGGGTGATGTCCCAGAATAGTCATTATTATATTGATCGAGTTTCTTGTGGAGCATTGTATCTGCCGTGTAGATTGTTGGGAGTCAGCAATTTATCAGTTGTGAAAGGATGGATGGGGAGAAGCAATGATGAAACCAACAAACACATGCATACATGTTTGACATGATTACACATTTGTTAATGGTTATGAAAAGTTTATCATGCATGTTATTAAACGTTTAATTCAAGGTTTTTAAGGGTATACTTAGGATGGTTATAAACTTTCCTACTAAGTTGTGAACTCACCCTATCCCTTCCACCTCTAGATGCAGGTCAGAAGACCTATGTAGGAAAGAATGCTTGAGCAATGCTTTACTGTGATTGGATGCTATTTGCTCATATTGAAAGTCTTTTGAGGCCATGCCTTTTGTATCAAGACTAAACCTTTTGTTGGAATGATGTAATGTATATATTTGTCAGATACACTTGTAGTATGGGCTACCCATAGTAAACAATGGGGTTTGGTATATGTAAATTAATGTTGTACAAGTTTCTTTTGTGAAACAAAACATATTTTGTTAACTTAATAGTCACAATGTTTAATACAGGATGTACTCTTTATAACAAGTTTTTCATATCCTCTTTTTGAACAAATTCAAGTAGGAACTCAACATTTAAATTTTTGAGAGCACTTATACTGTATTTGAGTATCAATTCTTTAGTTGAAGAATAAATAATAATAATAATAATAAGAAAAAAAAAAGTTGGGGTGTGACAGGGATGACATCCTAGGTTTTGTATAAGTTTAATCGTTTGGTTTCGATGACCTTGTGACACCCTCCTTGCTTCTATTTAGGTTTCTTCTTTGTTCCTTTGGTTTCTCATCATTAGGACACCATCCTATGTTCTATCTTAGTTTTTTATTTCTTTGTTTGGTTTTTCATCATTGGGGCGTCATCCTTGGTTCAGTTACTGAATATTAGGACACCATCATTGGTTTGATTTTAGTTTGATGCTTATTCCTTTGGTTTCTCATCCTTAGGACAATATCCTGGGTTCTATCTAATGTTATTATTTTTTTTTATTTACTTTCACATTATTGGGATGCCATCTTAAGTTCTATCTAAAGCTTAAATGTTAGTTCCTTTTGTTCTCATCAATAGGACTACATCCTAGGGTGAATCAAAGTTTCTTCTTTGTTCCTTTGGTTACTAATCATTGGGAAACCATCTCAGATTCTATCTAAATTTCTTCTTTGTTACTTTTTTTTCTCCTCATTGAGACACCATCATATATTTTTATCACAAGTTATTCTTTGTTCATTTTGTTTCTCATCATTGGGATGCAAAACTAGGTTTTATATAAAGATAATTGTTTGTTCCTTTGGTTTCTCATCATTGGGAAGCCATCACAAGTTGTTTCAAAACTTCATCGTTTGTTCCTTTGGTTTCTCGTCATTGGGACACCATCCTATATTCTATCTCAGTTTATTTTTTGTTAATTTGGTTTCTCATCATTGGAACACCATTCTAGGTTGTATCCAAGTTTCTTCTTTATTACTTTTGTTTCTGATCATTAGGACACCATTCTAGTTTCTATGTCAGTTTAATCTTTGTTCATTTGGTTTCTGATCAATGGAATGCTATCCTAGGTTCTTTCTAAGCTTAATCGTTTGTTCCTTCAGTTTCTCATCATTGGGACACCATCCTAGGCTCTTTCTCAATTTATTCTTTGTTCATCTGGTTTTTAATTATTGGGACGTCATCCTAAGTTCTATCTAAGTTTGCTTTTTGTTAGTTTTGTTTCTCATCATTGGGACACCATTCTACTTTCTAATTATCCTTAATCGTTTGTTCCTTTACTTTCTCAACATTGGGACACGATCATAGGTTTGATTTAAGTTTGATGTTTGTTCCTTTGGTTTCTCATCATTGGGACACTATCCTAGGTTATATCACGTATTCATTGTTTATTTGTTTTCCTATCATTCTGTAACACCTAGTACTAATGAATTAAATAGGCAATAATGATTATTTTTACTTAACTTTAAGCTTGCTTAATTAGATGTTAAAACTAGTTTAGTGCTAATCATGTTTAATTATGAATTAAACTTTGATTAAGGTTAAGTGGGATTAGTTAATGATCTAAGCATGCTTATTAGGTTCTTAGGGACTGATTAGGGTTATGAAAACCTAAAGGACTAATGGGCAATTATGGGTTTTATTTTTGATAACTTGAAGGACTAAAGTGCAAAATTGGGAAATTTGAGTTAGTGGAATGCCACCTCCTACTTGGGTGGATTGGTGGCAGCCATGTGGGCTGCCACCTCGTGCTTGGGTGCATGGAGACCCCTTTATAAGGGGGCTACAGCTCGTTTTGCACCATTTCACCTGCAGCAACTTGGATTAGAGAGAGAATCTAGAGAGAGAAAGTGTAGATTTGAGGTAAGCAAGTTGTTTAATTTTGTAAATTTCGTTTATTTTGGTTCCTAATGGTATGTTGAAAAGAATTAACAGTAAAAATTGTGTAAAAGTTGAGTATAATTAGCTATAAACCCGTTTTAGTTAAAAATCACAATTAATTAAAGATTAAAGTATTTTAAGTTAAGTATTTTATTAATGGTAAGATCAGCATAAATCTTTGTTTAATTTGGTTTGATTGAAAAATAGATTAGTAAACATGTGATGAATTGAGTTATTTGGACACTTGGGATTTGTTAATAGGTTAGGCTTTAAGAAAATCAAAAGAATTAGTGTTTGGTAATTAATTAGGGAAATTAATATGCATTGTAAATATTGTTTAATTCAATTCAAATTTGATTTGAAAACATGTAGGATATAGATTAGAGAATGTAAGAATTAAAAAAATTGCAACAATAAACTATATAAATTTTCATGGTTAGGAAACCTAAATTATGTTGTTTCATTTCAGTTCCTCGTAATAGGCAAAGATCGCCTACTTAGAAGAAACACAAAGAGGAAGTCGGTGTAAGGTAGGGAATTTTATGCTATTCTATGGTGTATCTGATTTCTTTCCTTGAATTATTTATTGGAATTTTATGTTATTTCTATGATTTCATAAAATCTTTTAAAGTGTCATTGCATTGAAATGTTACCATGATGTTGGAACGTATATTGGTATGAAGATTTGCGGTTTTGTGTTGTCGAAATGGTTTATGGTGTGATTGCATTGCAAGAAGGATATGGAATTATTACAGATCATATTCAGAGAATTTATTGGTGGCGAAGTGCTTATGTGATGCTACAGGCCTCATCGTTTGATATATTGTTTATGTGGGACCGTGGGTCCTTGGGTGAAAGTCCCTAAAGCCCTCGAGGAAGACACTCCGATGTGGGTGTATGGGGTTGGTCCTGCCCCTGGGTTTTAGTCCCTAAAGACACGGGGTTGGTCCTGCCCTTAGGTATGAGTCCCAAAAGACACGGGGTATGACTTGCCCTTGGGTGATGTCCCAGAATAGTCATTATTATATTGATCGAGTGACTTGTGGAGCATTGATATCTGCTGTGTAGATTGTTGGGAGTCAGCAATTTATCGTTGTGAAAGGATGGATGGGGAAAAGCAATGATGAAACCAACAAACACATGCATACATGTTTGACATGATTACACATTTGTTAATGGTTATGAAATGTTTATCATGCATGTTATTAAACGTTTAATTCAAGGTTTTTAAGGGTATACTTAGGATGGTTATAAACTTTCCTACTGAGTTGTGAACTCACCCTATCCCTTCCACCTCTAGATGCAGGTCAGAAGACCTATGCAGGAAAGAATGCTTGAGCAATGCTTTACTGTGATTGGATGCTGTTTGCTCATATTGAAAGTCTTTTGAGGCCATGCCTTTTGTATCAAGACTAAACCTTTTGTTGGAATGATGTAATGTATATATTTGTTAGATACACTTGTAGTATGGGCTACCCGTAGTAAACAATGGGGTTTGGTAAATGTAAATTAATGTTGTACAAGTTTCTTTTGTGAAGCAAAACATATTTTGTTAACTTAATAGTCACAATGTTTAATACAGGATGTACTCTTTATAACAGGTTTTCCATATCCTCTTTTTGAACAAATTCAAGTAGGAACTCAACATTTAAATTTTTGAGAGCACTTATATTGTATTTGAGTATTAATTGTTTAGTTGAAGAATAAATAATAATAATAATAATAATAGTTGAAAAAAAAATGGGGTGTGACAGATTCTATACTTGGTTCTATCTTATAGCTTAAACATTAGTTCCTTTTGTTACTCATCAATAGGACTGCATCTTAGGCTGAATCTAAGTTTCTTTTTTCTTCCTTTTTGTTTCTCATCATTGGGATTGGTTCCCAGATTCTATCTAAGTTTCTTCTTTGTTACTTTATTTTCTCATCATTGGGACACCATAATAGGTTTTGTTTATTCTTTGTTCATTTTGTTTATCATCATTGGGATGCGTAAGTAGGTTCTATATAAACATAACAGTTTGTTCCTTTGATTTCTCAATATTGGGAGGTTCTTTCTAAAATTAATCAATTTGTCCTTTGGTTTCTCATCATTGGGACACCATCTTAGGTTCTATCTCAATTTATTTTTTGTTTATTTGGGTTCTTAACATTGGGTACCGTCCTAAGTTGTATCTAAGTTTCTTATTTGTTACTTTCGATTCTCATAAGTGGGACACCATTCTAGTTTCTGTTTCTGTTTATTCTTTGTTCATTTGGTTTCTGATCAGTGGAACGCTATCCTAGGTTTTATTTCAGCTTAATTGTTTTTTCCTTTGGTTTGTCATCGTTGGGACTCCATCCTAGGTTCTTTCTACACTTAATCATATGCTCTTTTTATTTTTTCTTGTCATTTGGGACAGCATCATAGGTTATATCTCGATTTATTCTTTACTCATTTGGTTTTTCATCATTGGGACACCATCCTAAGATGTATCTAAGTTTCTTCTTTATTACATTTGTTTCTCATCATTGGGAAACCATTCTAGTTTCTATCTCAATTTATTCTTTGTTCATTTGGTTTCTGATCAGTGGATAACTATCCTAGGTTCTATTAGAGCTTAAACGTTTGTTCCTTTGCTTTCTCATCATTCTGATAAAATCCTATGTTCATTCTCAATTTAATATTTGTTTCATTTTATTTCTAATCATTCGGGTGTCATTCTAGGTTCTAAGTATCTTTTTTGTTACATTTGTTTCTAATCATTGGGACATCGTCCTAAGTTTTTTCTTTTTTCATTTGGTTTCATATATCATTGGAAAGACATCATAGGTTCAATATAAGCTTAATATTTTGTCTATTTGGTTTCTCATCATTGCGACACCCTCCTAGGTTCTATCTAGGTTTCTTCGTATTTCCTCTTGTTTCTCATCATTGGGACACCATCCTATGTTCTATGTTAGTTTATTCTTTGTTTATTTCATTTCTCATCATTGGAACGTCATCCTAGGTTTTATCCATGTTTCTTCTTTTTTCCTTTAGTTTCTCATCTTCACTACAAGGTTTTATCTCCGTTTTCTCTTTATCTTTAAGATGGATTCTTATGAGTGGTGCACTTTATTAATATTTCTTATCTTTAAAGGGAGAAATTTCTTACCGTTTTATTTCCTGAAAATGGTATCACCTCCAAAGGATGAGTGGTTTTTAATAATCTCCAAGACCTCTATGATCTTTTAGCCCGAATCTCTAACCTTCAAAGGGTTATAAGGTAAGTATTTAGAGGCAAAAGCCATGAGGATTTTGGTATCTAAGGGTTTCCAAATTCGAGTTGAATTTAAATTCATTTCTAAACTCAAC
This sequence comes from Vitis vinifera, assembly GCF_030704535.1. Classification (NCBI taxonomy): domain Eukaryota; kingdom Viridiplantae; phylum Streptophyta; class Magnoliopsida; order Vitales; family Vitaceae; genus Vitis; species Vitis vinifera. The sequence goes on from NC_081820.1 coordinate 12,789,407, forward strand.
AGGACTTTTCTTGCCAATTAAGAGAACTAAAACCACTTGAGTTGGATTAACCGCTTAAACACTTTTTAGACGTACCTTTCACTGCACAACAACTCTTGAATTTTGATGGAGAGAAAGCCAATATGTAAAAAGATTTCTATGTTCAAACAAAAATTAGAACAAAATTCCCAACACATAAACAAGAGTCAATATCGAACAAGGTTATCGAAGAATTCGACTTTGTACGAATTTAACTCATAATCACTATCACTATTAGAATCATTCATGGATACAACAAAAGCTAACATGTCATTGGGATTGTACCTTGCATCTTCAAAAGTTATAGAATCACTGTCCTATCTAAATTTAATAGTTTGTTCCTTTGGTTTCTCATCGTTTGGCAACCATCCAAGGTATTATGGAAGTTTATTCTTTCTCCCTTTGGTTTCTCATCTTGGGGAAGAATTCATAGGTTCTATCTCAGGTCATTCATTGTTTCCTTTGGTTTGTCATCATTGGGACGCCCCGTAGGCCCTATCTAAGCTTAGTTGTTTGTTCCTTTAATTTCTCATCGTTTCGACACCATCCTAGGTTCTATCTATGTTTATTCTTAGTCCTTGATGTTTCCTATCATTGGAACGCCATCTAGGTTTTATCTAAGTTCATTTGTTTGTTCCACTCGTTTTTCATCATTGGGACAACTTTCTAGGTTCTATCCTAGCTCATTCCTTTTTTCCATTTGTAACTAATTATTGGGACATGAACCTTTGATTTCTCATCGTTTGGACACCATCTAGGTTTTATGGAAGTTTATTTTTTCTCCCTTTAATTCCTCATCTTTGGGACGACATTGTAGGTTCTATCTAAGGTCATTCATTGTTTCGTTTTTGTTTTTGGTCATTGGGATGCCCCGTAGGCCCTATGTAAGCTTAATTGTTTGTTCCTTTAATTTCTCATCGTTTCAACACCATCCTAGGTGCTATCTATGTTCATTCTTAGTCCTTGTTGTTTCCTATCATTGGAACGCCATCTAGGATTTATCTAAGTTCATTTGTTTGTTCCTTTCATTTTTCATCATTGGGACAACATTCTAGGTTCTATCTAAGGTCATTCCTTTGTTCCATTTGTAACTACTCATTGGGACATGATCCTTTGGTTTCTCATTGTTTGAACACCATCTAGGTTTTATGGATGTTTATTCTTTCTCCCTTTCGTTTCTCATCTTTCGGATGACATCGTAGGTATCTAAGGTCATTCAATCTTTCCTTTGGGTTGTGATCATTGGGACGCCCCCTAGTCCCTATCTAAGCTTAATTATTTGTTTCCTTAATTTCTCATAGTTTGGGCCATATCCTACGTTCTATCTACGTTTATTCTTCATCCCTTTTATTTCTTAACATTGGAACGCGATCTACATTTTATCTAAGTTCATTTGTTTGTTGCACGCGTTTTTCAGCATTGGGACAGCTTTTTAGGTTCTATCTAAGCTGATTCCTTTTTTCCATTTGTAACTAATCATTGGGACATGATCCTTTGGTTTCTCATCGTTTGGACACCATCTAGGTTTTATGGAAGTTATTCTTTCTCCCTTTGGTTTCTCATCTTTGGGATGGCATTGTAGCTTCTTTCTAAGGCCATTCAATCTTTCCTTTGGTTTGTCAACATTGGAACGCCGCCTAGAACCTATCTATGTTTAATTATTTGTTTCTTTAATGTCTCATAGTTTGGGCACCATCCTAGGTTCTATCTAAGTTTATTCTTCATCCCTTTTATTTCTATCATTGGAACGCGATCTAGGTTTTATCTAAGTTCTTTCGTTTGTTGCACTCGTTTTTCATCATTGGGACAACTTTTTAGGTTCTATCTAAAGCTTATTTCTTTTTTCAATTTGTAACTAATCATTGGGACATGATCCTTTGGTTTCTTATCGTTTGGACAACATCTAGGTTTTATGGAAGTTTATTCTTTCTCCCTTTGGTTTGTCATCACTGGGACGCCCCCAAGGCCCTATCTAAGCTTAATTTTTTGTTTCTTTAATTTCTCTTCATTTGGACACCATCTTAGGTTCTATCTATGTTTATCCTTCATCCCTTTTGTTTCTTATCATTGGAACACCATCTAGGTTTAATCTCAGTTCATTTTTTTGTTCCACTCGTTTTTCATCATTGGGACAGCTTTCTAGGTTCTATCTAAGCCATTCCTTTTTCCCATTGGTAACTAATCATTGGGACATGATCTTTTCGTTTCTCATTCTTTGGAAACCATCAAGGTTTGATGGAAGTTTATTCTTTCTCCATTTGGTTTCTTGTCTTTGGGACGACATCGTACGTACTTTGTAAGGTCATTCATTCTTTACTTTGGTTTGTCATCATTAGGACGCCCCCTAGGCCCTATGTAAGCTTTATTGTTTTTTCGTTTAATTTCTCATCGTTTAGACCACATCTTAGGTTCTATCTATGTTTATTCTTCATCCCTTTTGTTTCCTATCATTGGAATGCGATCTAGGTTTTATCTAAGTTCATTTGTTTGTTCCACTCATTTTTCATAAATGCGACAGCATTCTGGGTTCTATCTAAGGTCATTCCTTTTTTCCATTTGTAACTACTCATTGGGACTTTTGCCTTTGGTTTCTCATTGTTTGGACACCATCTAGGTTTGACGGATGTTTATTCTTTCTCCATTTGGTTTCTCATTTTGTGAAGACATCGTAGGTTCTTTCTAAGGTGATTCATTCTTTAGTTTGGTTTGTCATCATTGGGACGCCCCCTAGGCCCTTTCTAAGCTCAATTATTTGTTACTTTATATTCTCATCGTTTGGACAAGATCCTAGATTCAATCTATGTTTATTCCTCATCCCTTTTCTTTCCTATGATTGGAATCCTCATCCCTTTTCTTTCCTATGATTGGAATCCTCATCCCTTTTCTTTCCTATGATTGGAACACCATTTAGGTTTTATCTAAGTTCATTATTTTTTTCCACTCGTTTTTCATCCACTAGGACAGCATTCCAGGTTCTATCGAAGGTCATTCCTCTTTTCCATTTGTAACTAATCATTGGGACATGATCATTTGGTTTCTCATGGTTTGGAATGATCATTTATGGAAGTTTATTCTTTCTCCCTTTGCTTTCTCATCTTTGGGATGACCTCGTAGCTTCTTTCTAAGGTCATTTAGTCTTTGGGACTTTTGCCTTTGGTCTCTCATCGTTTGGACACCATCTAGGTTTGATGGAAGTTTATTTTTCTCCATTTGGTTTCTCATTTTGGGACGACATCGTAGGTTCTTTCTAAGGTGATTCATTCTTTACTTTGGTTTGTCATCATTGGGCCGCCCCCTAGGCCCTATCTAGGCTTAATTGTTTGTTGCTTTAATTTCTCATTGTTTACACACCATCCTAGGTTTTATCTATGTTTATTCTTCATCCCTTTTGTTTCCTATCATTGGAACGCGTTCTAGGTTTTATCTAAGTTCATTTGTTTGTTCCACTCGTTTTTCATCATTAGGACAACTTTCTAGGTTCTATATATGCTCATTCCATTTTTCCATTTGTAACTAATCATTGGGACACGAACCTTTTGTTTCTCAATGTTTGGACACCATCTAGGTTTGGTGGAAGTTTATTCTTTCTCCCTTTGGTTTCTCATCTTTGGGACGACATCGTAGCTTCTTTGTAAGGTCATTCATTCTTTCCTTTGGTTTGTCATCATTGGGACACCCCGTAGGCCCTATCTAAGCTTAATTTTTTGTTCCTTTAATTTCTCATCGTTTAGACAGTATCCTAGGTTCTATCTATGTTTATTCTTCATCCCTTTTGGTTCCTATTATTGGAACGCGATCTAAGATTTATCAAAGTTCGTTTGTGAGTTCCTCTCGTTTTTCATTAGTGGGACAACATTCTTGGTTCTATCTAAGGTCATTCCTTTTTTCCATTTGTAACTAATCATTGGGACATGAACCTTTGGTTTCTCATTGTTTGGACATAATCTAGGTTTAATGGAAGTTTATTCTTTCTCCCTTTGGTTTGTCATCATTAGGACACACTGTAGGCTTTATCTAAGCTTAATTATTTGTTTCGTTAATTTCTCATTGTTTGGACACCATCCTCGGTTCTATGTTTATTCTTCATCCCTTTTGTTTCCTATGATTGGAACACGATCTAGGTTTTATCCAATTTCATTTGTTTGTTCCACCCGTTTTTCATCATTGGGACAGCTTTCTAGGTTCTATCTAAACTCATTCCTTTTTTCCATTTCTAACTAATCATTGGGACATGATCCTTTGGTTTCTCATTGTATGGACACCATCTAGGTTTTATGGAAGCTTATTCTTTCTCCAATTGGTTTCTCATCTTTGGGATGACATTGTAGGTTCTATCTAAGGTCATTCATTCTTTCCTTTGGTTTGTCATCATTGGCACGCCCCCTAGGCCCTATCTAAGCTTAATTATTTGTTCCTTTAATTTCTCATTGTTTAGACACCATCCTAGGTTCTATCTATGTTTATTCTTCATCCCTTTTGTTTCCAACCATTGGAACGCCATCTAAATTTTAGCTCAGTTCATTTATTTAATCCACTCGTTTTTCATCATTGGGACAACATTCTGGGATCTATATATGTTCATTCAGTTTTTGCATTCGTAACTACTCATTGGGACACGAACCTTTGGTTTCTCATAGTTATGACACCATCTAGGTTTGATGGAAGTTTATTCTTTCTCCATTTGGTTTGTCTTCTTTGGGACGACATGATGGCTTCTTTCTAAGGTCATTCATTTATTAGTTTGGTTTGTCATCATTGGGACGCCCTGTAGAACCTATCTAAGTTTAATTGTTTGTTCCTGTAATTTCTCATCGTTTAGACACCATTCGAGGTTTTGTCTATGTTTATTCTTCATCCCTTTTGTTTCCTATCATTGGAACATAATCTAGGTTTAATCTAAGTTCATTTGTTTGTTCCACTCTTTTTTCATCACTGGAACAGCTTTCTAGGTTCTATCTATGCTCTTTCCTTTTTTCTATTTGTAACTAATCATTGGGACACGATTCTTTAGTTTATAATTGTTTGGAAACTATCCAGGTTTTATGGAAGTTTATTCTTTCTCCATTTGGTTTCTCATCTTTGGGATGACATCGTAGGCTCTATTTAAGGTCATTCATTCTTTCCTTTGGTTTGTCATCATTAGGAGACCCCCTAGACCCTATGTCAGCTTAATTGTTTGTTCCTTTAATTTCTCATCGTTTAGACACCATACTAGGTTCTAAGTATATTCTTCATCCCTTTTGTTTCCCATCATTGGAACACCATCCAGATTTTATCTAAGGTCATTTATTTTTTGTACTCGTTTTTCGTCCTTGGGACAGCTTTCTAGGTTCTATCTAAGCTCATTCCTTTTTTCCATTTATAACTAATCATTGGGACATGAAACATTGGTTTCTCACTGTTTAGACACAATCCAGGTTCGATCGAAGTTTATTCTTTCTCCCTTTGGTTTCTCATCTTTCTGACAACATCGTAGGTTCTAAGGTCATTAATGCTTTCCTTTGGTTTGTCTTCATTGGCACGCCTGCTAGGCCCTATCTAAGCTTAATTATTTGTTCCTTTAATTTCTCATCGTTTAGACACTATCTGGGTTCTATCTATGTTTATTCTTCTTCTCTTTTGTTTCCTATCATTGGATTGCCATCTAGGTTTTATCTAAGTTCATTTGTTTGTTCCACTTGTTTTTCATCATTGGGACTGCTTTCTAGGTTCTATCTAAGCTCATTCCTTTTTTCCATTTGTACTAATCATTCGGACATGATCTTTTGGATTCTCATTGTTTGGACACCATCTAGGTGTTATGGAAGTTTATTCTCCCTTTGGTTTCTCATCTTTGGGACGGCATCATAGCTTCTTTCTAAGGTCATTCATTTTTACCTTCAGTTTGTCATCATTGGGATGCCCCCTAGGCCCTATCTAAGCATAATTGTTTGTTCCTTTAATTTCTCATCGTTTGGACACCATCCTAGGTTCTGTATATGTTTATTTTTCGTCCCTTTTGTTTCCTATCATTGGATTGCCATCTAGGTTTTATCTATGTTCATTTGTTTGTTCCACTTGTTTTTCATCATTGGGACAACTTTTCTAGGTTCTATCGAAGCTCATTCCTTTTTTCCATTTGTAACTAATCATTGGGACATGATCCTTTGGTTTCTCATTGTTTGGACACCATCTAGGTTTTATGGAAGTTTATTCTTTCTCCCTTTGGTTTCTTATATTGGGGACGACATCATAGGTTTTTTCTAAGGTCATTCCCTCTTTTCTATTGTTTGTCATCATGGGGACGCCCCCTAGGCGCTATCTAAGCTTAATTGTTTGTTCCTTTAATTTCTCACCATTAAGACAACATCCTAGGTTTTGCATATGTTTATACTTAATTTAGGTTTTCTACTCGTTTTTCATCATTGGGACAGCTTTCTAGGTTCTATGTAAGCTTATTCCACTTTTCCATTTGCAACTAATCATTAGGACATGATCCTTTGGTTTCTCATAGTTTGGACACCATCTAGGTTTTATGGTAGTTTCTTCTTTCTCCATTTGGTTTCTCATTTGGGGGTGATATTGTAGGTTTTTTCTAAGGTCATGCATTCTTTACTTTTGTTTGTCATCATTGGGACTCCCCCTAGGCCCTATCTAAGCTTAATAGTTTGTTCCTTTAATTTCTAATCGTTTAGACACCATCCTACGTTTTGTCTATGTTTATACTTCATCCATTTTGTTTCCTATGATTGGAACACCATCTAGGTTTCATCCATGTTCATTTGTCTTTTCCACTCGGTTTTCATCATTGGGACAGGTTTCTAGGTTCCATTTGTAACTAATCATTGGGACGCGATCCATTGGTTTCTCACCGTTTGGACACCATCTAGGTTTGATGGAAGTTTATTCTCTCCCTTTGGTTTCTCATCTTTGCGGCGACTTTGTAGCTTCTTTCTAAAGTCATTCATTCTTTAATTTGGTTTGTCATTTTTGGAACGCCCCGTAGGCCCTATCTAAGCTTAATGGTATGTTCCTTTAATTTCTCATCGTTTAGACACCATCCAAGGTTTTGTCTATGTTTATTCTTCATCCCTTTTGTTTCCTATTATTGGAATGGCATCTAGGTTATATCTAAGTTCATTTCTTTGTTCCACTTGTTTTCAATTGTTGGGACTGCTTTCTAGGTTCTATCTAAGCTCATTCCTTTTTTCCATTTGTAACTAATCATTCGGACATGAAGCTTTGGTTTCTGATCGTTTGGACACCATCAAGGTTTTATGCAAGTTTATTCCTTCTCCCTTTGGTTTTGTCATCTTTGGGACGACATCATAGGTTCTATCTAAGCTCATTCATTCTTTCCTTGGGTCTGTGATCATTGGGAGGCCCCCTAGGCCCTATCTAAGGTTAATTGTTTTTTCCTTTAATTTCTAGTCGTTTGGAAACCATCCTAGGTCCTATCTATATTTATTCTTCATCTCTTTTGTTTACTATCATTGGAACACCATCTAGGTTTTATCTAAGTTCATTTTTTTGTTCCTCCATTTTTTTCATCATTGGGACAGGTTTCTAGGTTCGATCGAAGCTCATTCCTTTTTTCCATTAATAACTAGTCATTGGGACATGATAATTTGGTTTCTCATCGTTTGGACGCCATCTAGGTTTTATGGAAGTTTTTTCTTTCTCCCTTTGGTTTCTCATATTGGGGCCGACATCATAGGTTTTTTCTAAGGTCGTTCATTCTTTTCTTTCGTTTGTCATCATTGGGACGCCCCCTCGGCCCTATATAAGCTTAATTGTTTTTTAATTTAATTTCTCATCGTTTGGACACCATCCTAGGTTTTATCTATGTTAATTCTTCATCCCTTTTGTTTCCAATCACTTGAACGCCATCTAGGTATTGTTTAAGTTCATTTGGTTTTCATCATGGGGACAACTTTCTAGGTTCTATCGAAGCTCATTCCTTTTTTCCATTTGTAACTAATCATTGGGACATGATCCTTTGGTTTCTCAGTGTTTGGACACCATCTAGGTTTAATGGAAGTTTATTCTCTCCCTTTGGTTTCTCATCCTTGCGACGACTTTGTAGCTTCTTTCTAAGGTCATTCATTCTTTAATTTGGTTTGTCATTATTGGGACGCCCCGTAGGCCCTATGTAAGCTTAATTGTATATTCCTTTAATTTCTCATCGTTTAGACACCATCCTAGGTTTTGTCTATGTTTATTCTTCATCCCTTTTGTTTCCTATTATTGGAATGGCATCTAGGTTATATCTAAGTTCATTTGTTTGTTCCACTTATTTTCAATCGTTGGGACTGCGTTCTAGGTTCTATCTAAGTTCATTCGTTTTTTCCATTTGTAACTAATCATTCGGACATGAAGCTTTGGTTTCTCATCGTCTGGACACCATCAAGGTTTTATGCAAGTTTATTCTTTCTCCCTTAGGTTTCTCATTGTTTGGACATCATCTAGTTTATTCTTTCTCCCTTCGGTTTTCTCATCTTTGGGACGACATCATAGGTTCTATCTAAGCTCATTCATTCTTTTCTTGGGTCTGCCATCATTGGGACGCCCCCTAGGCCCTATAAAAGGTTAATTGTTTTTTCCTTTAATTTCTCGTCGTTTGGAAACCATCCTAGGTTCTATCTATATTTATTCTTCATCCCTTTTGTTTACTATCATTCGAACACCATCTAGGTTTTATCTAAGTTCATTTTTTTGTTCCTCCATTTTTTCATCATTGGGACAAGTTTCTAGGTTCGATCGAAGCTCATTCCTTTTTCCATTAATAGTTAGTCATTGAGACATGATGCTTTGGTTTGTCGTCGTTTGGACGCCATCTAGGTTTTATGAAAGTTTATTCTTTCTCCCTTTGGTTTCTCATATTGGGGACTACATCATAGGTTTTTTCTAAGGTCATTCATTCTTTTCTTTCGTTTGTCATCATTGGGACGCCCCCTAGGCCGTATCTCAGCTTAATTGTTTTTTCCTTTAATTTCTCATCGTTTGGACACCATGCTAGGTTTTATCTATGTTAATTCTTCATCTCTTTTGTTTCCTATCATTCGAACGCCATCTAGGTATTATTTAAGTTCATTTGTTTTTCATCATACGAACAACTTTCTAGGTTCTATCGAAGCTCGTTCCTTTTTTTCATTTGTAACTAATCATTGGGACATGATCCTTTGGTTTCTCACTGTTTGGACACCATCTAGGTTTTATGGAAGTTTATTCTTTCTCCCTTTGGTTTCTCATATTGGGGACGACATCATAGGTTTTTTCTAAGGTCATTCATTCTTTTCTTTCGTTTGCCATCATTGGAAAGCCCCCTAGGCTCTATCTAAGCTTAATATTTTGTTCCTTTACTTTCTCATCGTTTAGAGACCATTGTAGGTTCTATTTATGTTTATTCTTCATCCCTTTACTTTCCTATGATTGGAACGTGATCTTGGTTTGATCTAAGTTCATTTCTTTGTTCCACTCGTTTTTCATCGTTGGGACAGCTTTCTAGGTTCTATGTAAGCTGAATGCTTTTTTCCAATTGTAACTAATCATTGGGACATGATCCTTTGGTTTCTCTCTGGTTGGACACCATCTAGGTTTTATGGAAGTTTATTCTTTCTCCCTTTAATTTCCCATCTTTGGGACGACATCGTAGGTTCTATCTAAGGTCATTCACTCTTTCCTTTGGTTTGTCATAAATGGCACGCCCCTTGGGCCGTATCTAAGCTTAATTATTTGTTCCATTAATTTCTCATTGTTTAGATACCATACTAGGTTCTATCTATGTTTATTCTTCATCCCTGTTGTTTTTTGTCATTGGAACGCCATCTAGATTTTATCTAAGTTCATTTATTTGTTCTACTCGTTTTTCGTCATTGGGACAGCTTTCTAGGGTCTATCTAAGCTCATTCCTTTTTTCCATTTGTAACTAATCATTAGGACATGATCCTTTGGTTTCTCATCGTTTGGACACCATCTAGGTTTTATGGAAGTTTATTCTCCCTTTGGTTTCTCATCTTTGGGACGACATCGTAGGTTCTATCTAAGGTTATTCATTCTTTCATTTGGTTTGTCATCCTTGATTGACCCCTTAGGCCCTATCTAAGCTTAATTATTTGTTCCTATAATTTCTCTTCGTTTTGACACTAGACTAGGTTCTATATATGTTTATTCTTCATCCCTTTTGTTTCCTATCAGTGCAACGCCATCTAGATTTTATCTTAGTTCATTTAGTGGTTCTACTTGTTTTTCGTCATTGGGACAGGTTTCTACGTTCTATCTAAGCTCATTCCTGATTTCCTTTTGTAACTAATCATTGGGACATGATCCTTTGGTTTGTCATCGTTTGGACACAATCTAGGTTTTATGGAAGTTTATTCTTTCTCCATTTGGTTTCTCATTTTGGGACGACATCGTAGGTTCTTTGTAAGGTCATGCATTGTTTACTTTGGTTTGTCATCATTGGGACACCCCCTAGGCGCTATCCAAGCTTAATTGTTTGTTCCGTTAATTTCTCACCGTTTAGACACGATCCTAAGTTCTGCGTATGTTTATACTTCACCCATTTTGTTTCCTATCATTGGAAAACCATCTCGGTTTAATCTAGGTTCATTTGTCTATTCCACTCGTTTTTCATAATTGGGACAGCTTTCTAGGTTCTATCTATGCTCATTCCCTTTTTGCAATTGTAACTAATCATTGGGAACTGATCCTTTGGACACCATCTAGGTTTTATGAATGTTTATTCTTCCTCATTTTTGGAACACATCGTAGGTTCTTTCTTAGGTCATTCATTCTTTACTTTTGGTTTGTCATCATGGGGACGCCCCCTAGGCGCTATCTAAGCTTAACTGTTTGTTCCTTTAATTTCTCACCATTTTGACAACATCCGAGGTTCTGCGTATGTTTATACTTCATCCCTTTTGTTTCCTATCATGGGGACACCCCCTAGGCACTATCTAAGCCTAATTGTTTGTTCCTTTAATTTCTCACCGTTTAGACACCATCCTAAGTTCTGCTTATGTTCTTACGTCATCCATTTTGTTTCCTATCATTGGAACACCATCTAGGTTTAATCTAAGTTCATTTGTCTATTCCACTCGTTTTTCATCATTGGGACAGCTTTCTAGTTTCTATCTATGCTCATTCCATTTTTTCATTTGTAACTAATCATTGGGACATGATCCCTTGGTTTCTCATCGTTTGGACACCATCAAGGTTTGATGGATGTTTATTCTTTCTCAATTTCGGACGACATCGTAGGTTCTTTCTAAGGTCATTCATTTTTTACTTTGGTTTGTCATCATGGGGACGCCCCATAGGTGCTATCCAAGTTTAATTGTTTGTTCCTTTAATTTCTCATCGTTTAAACACAATCCTAGGTTTTGCTTATGTTTATACGTCATCCATGTTGTTTCCTATCATTGGAACACCATCTAGGTTTAATCTAAGTTCATTTGTCTATTCCACTCGTTTTTCATAATTGGGACAGATTTCTAGGTTCTATCTCAGCTCATTCCTTTTTGTCCATTTGTAACTAATCATTTGGCCTTGATCCTTTGGTTTTGCATCGTTTGGACACCATCTAGGTTTGATGGATGTTTATTCTTTCTCAATTTCGGACGACATCGTAGGTTCTTTCTAAGTTCATTCATTTTTTACTTTGGTTTTTCATCATGGGGACGTCCCCTAGGCGCTATCCCAGCTTATTTGTTTGTTCCTTTAATTTCTCACCGTTTAGACACCATCCTAGGTTCTGCGTATGTTTATACTTCATCCATTTTGTTTCCTATCATTGGAACACCATCTAGGTTTAATCTAAGTTCATTTGTCTATTGCACTCGTTTTTCATCATTGGGACAGCTTTCTACATTCTATCTAAGCTCATTCCTTTTTTCCATTTGTAACTAATCATTGGGACTTGATCCTTTGGTTTCGCATCGTTTGGACACCATCTAGGTATGATGGGTGTTTATTCTTTCTCAATTTCGGACGACATCGTAGGTTCTTTCTAAGGTCATTCATTTTTTACTTTTGGTTTGTCATGATGCGGACGCCCCCTAGGCACTACCCAAACTTAATTGTTTGTTCCTTTAATTTCTCTCCGTTTAGACAGCATCCTAGGTTCTGCGTATGTTTATATACTTCATCGATTTTGTTTCCTATTATTGGAACACCATCTAGGTTTAATCTAAGTTCATTTGTCTATTGCACTCGTTTTTCATAATTGGGACAACTTTCTAGGTTCTATCTATGCTCCTTCCCTTTTTGAAATTGTAACTAATCATTGGGACATGATCCTTTGGTCTCGCATCGTTTGGACACCATCTAGGTTTCATGAATGTTTATTCTTCCTCAATTTCGGACGACATCGTAGGTTCTTTCTAAGGTCATTCATTTTTTTACTTTGGTTTGTCATCATGGGCGTCGCTATCCAAGCTTAATTGTTTGTTCCTTTCATTTCTCACCGTTTAGACACCATCCTAGGTCCTGCTTATGTTTATACATCATCCATTTTTTTTCCTATCATTGGAACACCATGTAGGTTTAATCTAAGTTCATTTCTCTATTCCACTCGTTTTTCATCATTGGGACAACTTTCTACGTTCTATCTAAGCTCATTCCTTTTTTCCATTTGTAACTAATCATTGGGACTTGATCCTTTGGTTTCGCATCGTTTGGACACCATCTAGGTTTGATGGATGTTTATTCTTTCTCAATTTTGAACGACATCGTAGGTTCTTTCTAAGGTCATTCATTTTTTACTTTGGGTTGTCATGATGGGGACGCCCCCTAGGCGCTACCCAAACTTAATTGTTTGTTTCTTTCATTTCTCACCGTTTAGACACCATCCTAGGTTCTGCTTATATTTACACATCATCCATTTTGTTTCCTATCATTGGAACACCATGTAGGTTTAATCTAAGTTCATTTGTCTATTCCACTCGTTTTTCATCATTGGGACAACTTTCTACGTTCTATCTAAGCTCATTCCTTTTTGTCCATTTGTAAATAATCATTGGGACTTGATCCTTTGGTTTCGCATCGTTTGGACACCATCTAGGTTTGATGGATGTTTATTCTTTCTCAATTTCGAACGACATCGTAGGTTCTTTCTAAGGTCATTCATTTTTTACTTTGGTTTGTCATCATGGTGACGCCCCCTAGGCGCTTTCCAAGCTTCATTGTCTGTTCCTTTAATTTCTCACCGTTTTGACACCATCCTAGGTTCTGCGTATGTTTCTACTTCATCCATTTTTTTTCCTATCATTGGAAAACCATCTAGGTTTAATCTAAGTTCATTTATTTGTTCTACACGTTTTTCGTCATTGGGACAGCTTTCTAGGTTCTATCTCAGCTCATTCCTTTTTTCCATTTGTAACTAATCATTCGGACTTGATCCTTTGGTTTTGCATTGTTTGGACACCATCTAGGTTTGATGGATGTTTATTCTTTCTCAATTTTTGACGAAGTCGTAGGTTCTTTCTAAGGTCGTTCATTTTTTACTTTGGTTTGTCATGATGGGGACGCCCCCTAGGCGCTACCCAAACTTAATTGTTTGTTCCTTTAATTTCTCACCGTTTAGACACCATCCTAGGTTCTGTGTATGTTTCTACTTCATCCATTTTGTTTCCTATAATTGGAACACCATCTAGGTTTAATCTAAGTTCATTTGTCTATTCCACTCATTTTTTATCATTGGGACAGCTTTCTAGGTTCTATCTATGCTCATTCCATTTTTCCATTTGTAACTAATCATTGGGACATGATCCTTTGGTTTCGCATCGTTTGGACACCATCTAGTTTGATGGATGTTTATTCCTTCTCATTTTCGGACGACATCGTAGGTTCTTTCTAAGGTCATTCATTTTTAATTTGGTTTGTCGTCATGGGGACGCCCCCTAGGCGCTATCCAAGCTTAATTCTTTGTTCCTTTAATTTTTCACCGTTTAGACACCATCCTAGCGTCTGTCAATGTTTATTCTTCATCCCTTTTGTTTCCTATCATTTGCACGCCATATAGATTTTACCTAAGTTCATTTATTTGTTCTACACGTTTTTCGTCATTGGGACAACTTTCTAGGTTCTATCTCAGCTCATTCCTTTTTTCCATTTGTAACTAATCATTCGGACTTGATCCTTTGGTTTTACATCGTTTGGACACCATCTAGGTTTGATGGATGTTTACTCTTTCTCAATTTCGGACGAACTCGTAGGTTCTTTCTAAGGTCATTCATTTTTTACTTTGGTTTGTCATGATGGGGACGCCCCCTAGGCGCTACCCAAACTTAATTGTTTGTTCCTTTAATTTCTCACCGTTTAGACACCATCCTAGGTTCTGTGTATGTTTCTACTTCATCCATTTTGTTTCCTATCATTGGAACACCATCTAGGTTTAATCTAAGTTCATTTGTCTATTCCACTCGTTTTTTATCATTGGGACAGCTTTCTAGGTTCTATCTATGCTCATTCCATTTTTGCATTTGTAACTAATCATTGGGACATGATCCTTTGGTTTCGCATCGTTTGGACACCATCTAGGTTTGATGGATGTTTATTCCTTCTCATTTTCGGACGACATCGTAGGTTCTTTCTAAGGTCTTTCATTTTACTTTGGTTTGTCGTCATGGGGACGCCCCCTAGGCGCTATCCAAGCTTAATTGTTTGTTCCTTTAATTTTTCACCGTTTAGACACCATCCTAGCGTCTGTCAATATTTATTCTTCATCCCTTTTGTTTCCTATCATTGGCACGCCATATAGATTTTACCTAAGTTCATTTTTTTGTTCTACACGTTTTTCGTCATTGGGACAGCTTTCTAGGTTCTATCTCAGCTCATTCCTTTTTTCCATTTGTAACTAATCACTCGGACTTGATCCTTTGGTTTTGCAACGTTTGGACACCATCTAGGTTTGATGGATGTTTATTCTTTCTCAATTTCGGAAGACATTGTAGGTTCTTTCTAAGTTCATTCATTTTTTACTTTGGTTTTTCATGATGGGGACGACCCCTAGGCGCTATCCCAGCTTATTTGTTTGTTCCTTTAATTTCTCACCGTTTAGACACCATCCTAGGTTCTGCGTATGTTTATACTTCATACATTTTGTTTCCTATCATTGGAACGCCATCTAGGTTTAATCTAAGTTCATTTGTCTATTGCACTCGTTTTTCATCATTGGGACAGCTTTCTACATTCTATCTAAGCTCATTCCTTTTTTCCATTTGTAACTAATCATTGGGACTTGATCCTTTGGTTTCGCATCGTTTGGACACCATCTAGGTATGATGGGTGTTTATTCTTTCTCAATTTCGGACGACATCGTAGGTTCTTTGTAAGGTCATTCATTTTTTACTTTGGTTTGTCATCATGGCGACGCCCCCTAGGCGCTATCCAAGCTTAATTGTTTGTTCCTTTAATTTCTCACCGTTTAGACACCATCCTAGGTTCTGCGTATGTTTCTACCTTATCCATTTTGTTTCCTATCATTGGAACACCATCTAGGTTTAATCTAAGTTCATTTGTCTATTCCACTCGTTTTTCATCAATGGGACAGCTTTCTTGTTTCTATCTATGCTCATTCCATTTTTTTCATTTGTAACTAATCATTGGGACATGATCCTTTCGTTTCTCATCGTTTGGACACCATCAAGGTTTGATGGATGTTTATTCGTTCACAATTTCGGACGACATCGTAGGTTCTTTCTAAGCTCAGTCATTTTTTACTTTGGTTTGTCATCATGGGGACGCCCCCTAGGCGCTTTCCAAGATTAATTGTTTGTTCCATTAATTTCTCGCCGTTTAGACACCATCCTAGGTTCTGCGTATGTTTATACATCCATTTCGCATCCTATCATTGGAAAACCATCTAGGTTTAATCTAGGTTCATTTGTCTATTCCACTCGTTTTTCATAATTGGGACAGCTTTCTAGGTTCTATCTATCCTCATTCCCTTTTTGCAATTGTAACTAATCATTCGGAACTGATCCTTTGGTTTCGCAACGTTTGGACACCATCTAGGTTTGATGGATGTTTATTGCTTTTCATTTTCGGACGACATCGTAGGTTCTTTCTAAGGTCATTCATTTTTACTTTGGTTTGTCGTCATGGGGACGCCCCCTAGGCGCTATGCAAGCTTAATTCTTTGTTCCTTTAATTTTTCACCGTTTAGACACCATCCTAGCGTCTGTCAATGTTTATTCTTCATCCCTTTTGTTTCCTATCATTGGCACGCCATATAGATTTTACCTAAGTTCATTTATTTGTTCTACACGTTTTTCGTCATTGGGACAGCTTTCTAGGTTCTATCTCAGCTCATTCCTTTTTTCCATTTGTAACTAATCATTCGGACTTGATCCTTTGGTTTTGCATCGTTTGGACACCATCTAGGTTTAATGGATGTTTATTCTTTCTCAATTTTTGACGAACTCGTAGGTTCTTTCTAAGGTCGTTCATTGTTTACTTTGGTTTGTCATGATGGGGACGCCCCCTAGGCGCTACCCAAACTTAATTGTTTGTTCCTTTAATTTCTCTCCGTTTAGACACCATCCTAGGTTCTGCGTATGTTTATACTTCATCCATTTTGTTTCCTATCATTGGAACACCATCTAGGTTTAATCTAAGTTCATTTGTCTATTGCACTCGTTTTTCATCATTGGGACAGCTTTCTAGGTTCTATCTATGCTCATTCCCTTTTTGAAATTGTAACTAATCATTGGGACTTGATCCTTTGGTTTCGCATCGTTTGGACACCATCTAGGTTTGATGGATGTTTATTCTTTCTCAATTTCGAACGACATCGTAGGTTCTTTCTAAGGTCATTCATTTTTTACTTTGGTTTGTCATCATGGCGACACCCCCTAGGCGCTATCCAAGCTCAATTGTTTGTTCCTTTAATTTCTCACCGTTTAGACACCATCCTAGGTTCTGTGTATGTTTCTACTTCATCCATTTTGTTTCCTATCATTGGAACACCATCTAGGTTTAATCTAAGTTCATTTGTCTATTCCACTCGTTTTTTATCATTGGGACAGCTTTCTAGGTTCTATCTATGCTCATTCCATTTTTCCATTTGTAACTAATCATTGGGACATGATCCTTTGGTTTCGCATCGTTTGGGCACCATCTAGGTTTGATGGATGTTTATTCCTTCTCATTTTCGGACGACATCGTAGGTTCTTTCTAAGGTTATTCATTTTTACTTTGGTTTGTCGTCATGGGGACGCCCCCTAGGCGCTATCCAAGCTTAATTCTTTGTTCCTTTAATTTTTCACCATTTAGACACCATCCTAGCGTCTGTCAATATTTATTCTTCATCCCTTTTGTTTCCTATCATTGGCACGCCATATAGATTTTACCTAAGTTCATTTATTTGTTCTACACGTTTTTCGTCATTGGGACAGCTTTGTAGGTTCTATCTCAGCTCATTCCTTTTTTCCATTTGTAACTAATCATTCGGACTTGATCCTTTGGTTTTGCATCGTTTGGACACCATCTAGGTTTGATGGATGTTTATTCTTTCTCAATTTTTGACGAACTCGTAGGTTCTTTCTAAGGTCGTTCATTTTTTACTTTGGTTTGTCATGATGGGGACGCCCCTTAGGCGCTACCCAAACTTAATTGTTTGTTCCTTTAATTTCTCTCCGTTTAGACACCATCCTAGGTTCTGCGTATGTTTATACTTCATCCATTTTGTTTCCTATCATTGGAACACCATCTAGGTTTAATCTAAGTTCATTTGTCTATTGCACTCGTTTTTCATAATTGGGACAGCTTTCTAGGTTCCATCTATGCTCATTCCCTTTTTGAAATTGTAATTAATCATTGGGACATGATCCTTTGGTTTCGCATCGTTTGGACACCATCTAGGTTTGATGGATGTTTATTCCTTCTCATTTTCGGATGACATCTTAGGTTCTTTCTAAGGTTATTCATTTTTACTTTGGTTTGTCGTCATGGGGACGCCCCCCTAGGTGCTATCCAAGCTTAATTCTTTGTTCCTTTAATTTTTCACCGTTTAGACACCATCCTAGCGTCTGTCAATATTTATTCTTCATCCATTTTGTTTCCTATCATTGGAACACCATCTAGGTTTAATCTAAGTTCATTTGTCTATTCCTATCGTTTTTTATCATTGGGACAGCTTTCTAGGTTCTATCTATGCTCATTCCATTTTTCCATTTGTAACTAATCATTGGGACATGATCCTTTGGTTTCGCATCATTTGGACACCATCTAGGTTTGATGGATGTTTATTCTTCCTCAATTTCGGACGACATCGTAGGTTCTTTCTAAGGTCATTCATTTTTTACTTTGGTTTGTCATGATGGGGATGCCCCCTAGGCGCTACCCAAACTTAATTGTCTGTTCCTTTAATTTCTCTCCGTTTAGACACCATCCTAGGTTCTGCATATGTTTATACTTCATCCATTTTGTTTCCTATCATTGGAACACCATCTAGGTTTAATCTAAGTTCATTTGTCTATTGCACTCGTTTTTCATAATTGGAACAGCTTTCTAGGTTCCATCTATGCTCATTCCCTTTTTGAAATTGTAACTAATCATTGGGACATGATCCTTTGGTTTCGCATCCTTTGGACACCATCTAGGTTTGATGGGTGTTTATTCTTTCTCAATTTCAAACGACATCGTAGGTTCTTTCCAAGGTCATTCATTTTTTACTTTGGTTTGTCATCATGGCGACGCCCCCTAGGCGCTATCCAAGCTTAATTGTTTGTTCCTTTAATTTCTCATCGTTTAGACACCATCCTAGGTTCTGCGTATGTTTCTACCTTATCCATTTTGTTTCCTATCATTGGAACACCATCTAGGTTTAATCTAAGTTCATTTGTCTATTCCACTCGTTTTTCATCATTGGGACAGCTTTCTAGTTTCTATCTATGCTCATTCCATTTTTTTTCATTTGTGACTAATCATTGGGACATGATCCTTTGGTTTCTCATCGTTTGGACACCATCAAGGTTTGATGGATGTTTATTCTTTCTCAATTTCGGACGACATCGTAGGTTCTTTCTAAGGTCAGTCATTTTTTACTTTGGTTTGTCATCATGGGGACGCCCCCTAGGCGCTTTCCAAGATTAATTGTTTATTCCATTAATTTCTCACCGTTTAGACACCATCCTAGGTTCTGCGTATGTTTATACTTCATCCATTTTGCTTCCTATCATTGGAAAACCATCTAGGTTTAATCTAGGTTCATTTGTCTATTCCACTCGTTTTTCATAATTGGGACAGCTTTCTAGGTTCTATCTATGCTTATTCCCTTTTTGCAATTATAACTAATCATTCGGAACTGATCCTTTGGTTTCGCATCGTTTGGACACCATCTAGGTTTTATGAATGTTTATTCTACCTCAATTTCGTTTCTGATTTTTGGACCACATCGTAGGTTCTTTCTTAGGTCATTCATTCTTTACTTTTGGTTTGTCATCATGGGGACGCCCCTTAGGCGCTATCTAAGTTTAACTGTTTGTTCCTTTAATTTCTCACCATTTTGACAACATCCTAGGTTCTGCGTATGTTTATACTTCATCCCTTTTGTTTCGTATCATGGGGACGCCCCCTAGGCGCTATCTAAGCTTAATTGTTTGTTCCATTAATTTCTCACCATTTAGACAACATGCTAGGTTCTGCATATGTTTATACTTCATCCCTTTTGTTTCCTATCATTGGAGCCCCATCTAGATTTTATCTAAGTTCATTTAGGTTTTCTACTCATTTTTCGTCATTGGGACAGCTTTCTAGGTTCTATGTAAGCTTATTCCCTTTTTCCATTTGCAACTAATCATTAGGACATGATCCTTTGGTTTCTCATCGTTTGGACGCCATCTAGGTTTGATGGACGTTTATTCTTTCTGCCTTTGGTTTCTCATCTTTCAGACAACATCGTAGGTTCTACCTAAGGTCATTCATTCTTTCCATGGGTTTGTCATCATTGGCACGCCCCTTAGGACCTATCTAAACTTAGTTATTTGTTCCTTTAGTTGCTCATCGTTTAAACACCGTACTAAGTTTTATCTATGTTTATTTTTCATCACTTTTTTTTCCTATCATTGGAACGCCTTCTATATTTTACCTAAGTTCATTTATTTGTTCTACTCGTTTTTCGTCATTGGGACAGCTTTCTAGGTTCTATCTAAGCTCATTCCTTTTTTCCATTTATAACTAACCATTGGGACATGATCCTTTGGTTTTTCATCGTTTAGACACCGTCTAGGTTTTATGGAAGTTTAGTCGTTCTCCATTTGGTATCTCATTTTGGGACGACATCGTAGGTTCTTTGTAAGGTCATTCATTTTTTACATTGGTTTGTCATCATAGGGACGCCCCCTAGGCGCTATCCAAACATAATTGTTTGTTCCTTTAATTTCTCACCGTTTACAAACCATCCTAGCTTATGTCAATGTTTATTCTTCATCCCTTTTGTTTCCTATCATTGGAACGCCATATAGATTTTATCTAAGTTCATTTATTTTTTCTACTCGTTTTTCGTCACTGGGACTGCTTTCTAGGTTCTATCTAAGCTCATTCCTTTTTCCATTTATAACTAACCATTGGGACATGATCCTTTGGTTTTTCATCGTTTAGACACCGTCTAGGTTTTGTGGAAGTTTAGTCGTTCTTCATTTGGTTTCTCATTTTGGGACGACATCGTAAGTTCTTTGTAAGGTCATTCATTTTTTACTTTGGTTTGTCATCATGGGGACGCCCCCTAGGCGCTATCCAAGCTTAATTGTTTGTTCCTTTAATTTCTCACCGTTTAGACACCATCCTAGCGTCTGTCAATGTTTATTCTTCATCCCTTTTCTTTCCTATAATTGGCACGCCATATAGATTTTACCTAAGTTCATTTATTTGTTCCACTCGTTTTTCGTCATTGGGACAGCTTTCTAGGTTCTATCTCAGCTCATTCCTTTTTTCCATTTGTAACTAATCATTCGGACTTGATTCTTTGGTTTTGCATCGTTTGGACACCATCTAGGTTTGATGGATGTTTATTCTTTCTCAATTTCGGACGACATCGTAGGTTCTTTCTAAGGTCATTCATTTTTTACTTTGGTTTGTCATGATGGGAACGCCCCCTAGGCGCTACCCAAACTTAATTGTTTGTTCCTTTAATTTCTCTCCGTTTAGACACCATCCTAGGTTCTGCGTATGTTTATACATCATCCATTTTGTTTCCTATCATTGGAACACCATCTAGGTTTAATCTAAGTTCATTTGTCTATTCCACTCGTTTTTCATCATTGGGACAGCTTTCTACGTTCTATCTAAGCTCATTCCTTTTTTCCATTTGTAACTAATCATTGGGACTTGATCCTTTGGTTTCGTATCGTTTGGACACCATCTAGGTTAGATGGATGTTTATTCTTTCTCAATTTCGAACGACATCGTAGGTTCTTTCTAAGGTCATTCATTTTTTACTTTGGTTTGTCATCATGGCGACACCCCCTAGGCGCTATCCAAGCTTAATTGTTTGTTCCTTAAATTTCTCACTGTCTAGACACCATCCTAGGTTCTGCGTATGTTTCTACTTCATCCATTTTGTTTCCTATCATTGGAACACCATCTAGGTTTAATCTAAGTTCATTTGTCTATTCCACTCTTTTCTTATCATTGGGATAGCTTTCTAGGTTCTATCTATGCTCGTTCCATTTTTCCATTTGTAACTAATCATTGGGACATGATCCTTTGGTTTTGCATCATTTGGACACCATCTAGGTTTGATGGATGTTTATTCTTTCTCAATTTGGGACGACATCGTAGGTTCTTTCTAAGGTCATTCATTTTTTACTTTGGTTTGTCATCATGGCGACGCCCCCTAGGCGCTATCCAAGCTTAATTCTTTGTTCCTTTAATTTCTCACCGTTTGGACACCATCCTAGGTTCTGCGTATGTTTCTACTTCATCCATTTTGTTTCCTATCATTGGAACACCATCTAGGTTTAATCTAAGTTGATTTGTCTATTCCTATCGTTTTTTATCATTGGGACAGCTTTCTAGGTTCTATCTATGCTCATTCCATTTTTCCATTTGTAACTAATCATTGGGACATGATCCTTTGGTTTCGCATCATTTGGACACCATCTAGGTTTGATGGATGTTTATTCTTCCTCAATTTCGGACGACATCGTAGGTTCTTTCTAAGGTCATTCATTTTTTACTTTGGTTTGTCATCATGGGCGTCGCTATCCAAGCTTAATTGTTTGTTCCTTTCACTTCTCACCGTTTAGACACCATCCTAGGTTCTGCTTATGTTTATACATCATCCATTTTGTTTCCTATCGTTGGAACACCATCTAGGTTTAATCTAAGTTCATTTGTCTATTCCACTCGTTTTTCATCATTGGGACAGCTTTCTACGTTCTATCTAAGCTCATTCCTTTTTTCCATTTGTAACTAATCATTGGGACATGATCCTTTGGTTTCGCATCGTTTGGACACCATCTAGGTTTGATGGATGTTTATTCTTTCTCAATTTCAGACGACATCGTAGGTTCTTTCTAAGGTGATTCATTTTTTACTTTTGTTTGTCGTCATGGGGACGCCCCCTAGGCTCTATCCAAGCTTAATTGTTTGTTCCTTTAATTTCTCACCGTTTAGACACCATCCTAGCGTCTGTCAATATTTATTCTTCATCCCTTTTGTTTCCTATCATTGGCACGCCATATAGATTTTACCTAAGTTCATTTATTTGTTCTACTCGTTTTTCGTCATTGGGACAGCTTTCTAGGTTCTATCTCAGCTCATTCCTTTTTTTCATTTGTAACTAATCATTCGGACTTGATCCTTTGGTTTCGCATCGTTTGGACACCATCTAGGTTTGATGCATGTTTATTCTTTCTCAATTTCGGACGACATCGTAGGTTCTTTCTAAGCTCATTCATTTTTTACTTTGGTTTTTCATCATGGGGACGTCCCCTAGGCGCTATCCAAGCTTAATTGTTTGTTCCTTTAATTTCTCACCGTTTAGACACCATCCTAGGTTCTGCGTATGTTTATACTTCATCCATTTTGTTTCCTATCATTGGAACACCATCTAGGTTTAATCTAAGTTCAGTTGTCTATTCCACTCGTTTTTCATCATTGGGACAACTTTCTAGGTTCTATCTATGCTCATTCCATTTTTCCATTTGTAAATAATCATTGGGACATGATCCTTTGGTTTCGGATCATTTGGACACCATCTAGGTTTGATGGATGTTTATTCTTTCTCAATTTGGGACGACATCGTAGGTTCTTTCTAAGGTCATTCATTTTTTACTTTGGTTTGTCATCATGGCGACGCCCCCTAGGCGCTATCCAAGCTTAATTGTTTGTTCCTTTAATTTCTCACCGTTTAGACACCATCCTAGGTTCTGCGTATGTTTCTACTTCATCCATTTTGTTTCCTATCATTGGAACACCATCTAGGTTTAATCTAAGTTGATTTGTCTATTCCTATCGTTTTTTATCATTGGGACAGCTTTCTAGGTTCTATCTATGCTCATTCCATTTTTCCATTTGTAACTAATCATTGGGACATGATCCTTTGGTTTCGCATCATTTGGACACCATCTAGGTTTGATGGATGTTTATTCTTCCTCAATTTCGGACATCGTAGGTTCTTTCTAAGGTCATTCATTTTTTACTTTGGTTTGTCATCATGGGCGTCGCTATCCAAGCTTAATTGTTTGTTCCTTTCACTTCTCACCGTTTAGACACCATCCTAGGTTCTGCTTATGTTTATACATCATCCATTTTGTTTCCTATCATTGGAACACCATCTAGGTTTAATCTAAGTTCATTTGTCTATTCCACTCGTTTTTCATCATTGGGACAGCTTTCTACGTTCTATCTAAGCTCATTCCTTTTTTCCATTTGTAACTAATCATTGGGACATGATCCTTTGGTTTCGCATCGTTTGGACACCATCTAGGTTTGATGGATGTTTATTCTTTCTCAATTTCAGACGACATCGTAGGTTCTTTCTAAGGTGATTCATTTTTTACTTTTGTTTGTCGTCATGGGGACGCCCCCTAGGCTCTATCCAAGCTTAATTGTTTGTTCCTTTAATTTCTCACCGTTTAGACACCATCCTAGCGTCTGTCAATATTTATTCTTCATCCCTTTTGTTTCCTATCATTGGCACGCCATATAGATTTTACCTAAGTTCATTTATTTGTTCTACTCGTTTTTCGTCATTGGGACAGCTTTCTAGGTTCTATCTCAGCTCATTCCTTTTTTTCATTTGTAACTAATCATTCGGACTTGATCCTTTGGTTTCGCATCGTTTGGACACCATCTAGGTTTGATGCATGTTTATTCTTTCTCAATTTCGGACGACATCGTAGGTTCTTTCTAAGCTCATTCATTTTTTACTTTGGTTTTTCATCATGGGGACGTCCCCTAGGCGCTATCCAAGCTTAATTGTTTGTTCCTTTAATTTCTCACCGTTTAGACACCATCCTAGGTTCTGCGTATGTTTATACTTCATCCATTTTGTTTCCTATCATTGGAACACCATCTAGGTTTAATCTAAGTTCAGTTGTCTATTCCACTCGTTTTTCATCATTGGGACAACTTTCTAGGTTCTATCTATGCTCATTCCATTTTTCCATTTGTAAATAATCATTGGGACATGATCCTTTGGTTTCGGATCATTTGGACACCATCTAGGTTTGATGGATGTTTATTCTTTCTCAATTTGGGACGACATCGTAGGTTCTTTCTAAGGTCATTCATTTTTTACTTTGGTTTGTCATCATGGCGACGCCCCCTAGGCGCTATCCAAGCTTAATTGTTTGTTCCTTTAATTTCTCACCGTTTAGACACCATCCTAGGTTCTGCGTATGTTTCTACTTCATCCATTTTGTTTCCTATCATTGGAACACCATCTAGGTTTAATCTAAGTTGATTTGTCTATTCCTATCGTTTTTTATCATTGGGACAGCTTTCTAGGTTCTATCTATGCTCATTCCATTTTTCCATTTGTAACTAATCATTGGGACATGATCCTTTGGTTTCGCATCATTTGGACACCATCTAGGTTTGATGGATGTTTATTCTTCCTCAATTTCGGACATCGTAGGTTCTTTCTAAGGTCATTCATTTTTTACTTTGGTTTGTCATCATGGGCGTCGCTATCCAAGCTTAATTGTTTGTTCCTTTCACTTCTCACCGTTTAGACACCATCCTAGGTTCTGCTTATGTTTATACATCATCCATTTTGTTTCCTATCATTGGAACACCATCTAGGTTTAATCTAAGTTCATTTGTCTATTCCACTCGTTTTTCATCATTGGGACAGCTTTCTACGTTCTATCTAAGCTCATTCCTTTTTTCCATTTGTAACTAATCATTGGGACATGATCCTTTGGTTTCGCATCGTTTGGACACCATCTAGGTTTGATGGATGTTTATTCTTTCTCAATTTCAGACGACATCGTAGGTTCTTTCTAAGGTGATTCATTTTTTACTTTTGTTTGTCGTCATGGGGACGCCCCCTAGGCTCTATCCAAGCTTAATTGTTTGTTCCTTTAATTTCTCACCGTTTAGACACCATCCTAGCGTCTGTCAATATTTATTCTTCATCCCTTTTGTTTCCTATCATTGGCACGCCATATAGATTTTACCTAAGTTCATTTATTTGTTCTACTCGTTTTTCGTCATTGGGACAGCTTTCTAGGTTCTATCTCAGCTCATTCCTTTTTTTCATTTGTAACTAATCATTCGGACTTGATCCTTTGGTTTCGCATCGTTTGGACACCATCTAGGTTTGATGCATGTTTATTCTTTCTCAATTTCGGACGACATCGTAGGTTCTTTCTAAGCTCATTCATTTTTTACTTTGGTTTTTCATCATGGGGACGTCCCCTAGGCGCTATCCAAGCTTAATTGTTTGTTCCTTTAATTTCTCACCGTTTAGACACCATCCTAGGTTCTGCGTATGTTTATACTTCATCCATTTTGCTTCCTATCATTGGAAAACCATCTAGGTTTAATCTAGGTTCATTTGTCTATTCCACTCGTTTTTCATAATTGGGACAGCTTTCTAGGTTCTATCTATGCTTATTCCCTTTTTGCAATTATAACTAATCATTCGGAACTGATCCTTTGGTTTCGCATCGTTTGGACACCATCTAGGTTTTATGAATGTTTATTCTACCTCAATTTCGTTTCTGATTTTTGGACCACATCGTAGGTTCTTTCTTAGGTCATTCATTCTTTACTTTTGGTTTGTCATCATGGGGACGCCCCCTAGGCGCTATCTAAGCTTAACTGTTCGTTCCTTTAATTTCTCACCATTTAGACAACATCCTAGGTTCTACGTATGTTTATACTTCATCCCTTTTGTTTCCTATCATGGGGACACCCCCTAGGCGCTATCTAAGCTTAATTGTTTGTTCCTTTAATTTCTCACCATTTAGACAACATCAGGGGTTCTGCGTATGTTTATACTTCATCCCTTTTGTTTCCTATCATTGGAACGCCATCTAGATTTTATCTAAGTTCATTTAGGTTTTCTACTCGTTTTTCGTCATTCGGACAGCTTTCTAGGTTCTATGTAAGCTTATTCCTTTTTTCCATTTGCAACTAATCATTATGACATGATCCTTTGGTTTCTCATCGTTTGGACGCCATCTAGGTTTGATGGAAGTTTATTCTTTCTCCCTTTGGTTTCTCATCTTTCGGACAACATCGTAGGTTCTACCTAAGGTCATTCATTCTTTCCTTGGGTTTGTCATCATTGGCACTCCCCTTGGGCCCTATCTAACCTTAATTATTTGTTCCTTTAGTTTCTCATCGTTAAAAATGTATTGAAGTATAGTTTTCTGGAACGTATCAATAAGCTAGACCCATGCTGCGTGTTGTTTCATGCCATAAATAAACCCGAACACTCAAGAAATCTGTTGGACAGGCAGATTCACATCTCTTACAATCGATTACTTAAATTACTTATGGGAAATTCCCATATATTTTTGTTTTGAATGTAATGAGCCTATCCTCTCTTCTCTATTCATATTCCCCCCAAAAATAAAAATATCGAAACTGATCATACTAATCCAAGACTAGAATATTCGTAGGACTCTTCTGACCAAACATATTTAGTTGTCATATTCTTCATCACTTTTTTTTTTCCTATCATTGGAACGCCTTCTATATTTTATCTAAGTTCATTTATTTGTTCTACTCGTTTTTCGTCATTGGGACAACTTTCTAGGTTCTATCTAAGCTCATTCCTTTTTTCCATTTATAACTAATCATTGCCACATGATCCTTTGGTTTTTCATCGTTTAGACACCATCTAGGTTTTATGGAAGTTTAGTCGTTCTCCATTTGGTTTCTCATTTTGGGACGACATCGTAGGTTCTTTCTAAGGTCATGCATTCTTTACTTTGGTTTGTCATCATGGGGACGCCCCCTAGGCGCTATCTATGCTTAATTGTTTGTTCCTTTAATTTCTCATCGTTTAGACACCATCCTAGCTTCTGTCAATTTTCATTCTTCATCGCTTTGTTTCCAATCATTGGAACGCCATATAGATTTTACCTAAGTTCATTTATTTGTTCTACTCGTTTTTCGTCATTGGGAAAGCTTTCTAGGTTCTATCTAAGCTCATTCCTTTTTTCCATTTGTAACTAATCATTGGGACATGATCCTTTGGTTTCACATCGTTTGGACACCATCCAGGTTTGATGGATGTTTATTCTTTCGCAATTTCGTTTTTCATTTTTGGATGACATCGTAGGTTCTTTCTAAGGTCAATCATTCTTTACTTTGGTTTGTCATCATGGGGACGCCCCCTCGGCACTATCTAAGCTTAATTGTTTGTTACTTTAATTTCTCACCGTTTAGACACCATCCTAGGTTCTGCGTATGTTTATACTTCATCTCTTTTGTTTCTTATCATTGGAACGCCATCTAGATTTTATCTAAGTTCATTTAGGATTTCTACTCGTTTTTCGTCATGGGGACAGTTTTCTAGGTTCTCTCTATGCGCATTCCATTTTTCCATTTGGGACATGATACTTTGGTTTCTCATTGTTTGACACCATCTAGGTTTTATGGAAGTTTATTATTTCTCCATTTGGTTTCTTATTTTGGGACGACATCGTAGGTTCTTTCTAAGGTCATGCATTCTTTACTTTGGTTTATCATCATTGGGATGCCCCTAGGCCCTATCTAAGCTTAATTGTTTGTTCCTTTAATTTCTCTTCCTTTAGACACCATCCTAGGTTCTGCGTATGTTTATACTTCATCCATTTTGTTTCCTATCAATGGAACACCATCTAGGTTTAATCTAAGTTTATTTGTCTGTTCCACTCATTTTTCATCATTGGGACAGCTTTCTAGGTTCTATCTATGCCCATTCCATTTTTCCATTTGTAACTAATCATTGGGACACGAAACTTTGGTTACTCATTGGTTGGACACCATCTAGGTTTGATCGAAGTTTATTCTTTCTCCCTTTGGTTTCTCATCTTTCTGACGACATCGTAGGTTCTATCTAAGGTCATTAATGCTTTCCTTTGGTTTGTCTTCCTTGGCACACTCCCTAGGCCCTATCTCAGCTTAATTATTTGTTCCTTTAATTTCTCATCGTTTAGACAGCACACTAGGTTCTATCTATATTAATTCTTCATCCCTTTTGTTTCCTATCATTGGAACGCCATCTAGATTTTATCTAAGGTCATTTATTTGTTCTACTCGTTTTTCATCATTGGAACAGCTTTCTAGGTTCTATCTAAGCTCATTCCTTTTTTCCATTTATAACGAATCATTGGGACACGAAACTTTGGTTTCTCACTGTTTGGACTCCATCTAGGTTTGATCGAAGTTTATTCTTTCTCCCTTTGGTTTCTCATCTTTCTGACGACATCATATGTTCTATCTAAGGTCATTAATGCTTTCCTTTGGTTTGTCTTCATTGGCACACCCTCTAGGCCCTATCTAAGCTTAATTATTTGTTCCTTTAATTTCTAGTCGTTTGGACACCATCCTCGGTTCTATCTATGTTTATTCTTCATCCCTTTTGTTTCCGATCATTGGACTGCCATCTAGGGTTTATCTAAGTTCATTTGTTTGTTCCACTCGTTTTTCACCATTGGGACAGTTTTCTAGGTTCTATCTAAGCTCATTCTCTTTTTCCATTTGTAACTAATCATTAAGACACGAACCTTTGGTTTCTCACTGGCCGGACACCATCTAGGTCTGATGGAAGTTTATTCTTTTTGCCATTGGTTTCTCATCTTTGGGACGACATAGTAGGTTCTATCTGGGGTCATTCATTCTTTCCTTTGGTTTGTCATCATTGGCACACCCCTTGGGCTCTACCTAAGCTTAATTATTTGTTATTATAATTTCCCATCGTTTAGAACCCATGCTAGGTTCTATCTATATTTATTCTTCATCCCTTTTGTTTCCTATCATTGGAACACCATCTAGATTTTATCTAAGTTCATTTAGGTTTTCTACTCGTTTTTCGTTATTGGGACTGCTTTCTAGGTTCTATCTATGCGCATTCCATTTTTCCATTTGGGACATGATCCTTTGGTTTCTCATTGTTTGGACACCATCTAGGTTTTATGGAAGTTTATTCTTTCTCCATTTTGGGACGACATCGTAGATTCTTTCTAAGGTCATGCATTCTTTACTTTGGTTTGTCATCATTGGGACGCCCCTAGGCCCTATCTAAGCTTAATTGTTTGTTCCTTTAATTTCTCTTCGTTTAGACACCATGCTCGGTTCTGCGTATGTTTATACTTCATGCATTTTGTTTCCTATCAATGGAACACCATATCGGTTTAATCTAAGTTCATTTCTCTGTTCCACTTGTTTTTCATCATTGGGACAACTTTCTAGGTTCTATCTATGCTCATTCCATTTTTCCATTTGTAACTAATCATTGGGACACAAACCATTGGTTTCTCATTGGTTGGACACCATCTAGGTTTGATAGAAGTTTATTCCTTCTCCCTTTGTTTTCTCATCTTTGGGACGACATCGTAGGTTTTATCTAAGGTCATTCTTTCTTTCTTTTGTTTTGTCATCATTGGCACGCCCCTTAGGCCTTATCCCATCTAGATTTTATCTCAGGTCATTTATTTGTTCTACTCGTTTTTCATCATTGGGACAGCTTTCTAGGTTATATCTAAGCTCATTCCTTTTTTCCATTTATAACTAATCATTGGGACACGAAACTTTGGTTTCTCACAGTTTGGACACCATCTAGGTTTGATCGAAGTTTATTCTTTCTCCCTTTGGTTTCTCATCTTTCTGACGACGTCGTAGTTTCTATCTAAGGTCATTAATGCTTTCCTTTAGTTTGTCTTCATTGGCACACCCCCTAGGCCCTATCTAAGCTTAATTATTTGTTCCTTCAATTTCTCCTCTTTTGGACACCATCCTAGGTTCTATCTATGTTTATTCTTCATCCCTTTTGTTTCCTATCATTGGAATGCCATCTAGGATTTATCTAAGTTCATTTGTTTGTTCCACTCGTTTTTCATCATTGGAACAGTTTTCTAGGTTCTATCTAAGCTCATTCTTTTTTTCCATTTGTAACTAATCATTAAGACACGAACCTTTGGTTTCTCACTGGTTGGACACCATCTAGGTCTAATGGAAGTTTATTCTTTCTGCCATTGGTTTCTCATCTTTGGGACGAAATCGTAGGTTCTATCTGAGGTCATTCATTCTTCCTTTGGTTTGTCATCATTGGCACACCCCTTGGGCTCTATCTAAGCTTAATTGTTTGTTCCTTTAATTTCTCATCGTTTGGACACCATCCAAGGTTCTATCTATGTTTATTCTTGATCCCTTTTGTTTCCTATCATTGGATTGGCATCTAGGTTTTATCTAAGTTCATTTGTTTGTTCCACTTGTTTTTCATCATTGGGATAGCTTTCTAGGTTCTATCTGAGCTCATTCCTTTTTTCCATTTGTAACTAATCATTGGGACATGATCCTTTGGTTTCTCATCGTTTGGACACCATCTAGGTTTTATGGTAGTTTCTTCTTTCTCCATTTGGTTTCTCATTTTGGGAGGACATTGTAGGTTTTTTCTAAGGGCTTGCATTCTTTACTTTGGTTTGTCATCATTGGGACTCCCCCTAGGCCCTATCTAAGCTTAACAGTTTGTTCCTTTAATTTCTCATTGTTTAGGCACCATCCTAGGTTCTGTCTATGTTCATACTTCATCCATTTTGTTTCCTATGATTGGAACACCATCTAGGTTTAAACTATGTTCATTTGTCTTTTCCACTCGGTTTTCATCATTGGGACAGCTTTCTAGGTTCTATCTATGCTGATTCCTTTTTTCCATTTGTAACTAATCATTAGGACGCGATCCATTGTTTTCTCACCATTTGGACACCATCTAGGTTTGATGGAAGTTTATTCTTTCTCCCTTTGGTTTCTCATCTTTGCGACGACTTTGTAGCTTCTTTCTAAGGTCATTCATTCTTTAATTTGGTTTGTCATTATTGGGACGCCCCGTAGGCCCTATCTAAGCTTAATTGTATGTTCCTTTAAGTTCTCGTCGTTTGGACACCATCCTAGGTTTTATCTATGTTAATTCTTCATCCCTTTTGTTTCCTATCATTCGAACGCCATCTAGGTATTATCTATGTTCATTTGTTTGTTCCACTTGTTTTTCATCATTGGGATAGCTTTCTAGTTTCTATCTAAGCTCATTCCTTTTTTTCCATTTGTAACTAATCTTTGGGACATGATCCTTTGGTTTCTCATCGTTTGGACACCACCTAGGTTTTATGGAAGTTTATTCTTTCTCCCTTTGGTTTCTCATCTTTGGGATGACATTGTAGCTTCTTTCTAAGGTCATTCATTCTTTCCTTTGGTTTGTCATCATTGGAATGGCCCCTAAGCTTAATTGTTTGTTCCTTTAATGTCTCATCGTTTGGACACCATCCTAGGTTTTGTCTATGTTTATTCTTCATCCCTTTTGTTTCCTATCATTGGAATGCCATCTAGGATTTATCTGAGTTCATTTGTTTGCTCCACTCGTTTTTAACCATTGGGATAGCTTTCTAGGTCTTACCTAAGCTCATTCTTTTTTTTCCATTTGTAACTAATCATTGGGACAAAATCCTTTGGTTTCTCATCGTTTGGAAACCGTCTAGGTTTTATGGAAGTTTATTCTTTCTCCCTTTGGTTTCTAATATTGAGGATGACATCGTAGGTTTTTTCTAAGGTCATTCATTCTTTCCTTCGTTTGTCATCATTGGGACACCCCCTTGGCCTATCTAAGCTTAATTGTTTGTTCCTTTAATTTCTCATTGTTTGGACATGTTTATTCTTCATCCCTTTTGTTTCCTATCATTGGATTGCCATCTAGGTTTTATCTAAGTTCATTTGTTTGTTCCACTTGTTTTTCATCATTGGGACAGCTTTCTAGGTTCTATCTAAGCTCATTTCTTTTTTCCATTTCTAACTAATCATTGGGACATGATCCTTTGGTTTCTCATCGTTTGGACACCACCTAGGTTTTATGGAAGTTTATTCTTTCTCCCTTTGGTTTCTCATCTTTGGAACGACATCGTAGCTTCTTTCTAAGGTCATTCATTCTTTCCTTGGGCTTGTCATCATTGGGATGCCCCCTAGGGCTTATCTAAGCTTAATTGTTTGTTCCTTTAATTTCTCATCGTTTGGACACCATCCTAGGTTCTATCTATGTTTATTCTTCATCCCTTTTGTTTCCTATCATTGGAACACCATCTAGGTTTTATCTAATTTCATTTGGTTGTTCCACTCGTTTTTCATCATTGGGACATTCCTTTGGTTTCTCATCGTTTGGACACCATCTAGTTTATTCTTTCTCCCTTTGGTTTTTCATCTTTGGGACGACATCATAGGTTCTATCTAGGGTCATTCATTCTTTCCTTGGGTTTGTCATCATTGGGACGCCCCCTAGGCCCATCTAAGGTTAATTGTTTTTTCCTTTAATTTCTCGTCGTTTGGACACCATCCTAGGTTCTATCTATGTTTATTCTTCATCCCTTTTGTTCCTATCATTGGAATGCCATCTAGGTTTTATCTAAGTTCATTTGTTTGTTCCACTTGTTTTTCATCATTGGGACAGCTTTCTAGGTTCTATCTAAGCTCATTCCTTTTTTCCATTTGTAACTAATCATTGGGACATGATCCTTTGGTTTCTCATCATTTGGACACCATCCCAGGTTCTATATAAGTTTATTCTTTGTTCCTCCCATTTCTGATTATTTTGACACCATCTTAGGTTTTATCTAAACTTAATATTTTGTTTCTTTGATTTTTTATCATTGGGACACCATTGTAGGTTCTATGTGATATTATTTTTTGTTCCTTTGGTTTCTCATCATTCTAACGTCATGATAAGTTCTATCTAAGCCTACTCGTTTGTTCCTTTGGTTTCTCTTCCTTGGGATGCCATTCTAGGTTTTGTCTTAGTTTTTTTCTTTAGGTTTTTTGTTTAATCATTATCTGAACTTCATTCCAATTCGAATATATTGTTTTCTTTATTTAGCTTTATATAAAATATAAGAAACTATAATACACACTGCAAATTAAGTACTCTGACCGAGGAATAATCTATGAATTAATTTGAAGTCATATTGAAATAACAAAACACCTAGCACAAACAATCCAATCATACCCAATGTAAAAACATTTGGCTGAATTATGGCAACCTCACCTTGGATTTCTAAAAATTGATAGGAACATTTGGCTGAAATGAATTTATGATACGATGAGAGGTGGTTCATTGATGTATACTCATGCGTTATTTGATGCCAAACATGATTTCGAGATTACTATATGAAACAACATAGAATTCTTACCTGTTGAAGATGCTCACTAAACCTTAAAGCAGTTACGGCCAGACGTTCAAAATGAAAAGCCATCCGTTGAATGGACAGATTTGAAGCAGCAAATAAGAAACATAAACTGTAATCGCTTGAAAGAATTTTTACCTGTTGAAGATGCTATAATCCTTGGAGCATCCATGCCCAAACCTTCAAAATGAAAAGTCATCTCCATTAAATATGCAAATTTGAAGCAACAAATGAGAAACTTAAACAATAATAGCATGTTAGAATTTTTAGGAAAAAAGAGTATCACCTTTATATTTAAAACAAAAAACAAAAAAAAACATTGAATTGTATTATAAGTATCACTCTAGTGGGAATAATATATCACTGCTCTTTGGTTTATGGTAAGATATGCAAAATTTTTAATTTTTAATAAAATTAAAAGAAAATTAATATAAATGATTAAATACAAATTCTTTGTGAAAATTGTATTTTATTTTTTATTTTATATAATAAGAAAATTAAAAATTTTAACAAATGAAAATGGTATAACCTCAACCAAGTTTTTATCTTCTTTAATAAAAAATATTAAACATTTTAATCAAGAAAAAAAGATAAAACCATGGTGAATATTAAGTAAAAAAATTCAATTTCTTTATTATATATTTATTTTTATATTTTTCTCATTAATGATTTATTATATGTTATTATTATTATTTTATATGTAAAGTGTTCATAAATATTTTTAAAAAAAAATGAAAGAGTGAAAAAAAAATGAAATTTAAAATATTTTGAGAATGAGTAACTAGTATATTCTAAAAAAATCCAAAAGGTATAAAATGAAGAAAGAAGAAATAAAAAAAACAAAATTAATGTTGCATGTTGATCCCCACATAATATTCGAATTTTGTTTATGTTATTACTTGTCGGGGAATTTTTGGCGCTGGTTTTGGGAGGACTCTTGAAGGGGTTTCAAACAGCATTTCACAAAGGCAAAAAGGGAGACCATTTCAAACAGCATTTCAAAAAGGCAACAAGGGAGAGAATGCATGTGATACCTGTTAGAGAAGTACACCAAGCATGACAGGATCAGATCAGGAGGGCTTTGGGAATTCTCGAGGGTTCTTGGCAGGAGTTCTTCAGCTCATCGTCCTTGATCACCAGGAATTTATCATCGTCATCGGTACACATTTGGAGTTTTTCTGGATTTTTCCAGAAGCTAGATCTTTTCTAGAGACGTGCGTCTCCACCACTAGCAGGGAGAATCATCTTCACAGGCGCGCCATCAGTCGGAGGAGAGAAGCCTTCTCCATAGTCGTCTTCTACATATCTACACCAGTGCACCGCATCTCTCTAGAAGAATGGCAACTCATCAAAGCCACACATAGACCAGTTCTTATCATCACTGCCTTATCAGTCTCTGTAACTCATCATGATCATGACACACCGGCTGGGGCTATTTGATCATTTTCAGTTCTATCATCAGATATTTAACTTCAGTTTTCACCATCCTCCCATCTCAGTATCTTATGATCATTTATTTATTAATTCGAAACTTGATTTTTGGGAAAAGTGGCATCGTATCAACATCAAGAACATATCTACAGCAGATTCAATGATTTTATCATCAGGCATTTGGTTTAAAGGATTCTTTTTAGCATTCTGAAGAGGATAAGGAGAGATTCTGGAGGGTTCTCGTCAACAGCAACATTCCCACTCCATTGGTGCAGGATCATTAGAGCTTTGGGGAGGTACAAGACCAGTGGGAAGATCATAAAAGCCACGCTATCTTGATTGGCAGTTCATCTTCCCTAGTTTATCTTCAGGAGTGCGCAGCACCAGCAGAGCAGAAGACCATCACTGCACATTCATTTTGGATTATGCATCATTCATTTTTTGGTGAGGGGAGCTATCACCGACTTTGGAGGGCAATATCGAGAGGGTTCTGGACTTTTCTTTGAAGAGGAGATCATCATACACCGAGGGAGAATTCTGGACGTTCTGGGCTTTGATCTTTTCGCCGGAAAAGAAAGAAACAGAGAGGGGAGGATCGATCTTGAGAGAGGAGAAGTTTACATCTAGGAGTGAGGGGACCGCATCACGAATTCTGGAGGTTTTTCTTCTTGGGGGATCTTTTGGCCGCTAAAGAAAGAAGCAGAGAGGGGAGGATCGATCTTGAGAGAGGAGAAGTTTACATCTAGGATTGAGGGGACCGCATCACGAATTCTGGAGGTTTTTCATCTTTCATCTTTTTGGGATCTTTTTGCCGGAAAAGAAAGAAACAGAGAGGGGAGGATCGATCTTGAGAGAGGAGAAGTTTTCATCTAGGCTTGAGGGGACTGCATGACGAATTCTGGAGGTTATTCGTCTTTTATCTTAGGGATCTTTTGGCCGGAAAAGAAAGAAACAGATAGGGGAGGGTCGATTGAGAGAGGAGAAATTTTCATCTAGGCTTGAGGGGACTGCGTCAAGGATCCAGTTGGAGGAGATCACTGCTATCGACCATGATCACCAGTTCCGAGTGGAGGAGATTGGCACAGCAACAGTCTCCGGCAGAAGCAAGATTTCTGTCGGCATCACCCCTATTGCATTTGAGAGAGAGGTGCTAAAGCCATGATCATCAGACCTACGTATCACCATTCTTGCTCGCACCACAGTTCATCAACGCTGCGTCTCCGGATCAGGCACCAGACCATGCATTGGTTCGTCGCCAGCTCAAACATGAAGAGGAAGGCTCAACGGGTTTGGTTGTAAGGGAAGAAGGTGAGGAGATAGGAAATGATCCAAAGGAGGTTTCCTTCTCTTAAAGATGGCCGAAAAGTGAACTGGATGCCTTTGGCAACTTCTTGGTAATGTCGACTAAGGGGTTCGAGCTAGAGATCATGGCCTGTATAAAAAAGATGAGGCCAGAAAGGGGACAAAGGCTTGAGGGAAATGTAAAGAGAAAGAAGAAAATATGCTTGTCAAAATTTGGAAGAGAGCAAAAAGACTGGAGTGCTAAAAAATTTAGATGGGTTGAAGGAAGGTTATTAGTGCTTTAATGCACTCTCAAAGTACAGATATAGTTTGTATTGATGAAACAAAAAGTCAATTTACTGTTAATTTATTCACCAATTGATTTATTTATTTATTTTTATGTATGTGTGTGTTGGTGTGTGAGTGTGGGTACTGTTGGGTGGGTGGGTGGGGTGCCGAGGGTGTTCCCCCACGTGTTTTCTTGTTTTCTTTTAGTGTCAGAGCACTGGCTTACCTATGTTGTTTACATAACTTGAGAGCTTAAATTGGTCCTTGACATTAGTAACCGACAGTGGTTTACAAAAATTATGTCAATTGACATCACTTAAATCACTAATTCTGGATGCTTACCACGGATGCTGGGCTTTCAATTTTCACCAGTCAGGAATTGCAGACTTTTAGTTATCACTGTTTGGATGTAAATATTTGCTTTATACGATTTCTTTTGTGGAATCATTTGTATCATTATTCTTTTCATTATGAACATTTGGGTATTATCTTGTAGCATCGGTAACATCATTTTCATCATAGTACTACTATTAATATATTTTAGTATTGCTTTTTTTTTATAAAAGAGTATGAACTAATAATGACGCTCTGATGGTGAATTGATGTGATGTCGTGATGAAGCTGCGCTAATCTGAAGTGATGGTGTGCGTCTACAAAATCGGTAGGTGATGCTGAATGATGATGAAGAAGTTGATGTCCACGCGAACCCAAAGAGAGAGATGATCAAGACATCCGTGCGATGTCCAGTTTGCACGAAAGATCGAAACGGTGTTGTTATGATCCTCAGATGCTCCTCGATGCGTGGTGGTTTAGAGTTGCAGGCGGTGTTCGAGATGGCGATGAACCAATGCGTAGTCTGGTGCCTGATCCGGAGACGCAGCGTTGATGAACTGTTGTGGGGGCAAGAATGGTGATACGTGGGTCTGATGACTCCTCTCTCAGATCCAATAGGGGTGATGCCGACAGAAATCTTGCTTCTGCCGGAGACTGTCGCTGTGTCAATCTCCTCCACTCGGAACTGGTGATGATGGTCGATAGCAGTGATCTCCTCCAACTGGATCCGTGACGCAGTCCCCTATGAAAACTTTTGTCTCAAGATCGATCCTCCGCTCTCTGTTTCTTTCTTTTCCGGCATCCCCGAAAGATGAAAGATGAAAAACCTCCAGAATTCGTCATGCAGTCCCTAAAGCTTAGATGAAAACTTCTCTCTCGATCCTCCCCTCTCTGTTTCTTTCTTTTCCGGCCAAAAGATCCCCAAAAGATGAAAGATGAAAAACCTCCAGATCGATCCTCACGCCTAGATGAAAACTTCTCCTCTCTCAAGATCGATCTTCCACTCTCTGTTTCTTTCTTTTCCGGCCAGAAGATGAAAGCCAAAAACCGCCAGAATTCTCCCTCGGTATATGATGATCTCCTCTTCAAAGAAAAGTCCAGAATCCTCTCGATATTGCCCTCCAAAGTCGGTGATAGCTCCCCTCACCAAAAAAATGAATGATGAATGATGAATGATCCAAAATGAATGTGCAGTGATGGTCTTCTGATCTGCCGGTGCTGCGCACTCCTGAAGATAAACTAATGAAGATGAACTGCCAATCAAGATAGCGTGGTCGTTATGATCTTCCCAATGGTCTTGTACCTCCCCAAAGCTCTGATGATCCTGCACCAATGAAGTGGGAGTGTTGCTGTTGACGAGAACCCTCCAGAATCTCTCCTATCCTCTTCAGAATGCTGAAAAAAAATCCCTTAAACCAAATTCGTGATGATGAAATCTGTGAATCTGCTGTGGATACGGTCTTGATGTCGTTGTGATGCCACTTTTCCAAAAAATAAAGAAAATCTGAAAAGCCGTAATTGCTCGGAAAATCTCGATACCCTAACAAAAATAAGAGGTAACCTTCGTCCTCTTCACTCTGGTTTCCACTAGCGCCGACGACGGCTCCCACCTCATGCTCAGAATAACCCGGAACCCAAAGTAAGCGCGCTCTCTCTTGGGTTCTTTGTTTGGTTACCTAGAAAATAATAGTCAAAATTTTCTTTGAAGGATTTACTTTTTCCTCTTTGTTCTGTTTTTTCCATTACTGAGGCTGAGATCCTTTTCGTTTTTTCTACGACCTTTAGGTAATTCCTTTCATTTTCTGGGTTGCTTTCCCCTTTCCCGTTCCTTAAATTTCCCCAGAATTTTTCTGAACTTTTCCGGCTTGTTTCGTTATGGATTTGGTATGTTTTTTTACCTAATTGTCGATGATATTCTTGCTATTGTTTCTTGGCCAATATTTTTTTTAACAATCCGTGTTATGGGTTTTTGGGATTTCTGTTTGGTTGCTGGGAGAGTGGCAGCTAAGAGAAGTAAGCTGAAAGGTGGAACATTAATTTTGCCCTTTAACCACTATTGATTTGTCTTGATTTGTTTCTTTTTCTTTATGAAATCAATGTTTGATCTTTTTTTTCTTGGCAATTAGTGAGGATTATTGTTTGTTCTTTTTCTTTGGGAATATGGATTGACAGAGGAGAAATAGAGACAAAAAATAGAAAAAAAAAACATTGGGAAAAGTAGCCAGAAAATGGAAACTACATGGAACCTTTTAGAAGAGAACTCTTAAGGTAAAACGTGTTCGACCTCACTACAGTGGGGCGGAGATAGATGGATTCGGATTCGTAGAAATCTCTTGAATGTGAGTACCCAATAATCTATTCCAATTTTTAAAACTTTTGTGCTTCTCATGGCATTTTCTCAGGTCCACCCTCCCACATTCCCATCATTTCTCTCTCTTTTTCCCCAAGGAAAAAAAACTCGATTTCCATTACTTATCTTTTTTAATTCCTCTTGTCAGACCATTGTTGCTGTTTTATAAAGAACATAAGGAAGTTTAATTTGGGAATTCTTGTAAGACTAAAAGCAATTCATTCCATTTTTTGTATGCTTAGTGCTTTTGTTACTTTCTATTTAATTGAATTCACAATATATATATATATATATATATATACATCTCCATGAATTTATTTGGCTGTTGCAAAAATTTTAGGGAAAGAAAATGTTTAGGTTTTTCGTTTAGAACTTCTCCTCAAATTGAGCCTAACACCACTCCATTTGGCTTAGTTGGGTTGAGGTTTCATTAAAATTTGTATTTATTTAGTTTTTTTCATTTTCCTTATTTGTTCTTGGCAACCAAACAGGGTGCAAAGGAAAACAAGTAATTATTTATAAGCTGCCACGAGCTGTTTAATCCTGTTACCAACCCATGGTTGCTTGCAAGTTGGCTCAATTAGTTGTGTCGCTTAGGTTTGCTTGTTATGTATCGGCATGTCTTCTGTTGGAACAATGTGACTAGTTAACCACACTTAGTTTTGGAACAGTATCTTCCTACGGAATATTTGGGTATCTTGTTGTGTACATTCATGATATGTGAAATGCATGAAGCATTGAAATGGAGCAATAGACTCCACCATATTTTTGGTGAATATAAGTGTTTTATGATATAAAGTATAAGTTAGCCACATCCATTTTATATATATATATTTTAATGCAATTAACTACTTGATTTATGAGATAAGGCTTTCTTCGGTTGAGTTGTGTTCCTGTGTTTTCCATATGCATATAAAATTTTTTACATGTATATCACTAATTTATACATTATATTGTAGGTAATGTTGCTGTTAGAAAAAAAATAATAATAATAGGATTAGACGAAATCAGAGCACCAAAGAGGATATTTTATGATGAAGTAATGTTTTGGAACATTTGATGATGAAGTAATGTTTTGGAATATCTTGTCTAATTTATTTTAATTAGTTCATCTTTGATGCGCTTCAAGTTGCTTGCATCTTTGATGTCCAATTTATCCTGTTTATTATTAAGTGTAGGTTGTTATCCCTCCACTCAGCCATTTATTGTATAATAATGATCTTGTATTCTAGCTTATTTATCCATTCAAATGTGTTATTGAGTAAATGATTCCAAACTTGGGGGTGTCCTTGAAGAATGAATCCAACCCCATGCCATTATATCCTCTATTTCTGGTATTTCTAGTATTCTAATTCATGGTTGATTTAAGAGCACTTTGTGTTGTTAATCCAAGTTGCAAAGGAAGGTGGTGAAAATGGAAGGCTATGATTGATGAAGTAAGTTCTGATCAAATATTTTGGAATACACTTAAAAGAGTTTTGAATTGAAGTTTTGAATATATGATTTTTTACCCTTCAGGAAGAGAGGATTGGATTTTCATTTCTTATATTTTATATAAAAGACTAACTGGATTTTGTGTGGTTGTTCAGGAAGAGGGAGGCAAAGAACCTGATCGAGAGTTGATAGATGATTATGAGTACTTTAAGATGGGATCCTCTCAACTCAAGTGTTCTGTTTTTACTAAATTGGGTTTCGAACCCTTGTAAATTTTGAATCCTATTTAACTCATAGATGTTTGGAGTTTCTATATGTTCAGAAAGAAGTATATTCTTGTTAACCATTTAGCTCACTTTTTGCCTCCTATAGAATATTTTGTTTTCATTATCTTTCTATTGATTTGAAATGAGGTCTCTTCACTATTGAAAGTATGATAATGAAAATGGACAATGAAATTTATTCCCCTATAACAAGAAAAATGGATTTTTATTTTTTTGTTGGAGAAAGTAAAACCTACTAGCTACTACCATACGTGTAGCATGCATGAAACAATGGAATGAGTCCTCATATATATTTGTTGCTGGCAGGAGAATGCAGTCAGATCTAAAAGTCGAAGAGGAAAACCACAACTTTATAGTTGTGGAGATTATTTCATCCTTTTCATACAATAATTAATTTTTTTTTTTTTTAGTTTTACTAGTTTTTCTTTTAATTGAAAGAGCCCCAAATGGTAGCTAGCATTTTTACCCTTAACTTTACAAATATCTGCCAAATGTTTAGGCACAAATTAATTTCAACCTCTTCAACAAGTGTTTCTACCTAGCTGAGCATGCTGTTCCAGCTAGTTAATAGATGACAGTTCTATTGTTAAATACACTTTCTTTTTTCCTAACTTGGTGTTCATGTCTAATATGTATGAGATCGTATCACTAGTAATAGAGCATTTAATGATTTCCTGGTGAATGGTCCATTCTTGGTGTGTATTTTTCTATCCTTAAAGCATGGATATATAAACCTTCTAAGTATGTCCAATAAGATACAACACACCATTCTCTTTCTGACAAATTATTAGGCATGACATGCTTTTTTTTTTTTATCCTCCATCCAACTAGAGACAAAAACATTGTGCTACTGATGATATAAATCAACCTCACAGATAAATATGCCATAATGCTTTCTAGATTGGTGGGTTCCAACAGTAGGATGCTCTCGGACGGACTTCCAGGGGGATTTCTCCTGGGTTAGAATTCCAGGCCTACCTCTACAATTCTGGGACTTGGAGTTTTTCAGAAAGGTAGGGATGCTTGCAGGGCATAGCAGTGGATGATGAGACCAAATATTAAATATTACTCATTTCTAACTTT
Source organism: Vitis vinifera (assembly GCF_030704535.1). Lineage (NCBI taxonomy): Eukaryota > Viridiplantae > Streptophyta > Magnoliopsida > Vitales > Vitaceae > Vitis > Vitis vinifera. Next base: position 12,831,718 of record NC_081820.1, read on the forward strand.
TTTTTTTCCTTTTTATTCCAATATATATTTCTATTTTATGTCAAATAAAAAGCAATAATATTTTTTTATTTTTCATTTTTAAAGATATTGAATCTTTTTGCTCTTATTAAAAGCAATGATAAAAATTTTGGGATTTTTCATTCTAATATTTTTTATCTTTTTGTATTTATCTTTTAGTTTAATTTTAATTTTTTATTTTAAATTTATATTACCCTTTCATCTATATTTTTCTCTTATTTTTAATTATTTTTTATATTTTCTACATTAACCATATTTTAAAAAATTTTAAAATTAACTATCACTTCACTTTATTATATATATATAGCTTTTTAATTTTTAATGTTTTTATTTTAAAATTTTTAAAAAGATAAATTTGTTGAAAAAAATAACTAAGATATGAAGTTCTAATATTATATTAATAATTTTTCTTATCTAGATAGATTAATGTAAAGTATTTTGACCCACAACAAGAAAATTGTCAATACAATTTTTTAGTTAAACTTTAAAAATTAAGTTTCAAATAAAATATATTATATAAAATTTCATCTAAAAATTATTGAAAGCAATATTTAATTTTTTTATTTATTGACTTTCAAACTTATCTAATTTTTTACTTGAAAGGTAATAGAACATGTTTACAAAAAAAAAAAAAATAGTTTTTCATTTTTTAAATAAATGAGTATAAATATATTAAAAGAATTAAAGATAATCTAAGTAAAAATTTTGATAAATATGATTATAATTTTAAATATAGATTCATTTGGATAAAATTTCACAAAAAAAAAAAAAAAAAATAGTGAAAAGAAAGAACATTGCTAAAACTACAAAAACAAAATATGCAATTACAAAATTTTGATGATGAAATTTAAAAATAAAATTCAAAACAATTCTTGAGTGAGAGAATTTGAGTGGGGGAATATCAAATTCAAGTTGTTTAAAAATCGTACAAAACATATTAGGAGTCTTATACACCCTTGTACACTTAGCACATTTCCCTTGTACAATTAGTGTAATACCCTTGTACAATGACACAAATTTCATATTTGTCATAACTTAAACGTATTTTCAAAAAGAGACAATATAGAAAATAAAAATAAATAAAAATAAAAACTAGAAAAATATTTTAAAACCAAACTCAAATATAATCTATATAATTTTTAGTTATTTGTTTTCATCTAAAACAAGTAAATATACCTTTCAATCCTTTTTATATAAAAATAAATAAATAAATCTCTACTATGTATTGATATAATCCACTTCTAAAATTAGGTCATATGAAAACATTTTAATTGAGTACTTAAAATAAAAACTTTCCATCCATCATTATTTTAATCGAGTACTTAAAATAAAAACTCTCAATCCATCCACTTTCTTTATTTTTCTTTTTCTTATTTTAATAAATTTTCAATTAATTCAAATCATTAAAAAAAAATCCTTAATAAACAAATTTGTAGCATTTTATATAACTTATTACTAAAAGTCATGTTCAAAAAGTTATTAAAATAAGTAAGGAAGAAGATTAAAAAAAAAAAAATTGAACTTTTTATTTTATAATAGTAAAAAAAAACTTTAAAATACTTTTTGGTATAAAAAAAATTAAAATAGTGAATATATTTATTTTAAATGGTATTTTAATCATTAAATTATTTACTTCTAAAATGTAAACTATAAAAATAAATGTAAAAGATAATTTTTATTTATTTAAATTAATATTTTTTTAGAAAATATTTTCCAAAATAGTCTTTGAATCTTAATATAATTTTTGTTTATTTATAATTTAAAAATAAAAAATAATGTAATTTTTCAATTATTTATAAAAGAGTTTTAAAAAAATGAAAAATCCAAAAATGGTTAAATAAGAAAGAAGAGTGGCAAGTAGTAGAATAAAGACAAAAATAAGTCAAGTGGGTATTTTTATCAATTACTATCTCATATCCTTGGGCTTAAATATGGGTGGTTAGAGGACCAAATGTTAATTTTTGGATCCAACCGGGCCCAAAACACAATTCTCCCTAAAAACAATGGTAAGGTGCACGGAAAGCTGGAAGTGATAGCGGGTTTTGCTTCTTTTTCTATCCCGTTGTTGTGGGAAGATTCGGTGTGGTTTTCGGCCCTGCAGGTGGATGCTGTTACAAAGTCCAAGGGAGAACTGATGGCGGAGAGAAGGGACCCCAATTTGCAGGAAGAGGATTATTTCACGCGCCTTGGTGCGTGTGGATGAGGGCTCGAGTGGATTAGGGGACTCTGCTGCAGCTAAAGGTGATGGAGACGTTGGAGTGGTACCTTGGAAAATCAAGTTCAATCCCATGCAAAAGGAAAATTCTAGGGTACCTCTTCGGTACCTCTACCCAAAAAGCTTTTCAAGCAATTGGATGTCAAGATTACATCTTGACCATCCATTTAAAATTTGAAATAAAAATTCCACTTAACCAGTTAAGGGAAGAACCGGTTGTGGCATTCTTTCTTCCTCCATTCTTAACAATTTTGGGTTTAAATAAAATAAATATTAGATAAAAATAGAATTAGAAAAAAATAAAAAATAAAATGATATAAAATTTGAAAACATATTTATTAACAAAAAAAATCATCATATATCATAATTACATTATTTTATTTTTAACAAATTATTAAACATTTAAATTCAACATAAAATGAATATGGTAATATTTTAATATGAAATGAGTATTTTAATAAAAATTCAATATTTTGGTAATCATATATAAAGTTTAGGTAATTAGATCGTCTTAATTTTTTTTCCGTACTCTCCAAATTTTACATTTTTTGAATTTAAGGTTTTTAAAGTTAAATTACAATAAAATAAATTACTAATACTCTTTTAAGTTACTAATGATAGTATTTTTGAAAATAAATTTGTAATTTCAAAAATTTTAAAACTAAAAATCAATCTGAAAAATGTGATAAAAGTACCAAACATGTATTTATCACATTTTTCATACCGTTATCATATTTTTCGTACCCTAAATTATTTATATTTTTAAAATTTTAGATTTACTTTTTAACTTGAAATAACAATAACATAGTTTAATAATATTATTTTGAGTTATTATTGATAGAATTGTTAAAAAAAAAAAATTAAGCATTAAAAAAATTTTAAATTGGAAATAATGTAAATTATCCTAAAAAATTAAAAAATTAAAACACTAAAAAAATAGAGAGGATATGAAAATGTGAGAAAAGGTATGAAGATTATGAGAAATCCTCACATTCTTCATACCTTACCTCACATTCTCCGTACCCTAAAATTTAACAATTTTTCGATTTTTTTTTCCACTTAAAAATATAAATAATATTGTTTATTGATATTAATCAAGCTTAGAAATGATGAATATTACTTTTAAGAAAATTAAAAAATTAAAACACTAAGTAATTGTAGAAGGTACGAATAATGTGAGGAATTGTACAAAGAATGTGAGGAATCTTCACATTCTTAGCACCCTTCGTCACATTCTCTTTACCCTCGAAAATTTTACAAATTTTCAAACTTTTCAAATTTTTTTTCCACATGGAAATACAATAATATTATTTATTGATACTAATTAAGCTTAGAAATGATGGAAATTACTCTTAAAAGAAATTTAAAAAATTACTCTTAAAGAAATTATGGAAGTTCGTACCCCATCTCACAAAGTTTGTACCCCTTCTCACAAAGTTCGTACTATCTCTCACAAAGTTTGTACCCTCTCTCACAAAGTTCGTACTCTCTCTTAGAAAGTTCGTATCCTCTCTTAGAAAGATCGTACCCTCTCTTAGAAAGTTTGTAAGTTCGTACCCTCTCTTACAAAGTTCGTACCCTCTTTGACAAAGTTTGTACCATCTCTTACAAAGTTCGCACCCTCTCTTAGAAAGTTCGTATCCTCTCTTAGAAAGTTCGTACCCACTCTTAGAAACTTCGTACCCACTCTTAGAAACTTCGTACCCTCTCTTAGAAAGTTCATACCCTCTCTTAGAAAGTTCGTACCCATTCTTAGAAAGTTCGTACCCTCTCTTAGAAAGTTTGCACCCTCTCTTAGAAAGTTTGCACCCTCTCTTAGAAAGTTCGCACCATCTCTTAGAAAGTTCACACCCTCTCTTAGAAAGTTCGCATCCACTCTTAGAAAGTTCGTACCATCTCTTAGAAAGTTCGTACCCACTCTTAGAAAGTTCGTACCATGTCTTAAAAAGTTTGTACCCTCTCTTAGAAAGTTCGTACCCACTCTTAAAAAGTTCGTACCCACTCTTAGAAAGTTCGCACCCTCTCTTAGAAAGTTCGCACCCACTCTTAGAAAGTTCGTACCATCTCTTAGAAAGTTCGTACCCTCTCTTAGAAAGTTCGCACCCACTCTTAGAAAGTTCTCTTATAAAGTTCGTACCTTCTCTTAGAAAGTTCGTTCCCTCTCTTAGAAAGTTCGTACCCATTCTTAGAAAGTTCGTACCCTCTCTTAGAAAGTTCGTTCCCTCTCTTAGAAAGTTCGTACCCTGTCTTAGAAAGTTCGTTCCCTCTCTTAGAAAGTTGTAGCCTCTCTTAGAAAGTTCGTACCCATTCTTAGAAAGTTCGTACCCTCTCTTAGAAAGTTCGTACCATCTCTTAGAAAGTTTGTATCCTCTCTTAGAAAGTTCGTACCCACTCTTAGAAAGTTCGTACCCTGTCTTAGAAAGTTCGTACCCATTCTTAGAAAGTTCGTATCCTCTCTTAGAAAGTTCGTATTATCTCTTAGAAAGTTTGTACCCTTTCTTAAAAAGTTCGTACACACTCTTAGAAAGTTCGTACCATCTCTTAGAAAGTTCGTACCATCTCTTAGAAAGTTCGCATCCTCTCTTAGAAAGTTCGCACCCTCTCTTAGAAAGTTCGCATCCTCTCTTAGAAAGTTCGCACCCTCTCTTAGAAAGTTCGTACCCACTCTTAGAAAGTTCTCTTAGAAAGTTCGTACCATCTTTTAAAAAGTTCGTATCCTCTCTTAGAAAGTTCGTACCCATTGTTAGAAAGTTCGTACCCCCTCTTACAAAGTTCGTACCATCTCTTACAAAGTTCGTACCATCTTTTACAAAATATTGATGACAATTTCATAACAAATTACTAAATGCTCTCAATTTGATTAAAAATAATTCAGAAAAAAATTAAAAAATCTAGATATTATAAATCATTATATATTTAAATGTCATTTAACATGACATTTCTACCTACAATAGTTATATGTAAATGGAAAAAAAAAAAAAATCAAATGTTACCTTCTAACACTTGTAATCACTTGACATCCTTCAAGAATATAAAGCTTCATCTTCAAATTTAATCTATGAAAAAAAAAAATTATATAAAAATATTAATAACAATTCGAGAACAAAATTTTATAATAAACTCATAAAAAATTCTAAAATCGTTATTTAACATCACATTTCTTCCTACAACAATTATATTTGGATAAAAAAAATATCAAATATTACCTTTGACACTTGTAATCATTTGAAATCCTTCATCTTCTTCATATAATACAAATTTTAAATTTTCTCTCTCAAAAAGATTTAAACTTGATCTTGAAATTTGATTCATCAAAATACATCTTACATATTTTGTAATTTGGTAGTTGAAATTATGTAATTTTCATATTAAATTACTATCCTTTTATATATATATATGAATAATGAGAGTATAAAAGTAGTAGGTAAGATTTTCTTTTTTTAGATAGAGTTAGGTAATGCATTAAATAACAAATTATATTTGATATTTAATAAAAAATCATAAAAAAGTTATAATATTTAGATATATATGAAATGCATGTGATTATTTCTCAACAACAAGTCATCTTTACCGGTTTGATAAGTTTTTATAAATTTTTTAATGATATGCGCTTTACACATGTCATATTTTTATTGGGGTCAAATGTGGGTAGGTACCCCAAAATGAAGAGTGAGTACCATAGAACAACCCCATGCAAAAAGGCTGGAAGGGTCAAGCGTCTGAGGCGCTGCCGAAAGATGCCTTTACGGTGAATGAGACTCCTGTCGTAGGAAAAAGTGCACTTGTTCCTAAGTGTTTAACGTTGGACTTAGGCGTCGAGAAGCCCAGGTGCAAGGAGGGGGAGTCTGAATGTGGGCCATTAGGGCGAGACTGTTTTTGGGCTGGAGTCTAAAAGGGAGGCTTTTTTAGTTGGTGGGCCTGCATGTTCGGTGAAGTCCAATCAGGATAATAATAAATTAGGCTTGGTTATCTTAAAGAAAGTGGGGCTGGGGGATGAAAACCTTGGGCCCAAAAAATCCAGCTGCAAGAAAGAGATAAAAAGGAGGAAGGGAAGGCTCACGTATTTCCCCTTAGGGCTTCTAAAGAGGGCGAGGCGCGAAGCTCACTAGGGCTCACAAAGGAAGCGTCAGTCGGGGTTCTCCAACAGATTACGACGCAAGAGATGTGCCCTCCGGCACTTGGACTTGTTCAAGCAACCACGGAGGGGTGCGAATCAGGTACGTACCCCTTTTCTACTTTAGGGGGTTACTGTGGGCCTTTCTGGGACTTCTTCTTCTGGATTAGGGGATTCTGTATGGGATTCCTGGACAAGGGTGGCAGAGGAGGTGCTTAACGAACCGGTGATGAGTGAGAGAGTGAAGGAGCCGCTGCGCATGATTCTTAAAGACGGACGGTCTATTGTTTTTCCTAATCACGAAGGGCTTATCCCCCTGAAGGGAGGGGCTGAGTCCCTAAGAGAGCGAGATGTAGAAAATTTTCGATTGCATGACCATAAGGAATTTTCAGAAGAGGAACTGCCTTCTCTTGAAATCTCTGCAGCAGGAGAAATAGGTGCGGAGAGATCCCCTTGGGCAAATAAAAAATTCCTTTGGTTTTGTAAGTATGTGGGTGTTTCGGTGGAAGGGTTTGAAGAAGACATTATGAGAATCCTTGTGGAAATTGAGAGTAGGAGGTGCTCTGTAAGTGCGTCGAAGGCTGGTAAAAGGGGTACCATGTCCAGTTCAAGGAAGGAAAGAGAACTGAAGAAGCTCATTAGCACCATTAATTATGACGGCGCTGCGGGAAGGGAAGCAGAGGTTAGGAATGAGGGTAGGCAAATTTCTGTAATTCCTAAATGAAGCTTAGGATTTTGTCTTGGAATGTTAGAGGCTTGCATGATCCAGATAAGGGGAAGGTAATTAAGTCTGTGGCTAGGAAACTCAAGCTAGATTTGGCCTGTTTTCAGGAAACAAAGATGAGGGAGATGTCTGACAAATTTGTGAGAAGTTTGGGGACTGGCAGGAGGCCGAAGTGGGTTCTTTTTATTGATGAGTTTGAACCTGGAGGCCCGCCTATTTGTTGCGCGCGGGGGGGGGGATGGGGTGGGGTGGGGATTAAATTTCCAAAATTGGGTTCTAATGGGACTTTTAATCAAAGAACCCTTTTTTTTACTCCAAGTTATTTTCGGTTATTATCTTATTTCATTTTGATTATATATATATAATTAAATAAAAACAATTTAATTTTTAATTTTTTTTCTTTTGAACACAAAAAAAATTCTACTTCTCAAAAAAATAAATGATAAAAAAATTATAAATTACATTTATTTTTAATATAATTAAAATTTAAAAAATAAAAAAGTGGATATTTAATGATATAAAATTAATTGGGGGAAATTCTCATAAATGTGTGTTTTTATTTTATTTTATTTTAAATAAGGTTGATAATTGGTGTAAATAGTTTGGAAAGGATATGGTGGGGACCATACTAAACCTCCACATGGACCACATGGACCATACTAAACCGTACACTTGGAGTGGAGGGCAGTGGCTCCCTAGAGGCAACCCTTCTTATTCTCTGGCGACAGGGAGGAACAACTTTTGCTGCCAAGACCCGGAGTTTAAGTCCAAAATAAGTAAGAATAGTACCCATCTTAAAATATTTGTCAAATTAATTTTTTTGCATCCATGCAAGCATCTACATGGATTTTTTTTTTAAGTGTGTAAAACCACCATTGGTGATCGTGATTTTAAAAGTTTCATAAATATCTTTAAAATCACAATATGTGACTGTGATTTTATAATTTTCCTTAGAACCACAGTTAGTAACTGTGATTTCAAAATTATTTTTAATTCATCTATGTTTTAATAGTATTATGATTTTAATATTATTTTTAAAATATTTTTTTATCATAAAAATCATAAAACCATCGTTATTAAGAAGTAACCTAAAATTATAATTATTAACATTAATTTTTATATGAAAATATAAAATTTTAAAATAATATAAATAATTTAGTTAATTATTTTAAAATTTAAAAATAATATGAAAAAATAATTTTCTTTAATTCATATGTGATAAATTTCATAAAACAAATAAATATTTTATTTACCATAAATATATAAATTTTTATGGGAATATGGGGAAAATTATTTTTTCAAAATTTCAAAGAAAATATGAAAAATAAAAATAATATATATATAATTTTAAAACAGACGTAAAGAAAAAATTTATTAAGGATAATTTGTAAAAAAAAGTAATTTTAAATCGATAATGGAAAATTGTAAGAAATTTTGAAATTAAAAATTATTGTCATAAACTATGGTTTTACAATTTTTTTTTTTTTTAAAACCACAGTTACTAATTGTGGGGTTTCACAAATATTTTAAAGGGAACTCATGTGACCATACATCAACTAAAAAAATATGAGACTTTAAAACTTAATTTTTATTTTTTTTTAATTTTAGGGTAAATTATGGATGTACCAAAATTTCTTAATGATATACCAGATTTTCTTAAAGTTCTTTTTGGAGTGGGAAAAATTTCTTACAATTTTCCATTGTCAGTTTAAAATTATTTTTATTTATAAATTATCCTTAATAAATTTTTTCTTTACGACTGTTTTAAAATTATATATATATATATATATATATATATATATATATTATCTTTACTTTTTTCATATTTTCCTTAAAATTTTGAGAAAATAATTTCGCCTGCATTCCCATAAAAATTTATATATTTATGGTAAATAAAATATTTATTTGTTTTATGAAATTTATCACATATGAATTAAAGAAAATTAATTTTTCATATTATTTTTTAAATTTAAAATAACTAAATAAATTATTTATATTATTTTAAAATTTTATATTTTCATATAAAAATTAATACCAATGATTATGATTTTAAGTTATTCCTTCATAAAAGTGGTTTTATGGTTATTATGGTAAAAAAAATATTTTAAAAATAATATTAAAATCATAATATCATTAAAACATAGATGGATTAAAAATAATTTCTAAAACTTATAAAACCTCAATCACAAACTGTGGTTTTAAGGATATTTTTGAAACTTTTAAAACCACAATCAGCAATGGTGGTTTTACACACTTAAAAAAAAATAATCTACATGGATGCTTACATAGATATAAAAGATTAGTTTGACAAATATTTTGAGATGGGTACTATTCTTACCATTTTTTTCTACCAATGGACTATATTGAACTTAAACTCCAAGACTCGTGTCTGCTGCCCCATTTTCTTAGATTGCGGAGGAGTGAGAAAAGGCAAAAGATTTGAAAACATGTGGCTAATGGTTGAAGGTTTTGCATATAGAAATAAAGAATGGCGGCAAACTTTCCCTCTCAATCTCCCTTGCTCGCTCCCTCTCCTTCTCAAGTCTCCTCTGTTCTCTCTCTTTCTCCTCCCTTTTCCCCTCAATTTCCCTTGCTCTCTCAAGTCTCCTTTGCTCCCTCTCTTCCTCTTCTCTTTCCCTCTCTTGCTGCTCGCGTTCTAATCTCTCCTGTTTTTCTCTGATTGCTCTCTCCTGAGCATCTTGCATTGCTTTCTCATCTCTATCCAACTGGCCAGCTTCTTTACTTCTAGAAGCTTTTGCACTTTGCCTCCTTCATAGGAGCAGTAGATGCAGCAGCAACCGAGTTTGTCTCAAATTCATCACCATAAAGACCCTCTGCATGGCCATCAACATTATTCCGAGTCCTACCCATGGCAAAATCTTCAAGTTCATCGATTTGAGACACAGCCGAGCTCTTCATTGTCCCACGGGTCAACTTAGGACTTTGAGAATACTGAGAAGAATTAGCAAAGGAAGAAAACTCATTAACCTTCTTTCTTGCATTATTGGAACCAAAAGAACCTGTTTCTGCCCTTGAAACTTGAGTTGGTCTTGGAGCGGGGGTCTTGAAGGTGGTGGAGCACTGGTGGGTTGTGTAAAGAGAGGAATATCTGATACAGTGAGCCACACATCATCAGATGAAGACTAATTCTCTTTAGATCTAGGAGACATCTCTCCCTGGGAATTTGTTTCATTAGGAGTAGCATTTACATGTGAAGGAGGAGAAGGCGTCTGACTGAAAGATTTATGAGAATCTGTGGAAACTGTAGGAATGTCAAACAAGGTTTGAAGAGATTCCCAATAATTTTCAGCAGGCATCTTCTTTTGAGAGTGGCTATCCTGACCCTCAACCGAGGATTTTTCAATTGGTTCCTTAGTAGCAAAAGTTTGAGTCTCACTTGTTGGTTCTGTGCTTGAAGGACTCCTATTCTTTCCCCTCTTATTCATCTCAGATGGAAATGCAAATTTTCCAAGGCCATCAAGGGGATCTAAATCATTAAATGCTCCCCCACCAACAGCAGATGAACCATCAACTCTGGTACTTCCAGAATTACTGAGCTTACTAATTTCCTCTAATGGATCACTAAACAACGTCGAGGATGAAAGAGTAGGGGTTGAAGTACTACAAACGGATCTTCAATCACATTGGAGGTTGTTTTAGTGGCATTAACAGTTGATTTTGGTGCCCAATTGACGTCCGTTGTCGGCCTGTGCAAAGAGTAACATTGTGGTAAAATGCCAATTGATTCATGCCCAGTCGGGTCTTTTAATAAAAAATATTTATAAATCCTATGACCTTATACTGGCGTAGCAAAGCTACTATAGTATAGCAGTTCTAGGGTCGAACTCAGGGATGGGTTTTCACTCTACCAATGATAGGCTCTAATTTAGAAATTGATTCTGATGATTTCCTTTAGCACAAACTTGAAATTTAAAAGAAAATAAAATTGCTTTGAAAGTGGTGATTTAAACTAAACTCACATAGAACTAAGTAAAAAGTGGAAGAAAGAAAGTCTCCCGGAGCTAAAGGTTGCTAGGTTCAAGTACCAGATGCAAAGTGGAAAATTCCGGATTTTTCTCCTCGCATTGGGGATTTAACCTATAGTTATTTCCCGAACCGGTATAGGTTTGACAATGAAGTTTTAATCCATAAAAAGTCACTAGAGATGGTAGTCAAGGTCCATTAATGGCTTAAGACACTATGGGCTATCACCTTGAATCACTTTCCAATGGCTCGTACATGATAACTAATGGACTGATATGGATCTAGCAATAAGCATCCACAGAGACCTTAAGCTTACCATGTATTGGCCAGTCAAAGTGATCCGAAGGGATTTAAGGCAAAGCCTTGGCTTTAAAAACCATTTATGGACTCCAACTACCTGAATTTAATGCACGGAAACTTTCCACCTTTTAATCTGGACTTTTCACCTAGCTTCCTTTAATCCAAGAAACTATTGTTTAGCCTCTCATCCTCTGGGAAAACATCCTCAGAGGGTGTTTGGCTTGCAAGAAAATAGAAAATAGAAGAGAGAAAATAAACAAAAGAGATCTCTGTATAACAAAGTTACATAAGTTGGTCTCCTGGAGAAAGCTCCCCAAAAGATATCTTTTCAGTGATTACAAGAGAATTTATATAGGAAGGTAATTTTACCCTTCCTTGGATACTTCCTAGCTAAGGAATTACATGAGTGGTTGAATACAAGGAGAAAATGGAAATTTAAACACAAAAAATATCAGAAGAAAAAGAGTCGGCAAAAATATCCAATTTTCGCACGCTGAGTTCCAATTTCGCACTTTGATTTGAGGTGTGCGAAATTCTCGCACAGTGGACTGAGGATTTCGCACCTTAAACAGTGGTGTGCGAAATTGTCCCTCAGCTTGATGCAGTTGTCTTCCGAAGTCCATATCTTCCTCATTTCAGCTCCAAATCATACGTGGTTTGAATCGTTGGATTCTTGACTTTCTGAGCTTTGAAATGGTATGTAGAACGTAAAAATTGGACTTCGGGAAGTGCTCCAAAAGTGCAATGAAAGACTGCAGCTGTGTCCTCTGTTTTCATCCCCTGTTTTCCTCTTCTCCATTGTTTCTTCCTTGTATACTTTGAACCACTAAGGCAAAGGATTATGAGGCTCCATAGCTTGATTTCTTCATAAATTTAAGCTTTCAAAAGCTTTGCCCTGAACTATAAATAGCTCTCCCTCATTCTTAAATTGCTTTGGTGAGCATAAAGCTATCAAAAAGCACCAAAACTTAACACAATTGTTAGAAACGATTGCAAGGGCTCCTAACATGCTAATTGGGTTAAAAGGTAATAATTACTACTCAATGGTGTTTAAAAGAGATAATTACAAGCTACAAAATAGCATGTTTTGAGTAGTAATCACTCCCCCCAACCGACATATTGCTAGTCCCTTAGCAATTAAGGAGAGAAAAACTAAGCAAACGTAATAATATACATAAAAGAAGTCATGCAATTCATTCCAAAAAATAATTGAGTGACATGACTGATATCAAAACACATCTCATATGGTGAACTAAAGATATGAAGATTCAAAATGCAATAGGAGTTGTCAAAGCTAAAACTTAAACAAAAAGTACAAAGAGTGGAGATTATGCAATTAAGTATCAAAAGAATCTCTACTCTCAAGGTTCCAAATCAAACTCTTCCATAATAAGCTAAGTGTTAATGAGATTAGCTTCCGGATATAGTATATACAACTATCCTCACCCTCCAACCTAAGCTTTTCTCGGATATTGGCAACATTAATCAACTCTTAATAGGTTAAGAACGCACCTTCTTATTCACAATTCTTTTTACTTACTAAACTTAACCAATTCACCTATGTAGCAAGCAGAGGATCGATGACTCCCAACCAATCAAGGTTTAGGGCATCGGGTTTTAAAGGCTTTCGCCACCCCTTCGGATCATGCTTAGGTTTCAAGGAAAGAATAGAAGCTTATTCTTTTTTTTTTTTTTTTTTTTTTTTCAAAGACTCATTGGTCTTTATGAGGTGTCTCAACACTATTAAAGAGAGGTTATGTAATGAACCAAGTCAAAATTTTCCTAAGCTTAGAAGGTGGGAAAGTTTTACATCATATATCCGGGATCTAATGTGCATAGTGTGTGTAAAGCTTGAAATGGAAGAAATAAGTTTGAAATCAAAGAGGCTTCAATAGATTATCAACTTTGAAAGCATAAAACAAACTCTAAGACTTAAATAATTAAGTTAAAACTCGACTTATCCTATTTTATTTTTGAGAAATTATCTTTAACAACCAAAGAGAATGATTCAAAAAACTTTTAGCAATTTTAAATTTTAAGGAAAAATCAACTAAAATACCAAAATGACTTAATATTAACAACAAAACTTCCTTTCTCAACTCTCCCCCCAACCAAGTTGAACATTGTCCTCAATGTTTCAAAAGCGATTAAAAATAAAGGGAGGAAGTGGTACCTCCTGAGTGAGACAAAGTCTGAGTGTAAAGGAGGTATGGAATACCTTAAACCACATGTTCCAAAGACAAAAGAGTAATGAGAAAAGGGAATATAATCAAAAAGGATATATATATATATATATATATATATATATATATATTACTTGGAAAAGAAATATACAATGTATGATTTCAAGTAATATTTCCAATCCCAATTTATAACACATGCAAAAGATGGGATTTACAAGTCTAAAATAAAAAACAAGTAAAACAAAAACATAAAAAGATCAGATAGTAGTGGGATCATGTGATGGCTCTGCTCTGATCTGCTCCTCTGGTATAGGCTGCTCAGCTGGCAAGCTCTCCTCATCTGGCACTAGAGGCTCGGATGGTGCAGACCTATCATGCCCAAAAGGTGTCTGCATACTCAAATGCTGTTGAATCTGATGAAGGATCGTTGTATGCTGGGCCTGAGTAGCAATGATCTGATCCTGGTGTGTCCGAATAGTGGCCATCTGGTGGATAATAGAATCCTGAGCAGTGCTCAGTGTCCGCAATGAACGCTCTAAGCCTCTGAATTCCATAAGAAAAATGGTGATAGTGGGCTCAGATGAAGGAGGAGGTGGTGGAGTAGCTGGTACGACTGGTGGAGCACCCTGAGTGAGAGGAGAAGAAGGATGTATAGCCTCAGGCATATGCACAGAGGTGTGTGCTGCAGGGGCAGGAGGTGTGGTGTCTGTGAGAATCTCATCCTGCTGGGCCTGAGGTAGCTGCTCATCTCGGGGTAGCTCTGGAGGTGCAGGCACAGTTGGGGCTGCCTGAGGTGCAAAGTAGGATACCAAGTGATGCCATTTGCCGAGAGAGAAATCCTCTCTGCAATGGCGGCGCCTCTCAAGACGGGGCTCTTCAGGATAGCCCAGGTGCTCTAAAATCTGGCAGAGGAGCCTCGGAAATAGTAATGGGATGCCATCTGCCCTCTGAAGCTTCTTCTGATGGACTTTTTCTTCAAAATGAAGAAGAGAAGTCATAATCAAATGATGAGGGCCGAAGAAATAGCCCTCAGAAATCCTGAATAATGCCTCAAGTATAGCTCCACTCCTCTGAACCTTATGCTGAAGTGGGAAGATGTTGGCACGCAGGAGCACATCAATGAGGAGCATCCCAGATGGAAGCTCTCTCCTGGTCAATACCGAGGCTGTAGAAGTCCCCCTGGACAAAATGCGGACCATGTCGCTCTGAGAGAATGAGGACCACTCCCTAAAATCTGCCTGAAACACGGGCTTATAAGGTATACGGAGGGCCTCAGCAATATGACGAGCTCCAATGGCACCCTGGCGTCCGTCTATGGTAAATTGGATGAGAGTAGGATTGCGGAGGCCTCGAGTAGTCATAGATTGATAAAAATCTAAAACTACTCTGGGATAGTAGAATTGCCTAGGAGTGAGAAGAGACTCCATGTGATACCTCTGCAGCAGTCGGAATGAATCTCTGAGCTCTGGCTGCTGTCTGAGGGCCTCTATATCAAAATAGGTCTCGGAATGGAAGGATCGATCTCTGCAATCCAAGTTGCCCTCTATCGGTGGTCCGGCTATCATGGGACGCCTGATAACGGTCTCAGGAGTAATCCCCACAGGAATCCGAGAGTCCTCTGTAGGTGGCTCTGACTGAAGTGCGTGGGATGGCTCTCCAGGACCCGAGAACTTGGTTCTCTTCGCTGGTGGCCGAGAAACAGAGCTCGCGGCTTGCTCGGCTGGTGGCACAGGTTCCGTGGGTGGCCTCCGGGTGGGGTATCGGCGCTGAGAAGGAACTTCCCCCTCAGATGGGGGAATGGCCGGGGCCTGAACAGGTGGCGAAGCTGCGTCTCCCATGGCGGCTCGATGTGGTCGAGGTGTCGGTGAGGATGGGGAGCCGGAAAGGCCTCCTCTGGTCTTTGCCATGGCCGAAATGAAGGGAGGTGGGTGTTCGGGATTCCAGAGGTGTCTTAGCTTGTGCGCGGGGGAGACTGTTGAGTTCCTGGGCTTCAAGGGCTTATATAGGAATGAGGTTTAAGGGGTTTCTGATGCTTTAAAATTTTCCAAGGCAGCCGAAAAGTCGTTTTTGGACGTTAGGCACAATTTCGGGGGTAAAATTTTAATTTAAAAGTCGGTTTTAAATGTTTAGAAGTTAAAATTTTACCGTGCGAAATTTTCGCACCTTGAACTGGAATTTTCGCACCTTGGAATTAGGTGTGCGAAAATGGCCCCATTTGGACAATAGAATTCGCACCTTGAAATGAGGTGTGCGAAATTTTCGCACCTTGAACAGTGGTGTGCGAAATTTTCGCACACCGTTTCGCACAGTGCGAAAATTAGCTTGAGGTGTGCGAAATTGGCACACGTGTGCCAGGAGAGGATTTCGCACAGTGCGAAAATTTTCGCACCTTCCACAGTGGTGTGCGAAATTGGATTTTAGGAAATTCGCACCTTGAAAACGGATTTCGCACCTTGGAATTGGTTTCGCACCTTGAAATTGGGGTGTGCGAAAATTGCTTCCTTTGGCCCAAGGATTTCGCACCTTGGTTTTAGGGTGTGCGAAATTTTCGCACCTTGAAATCAGGTGTGCGAAATTTTGGCACCTTGAAATCAGGTGCTCTGCTTCCTTGGTTTTACTCCCCTGTTCTGCTTTTGAAGAGCTCTCCACATTTTTCTTGATTTTTTTCTGAAATTTAACATCAAAATTGACTTGAATTAAGACAAAATAAACTAAGATTAAGCAAGAATTAAAATCAAAAGAAATAGAAATAATGATATAACTATAAAACTATAACAAAAAATTCATGGACTTATTTAGTCCATGATACCCTGCTTTCACTCAGAGTTGTGGTGGTTCAAGGAGGTTGATCTCCTCCTTGTCTGTACTGTAAGGCTCTATGAATGGCTTGAGACGATGGCCATTGACTTTGAAGGTTTGATTGCCTGTGGGATTGAATACTTCCACCACTCCGTTGGGATGTACTTCATGAATTATGAAAGGACCCGTCCATCTGGATTTCAATTTTTTCGGTAAAAGATAAAGCTTAGAGTCAATAAGCAAGACTCTTTGTCCCAAAACAGCCCCCATAGCAAGATCATAAAAAAAAACTAAGTTAAATCAAACCAAAATAAAATTAAAGCAAGAAATCAAAATTAAAACAAGTTTAAAAATAAAACAAAAAGATATGGACTAGCTAGTCTTTAGAAAGACTAAGTCCATAAAAAAAATTGGATCCGGATTTAGCTTGCCCGGATCCCATATGAAGTTTGCATCCCTCCCTTGAGACTTGCTTTGTATGATGGTGCCATACAAAGCTTGGGGGAAAGGTGGAGGGATGTGATTCTTCATCATTTCTTCCTTTAAAAGAATTTGAGGTTCCTCATCCATGCTTGGAATGATGCTTTCTTTCATCTGAACTTCCTTTCCCTTTTGTTCTTTCTTCTTTTCTTCTTTTCTATCAGCCTTGTCTTCTTTGGCTTTCCTCTGATCATGCTCCGGCTGATGCACTTCCTTACCACTTCTCAAAGTGATAATAGCTTGCACGTCCCTCACCTTTGAAGAATCCTCATCTTTGGATTCCACTTCATGTATCCCCTTAGGATTTTGGTGAGGCTGAGAGGGAAACTTCCCTTTCTCATTGACAGTGTTCAAATTTGTGAGCCTTGAGATGGAATATTGGATGTTGTCAATTTTCTGAGACAACTCATTATGCATCCCATCTATCTTCTTGTTCAATGTACTCTCTACGTTGTCAATCTTCTGATTTAGTTGAGAGTTGATGGATTTTTGCTCGCTCACAAAGTCACCCATAACCTTGCTAAGGCTTACGAGTGCTTGCTCAACTGAGGATTGACCTTGACTCTGTTGGCTTGATTGGGCTGGTGACTGATATGGGTTTGGCCTTGGCTTCCATGCAAAGTTTGGGTGGTTCCTCCAGCTAGAGTTGTACGTGTTGCCATAGGGTTGCTCTGTAGGAGGAATGATGCAAGATGGTGCACTCATCCTCGGAGGGTGCATCCTGTCCCTCATGGACCTATACAAGTTCGGATCATTCCCCTGCCCGTGTTGTGAATGTTGATCCTCTGGTTGATTCTCCATAACCTCCAAAATAATATCTAATTCAGTAGCTCGTGGAGTCTCTATCCGCACTAACCTTCCCTCTTGGTCTCTAATCCAATAGGGCATGCACGGATTCAGCTGGAACAAAACAAATAAACAAAACAAAGAAAAAGAAAAAAAAAACAGAGCATGCGGAAGGAAAAACAGAGTATGAAAAATAAACTAAAAATGAAAGTTAAAAGCTAAAAGAAACTTATCTAAACTAAGTTAAAAATGTTCTAAAACTAAAATAAAAAGTTAGTAAATGAAAAAGGAGATAGAATTCACCTTACTCATGAGAAGTCTCACAAGTTACCTCCGGCTGATATATTCACAGTGAAGTAGCACCTTCCCCAGCAACGGCGCCATTTGATTCATGCCCAGTCGGGTCTTTTAATCAAAAATATTTATAAATCCTATGACCTTATACTGGCGTAGCAAAGCTACTATAGTATAGCAGTTCTAGGGTCGAACTCAGGGATGGGGTTTCACTCTACCAGTGATAGGCTCTAATTTAGAAATTGATTATGATGATTTCCTTTAGCACAAACTTGAAATTTAAAAGAAAATAAAATTGCTTTGAAAGTGGTGATTTAAACTAAACTCACATAGAACTAAGTAAAAAGTGGAAGAAAGAAAGTCTCCCGGAGCTAAAGGTTGCTAGGTTCAAGTACCAGATGCAAAGTGGAAAATTCCGGATTTTTCTCCTCGCATTGGGGATTTAACCTATAGTTATTTCCCGAACCGGTATAGGTTTGACAATGAAGTTTTAATCCATAAAAAGTCACTAGAGATGGTAGTCAAGGTCCATTAATGGCTTAAGACACTATGGGCTATCACCTTGAATCACTTTCCAATGGCTCGTACATGATAACTAATGGACTGATATGGATCTAGCAATAAGCATCCACAGAGACCTTAAGCTTACCATGTATTGGCCAGTCAAAGTGATCCGAAGGGATTTAAGGCAAAGCCTTGGCTTTAAAAACCATTTATGGACTCCAACTACCTGAATTTAATGCACGGAAACTTTCCACCTTTTAATCTGGACTTTTCACCTAGCTTCCTTTAATCCAAGAAACTATTGTTTAGCCTCTCATCCTCTGGGAAAACATCCTCAGAGGGTGTTTGGCTTGCAAGAAAATAGAAAATAGAAGAGAGAAAATAAACAAAAGAGATCTTTGTATAACAAAGTTACATAAGTTGGTCTCCTGGAGAAAGCTCCCCAAAAGATATCTTTTCAGTGATTACAAGAGAATTTATATAGGAAGGTAATTTTACCCTTCCTTGGATACTTCCTAGCTAAGGAATTACATGAGTGGTTGAATACAAGGAGAAAATGGAAATTTAAACACAAAAAATATCAGAAGAAAAAGAGTCGGCAAAAATATCCAATTTTCGCACGCTGAGTTCCAATTTCGCACTTTGATTTGAGGTGTGCGAAATTCTCGCACAGTGGACTGAGGATTTCGCACCTTAAACAGTGGTGTGCGAAATTGTCCCTCAGCTTGATGCAGTTGTCTTCCGAAGTCCATATCTTCCTCATTTCAGCTCCAAATCATACGTGGTTTGAATCGTTGGATTCTTGACTTTCTGAGCTTTGAAATGGTATGTAGAACGTAAAAATTGGACTTCGAGAAGTGCTCCAAAAGTGCAATGAAAGACTGCAGCTGTGTCCTCTGTTTTCATCCCCTGTTTTCCTCTTCTCCATTGTTTCTTCCTTGTATACTTTGAACCACTAAGGCAAAGGATTATGAGGCTCCATAGCTTGATTTCTTCATAAATTTAAGCTTTCAAAAGCTTTGCCCTGAACTATAAATAGCTCTCCCTCATTCTTAAATTGCTTTGGTGAGCATAAAACTATCAAAAAGCACCAAAACTTAACACAATTGTTAGAAACGATTGCAAGGGCTCCTAACATGCTAATTGGGTTAAAAGGTAATAATTACTACTCAATGGTGTTTAAAAGAGCTAATTACAAGCTACAAAATAGCATGTTTTGAGTAGTAATCACCAATCCACTGAAATTTATCACAGATCAGATTATTTATTTTAACTGAGCATGGAAAGAATATATGCAATTCATTGACAAATAGGGAAAAAAAAAGCACTACATAACAATAATACTGCATTTCATCCATGTAAAATAAATCAGCATCATGGTATTTGGGGTGCACATAGGGTTATCAATGAGATAGAAAACCATTAGCATTACTTTGATTAAAAACAAAAAACAACAAACAAACAAACAAAAAAAACACAAACCAGAAAAATAAAAACACCAAAAACCCACAAAAAAAGGTCATGCCTCTCAAGATTCATGAATATTGTCCCTTTTCTTGGTTTCCTATTCTTTTGCAATTTTCCTGTCTTCCCTTCATATAAAGTGACCAGAAGTCCTTATAATCAAAAGATATTCAAAGAACTCATAGTTAGGGAAAAGCAAATGACTTGTCCTAAAGGATGCATGGAAGCTTACAAAGGAAAAACACCAAAAACACTAGTTATGAGGGAAACAGTGATGAAGAAAGAAGAAACAAAAACAGGACTTCTCATTCATCTCACATGAAATGTGTACAAGTCTTTCTAAAGTCATATCACTTTATCCATTCCAACTCAACTTGCATGTTTCCTTGGCATTTTGTTTAGTCATCTTCTGTTAGTTCAGGATTTTTTTTAAACCAGAAGTAAACATTTTTATTATTATAAAATAAGCGAGTATACAGAAGGATGAGAAATCCTTCTCTCATACAACAATCCACTACATATATCTGATTAAAAGCAAGAATTATTGTGTACCCAAGAAAGTAAAGGTAATTGTACAACTGAAGTGCTTATAATCACAAAACTCAACACTTAAGGGGTATAAAACAAACCCTAGCCAAAACCAAGATGTTTTCTTCAAAGTCCCAATGATTTAGATTTTTCTAATGCCACTTCTAGCTTTGCCATCTTCTAAGGAAAGCAACCATTCCCTCTCCTTTTCATCCCAATAATTGGTCTAATCCAACACATAAGCCTTGTGGGCCACTACATTTTCGAATACTCCCTTATTCCAAGCTATAAAGTCCTCGTTTAACACTATCAACTCTAAACCTAAAACAAAGCTACAAGGATCCAGTAAACCGATACCCTTCCCACCAACCCTTCACCAAATCTAAAAGAGGGCATTCCCATTCTCACCCCCATCTCTCTAGCAAGATAAGGGAATGATTAAACACTAGCTACAGCCATAGAAGTTGCAATGTATTTGAGAATTGATATTCCCAATCACTTGTGATTAGGAAACGACCAATTCTAGACAGCAATTGCCTATTCAGTCCTCCACATCATATGAAAAAGCTCCTTGCCAAGGGGAGATCAACCAAGGATAATTCCTCTATAACTTAGGAGAAACATTTCATGGTCTAGGAGATTCTGACACAATTCTTTCTCTCTTCTAGGATTTTGACCACATTGAAATTCCCTCAATACACCAAGGATCTTCCCATAAATCCTTCATGGAGCCCAGCTCCTCCTAAAAATTTTCGAGTTCTATCCCAATCCTACAACCTTAAATTCCGAAAAACCAAGTGAACTTTTCCTCACAACATCTCAACTAAAAAAAGATTGAATAAGAACTATCTCCATCTCAAGTAGCTCCAACACTTTATCCTAGAAGGCCACCACCCTCCAGCTACTCCCATTGCCTTTAGGGCACCCACACTCCAAGAACCTGCCCACCCCTATGCTTTTAACCAAGGCCATCAACATAGCTTCCACCTTTGTCTCTTATAGGCACACCAAATCAACATTTTGAGGATGAAACAAAGATTTAATAACCTTCCTCTTCTCCTCATTCTTAACCACTCTAGTATTCCAATACAAGATCCTTAACTTCATTGAGAAACTATAGATAAATCATAATCCATCTTGTTTTCCTTGAGCTTCCTCATTGAAGACTCATATCACAGAGCATTCCAATTTTCTCGACACTCTTTCTTTGACACAAAACTCATATTATGTTTATATCTCCATCAAGAACTAGAGTCATCAACAAATAGTTCAAGATAGATACTTCTATGAAATATTGAAATGTACGTAACAAAAATAAAAAGAACCATTGCTAAGGACGGCATGATGATTGGAGATAACTTCCTAAAAAAGGAAAATCATCATGGAGGTAATCTTTCAACTGAATAGAAAGAAGGCATTGAGGATAGATGGCATTCATCATGACTTTCTATCAAAGATTGTTAGGAGAACATCTAAAAGGAGATATACTAAGAGTCTCTTAAGAGTTCCAAGTTCCATTCGTAGAAGTTCCTAATTCAAGCTTTAACTTTCTTTTCATAGCAATTGTTCAGATTAACAAAAGAGTACATGGAGTTAAGGGCTTTAGAACCATTAGCCTAAACACAAAATATACAAGATCATCACCCTACAGGCTTGGCTCCAAAAGCAAAGAGTTGGGATGGAGATGTGGGAGGTTTTGGGTTCTAGTCTTGGTAGGGAGAAAAAAGAAAAGAAAAAACTCAAGATGGATGCAAGAGTAGTTCATACTTCATATGCATTCTCAACTTGATATAATCCATAAAATTATTGCTCCAATTTATGGCCCCTTTGTGAAGTGTCTTTCACATATAGAGTTGTAGCCTAATGAAATTCTTAATCAAAATTCCAATCCAAGGAGGAGCAGTCATAAAGGTTGGTTTTAAGAAAGCCTATGATCATGTTGATTAAGATTTTATGGCCCACAAATTAACTAGGCAAGCTTCGTTTTTATATGGCAAACTATTAAGTGGATGCTTGTCCATGGAGAGCTTTGCTACTATAACCAATTAGAGGATGAAGGGGCGAATGAAGGCCTCCATGATCAATGAGAAGATATTTAGTTTGGAGATCAAACTTCATTCCCTTACTCCACCTTCTTTTAAGGTAGGGAAAATTCGACATTTTGCTCCTTTTCCCAACAATTCATAGTTGTTGAATTTTGACTTTATCAGATATCTAGATGATATGAGAAATGAAGGATTTCCCCATTCAACTCCATACAAATATCATGCAATGCCCTGCAAAATCACTTCAAAACATAAATTACCATATAATACTAAATAAAACATTACAACCACCCCAAATTCAATGTTAATATGTTGCAGCTGTCAAGATGATGGAGCACATCCACAATATGCACGAAGCAAGTACAAAATATGATTAAGTGGATACAAAAAGTACCCAAATTTAGGTAAAATATGCAACTAAGAACAAATCACATGGAAAACAGTATCTATGACTTGGGAGACTACTTCCACCAAAAGATAGCAAATCATAGAATCTAGTAATTAAACAAACCCATATAGCTAATGTGCTTCTGATATCAAACCAATTGAGAATTGACCCAAAACATACAAGAGCAAGCATAAATCTGATTTCAGCACAAGCAGCTTAATCGATGTAGTATCCAATTTCGGGCAAAAACCTGCAGTTGAGACCCACATAGCAAACAATACCTATTACTTGAGAGACTACTCTCCCCGGACCGGTTAGAAAATCATCCAAAGTAATTTGCACAAATGTATGCTTCAACTATCAAACCAATTGAGCATCTACCCAACACTTGAAAAGCAAACAACGATCCAATTTCACATTATCAGCCAAATTGATCCAAAAGTATCCATATTCGGGCCAAAAAAAATTTCAATTGAGAAAAAACCCACAAGAAATCAATACCTATTACTTGGAGGACTAATCCGACCAAACCCATGAAGCAAATCATCAAATCCAGACCCAACATCCTCGACATTTCCGGATCTCTTCGGCTCCGGATCCTTCCTCCCAAAACCCCCAAAAAGATCATCAAACGCATCGTTTTGCTTCTGCTTCGATCCCGAAACCGTCGAAAACACATCATAGTTCACCGAACCCGAGGTATTCAGCCCCGGCACGCCATCGAAAATATCATAATCGTATACCGGCTTATCGTAAACAAGCAACGACATTGCTTTGACCCCGACCCAGATGACCCACCAAATATCGAATCGAAATTGATCAATGATGATGGCGCTCCACGGCCATCTGATGAGGAGGAGAAGAGCGAATCGAAGTAGTCCGGAGCGGCGTTCCAAGGCGATCTGGTGGGTCCGCGGGAACTGGGCTTGGAGGAGGACATTGGGGCCGATTTGGATTGGGATTTGTATCCGAAATCGGGCGCTAAGAGGCCTGAGAAGTCATTCATGGTTGGTGAATTTGGGAAATTTTGGAGATGGTTGGGGGCAAAATTGGGATAAAAAAAAAAAAGTGAACGGAGGCGGTTGTGGTGGCGGTGGTGGCGATGGTGGCTAGGGAGGGAGGAGCATGGAGGAGGAAGAGATCTGAAAGAGTTTTTAGAGAGAGAAAGTCTTTTTTAGAGAGAGAGTTGGCCAGGCGCCTGTGCTTTGTCTGCTGGTGACCATTTGAAGGTCCTGCATTTTTATTATTTATTTATTTATTTTGTATCGACCCTCTTTTTTTTTATTAAAAAAAAAAGTGAGATGAAATGTTGCTTTTTTTTTTTTTAATAAATAGCAAGAAAACATGAATAACTATTTTTAGAAATAATTCTAAAAAATAGCTTATAATTTTTTAAATATTTTTTTAAATATTTTTATATCTAAATTTTTATTTTTTAATTATTATATATATTTGTATAATTATTTTTTAAACAGTTATTAAAAATAAGTGAAAATAACTAAAAAAACCTTTTATAAAGACTTTTTTTTTCTCTTCTTGATAATAAAAAAAATTGATTGTCCAATGTATTTTTTAAATTTTCTTATTCCTAAAAAAAATTGTACTAAAATAAGTAATAACAATTTTTATAAAATTAAAAAAAAAATAGATTTCTTTTTATTATATGGATATAAATGTTTTAAAAATACAAATCTACCTATTTCTTAAATTAGTATTAATTGTCTTACAATTATTAATTTTTGTAGATCAAATTGTAATTTATGTATGTATAGAAATTTAATTCACGCAAATATGTTTTGATGTTTGAAACCATATATTGATAGAGAGAGAACTCCACATCATATCAAAGTAAAACCATATATTAAAAATATTTTTGAAATATCAAATAAATTATTAAATGTTTTGATATAAATAAATGATAATTGAAAGTTTATATATTGATTTATAATGAGGATGGGGGATAAATAGTACTTGTATGACCTGAAAATCAAATTTTTAGCTTTCATTTTTCCTTTATTCAATGTTTAGAGTTTTTAATAAAATTTGCATTTGTAAATATCATAGATTAATTGAGCATAGAGCAAAATTAACTAATTATGAAAAATCAAGTATGTAGATTTACGTGGACCTAGACATCCCCTATTGCACAAGTCTACAACATAGTACATGCATGCTCCTTAGTAAACATGTCAATGACATGAAGGAATGCAGAGTCAACCATCACGAACAAACTTGAACCAAATCTGAGTTTTGTAAGTGTTAGAAACATGTAAAGATAATGGTCATAAATTATAAGGTGAAAGACATTTAACAACACAAACATTCTTCAAGATCATTAACTTAGATGAATATATTTAAAGATGAAAAATCTTAGTAATTTAGATGAATATAGGAAATTGCACTAAAAGAGATATGAGCACTTAAGCATTCTTCAAGATCGTTAGGAGACTTGTGTGCTATTTGGGGACATTGCATTCTATTTGAAATTTCTTTTTGTAATTTTAATTTTCATGTCTAAGAAATTAAAAGTTCATTATGCACCTTACATTTGTCATCATCCTTCGTACAACTCAACGATACTTATTTGAATAGTTCCGATAATGAATCAACAATGATTTTTGTATCTATAAGGTTATAGTAAAACTTAAGAAGTATGTAGAGTTAAATCCAATAATGCATAGACAAAATTGTCGATTTAAGCTAACTTAAATAGCCTACTAACAATCTTCCCTTTTGAAAAATTTGTGATAAAATAACAATTACATAAACTCTAATACTCTCAAATAAAATTTATATATCACTCAATAATGCTCAAGTTTAAAGACAAGCAACCAACCAATGATCTTTAATTATGACTTTAAATCTTGAAAAATCCTATAAACTTGTAACTTGCATATACTTGAATACCAATTTATGTGAAAAGTAGTGTAAGAGAAAAATAGATAAATCTTACAATAAAGAGTAAAAGTCACAATTCATATAGCAAATAATTAAATACTATCAAGAAATTTAATTTAAAAATCATCAATAAGATATCAATACAATCCTTGCACATTATCAAGAATTTCAATTAAATATCAATAACGAAAATGACAAAAACAAAGAAAGCAAGAAAGACTAATATATGTAGAAAGAAGTGAAAATATAGTTTTAGAGCGCTCAAGCTCCGTTAAATTTAGGAGGGTGTTAGATGCAACTTCAGTAGCGCTTCAAGGAATCCTTGTTGCTTCTAAGCCTAATTCACATGTTCTTTCAACTTTTTGAATGCTTGAATTAACCTTTAGATTTTTTGAATGTCCTACTTAATGTAAATTCCCGTAAAATTCATTTAAAACTCTTGAAAAATAAAATTTTGGATATGAAAGACATATTCACATGCAAATAGCTTTAAGTATGTTGTCAACACTCATAAATGATTAATCATAAATAATTAAAGTAAAACTAAGAGTTTCAATTCATATCATGCAAATTATTCACAAAAATAATCTAGAGAAGAAAATTAATGGCAAATTAGAATCTAAAACTTTTCAAAACTTAATAAGATATAAAAAGAATAATATCAACTAAAAGTGATTGATATCAAGGCAATCAACTATCTAATCATAATGACCTAATTTACACAACCAATTTGTTCATTAAAACATGTCAAATTTTGAATTAATCTTACCTTCGTTCAATTTGAACATAATTTTTTAGATTTTTGTTTAAAACTACAAGATGTTGACCTTTAAAATATAACTTCAATTACTCTATTTGATTCATATAATTTTGACAATATCAAACTTTTGTTTTGACAGAAATTTATTTTAAAGTGGAGGCTGGATGCTACAAATTCAAAAAATTACCTTTCATATATTTGCTAGTCTTTACATTAGGATATTTTTCCAAGTTTTCCAAATTTTCAAACAATGACCATCACTCTTAATTTAAAGGTATATAATATTGACTTGACCAATGTAGTTTTTTCACTTGAAATTTTCAATTTGTAAACTATGTTAAACAAAATAGTTATGATGTTCATGAATTCCTTGAATCTAAAACTTCAAATAAATTTCCAAACTTAGATTTCCTTTTAATTAGAAAACCAAGAGTCGTATAGATTAATCGTATCAAATTCTCTATTTATCTTGTTTTCAAATCTAAAAGGAAATTAAAGAGTTTTTAAGGATAATAGATAGAAGAAGAAACATTCCAATGAATACGAAAATTTTGCAATGATTCTAATCATTTATGAAAACCATAATAAATCAAGTATATAACAAGCATAAGGTATATAATATTGACTTGACCAATGTAGTTTTTTCACTTGAAATTTTCAATTTGTAAACTATGTTAAACAAAATAGTTATGATGTTCATGAATTCCTTGAATCTAAAACTTCAAATAAATTTCCAAACTTAGATTTCCTTTTAATTAGAAAACCAAGAGTCGTATAGATTAATCGTATCAAATTCTCTATTTATCTTGTTTTCAAATCTAAAAGGAAATTAAAGAGTTTTTAAGGATAATAGATAGAAGAAGAAACATTCCAATGAATACGAAAATTTTGCAATGATTCTAATCATTTATGAAAACCATAATAAATCAAGTATATAACAAGCATAAGGTATATAATATTGACTTGACCAATGTAGTTTTTTCACTTGAAATTTTCAATTTGTAAACTATGTTAAACAAAATAGTTATGATGTTCATGAATTCCTTGAATCTAAAACTTCAAATAAATTTCCAAACTTAGATTTCCTTTTAATTAGAAAACCAAGAGTCGTATAGATTAATCGTATCAAATTCTCTATTTACCTTGTTTTCAAATCTAAAAGGAAATTAAAGAGTTTTTAAGGATAATAGATAGAAGAAGAAACATTCCAATGAATACGAAAATTTTGCAATGATTCTAATCATTTATGAAAACCATAATAAATCAAGTATATAACAAGCATAAGGTATATAATATTGACTTGACCAATGTAGTTTTTTCACTTGAAATTTTCAATTTGTAAATTATGTTAAACAAAATAGTTATGATGTTCATGAATTCCTTGAATCTAAAACTTCAAATAAATTTCCAAACTTAGATTTCCTTTTAATTAGAAAACCAAGAGTCGTATAGATTAATCGTATCAAATTCTCTATTTACCTTGTTTTCAAATCTAAAAGGAAATTAAAGAGTTTTTAAGGATAATAGATAGAAGAAGAAACATTCCAATGAATACGAAAATTTTGCAATGATTCTAATCATTTATGAAAACCATAATAAATCAAGTATATAACAAGCATAAGGTATATAATATTGACTTGACCAATGTAGTTTTTTCACTTGAAATTTTCAATTTGTAAATTATGTTAAACAAAATAGTTATGATGTTCATGAATTCCTTGAATCTAAAACTTCAAATAAATTTCCAAACTTAGATTTCCTTTTAATTAGAAAACCAAGAGTCGTATAGATTAATCGTATCAAATTCTCTATTTACCTTGTTTTCAAATCTAAAAGGAAATTAAAGAGTTTTTAAGGATAATAGATAGAAGAAGAAACATTCCAATGAATACGAAAATTTTGCAATGATTCTAATCATTTATGAAAACCATAATAAATCAAGTATATAACAAGCATAAGGTATATAATATTGACTTGACCAATGTAGTTTTTTCACTTGAAATTTTCAATTTGTAAACTATGTTAAACAAAATAGTTATGATGTTCATGAATTCCTTGAATCTAAAACTTCAAATACATTTCCAAACTTAGATTTCCTTTTAATTAGAAAACCAAGAGTCGTATAGATTAATTGTATCAAATTCTCTATTTACCTTGTTTTCAAATCTAAAAGGAAATTAAAGAGTTTTTAAGGATAATAGATAGAAGAAGAAACATTCCAATGAATACGAAAATTTTGCAATGATTCTAATCATTTATGAAAACCATAATAAATCAAGTATATAACAAGCATAAGGTATATAATATTGACTTGACCAATGTAGTTTTTTCACTTGAAATTTTCAATTTGTAAACTATGTTAAACAAAATAGTTATGATGTTCATGAATTCCTTGAATCTAAAACTTCAAATAAATTTCCAAACTTAGATTTCCTTTTAATTAGAAAACCAAGAGTCGTATAGATTAATCGTATCAAATTCTCTATTTACCTTGTTTTCAAATCTAAAAGGAAATTAAAGAGTTTTTAAGGATAATAGATAGAAGAAGAAACATTCCAATGAATACGAAAATTTTGCAATGATTCTAATCATTTATGAAAACCATAATAAATCAAGTATATCACAAGCATAAATCAAACCATAAACAAGGAGTTGGTTCTAGGATTGTAATGCACTCTCTCTTTCTAAATCAATGATCTTAAACCAAACATATAACACTACCCTAAGGAATAACCAAGAACACTCCCTTCAAAGTCAAGACTTATACTTAATGAAGGTAACTAGTATATTAATAATGAAATCATACGAAAAAAAAAATAAAAGTAGCAAAACCCAAAGGACTAAAATTAACATAATACTAAAAAATGACGAAACACTAAGATAAGATCTTATGCTATGGGAAAAAAATGTGCTTTGAAGAACACAAGGTTCCTTAAAAATTCCCAGGAAATGAAATCCTAATAGAATCTAAAGGAATGAAATTAGTGTTAGGATAACACTTGGATTATAGGTGCATACAAAGTTTGTCCCAAGGATTTCTAGATCTAAGAAACGGAAGCAAATAGAACAATAAAAACTTAAGATCTAGAGTTAAAATGCTATACTTATAATATGGATGTTTTCAAACTAATTCTAATAGATAAAGAGGTATCGAAGATCTCAGAGATTAATAGATATTCAACCCAATAGCTTTATTTCTTAGATCCTAGCACATAAAAAGGCAAAATCCCCTATAAAAGGGTGGAGACTGGGATTCATCTCTAGGAGATTAAGAGTCCGTTTGGTAGTGATTTTAGAAAGCGCTTCTAATATTTTTAACACTTTAAAATTTTTTATCATTTAAGTGTTAGAAATACTAGAAACGTTTTATAGAATCATTACCAAACACACTATAATGTTAAAGGTAAGAGTGTGAAACCTTAAACCCATAAGAAGGTTTATATGGACTTCCTTATTTTGGGCTTATGTCACTTGATCCAACCTACTATATCCTATATACATTATGTAGTGCATATTAAGCCCTTTAGAGATGATTAATCTTTATAGTTAGGAATATGATTGAGTCATTAAAAGAATCAAAACAAGGTTTCTTCAGGAAACCTTATGTTATAATTTTTGCATCGTCTCAAATACACTTTTGTATAATGAATTATTAGAATCAAACAATTTTTATATCTTTAGACACTAGACTTTAGGTTCATTTATATTCAACAACATCGACGTCTTTTGATGTTTAGACTTCAAGTCCACGTTACTTCTCATTTCATCAACAAGTCTTGTTTGTCTGTATTGGTTCTTCCATTTTAACCATTTATTTCTATGTCGGCATTCTTGCATAATTATCCTTCAGAAACATTAATATATCATATTGACTCATATATATATAAAAAAATTTTAAAGAAATTTCATATTGTGGACCCCGCATTTCGGCTCATGCGTTTCCCACTCGATGGCGAAACTCGCTTTTTGTTTTATTTGATGAAATTTGATTTTTAGAAAAAAGACTTGGAGTCGCCACTTATTTTTGTTTTATTTTTAAAGGGTAAACAAAATAAGAAAGAAAAACCCTAAGTGTGACTCCTTGTTTCGGAAAAGGTGGTCTGTGAAAAATTGGATCGGGTTCGGGGGTCAGGTTACTTATCGGGAAGGTATGGTAGAGACCGTAGCACCCCTCTAAGTCCCTAAAAACGGGTCTCTACTAATAAAATGAAGTTGACGCGGCGATCAACGAGAAAGTCAATGGATACTCACCTAAATCATGCATAATATGAGAATCAAAACATGCAATAGAGATTGACTAGAATGAGAGTGGATGCGTACCTCGGCGACGAGCCACAATGCGCTATCAAGAAACGAGATTAGTGCACAATTAATGAATACAAAGTATAGCCCATGCATATCGGAGTGCAAAACGAAGCTCAAGCAAAATATATTAAGCACGACAATTGACAGTCAAAAGGGATCAAACATAGGACCCCCAACAAAGCCCAATTTATTGTTCATGAGCTAATCTCACAAATCCCGTGTTTTAGAATTATGAAGGAATCATTATTGCTTATGTAAAATCAAGAAGATCAGAAGATTATTTAGGAACTGAAATAGGATTAAAACTATTCGAGTGAAAACTGGATTCTTGGAGTTTATTTGAAAATTGGAGTATTTGGAATTAAATTTAAAAGATTAGAGCTTCGGTAATTAAAATGAAAATTTCCAGAGAAAATAAGAAATGAACTTTAGGGAATTAAACTGCAAGGATATAGATTTTGAAAGTTGAATTTGTAATAATAATAATAACAAGGAATGAACTTTGGGAAATTGAACTGCGAGAATATAGATTTTTAATAATAATAATAATAACAATAATATTAATTGTGATAATAATAATAATAAATGAACTTCAGGAAATTGAACTGCTAGAATATAGATTTTTAATAATAATAAAAAATGAACTTTAGGAAATTAAATTGCGACGATATAGATTTTTAATAATAACAACAATAATAATGATAATAATAATATTAGGAAATTGAACTGAGAGAGAGTACAGATTTTTAATAATAATACTAATAATAATGATAATAATAATAACAATAAATGATAATAATAATATGGATAAACAAAAGGGATTAAAAGGGCTTTGGAATTAGAAGGGCCTAGGGTGATAACAATAATGATAATAATAATAATAATAATAACAATAACAATAAGGTTTTGAAATAATAATAATAATAATAATGATAACAAGATTTTGAAAGTTGAATTAATAATAATAATAAGAATAATATTTTAAAAGTTGAATTAATAATAATAATAATATTAATAAGATTTTGAAATAATGATAATAATAATAAGGTTTTGAAAGTTGAATTAATAATAATGATAATAATAATGTTTTAAAAGTTGAATAATAATAATAATAATAATAATAATGAGATTTTAAAAGTTAAATTAATAATAATAATAATCATAATAATAATAATAATGATAAGATTTTGAAATAATGATAATAATAATAACGTTTTGAAAGTTGAATTAATAATAATGATAATAATAATGTTTTAAAAGTTGAATTAATAATAATAATAATAATAATAGGCCTTGGACTTCGAAAATGGGCCTTGTAATAATAATAATATGGATTTCAAAAATGGGCCTGGAAGTGATACCCATGCAATAATAATAGGGACTTAGAAAATGGGCCTGGAAAAGAACAAACAAAAGGAACCAATGGGCTTTGAAAATGGGTTAAAAAGGGTTTAGGATCCGGGCCTTTAGGGATGGACCTTGGGCTTTGAAAAGGGGTTAAGGGTTGGAAATGGGCCTTGGGCTTCATCTTCATCCTAGCTCCTTCACAGCCCAACGACATCCTCTCCATCTGGGCAACTCCTTCAGGATATCTCCACCAGCAACGACGTAGAGAGAGAGGCAGGGATGGCGGCGCCGGGATGGTGGAGATGCGTGGCTTTCGAAGCCACGGCACCAGCCGGTGGACGTCTCCGCTAATGGCGCCGTCGACCACGCCGCGGGAGCAGTCGAAGAGGACGGCGAGCAGGCCGCCGTCGACAGCCTAGAGAGAGGCGTCCCGAATCGGAGCAGCAGCGCCGAACTCCAAAGGCAACTCCGGCGAGGTCTGTGGGGAATGGAAGGCTTGCTTGGCTGCTGCCCTCTCCCAGCCACTGAAGAGGACTTGCGCGCATGGAGGTGTGAGTGATAGTGATTATACGGGCATAGAGAAAGAAAAGGTGGCGAGAGATGGGATTGGCGTGGAGATGGGTATGGAAAGCTGGGTGAGTGGAATCAAACGGGTATTAAATCAAGATATGGTTACAGGAATCTCATGAGGAATCTGAAACAATACTAAATTAATCTTCAATAAGAACCAAATAAATAATGAACCTGAACATGCTATAACCCCACCAAACCATTCTAAAGCTCAGCTGAGATACACATATGGCATTGGACTTCTATTCCCATTCAACAAATAACACCCAATAGTCAACAAAGAAAGAGAAGAAAAACAGATAAGTTGAAACGAAGTGGAAAAATCCATAATATTCATACCTGAGGACGTTTTTCTTTAGCAAAATGGGTTGGACTCCTCACTGCTCTTTCTCCAAAAGTCTCCCAACAACCCTGCAACCAAACTCCCCTCCAGTCTCCCCCCTTAGCTCTCCTTTTGAAATCCCTCTATATCCCCCCGAATCCGCCGACTCACCCATTTTTTTAGTCCAACTTTCACCCACTCTGTTGTCCTATGGTCAGAACATTTCATCATGAGCGTAGAGGTAGGTGGTTTGTGATCCCATGCAGCCCTTCAGCACTTGAGGAAACCGACCCCCCACTCATTCTACAGCCAGCTGCTAGCTCTTCTAATGCTATATATATATATATAAACTAAAATCCCTTGGCTCTTCAAAGGGGGTCTACACATATCTTTATTTTTTAATTAACTTCCTCTATTTAACAGGAAGAAAATTTGTCTTATCAAAATAATAATATGCATAACAAGTCATATTACCTTTAAGGTGTATGGATAAATAGTTACTAGGTAAAAACTTATGGTTTTATGATATGTCTATAAGACTTATAATGAGTTAATGCGTTATTATTTACCTCGGGGACCATGTTCGGCATATCAAATTCTTCTGAATATGATAGAATGTAAAATATCATTCACATAGAATTTTATACCATTAATGACATAATCTTATCTTTTTAAGGGGTTGCAATCAAGTTTACTTGATGCATATTAACATCATCTATTATATATGATGTACAATATATAAGACAAATATCTTGG
This sequence comes from Vitis vinifera, assembly GCF_030704535.1. NCBI lineage: Eukaryota > Viridiplantae > Streptophyta > Magnoliopsida > Vitales > Vitaceae > Vitis > Vitis vinifera. The sequence continues at coordinate 12,865,502 of NC_081820.1, forward strand.
AATAAGTTTACTTGATATTATAAGCACACAATTAATATATATGATATATGCATGTATTAATTTTTTTTTCATACTATAAAATTGACAATTTTAGAAGTTTTAAATTTGAATACATATGATATAGTAACAAGACAATCAAATCAAATTTGAATTATAACAAATTAAGAATTTCAATAATTCTATTAAAAAACAAAAATTTCACTTGATTCCTTCGTAACTTTCCATTATGAAAATATATAAAATTCATACAGTTAGAGCCTCGTATTGATAACGCGTTGTAAAATAAAATACTCAAAAGACGAAAATGAGAAGAAAATAAATGAGAATGTTTATAGAAAATAGAATTGTAGGAAAGAAAACTAATACATATTTTATTAGAGGTCTCCCTTTGTCACAAATTTTCATATTTTACAACTATGTATATGTTTTATATAAGATTTTTTATCTTTCAAATTATAAAAATGATTATTATTTTATTTTTTTTAAAAAACTAAGAAATGTATTTAAAAGAAATCTTATATTAATTTTTTTTAAATATATAATAGTAAAAAAATTGTTTTAAATTTTAAGGTAACGATGGATATTTGGAGATTTGAGGGATTTTAAGTTTTAAAATTATAAAGCATATTTGGGAGTTTGATGTTTTGATCACCTATGTATTAAAATGATAATCATTATATGATTTTTTTAAACCTAACAATCACAAAATGTGTATGATTTTAATGCAAATTTAGGAACTTTTTGGCCATTATCATCTCTCATCGTGCCATTAGTACTGTTGAATACTTAGGTTTTAGTATTAAAATTGTCCATTTTCTACTATTGTTGCCTGTTGTTAATTGCCCATATGCATATATTTTGAATCAAAATGACCATATAAGTATGTTTTTTCCTATCATTAACAAAACTTTTCTCCTATAATAAAGAACTTTTTTTTTTCCAACAATTTGAGTCCATTTACCTATAAATTATTACTTGCGTTTGACTCCAGTCACCTACCAAATTATTACATGTTTTATACTTGAAAAAATAAAAATAAACCCTTAATTTTTGTGTCAAACTTTTCATGTATTTATTTAATTTAACTTAAATTAGTGTAATTACTTAATCACTATTACTTATTGAATAATTGAAGTTAATCCTTTTCTTTCCCCTATTTTTTTCCCCAAAACTTAGCTCCACTTAATTTAAAAATCATTTTTAGTAAAATACAATTACCACATCTCATGTAGGGATAAAAAGGTCAAAATATGATCCCATTTTACAAAAAATAACCTTCACCTTTTTTTTTTTTTTTTTAAAAATGCTATATTTTTCTTTTTTGATAAAAATACCTTTCATTAAAATTTATGATAAGGAGTGGTTTAGTTCATTAGAGGTTATATTTAAATTTAAATTCATGAAAATTATTCTTTTAAAGTAGTGAATATTTCAAGCTTTTAGTAAAAATATTTCTTTCATACACTTAAAACTAATTTTCACCTCATATTAAATGATCCATTTCCACTTTATTACACATCATTGAAACCCAACTATAATATTATTGAATCTTTGATAAAAACCATCCTATTCCAAACCACACCATATCATGAAGAAAAAAACTTATGTTGTCCCCAAATACCACTTATGCTACTTATGTTGTGTTCAAGGTTGCACTCCTCTTTCTTACAGCCTTAAATTTACTTCAATAAAGGTTAAATGGGGAATGAAGATGGGTCAGAGATGTTGTCAAAACTGTTTATTTGAAAGACTCATAATCAGAATGTGGAGTAGATGTGGACAAGTACAAGGGAGAGAGGGGAGGGGGTGGCTAGAGATGGGGATTTACTTCAATCTAATGACGGGGAAATAATGGAGAGTGGAGTTGTCAATTTTTAACTAGAGGTCTGGCCTCATTGTGCAATACATTATTTAGCTTAGAAGCCAAAATAAGTTACACACACACACACACACACACACACACACACACACACACACACACACACACACACACACACACACACACACACACATATATATATATATATATATATATATATAGCTAACTAAAATGATTCAAATTCTTGTTTTACTAAAACTATTAAAAAATTCAATATATTTATATTCATTTATTTAAAAAATTAAAATATCTCAACAAAATTATTAATTTTATTGAATAATTTTTATTATATTTTGAAGACAAAAATTAAATCATTCAAAATTTTAAATAGGATGTTATATAATTTTATTTGAAAGTCCATTTTAAAAGTCTCCCGACAATTTTTTTTTTTGTAACTTTATTTAAATTATTAAAATTATTGAAAATTGTATTTATAATTTATCTTATCAAATTAATTTTTATGTAAAACTTATATTTTATAAAAATATTAAAAACTAATCTTTTATAATTTTTTTTTTATATTTTCGTTATTTGTCAATAACTTTATCTTAAAATTTTAAAATAAAGGATAATGTTGGTTTTTTTTTTTTCAATTTTTTTTTCAAAAAAATCACTAATAAATGATAAATATTTGGTGATATGTTATATTGGTAGTTAGATATTTTGTGATCCCTAAATTTTCCTTTTTCTTTTAAACAAAAGACTTGATTTTTTTTCTTCCATATTTTCAGTCAAAAAAACTAGGTGTACCAACTTCCCATCCATTTTTTCATTTTCCCCATATGTGATATTTGAACCAATAATTCTACCAATATCATTGATTTTTTTGCTATAGCATCTTAAGCTAGTTTCAAGTTCTAACCTTTTGATGCTTTAACATTGCATATTTTATTATAAAACTCCTCATATCTAATGCAAACAAACTACAAATTGGTAAGAATATGAAACAATCTCTTCAATCCAAAGAATTAGTCATATAAGTCAAAATTGAGTTTAATTTTAAAATTCTTCTACAAATTCCATTTTATATGGAGAATCCTTAATCGGGGTGATAATGGAGGTTAGCAAATGATAACTTAACATGTTAATATATCACCTATATTCTTGATTGAGGAACTGCGAATAGGTAGTTGTTATGTTTTCTATACCTAATTGGAATATCTTAAATTTAAAACTTTTGGTCTTATTATATTTGAGTCAATTATTATTTTGGTTGATTATTGAGATTTAGAGTTAGTTTAATGATGTTATTAAAAAACACTTTTAACCTTAAAATAATAATACTTAATTTTTTTTTTTACTTGAATTCTTCTTGCAATTTTTATAATGACCAACACCTATATGTATTTATCATATCCACGATGCAACACTTCCCTATGCTACTTAATAAATCACCTTAAAACCATATGGAGGTTTGATAACTTAGTTACTTATTGATATTTGTTTTTCTTTCTAAATAAACGTTCAAGATTTTTCAAACTTGAACATAATTTTTAAAGTTTTTTAACAAGAGGAAACAATGACATGCATAGATTTTCTTATAATTTTATATTTAACACACCTATATAAGATTTTCAAATCCTTTTTATACCTAAAACCCAAGTAATTTAGTCAATAATTTTGAAAAGATTTTCAAAACAAACATACCTAGGATTTATCCCATCAAATTCCAAAAAATAAAAAAATAAAAAGCCAAATTATATATAGTTAGACAGGGTAGGGTTGATCTAGTAATGTCCCCACTCAAATTTCCCATAAAAACATCTTATGTATTATATCATCAAATTTCAAAAAAATAAAAATAAAATCTTATATATAGTAATAGATTTTTTAAAATTAAACTGAATTCCTATAAATGTAAATTTAATTTTTATAACATAAAAAATAATTGCATTTCAAATACCACAAAAAATTTAGATAAAAATAATGTTATAAATTTTAAATAAAACTAAAAAGTAAATTTACTTTATAAATTGAATTTCACTCACCTCTCTCGAGGTTGAGTTAAATGTCCTTAACCATAATTAATTTAAAATTTCATCAAATATCATTTTTTATCTTATTTATTTGTTAATTTCATTTTTTTTTCTTTCTTCAAATTTTGAAAATTTATCACAATTGTATAAAAAAACCAAAAAAATAAAAATTATACTAAAATTTCATAGTACTAACTAATAATAAAAATAAAAGAGAACAATTTTGTCATAGTTATTAGCTATAATATAAATAATAATAAATAAAAGAAATGTATTTGATCACTTATGTGTATTAAAATGATAGTCTTCTCACCTGTTTATGGTATATGATTTTTTTAAAACCTTGGATAATTTTGGCTCACAAACGTGTCTGATTTTAATGCAAATTTAGGAACTTTTTGACCATTGTGCCTTTATGGGAATTGTCCAGGGTAAAAATGTAAATTTATTGTCAGAACTCAAAAGTGAAGTTAGCTTAGCTCTCATGCAGACGATTAGTGGTAGGCTCTATTCAGCACAACCTCCAAGAAATGCTCAAGAAAACTGGTTAACGAATCGCATATAAACGAGATTTGAGAGACAGCCTCACTCCATGCTTTCCTATTAGTTTCTCGCATTTTCCCTAGAAAATCTCACGTCGTTTCCAAGAAAAAGCCCTACCACCGTATGGTTTCCAACCTCAAGCTGTGATAAGAGATGTTTCCTCCGGCTGACGACCCTCCCGATCTGGGGATCCCACCCAACCGCGGCCCTCTGCCCGTCAAGAGAAACCCTAACTCTAAACCTAACCCTCGCGTTCGTTCTGGCCATCGACGCAATGCCCGGCTGCAGGGGATTCGGGGGGTCCGAGCTCACCGAGGTGCTCTACGTGGGATTCTTGACGCGTTCTTTTATTTTTACTGCTTTGTTTCGTATCTGTTTCTCGCATTTTACCGAGAAAATCTCACGTCATTTCCAAGAAAAAGCCCTGTCACCGTATCGTTTCCAAACTCAAGCTGTGATAAGAGATGTTTCCTCCGGCTGACGACCCTCCTGATCTAGGGATCCCACCCAACGGCGCCCCTCTACCCGTCAGGACAAACCCTTGCGTTCGTCCCGACCATCAACGCAATGCCCGGCCGCAGGGGATTCTGGGGGCCCGAGCTCACCGAGGCGCTCTATGTGAGATTCTTGACGTGTTTTTTTTTTTTTTTAATTTTTTATGCTTTGTTTATAGTTGTTCTGATGATCATGCAGAACAAAATCGGCGTGATAGAGTAGGAGTGGTAGTTTCTTGACGGAATTAAGTCTGGGACATCGTTGAAGTTCGGGTAGGAAAGTTTGTTAAGGAGGTTTGGAGAGCGAGACTGACTCGATCAGTTGCGGTCAGAAATGAGGATCGGCGTTCGGAGGCCTAGGCTTGCTCTTGTGAGTTTTTGCTTTGAGAATAGAGAATGTTTGCGTGAGGTATGATTGCTGATTTATTTTACCGAGTCTTTCTATTTTAGCTGTTGCAATTGGATTGAATTCTTTGTGTTCGATTTGATTCTTCTTCAATTATGTTAGAGAATCTTGTTGTTGTGGGTGTTGCAATTGGGAATCGAATTGCTTGGATTTGATATGACTGCTCTGGATTTGTGTGGATTAATATTGATCTGATGAGTGTTGCGATAAATAATTGAGGTTTATGTATATTAATCTTGATCTGTTTTGGCTGTTGCAATTGGGAGTTGGGCAGCACAGGCCTCACAGTGCATGTTCACATTGAGTTCCATAGTTGTTAATCCACTAACCTGGAGAAAATGGAAAATGCCATCAAATCAGCAGGAGAATTTATTTTATTTTATTTTATTTTATTTTTCAAAGTAGTTGCTGCATGAAACCTGTGAACTAGCAACTTCTGGCATGTGCTCTCCCTCAGCTTCAGGCAGAGGGGATAAGACTTTAGCTCTTCTCTTGGTTTTCTTCATTATCCTATTGCACACAGCTTATGGTTCAACTATTCCCTTTATAGTCACCTGGTTTTGAGCCATATCAATCATAACCTCCTTGACTCCTGTAAATGATGACAACAATGACAAAGAAACAGGTAATGAGAGAGCTGTGAGTGAGCTATATTCATGTGGACAGGAAGAAAAAAAGAGAGAGAGAGAGAGAGAGAGAGACCTCTTATTTTCATGAGGGACCTCTCTATCTTCTTGGCACATCCCACACAATGCAAATCTACAAACAAGACAAATGGTAATGGTGGCTTAGGTTCCTCCTTCTACTCTTCTGGTTTTTCTTCTTTCTTCTCCTTTGCTTTTTCCTCCTTCTTCTCCTCTGCCTCTGGTTTAACTTCAGCTGGAGCTTGTTCCTGCCCAGATAACATTATCAATAAAAGAAATCAATGCAGGACTGAATCATACATAAAAAAATAAGATCCACTGAAAAGAATGAAGTACTCAAGAAACAGAAAAATAATCCTAAAGCCCCATTTCACCTTAGCTTCTTCACCCATTGATTATTCTCTCAAACTGAGAAGGATTCAGTGAAAAATGAGGGAGAGGCCTGAGAAAAGAGAGGAGGCAGCTTTTATACGTAGAAGTCAGATTGTAATGGGCGGTGGGTTGTGCAGTTTTTATCATATAAAGCAACCACACTGATTCCAGAGCACATGCAACACCACTAACTGTTCTGGGTACCTATTACTTAACCATTTCTTTTGGAGTTGTTTTCAATCTCCAAGGCTGAGAAGAAGAGAAAGGGGGGGAATAACAACTGGGCAGGGTCGGCAGATTTATAGAGAGAAGAGAGGAGGGCTGATGAAGCCAAGCAAGAGAGAATGATACATATAATTAAGAAGGAAAGCACTCCCATCACCCACCAACTGGTAGATTTTACATTTTTGTTTATAAGGTTCCATGAGAATGTGGTCAAGTGGCAGACATGTGTGACGACGTATCTAGGCAATCTGGAAACCAAGTTTGTCCATAAACTTAGAATGGATCTGGTGTGGGAGACACCACACATCTTCAATGACCAAAACCAAGTAGGTCAATTTTTCTGATTAAATCTAATGACCGACATCCATATTAGAGGAAATGGGTCATTATAAAATGATACCAGAACCAATCCCAAACTCCGATGTGACACTTTTTCTACTTGACCTCATAAGAAATGTTTGTCTATCTAAGTGGTCATGTAATCATGTGGGATAGAACAAGGATGTTGTGTTTGCATTGATAGTAATTGTATTTAGTAGAGTTCTTTTTACTATGTAAATATGTTTTAAAGTCGTGAGAGTTTATTAGGCTGGAGGCGGGCAACTCTTTTTATAAATATATTGCCAAAAGTAGCCTTATCATGTCTAGTACTAATAGCCTAGTGCTACATCCTTTCTATACAATTTAGTTGGAAAAGAAGGTATTTTAGTAACTTAGTAGCAGGGGTGAATGAAACTTGGGGATGCTAAAGGGGTTAGGGTTTTGCGTGTAAAGATCTGCATAGTAGAAAGTAGGGATCACATGGGTTGCTGCATTACCATTTGGATCACAAAGCTTAACCCTTTTTTTTTCCCTTTTTCAATTGCTTTCCCTTACTGCTCTTTTCGATAATTGGAAAGTTTTTCTGGTAGGCCTCTCTTTCTCATCAAGTGATTAGTTGTTCTTCAACATCAGAATCTCACTACCATATACCAAACTGCAACCTACCCTCTACTTAACCATTTAGATTGACAAGCTACATTTCTCCTCCCCCTCAATCAAATCGAAACCAAAACTGCCCTTCAAAGGAAAATCTGAAAACTCATCCCCACCCTTTTGGTTTCTGGCTTTTGTCTCCAAAGTTTGATAGAGAAACTTACACCAAGAGAAGAAGAAACCAACTCAATTTAGGTGTCAAACGTGGAAATGACTCAGCATGGGACAGTAACAAGCACCAACCATGAAAAGATTGGTCCAAGATCTCAACCACTAAGAAATCACCGACCAACCTCTCTCACAGCGTCCATCCAAAAAGAAGTTAAACCCCAAAGCAAATTTCAAATTTGGTTGACCCCATGTAATATAACCTTCTCCCTTTTTGTATAATAAAGATTATACTGATGAGGGATTAGTGGGGTCATAGAGCTATATTGGATGTGCAGTTAGCTGCATCTTGATGCATCTGCTCAGTCTAGTTATTAGGAAAAAGGAATCATACTCAACTGAAGGCTTTTATGGTATAACCATAGGCTTTTAGCTGCTGCTACCTAAAGCCTTTTCTGCTTGGGCTTTATTCCAATTGACAGTGAAATAGCAATGGGCAAGATGGTACTTCTATGATGAAAGTTGAAGTAAAGGTGTAGGCTCCAAAGCTCCGCCATATGAATCTTAACTGCTTTGAAGCTGGTATACCCCAGAATGGTCAGACTCGTGAGCATACTTTGCTTGCCTTCACCCCTGGTGTCAAGGAAATAATATGTTGTTACAATGAGATGTATGCAACAACACCAAAGTATTCTAAAGCCAAGATGTTTACAAGATTGGTGGTATTGGCATTGTTCATGTTGGTTGTGTTGAAATAGGCATCCTTAAACTCGGTATGATTGTCACCTTTAGACCGGATGGAGTGCTACTATGAAGCCCTTGTCCAGGAGCTTGAGGAAAGCCAGAAGCAGATGCTCGGAGAATTGCAGAATCTCAGAATTGAGCACTCTACTTGCGTGTTCACAATTTCATCCATGAAGGCCCAAATGGAGACAATGAGTCAAGACATGAATGAGCAGATCTTAAGATTTGCTGAGGATGGACATGACTTGGATTCCCTTAACCAGGAGCTTGAAAGAAGGGCTATTACCTCAGAAGCAACACGTAAAAAGGCACACCGTCACTCACTATTAAGGATGAGTGTTGCTTGTGCCACTTGGCCATTGGTGGTATGCAGAGAGCTGCTGTTACTGCTAAAACTCCTCTTAGAATTAAATCTGAAGAGGTTTCTGAGATGAACTATGATACATCTATGCAAGATAGGGGAAATTCTACACCTACCTCAAGTACTGCTGATGGCCAGAAAAATGCCAAGTCAAAGGAAGGGCCAGACTGGAATCTAGACTTAAAATTCAGGAGTACAGGCAACCTATTAGGTTGTCCCCTGCAGCCTTTAACTACCCCAACTACGCTGTATCAAGTAAGACTGTTATTAACTGACCAAGAATCAAAGTTTGGAGTTGAAAGTATGTTTAGAAATCAAATTGCAGGTAGGCACTAAAAGGAAAGATCATCCTGGTCTCCAGAAAATCTTGGATGTTATAGATATGCTACTGGCTATTCCTTCAAGCACCCTCTTGCTAAGACTCTTGTAGGGTTGCAATTCCTGCTTAGCAGAATCTGGATATTACAAGAAAATGGCTCAAAATTCTCTCTCTCCAATCAACTGGAACCTACTATTCTTTTGACATCCTCATGGAAAATATTTAGTTTGATTGTTGGCCTGCCTTGCTTGATGAAGCTCAGGATCAGTATGAGATTAATGGTGGGAAGTTGTGGTTTCCTTTATACTCAGTTCTTCAGCATAGGCAATCTGATGATATCACTGCATATAATCATTCAGTTGGTGCCTTTGCTTCTCCAAGTCAAAAGGATGGGAACTTTAAGCCTATTGTTTTAATAGATGGAGATTGCGAATGGCCCTTGATGTGGCCAAGAGAATGAATTCCTAGCACACACGCCATCCTACTACTGTACATAGAAATCTAAGTCTCCAAATCTCCTTCTTGATAAAAACTGGGTTGTTAAGGCTTGTGATTTTGAGCTGTTACGTCTGAAGCATCATACTTTCCTACCTTCACAAAGTCTCTTTCACTGAAGCGTCTCTCTTTAAATCCTCAAAGCAAGGCAATCGCTTGTAGTCAGAGGACTTTCCCCCATGGTTGCTGATCCCAGACATCCTACTGAATCTACAAGTGCAACAAATGAGTCAGTTCTGAAGGTTGCACTTGATCATGGGAAAGCATCATCCAGCAACACTATCAACGTTCGCATTGCAGTCTCAGTCATAGCCCCAAGCCCTCACTTCTGCATGGCCATGCAGGTCCTCCTTCTAGGTGCATAAGCTGCTTCCTTTCCCTCCTTTAGATGTGCAGTTCATCATCTCATCTGCCACCTTTTTCTCCTCATGGTGAGCTCCTTTTTTATTTTTGTTTGAATATACATGCCTTAAATTGGGTTTTCAAACTTTTTTCCACTAAAATAATTATATTTTCTAAAATTTCATCCTTAAGAAAATAAAATTCAGTTTTAATAAACTTCTTGCTGCCATATTCCCTTTTGGCATGCATTCTTTTATTTTTCTTGTTTTTTTAAATAATTTCTTGATTTTATGATTTTCTTAAATTTTATTAACATGAATAAATTCTGTAGTTCCAAAAGTAATGGAATTCATCCAAATCCCTATGATCCTTTCCCATGATCATTAGGAAAAAAGGAATTTACAGAATTAATTCACGTAGAAATAAATGGGGCCTTGGTGGGGGTTGACATCCATGATATCTTCTTTGTTAGTAATGCAAGTGAATGCATGTTTGATATTAATTGACCTGGATCTACTTTTTTTATGATGCATATGAGCTATTTTATATATATTGCTATACACTAACCTATTTTCTATGAGCGTTGTAGACCTATCTTTTTGGATCGGCAGGCACTCTTATTTTATTTTATTTATTTATTTGTTTTTCCACTCACCACTTTTTGGGCCACCTTTTGTAGTGGAGACATTCTTTGTAGGGGAGGGGGGATATAACACATTTTTATTTTTATTTTTTTGGTTGTTGGTTATAGAGAGTGAGGGAGTCCTTCTACAGTATGGGGGGTAGAGAGAGAGAGAGAGAGAGAGAGCTGTGAGGGGGGATTCTTCTTTTTTATTCAGGGGGCTGCAGAAGGAGCTGGTTGGAGGAGGAGAGGTTTGTTTGAGGGTAGGGGATTCTGATTTGTTTTAGGAGCCTTGGAGAGGAAAAGAAAAAAAAAAAGAAACCAGCAGAAGAGGAGCCGGAAGGAGTAAGGAGGGATGGCCGGTCTTTGAAGAAGATTGAGGAGAAAGCAATCTTTACTTTGGAGGAAGACTACTCAGGTAAGTTCACTATAGACTCTTAGTTCTCCTTCACATCACTGTTCTTCTTCCTTCTTGGTTGCCTTTGGGTATCAATTGTTGCATATACCAGTGTAGTAGAGACCGCATGCTGAATCATGTTGATATCTAGGTTGCTTGTGAACTTGATGCTGATTATATGTCTCTTGTTTCCTTGGTTTAGTGTGGGAAAAATTTAATTTAATTTCAACCGCACTGCACCTTGGGACATCATATTTCGATTCTTATTTTTAATTATGGTCTTGGTTTCTTTCCTCACCATTATTAAGCACATTGATAACTCATGAAATGGTGCTTTGGTTTGATGGGCTTATATGTTTTGTTTTTGTTAACGGTACCTTTGTTCTCCTCCCTGTTTCTAGGAGATTAGTTTGGGTTTGGGGTGAAGGGGAAAGCTGGTTGTATGGATACCGGTGCAACTCATTTAGATGCTCACGTAGCTAAGTTGTAAATTGGGATGGGTCTGCTGTCAATGGGTGCCACACTAAATTAAATTGAGCTCAGTTAAGCCCTGTAAATCCTATATCAAAGGAAGCTTGATTACTAGAAAGGCCACCATCCTCTGTTTGACACTGTATTATGAAGTTGCTAAAGGGGATGAAATGCTAGTATTTCTCAGAGCAAGGGAAAGAGATATTGTGTCACCTGCTGTTTTTCATGATGAAACAAGCAATTCTTTATGTTGCATGTCAACGCTGGGTAAAAGTGATTTCTCTTGCTGTGATATTGAAGTTGATGTCCATAAATCTCAATGCTCCACTGGTGAAGGAGATGGTTCAGTGAGCTTAATTGCTGGGGACTACTAATGATGCTGACAAGAAATTCATTTGTGATGGAAATTTTGACATAATGCTCAACGATTGCCCAGATTGTGATTTTGGTAGAGAATGACTGTTTCAAAAGATGGCATGGAAATTGCCACAGATACAATGACTGTAAATTCTAAATTTCTACAGCTGGAAATGCACGAAAGCTTATTTTGAGATGCATGTGAGGAAGAATAAGCATGGTTCCACCAGAGATGCATGAAACTGTGCTATAAGTTAGCTTTTTTGTCGAGAAACAAAATGCAGGGGCATGGTTCCACCTGTTTTGTTGAAAACGATTGCTGTGAGGAAGAATTTACACATTGGGAGTCCTTAATGTTGCAGAAAACACTAAAGTCAATGTCTGATGTAACCTATCACCTGAGATGTGAAACAAACTGCATAAAGGATGAAAACCAATGGTACTGCTAAAGCTAACAGTATTCCTGCAGCTAAAGACTGTATTTAGACAACTCATATGGACAAATATACGAACTCAGTGACATCCATCTGGTGTTGAATCCCACAATGTTCCTTCCAGTTTGCTTCCTTCCACACAGTCATCTAAGAGGAATATGAAAACTCCTTTGTTGGCCCCACAAGAGTTAAATGATCAAAATTCCCAGAAGGGGGCCTGGGGGGGGGGGGGGAGTGGAATGAATTCCTTTTCGGGGCCTCCAAATTTTCTGCTACCTTTTCCTGGTAATGCCATTGAAGGAATAGAATGGAGCAAATCAGCTTTCACTTTTCAACAAGGACAAGGTCATCCTCGGGGCTACTATGGTGATGGGTATCATGCACCTGCTCCTTAACTTGCCTATGTTCAACCTCAGCCAATTCCAGGATATGATCATCAACAAGGTTATAATTATGCCAGTGTAGACCCTCTATTTCATTTTCTTAGCACATGTTTTATTAAGTGTTCATACAGTACTTTATATAAATTCCCTAGTGACTCATTGCTACTCATATAGCCTATCTTCTTCGAGCCATCTTGGAGACTTTGATTCAGGGATTTATCGGGCCCCTCATTGTGTCCTTGGCAGCCCCCTGAGTTTAGTTTAGGTTTTCTTCACTTAGGTGCACTTTAGGTTAGATTCCACTTAGTTCGCCCTAAGTCACTTAGGCACTTTTAGACTCACTTTTTGCATGGTTCGCATAGTTGCATGACCTGCATAGTTTGTATAGTTGACATGTACTTGATCTATTTACTTATTTATTAACAGTTTCACTTATCTTTTTTTTTTTTAATATATATATATAGAAAATAGCATGGAATTGACTATTTTTCCTTATTTATTTATTTTGTTTTATTTTATTTTATTTTATTCATATATTGCAAGATCTCTACCTCTTATTTTTATTTTGGTATTCATTGTTTCACAAGGAAATTTGGGCTGCCTATTGACTCTCACTAAGACACGTGCACTCAAAGAAGGCAAGCAAAATATTTTTGGAGGGAAAATGAGATCAACTTGGCTGCATAAGAATTAGACAGAGAATAAACTTTCCAAAATGGAAAACACACAAAAAGATAGAAAGGGTGCAGGAGAATTTTTTTGGAGGGTCTTCGTGAAAAGAAAAAGAACTCGTGTTCACTGGTCTTTTGAAGGTTTTGAAGATAGTTTAAAGCCAAGCAATTGGAGTGCAGATTGCCAGGTATGTTCCCTGAGATTTTGTTATTGTTGTTTACATTTTACTGCTCTTCATTCTCTGGCTGTTTCTGAGAATTTATTCTTGCTGTTTGGAGTGGACGCTAAGGGCCACAGTTTGTTTTGTTAAGACTGGTTGCTTGCATATTTACACTATTTTAGTTTTCTTTTCTTTTTTTTTTTTTTTTTTTTTGTCTTTGGTTCCTTCTGAAAGTAATTTGAATATGGGTCCATCTTTGAACTTGATGCTAGAAGCCATGCCCCTGTTTTTGTTCAAATCTTATTTTGAATCACTCCCCTATTCTAAGCTCATGTATTGAAGCATAAAATTGTGGCTTTTGTTGGTTTGTTTTTCTTCCACTTTTTGTTTTCCTCTATTTCTGGTCCACATCCCAACAAGTTCCACTCCCGGTCTTCAAAATTTGCTATTTGTTTTGAAATTGAAAACTGAAGATTGTGTGAAGGGAAACTTTCTTTTTCTGCACGAGAATAATGTATTGGGAACTCTTATAGAAGATGTGTCAGAATCATCAGATGACACAGATGCCATCACAAGAAGGCTATCAATTCCCATTTGAGTTCCTGACCAGTGTTTCTTGAAATATGTTTGACTTCATTGAAAAGCTTAAAATATTTCTGAAGGGTATTGAGATGACTGAGAAACATAGTTTTTTTTTTCAGAAAGTTTGGTGTGGAAAAGTTTGATCCAGCAAGTGAGCAATTTGATCTGCTTAGACATAATGTGGTATTCCAAATACCAGATCTTTCTAAGCCTTTTGATACTGTTGATGTGGTTCTAAAGACTGCGAACCAGATGCAGCCTTTCAGTAATGGTTCTAAACAGTTCTACAGAGGGATACATGAATCAGAAAGCAAGGAAAATGACTTGACAGCCTATGTAAACAACGAGTTACGAGAGATGGCAATATTGGGAGCATTGAAAAGAAGTTCCTTTGCAGTTGAGGATTCTCCTTCTTCAACAGATATAACAGGGTTGTTGTCTTTTGCATGAACATCATCAACTCCAGGTATCAGGTGAAGGGAAAATTTAAAAAGGTGTAGGAGAGTGACTTGGATGATGGAAGGAAAAGCATAGTAGAAGGGAGAGAAGAAAAGCTAGAGAGGAAAGAGGGCTGACCAGGCATTCTAGAGCAAGGAAGAAAATCAGAGAGTAAGAGAGAAGAAGAGTAGAACAGAAGAGATGGTTCATAGGGTTTTTGGCTAGTCTTGGGAGTAGGAGCAGCAAGCCTGAAGCCTAGCACGCCTTGCTGCAGAGGAGACTTTCAGGTATGGCTGTTATGGGTTTCCCGCTTATGTCATCTTTCATGCTTCTCCCACCTCTTTCCCAAATGATTTTTACATTGCTTGTTGGGTTGTTATGGATTGGTTATTGTTGCGTTAATCTTTCTTTTCTCTGGTTCCATTAAGGAAATATTTGACTATGCTTCGGTTTACTGTTTCACACTTGAAGAGCTTGCTGCATTTTGTGCTTTTCTTTTAAGACATTTGCCATGGATTAGCCCACTGATTATTAAACCCATGGATAAAATAATGAAATGGGTTCAGCATATTTGGTGAATGTTTTATGCCCTGCTCCTTTTCCTTGTCTTTTGCTCTTTCCTTGTATTCCTCTGTTTCCAGTTCCTTTGAGTAAGTTTGAGATGTCATTATTGGGAGGCTTGCTCTTGGCAAGTATTGAGGTTGATCCTGTTATGGATATCTGCATAAAGCCACTAGAAGGATGGAAGACCAGTGTAGTTACATAGTATATGCTCTAGATTGTGGGATTTGAAATCTATGCTGCTGCATTGCTGGGGATATTGACACTAATACCTTTGAGAACGGAAATCTAAAAGTTTCAGACTTTGAATGAGCGCTTTTGCGGAACCTAAATGCCAAGATGATTGGTTTCACACAACTAAAAGGCACACACTAGGAGCTTCAAGTTCAGAATCTTAACTATGCCATTTCCCATGACCCCTTCCTCCATTCCTTACCTTTCTTCATTCAAGCGCTAGCTTTTGGAAGATACCCAAGTCATAATATGTTCCCTTTTGTGCTAAAATCATGCACTTTGATGAAAAACTTGAGTTTCAGTGGTGCATAGAAATTTTGTGATTCCGAGATGATCAGTGGAATTCTTGAACAAATGAGATGTTGTGGGAGATGGTAACATATGTTTTCCAGCTTGGTTATAGACTGTTAAATGTGAAGCACAGTTAAAACCTGATCCTGGATGACAGGTAGTAGTGGGATGGCAAAGCTGGTGGCAATCCAACATTGACTCTTTCCACAGACACAAATATCTTTCACCAACAAAGACCTCCCCATGTGCATATGATCCATGCATGCATGAGCACCCAAAGCCTTCTGATGAAATCCTTCTTCATCAAATCCAAATCCTAAGCATCCAACCCCTTTTCAATGAAACAATAGCTAAACTTGAAGTTGAATTGAGCCGCCCTGGAAAGCTAATTGTTGCTGATGTTGAAGGAAAGTTATGCATGATCATGGAAATCCCTCGAGTCTTTGATCAGACGAATAAAGAGCCTCTTGATGATGTGTACCTGGTGTTGGAAGTATCTTCGAAAACAGAGTTCCTGACATTCCCCAGAGGTAAATGAGCAGTGATCAAAATTTCTCTGAAGATCAAAATCTTGGATAGTCACCATGGAAGCATTTTGAATGCATTCAACCACGATGTGGTTATTATCTGAGTTGGCATTGATAGGCACGGAGCTGCTCTGCATGCAGTGTAGAAAGGTGTATTGATTGGCACCAGCGATCCTTACAAAAGAGCGGCACGCAATCCACCAGAAAAGGAAGTCATGATCATAACAGTGGAAAATACCAACCATGTTTCTTAAATGAAGAAGATTTGCACCTCAGCTATCAGCTTCTGTTTGTGGAAAACTGAGGACAAACCCCAAGCAGCCTGAATATTAAGAAAAACATAAGCACTTAGAAATTTTACAGTGGGGATATTGAAATAAGGTCTTTGCTAGAACCTGAAATGGTGGGAGTCATGACACTGCTACCGTTATTGGTTTTGGGAGGAACATTAGTGGGTTGCTGAAGCATGCAATTTGGAACTCCCATGCTCATGCTGATGATTCCATGAAGAAACAACTTGGTTTCGTATGGCATTAGCAATGCAACCTACAGAAAAGAATATTTGAACTGAGATTCCAAGCTGCAATGACTATGCTCCGATCTCTACATGTGAAGAAGTATCTCTCGAAGTCGGTTGACTCTATTATCTCGAGATAATTGTTTGAAAGGATGCACCTTTTTGTTGGAACATACACACAAGTACAACATCTGGGATAGGTTGCAATCTAAGGTTGATTCAATTGATGGATTGTCTTCAAGTAGCCAAGGCTTGGAGAAGGATAGTATTTTGGTGGGTATGACAGATCAATCCTATTTGGTTGGTGTAGAGAAACTAATGACAGAGCTGTCATTCTTATTAATGAGCCAACTCTAGCGTTTATGAAGGTACGGATTCTGATTACAAGGGCCGTTTATTGTTTGGGTATACTCCAGTTCACTCGGATTTCATTGTTGGAGAGTCAGGATTATCTGAGACAAGCTTTACCTACTATCCATTTGATGGTGGACATGCCAATGGGTATTTGATGTTCATCTTCTCCGTCATTGCATGGCATATGCAATCGCCATGGTGAGTCCAGTTTGGGCAACCTCACAGTAGCATGATCACGTATGGTTGCATGAAATTGGAGTTTGTCACCGGCTCTAACAAGAATTGGGGTGAAATTGCTGATTCTTATAGACGGGCATCAGGGTTATACACTAAATATGGTAGATCACAACCTGCACCAAATGTTCTGACAAAGGATGCTCGTGTTCTAGAAGGCGTTGATTTGGGCAAAGCCATACAACTCTACAAAGATGCTTGTGTTATGCCAGGGTCTGTGCTTCTCAAGAGCAACTCGATTCTGTTGAATCCGTCACCCCTCACTATACCCTTCATTAATGAAAGTGGCACACCCAGGGTACAGAAAGATGCTCCTATTTCCACCAAGGCAGTGAAAGCAAGCACCCTTAAGCAGAAACAGGTTTCTCCTCCAAAAATTTGATGGCATGAGCTTGGGTCATCCAACTCCTTGACAATCCTGAAAAGAGGCATTTTAGTGAGCTGTAGCAGTGAAGACAATACTGATGCTGGTTATAATATAAGTCTGTCTAGTGAAGAAGAGTGTAACTTCTTCCAGAGCAGGTGGCTGTGTCCATGAATTACACACCAAGGGTTTCATTTGTTTCTTTGAAACTCCTGAGAGGAGTGGGCAAATCTCTATTTACAAGCTGAAGTCATGAAACCCTATAATTCAGAAGTGCAATAGACTGGAGAGAAAAGTAGAGTTGTTTCTCATATTGACCATGAGGCACAGAGCATCATAACTGAAAAGGAACAGGAAGTTCAAATCTCACAGGTTACTGAAGTCGAGCCTGAAAGAATGCCCAAAACTGAGAAACTCCAGGATGAAATTAAGCTGATTGCTCGTGCTAAACTTGAGTCCAGCAGAGCAAGTTTCAAAATTTCTTCTCATTCACCAGTCTCGCCCCTGTTTCAGAGGTTTTAGAGAGAGTTAGCAGTCAGATCACTGCGTGGAAAGAGAAGTGACACAAATGAAAGGAGCACCGCAGTGGAGAAATTGATTGCGTCTCATGAACAAAAATTGATAAAGATTTAATGGCAGTGTCTGAGATTAGACTACAACTCAGAGATAGGTTCAACAAAAAAGTTCAGCTTCAAATCAGGTGGACTTTGCCTCACCAATGACAGAACAGATGGATACCACCCTATCATCAACTGGTCAGATGGATCTCAGATAGCCAGCATTAGTTAAAGCAGATTCCTTTCCTGCAACAACAGATAAGAAAACTCCAAAATTGTTGAATTAAAAAGAGCAGTACATGTTTATCAGACTTTGGTGATTAGAATTGTTCCTCTGCTTCAACTTCATGCTACACTGCCTCTGGAAAACAGTGAATCAAAATGACAATTAGCCAAATTGCTGTAGCAAAAGTTGGTCCTGGATGTGCAACTTCAGAATACCTAGTCACAGGTCACATGCTTGCCTATACCCGACCTCACTTCTATTCGGCTTGCATAATCACCTATCCTCCTGATGCTTTTCTTTCCCTTATGAATTTACACATTTTAAATCTGGATTTCAAAATTTTTTTTGTCAAAATAATTCCGGTTTTCCTAAAATTTTGTCCTTAGGAGTTTCTTGGTTAATAAAATCCAGATTTTAATAAACCTGCTGCCATTTTCTTTTCCGGCATGCATCTTCTTATTTTCTCTGATTTTTTAACTTTAATTTTCTTGATTTTCTCGTTTTTTAAATAAGCATGGATAAACTTCATGATTCCCAATGGAATTCATAGAATTAAATCATGCAAAAGTAAATTGGGCCTTGGTGGGGGCCCAACATCCATGATACTCCTTTTACATTGATTCTAATAAGATAATTGTTTGATGATTGATTGATTTTGATTCCTCTTTATGATATACATGAGTTTGTTTTATACTTATTGTTGAGCTAACCTTGTATTCCATAGAGGCGTTGATGCTTGCTAACCAGGTACGCTCTCTCTAACCTCCAATTTCGAAATTCCATGAATTTGTATGTTATTGAGGACTATAACAATGTTTGATAGTATCTTTGGATTCCTTCATGTTTGTTTGATTTGCTCTGATAAAAAAATATGTTGTGTGCTTTATTTTTGAGCTAACTTTGATGTCTTATGATAGCGCTTGACAAGCAGTCCAGGTACACACCCTAACTCTCTTTTATGATTGTGATTTGATTTCTTATTTTGCATGCTAGTTTCGAAATCACCTTAGTCTACTTAGGTATTCATAATCAACTGATTAATTGCTACATTTCCCTCAACTTAGCCAGTAGAGACCTCTTTAGGGCTTAGAGGAGTGCTACCTCTTTGAGGTACCTTCCCGATAGGTAACCTAATCCCTAGACCTAACCTCGGGTTATTTGAAGACATGCTATTCCAAAATTATGGAGTTACTTCTTTAGGGTTTTCTTTCTTGTTTTATTTCCCATTTTAAAATAAAATAAAAAAATGGCGACTCTGACTTTTTCAAAACTAAAATTTTCGCCAATAAAAGTGAGTCTCGCCGACGAGTGGGGATGCACATGAAAAATGTGGGTCCACACACTGGTTATAGTGATGTGGCCAACCCAACGCAAGAAGGGCACACTGACTCCTAAGTTAAAAAATTCAAAAGATACTTGTTAAGTTATCATTGACCAAAGATACTCAACTGAGCATGTGGAGAATGAGTTAGATTCAGATTCCTAATCCCTAGATGTTAGAAACGAAGCTCTTCTGCTCCTTTCCTGTAGGCTTAGATCATAGAAACGGTTACATTTATCCAGGGTTTGGATAAAGATAAACCCACCTAAACTGAATGATTGAAGAGGTTCTATCTTCAGAATAATTGATATGATCACATAATTTTTTAAGATGGGAAGGACCTTGAAGGTCTCAGTGGAGAGGAAGACATTCTGGGTTAGTTTCGAGGGAGAGATCGGAGGAAGATGGTGTTCACTAACAGAGCACAGTAAAGGCTCTGTCTTTGTCTTAGGTTTTGAGAAGGAAGAGGTTAGCTGGTTGATAGACAATTGACTAAGGTCATTGAGATGAAGATTTTTATGGGTTTCAACAGAAAATTTAGAGGAAAGAACATAGTTCATCTATTGGAGGTTGGCTTCAACGTACATGGCAGGTTTATAAGATTATCAGAGTTCGCCTCCAGAAGGAAGTTAACCTTTCTGGTAATACCTGAGAGGGACAATGGCAGGGGATGGGAACTTTTAAAGGAAGTGTTGTATTCAATGCTGGTGGTCCCCTCCTTGGGTTTTGACGAAAAAGGTAGGCAGAGCAGGGAAGGAAGGAACTTGCACAAATTCGCGGGTCCCTTGCAACGGTCCTTCGCGAATGTAGTCAGAGAAGAAAGACCGAGGAGAGGCGGCCTTGTTTCAGTAGGGAGATGGGCGAGGGTCGTGGTGTACGAATGTCACGATGATTCTGTTAACTGGGATGAGGTTGGCCGGGCTATGGCGAGAAGGTTAGGGCACAAAGGCGTGGTGACAGTGGTTCCATTCGCCGGAGGAAAAGGATTGTTTTTTGTAGAAACCTTAGAGGAGGCTGTATCACTACACGAATCAAGGTTCATCAGGATTAAAGGAGGAAATACAGTCTTGTTGAGAAGATGGTTGCCAAAGGAAAACTCAGAATTAGAGGGGAAATTCAAGGAAGGTTGGATTGATTTAAGGGGTTTACCATTCCATTTATGGTCTGAGGTTCACTTGAAGAAAATCATGGAGCAGTGGGGGACGATGACAGAGATAGATTGGCGTACACTGAAATTTTTTGATCTAAGCAAAGCTAGGGTGAGAGTTGTTATGAAAGAAAGAACGGTGCTTCCCGCTTTGATTGAGGTGGTAGATGGGGGTTGGGATTTCACAGTCTCAATTACAGTGGTAGGGAAAGAAGACAGCATGCAGGCTAGAAAAATGGGTGAGTCAACTCGGCATTTGGCTGAGGCTCACTCAAGGATAGCTGGCAGAAGGAGGGAAGATGAAGATCGATCAACGGCTGGAAAGGGGTCTTCGGCTGGGGCAGCTAACAGATCAATGGAGTGGAGAGGTGGGTAAAAGGCTGGAAATGCTCCCGAGAGGACACGTGGATCGAATTGGACGGAAGAGGGAAATAGCTGGCCTCCAACGTCTTTCAATTCAAATTTTAAAAGACTAAAAGCAAGTGGTGTTGGGCCAAAGCAGGCTGGTAAGGTCAAAGCCCAGTCAAATCTCGTGGATGAGATCTGGGCCTCCAAACATTTGTCAAGGGCCCAATCTTTTAGTAAGCCCAGGCCAATGTCTGAAAATGATGTGGGCTAGAAGAGGGAAGCCCCTGGGAAAGGCCCGATCCAGCAGATAGGCCAAGAGTTGGGCGGTAAGCAAAACAGTTCGTTGAAGGGCCCGTCACACAGAGATACTCACGCTGCAAAGGGAAGGCGAAGGTAGGCTATGAGGACTCTGAAATTCAACGGAAGGACCCCACGGTGATGCGTGGTTCAAAGAAGCTGTGGAATGTCCTACTTCCATCAAGCTCTGTAAGCGACAAGGGGATCGAAGCCGAGAAGAGCCAGTCACGACCGAGAGATCGCCGACAGGTAGCGATTCTCTTTCAGTGGAAGAAGCCGCCAAAGTGGGATCACTTTTGTTTCAAGGGGGTTCTGAGGAAGGAACGACATCGACGGAGGAAATCGAGGAACAAAGGAATACTCCTAGGGTTCCTTTTATTTCAAAAGAGAAGGTGAAAGAGCGAAATAATGCTATAGAAGAAGACGGAGCAGGTGTTAAGGGCTTTGTGGGTTATTCTCATAGTGGATCTTCAGTCTCGGATCATCCTTCTTATCACGGGAACAGAGAAAAAGGGCTTATCTTTGGGGGGGACTGTGGAAAGACGAAAGTGAGAATTTTCTAGGTATCTGCTCATCATACTTCTCAGCCTTCTCTGCCTTTACGGTCTCCCTTCTCTGGTGTGGCTCCTCCATACCAGAGTCCTTTTGATCCCGATCTCTCCATTTTAGCCTTTCATTCCTAGTTTCCTATGAAAAACCGAGTGTTAGCTGAAAATTGCTCAAAAAAAAGTGTCGTTGGGGATTATCGTCTCGGGTATGTTGGCAATCCTAATCATGTTGAAGTGGAGTCCCAGATGGCTGGACCAAATCTGATGTCTGAGAGCTTTAAGTATGATAAGACCAATCCCAGCTCGCCTCACGGGGTCCCTATTCTGGGCGCAGTAAGCAAAGGAGACTCAAAATTCTCCCAGATGAGTGGATTCCAAATAGAAGGTCTTTCCCCCAGCAAAATGGCTAAAGTTTGTGAAGTCTTGAGTTCCTTGGATATTAAGGTGTACTCAAGATGAAAGAACAGAATTGCCATAGGCAATTGAGCTTTGGTGGTGATGGTTTGGAGATTTAGGGGCAGTGAGGTGTTTTTATGAGGATCATAAGTTGGAATATAAGGGGGTTGGGATCTAGGAAAAAGAGGAGGGTGGTTAAGGAATTTCTGCGGCTTTAGAATCCGGATGTAGTGATGTTTTAGGAAACAAAAAGAGAGGTGTGCGACAGAAGGTTTGTAGGTAGTGTTTGGTTGGTTAGGAACAAGGAGTGGGCTATTCTCCGAGCGCGCGGGGCTTCAGGAGGGATTTTGATCATTTGGGGCTAAAAAAAAATGAGAGGAGAGGAGGTGGTAATAGGATCTTTTTCCGTCTCAGTCAAGTTCTTGTTGGATGGAAGCGGACCATTGTGGTTGTCTGCAGTCTATGGTCCAAACAATCCCTCAATTAGGAAGGAGTTTTGGGTGGAGCTGTTAGACCTTTTTGGCCTTACTTATCCCTCATGGTGTGTTGGAGGTGATTTCAATGTTATAAGGAGAAGATCAGAAAAACTAGGGGGATCTGGAGTCACTTCCAGCATGAGGGATTTTGATGGTTTTATAAGAGAATGCGAATTACATGATCCCCCATTAAGGAATGCCTCTTTTACTTGGTTAAACATGCAGGAGTCACCGGTGTGTAAGAGATTGGATCGGTTTCTCTATTCAAATGAGTGAGAGCTTTCCTTCCCTCAAAGCCTTCAAGAAGTTCTTCCTAGATGGACATCAGATCATTGGCCGATTGTCTTGGATACTAATCCGTTCAAGTGGGGACCAACACCTTTTAGGTTCAAGAATATGCGGTTGCAACATCATAGTTTCAAAGAGAGCTTTAGCAGTTGGTGGAGGGAATTTGAAGGAAATGGGTGGGAAGGTGACAAGTTCATGAGGAAGTTACAATTCGTTAAGGCAAAATTGAAAGATTGGAATAAGAATACTTTTGGAATGCTAAAGGAAAGGAAAAAAACCATATTGGATGAAATAGCTAACATTGATGCCATTGAACAAGAAGGGACTCTCTCTTTAGATCTTGCAGCTCAAAGAGTTATAAGAAAAGGGGAGTTAGAGGAGCTAATTTTAAGGGAAGAAATTCATTGGAAACCATCTCGATGACCAAAATAAGTCATTCCTTTAATTAGGAGGTAGTGTACTACAGTCTTCATAAATTGCCTAAATCTATGAATTGAAGAAGGAGATAGGATGTGGTCGCAATGACCAAAACCACCTAAAACTAAAGGAAAAGGACAAGACGTAGTCGCAATTACCAAAATCGCCTAAAACTGAGGTAGAGATGGGACGCAATTGTAATGACCGAAATCACCTATATGTGAAAGAAGGACGAGATGTGGTTGCAATGACCAAAATGACATAAAACCAAGTAACAAGACAGGACGCGGTCGTAATCAACGAAATCACCTAAAACTAAAGAAAAGACGAGAAGGGATCACAATGACCAAAATCACTTAAAACTAAGGAACAAGATGGGGCATAGTGGTAATGATTGAAATAGCCTAAAACAGAAGTAATAATGGGACATGGTTGTCCTGACCAAAATCTCCTAAAATTGAAAAAAAGATGAGACAGTCGCAATTACCAAAATCACCTAAAACTAAAGGAAAATGATGGGATGTAAATGCGATTACTGAAATTGCCTAAAATTGAGGTAGGAGATGGGACACAATCACAATGACCAAAATCACCTTTAAGTGAAGGAAAGACGAGACGTGATCGCAATGATCGAAATCACCTAAGAAATAAGGGACGCGGTCACAATGACCGAAATCACCTAAGATTGAGGAAGGAAAGAGGACTTGGTCACAATGACTGAAACCATCTAAAACTGGAGAAGAAGCCGAGATGTGGTCGCAATGACTGAAATTACCTAAAACTAAGAAAGGGGACGGGACGTGGTCTCAATGATAGAAATCACCTAAAACTGAGGAAGGAGACGGAATGCGGTCGCAATGACCGAAATCACCTATAACTCAAGGAAGGATAAGACGCGGTCACAATTAACGAAATCACCTAAGAAACAAGGGATGTGGTCACAATGACCGAAATCACCTAAAATTTAAGAAGAAGAGGTGACTAAGTCCTAATGACCAAAATCATCTAAAATTGGAAAAAAAAAAAAAGGGATGCACTCTCTATGACTGAAATTACTACTTTATTTATTCACTCATTTACTTATCCTCTTTTGGAAATTTTGCATGGGATTGTCTTATTTTAATTATTATTTATTAGTTTTATTTTATTTGTTTATTATTTATTTATCTATCCACCATTCTTGTTATTTCTAATTTTATTTTTTTCATTATTTTTGTTTTTGGAGAGTTGAAGGAGAAAAGAAAGTGGCAGAGATTTTTTTTTTTATATGGAAAAGGAAAGTAGCAGATGGATTGAGGGGCTGGAATTCTTTCTTTATGGAAGAAAAAGGTGGCAGAATTTTGGGGGGAAAAGGAAAGTAGCAGATCTTTTTATATAAAGGCACAAGGGACGGTGGGGAGCAGAGATGATTCTTTTGGGATCGTTTTTTTGTGAGAAGAAGGAGAACGAGGTGGTTCACTGGTTTTTAAGGATTTTGGAGAGGAACCATTGTTGGAAGTCAAGGGATTGGAGTCGAAGCTGCCAGGTACGTTTTTTGTTATTTTCTGTATTTTTACTTACATTCAATTCTCCATTATTCTCTAGCCATTTATGGGCATTCAATCTTTGTTGTTTGGTGTGGACGCTAAGGGCCACAATTTGTTCTGTTGAGATTGGTTGCTTGTTTATTTGCTCTGTTTTGGACTTTCATTCTTTTTAATGCCATTGATTTCTTCTGCAAATGATTTGGATTTGGGTCTGTCCTTGAATCTAATGATAGAAATCCTGCCCTGTTTAGGTCAAAATCTGATTTGAATCGTTCCCCTGTTTTAGCCCATGGATTAACACTTGAAAAAGCTATTCATGTTCACCTTCTGCTTGTTCTCCCTGGATTTTTTTTAAAATTTTTGTCTATGCTTTCTATTCCTTCTCTCACATGGTGTTGGAGTCCTTATCTATGTGTTTGAGTGTGTATTGGAGAATGACAAAGGTTTTGATATGAGAGATAAGCCTGTCTAGTTCTGGAAGGTTTTGTGTTAGCGGACTAATGCTCGAATACTGGATGGTTCACTCAAATATTATAGCGGGTTGATGAGGAAGGTTGATTGTTTCTTAAAATGCTTTTCTCTCAGTCAAAGATTTTCTGTTTGGGCGGTGAGCCATTTTTCGGTTAAAGATGTGGCCCCATGAAACACCTTAGTTTACTACACTCAAAATGGTCCAACATTTGTTAATGCTGACAAAGGAATATAAATATAAGAAAATTTTCTTAATTGCTAATGTGGGTGAAAATTTTATTGGACCTGACTTTACAAGGGAGCAGATTTGCCAAGGCTTAATGAGAATATGAACCTTTTGATCCCTAAAGGCAACAATAAATTGGGAACCTGCATACTAGGCAATGGTCAAGACATGATTTGATGTTCAGGAGGATTGTGAAGAACAGAAACTTCTGCCTGGCTAGAATCAGATGTGTTTGTGCCTTTCTCTCAGAACTTGCAGGCTACATAATAGGATTCACCTTCTTGCATTCAATGTTCAATCTGATGGTGTCTATGATGAGCGGTAGTGCAGCAGTTTCTCTGTTTAAAGAACTGGAGAAGTGCAGAAATTTTAGCAAAGAGGATGCATGTAGAAGATTACAGGATTTTGGGTTTAGTTGGAGCAAATGGTAGTTCAATGATCATTGGTGGAAGTTCAGGGTACAGTGACGATCATGTTTACAAAAGAGGCTCGCTGGGGTTTTGTTGAAAGAGGCTTGGGTCTGTTATTCATATTTCTGCAGATTCCGCAGGATCCCAAAACTCTCATGCTATGACCGTTGTGATCGAAATTGTCATTAATGACTTTACTTGCTTTTTCCGTCTTGTATGAATCAGGCCTTCCTGATGTTTTGAAGTTCTAATTTTGCCCAGTTTTCCGAAGTAATGTTTGTTGCTCGATATAATACCCTGGTCTACAAAAGGCTTTACTCAGCATCACCCAGCCCCACTAGTCATTAGTGCTCTATAGAACCAAACATACTCCACTTACAACCAATCTGTGGCAGAAGTAGAGTAAGAGGAAGGGAGATGTTGGCTTGTTTCCTGGATTGTTAGCTTGACATACTTAGGCAAATATCGAACTTCTTGAGCAGCTTAGACCATTTCAGAATTTCTACGAATAAAGGGAGAAAGACATATTGCAGGCTGAAACTTCAGGACCGCACGATTAGCTTCTTGAGACATTCAAAAGGCTTTACTCAGCATCACCCAGCCCCACTGGTGATTAGTGCTCTATAGAACCAGACATACTCCACTTACAACCAATCTGTGGCAGAAGTAGAGTAAGAGGAAGGGAGATGTTGGCTTGCTTCTTGGACTGTTAGCTTGACATACTTTGGCAAATATCGAACTTCTTGAGCGGCTTAGACCATTTTAGAATTTCTACGAATAAAGAGAGAAAGACATATTGCAGGCTGAAACTTCAGGACCGCACGATTAGCTTCTGGAGACATTCAAAAGGCAATAGAATTTTGCTTCAGCAAAAGAAAATCAAGAGTTGGGAAATCAAATTACAACCAAATCAAATATTGTGGAATGTATTAGTTTCATTGGTCTTGGAGTAATGGGGTTCAGGATGGCAAAGAAGACTACACACCTGTGGAGGTTGAAACTGATCAAGCTGCCTATGACATCAAGGGAATAAATTGGAATCACATACAGGCTTTGTCCAGCCAAGAGACCAACCGCTTCAGAATTCTGAAACTGTTATGGGATCCATAGAGCTATTGATGGGGAAATGGATCCTCTACCCATTCCTTTTAAGGGAGCTTCTGAAAAAGCACAACGAATATTGAAAAACAGAGGAGAAAATCATAGGAGAAGTTCAACTGTCAGTAAACAAGCAGAAACTAAGTGGCAAAGCTGATAATCATGGGTTTCAGAGCATGAACACTTTGAAATCCCAGGTTGGAGATATTGGAATAAGGTCTTTGCTAGAATCTAAAAAAGGTTGGAGTCAAGGCACTGCTATTGTTTTTAGTTTTGGGAGGAACATTAATGGACTGTTGAAACATGCGATTTCGAACTCCCATGCTCACACTAATTCCAGAGAGGAACTTGCTGTCATGATATTTCTATCCTTCTGAAACGCCCAAGACCAAAACTAAGCAGACTGATTCAAAATCTGGGAAGAAAGCTCCCAAAACCTCTACCACTCTTCAAGTGCGAAGCGCCATAACCAAGACATTGTTGTCGACAATCTGAGAGAATGTCAAGTGCATTTCACCCTAAATCATAAGAGCATGAAGAATGAGAAATACAAATGAGAACCTAGCTCAGTTTGAAGTGGTTAATGATGCTCAAAAGAAAGTGACAGTACAACTGAACCCAAGAATTGATCTGCGGATAATGGCACCGCTGATGCAGAAATTGAGATCCCTGTTAAAGCCTCCTTTAAGGAATTACACCTTGGACTCCTTACCACCCGCATTTCAAGACATGAAAGACTATGTCATTGATGAGAAAGAGTCACTTACGGATATATCCATGAAGTGGGCAGGGAACTCCAACATCACTGTTACTGCCCAATCGTTTATGTTGAGAGCCATTATGCAGAGACTGGCTGAACTGGGTTCAGCAGCATCTAATGCTACTGGAGGTGAGAGTGATGATGATGCAGGGTTCCCCCTCAAAGAGGTCCTACTGTGTACCGCATTACTGGAATGTTCCACCATCTTCTTCATAGGTTTCTTCCATATTCCAGAAATTTCAAGAAGGAAAAAGAAATTAATGGTGAATAAATGTATAAACTAGCAACCCGGGCTAGCCAATTTTTGGTGGCGGTTTGTGTTCGCTCTACATAAGTAAGGAGAAGGGCTTCATCAGCAATAATGTACAACTCAGAAAAACGAGGTTGGATGGTCGGGAGAAGGCTTTGAAACTAGTTCAGAATCTCAATATGATGAATCTGATTTCTCTAGTTTTAGTCCAGATTAGCTTCTGCAGTTACTTGGTGATGCATCGGTTATGAGAAAGGTTCTTCATCAA
Source organism: Vitis vinifera (assembly GCF_030704535.1). Lineage (NCBI taxonomy): Eukaryota > Viridiplantae > Streptophyta > Magnoliopsida > Vitales > Vitaceae > Vitis > Vitis vinifera. The sequence continues at coordinate 12,894,013 of NC_081820.1, forward strand.
CTAGCACTTCACCCTCATAAGAATCCATCATGATTCCCGACACATGCTGTTGTCTATTTTCTGACATGTATCTAGCGAAGACTGGTCTGATGAAAGATAGGAATAATTCTGTTTTAGTTATGAAGGACGTGGGCAGCAACATAAATCAGTTGTACCAAAAAAAAATAAAAATAAATAAAGCCTTCTAATTGGAATTCCTGATTCTTCTTCGACCAGTGGAAATGCCTTGGCTATCATTAAAGGAGATTATCATATGGTTGACAAAAAGGGTGTGTTCGAAAGAGACTGAAGACACGATGAAAAATCAGGTTGGGACTGCAGCATATAGAAAATGTTTCATAGGTTGGAAAAAGGGAATTATGGAGGAATAAGGAAGCTCCCCAAAGAATTGGTACTCCTGCTTCACAAAACAAACAACACACAAATATGAAGTGAATCATCTACCACTGCAAAGATCACACTCTCAAAGACTGAAGATGCTGCCTCAGACTCTGTTTCTACACACACTCAAACTTCTGAATTGCATTTTGCACTCCCAAAGCTCTCAACAAGGCCGCTCTTGTGAATCTTGCTCAGCATGCTCAAGGGAAACTTTGGTGAATCATTGTGCTATGCCAGCAACCAGAATACAGATTTCCAATGCTCCTGAAGAGAGAAGGATATGGTTCTATGAAGCACAAAAAATGATTTATGTGTGCTATTTGTTTTTTGAGGAGAAGTTACATCCAAAGAAGATAGAAAAACTACAAATGAAGTAGAACTTCCAGGTTGCAGAATGGTTTTCAAACTCTGAAGTTTTTTTAGAGGTTGGGCTATGAAGGATGGGGTATGGATCAATCCAATTTCCAAAGTATCTAAATTGTTGGCACAAAAGTGTTTTGTTTGTTTATTAAAAGAATGTGGAGGTATTATATGTTTTCTTATATTAAATCATTAAATTTCTTTTTGTACTCCAATTTTCTTTGAATTTTTTAAGTAGGTACTATATTTTTATTAGCTTTTTGAAGTGTTCTTGAAATTTTCCTTTTTAAAAACATCAAACAATTAAGCTTCCTACTTTGAATTCAAGAAGATAAAACTGCCTAAGAGTGAATGTTTTTTTCTTAGCCAAATAATTGATTTCTGAAGAGAGAATCAAGTCGTTATTACAAAAAAAAAAAAAAAAAAACTGTTATCTTGAAATAATCTAATGATGTATCACTATTTTGTTTGTTGATTATTTTATTTTGAAGTTTGTTAGGCTTGTTATATGTTTTTTTGCTTAACATTTCTTTTGGATTTTATTTTTTTATTTTTTTATTTTTATGGATAGGGATCTTAAATCCTAGGTTTATTGTCTTGAATTTTTGGAGACTGCTTTTATTACTTGCCTTGAACTTTTAAATTTCCTGCTTACTAAAGACATATTTCTGCTAGTAGCTTCCCTATTTTATACTGTAAATGTGAAGGCCAAGGCATATGATGATTTGACCATTTTAACTAGATTTTTCTCTTCAGGTTCCACCAATATTTTCATATGCATGAAAACTATGGTTGGATCATCTGTTTTCAACTTGGTCTCCTCATTTTTGCATTGTGAAGAACCCTTAATCAAATGACTTTAAGCTTGAAATCAATATTTTGATTTGATTTGTTTAAAGAGAATCTCTACATTGGGCTTGAGATCAATGATATGGTTTTTTTTGTTCACATTTTTTTCTCTTTTTCTTAGGTTTTTTTTTTCTATTATATGAGATTTTAACACAATGTTGTTGCTAATGTTAAAAAAAGTGGCTCTAACTCTCGTCTATCTTAACTCAACCCCTTCAAAGAGTGCATTATTGCATGCACAACAAGTGTTCCTAGTACACATCTATCTTTGAGTGATAGTTCAGATTTATCATCCTCTTAAATATTTGAGTAAGGCTTCTATATGGACTAATTTTTCCTTCTTCCTTTTTTTTTTTTTTTTTTTTTTACTTCTAAAAAGGTTTTTTGTAATGGGGCCTTATATATTCAATAAAACTTATTGCATGTGTGGGCTAAAAAACGTAAAAAGTGAGAGTATGTTGAGCTAGCGTCAATGTTTTAAAAATCGGACCGGACTGGCCGATTCAACCGTTGACCAGACACTGATCTAGTCCGGTTCAGCCTTTGAGCCGGAAGGGACTTCAAATCGGCTTTGAACCGGACGAACCATCGGTTGAACCGTCAAACCGGACAAACCGTCCGGCTTTCTGTGAACCGGTCACACTTGAAGGTTGTCCAAAATACTTTTAGGCCTTGTCTGGGCCTACAATCTTCCCCTCACTAGGCAGCCCATTGAGCAGATTGCATTCTTTAATCAGTTGTGGCCTATGTGGGCTATTTATAGAACTCAATCAACTCATTAAATTTGTAAGTTTCCGATGTGGGATGTGGGATTTGGTTTTAAAGAAATAAAGAATAATAAATGGAAGTGATGCATTGTGAGGATTTGAACCTTTGATCCAAGTTTTACAAAAAAAACAGCCCACCATTAGGCTACACAACTCCTTTGGTATATATGTGAATCAATATTTTATATTAATCCTCTTTGCAAATTTTTATAATATAAAACATTTATGATTTAAGCAAATATAAATATTTATATTCATGTTTATTTTTATAATAATTATTAACAATAAATATAAAAATAATATAAATTAATTGATATAATACTTTTAAAATTTTAAAATAATAAAATGCATAGATATGTAGATAAAATTAAATGCTATATTTATGACATGACCGGTTCGACCAGTGAACCGTGAACCGGTAACTTTTCCGGTTCAATGACCGGTCCGGTTCTGAAAACATTGGTTAGCATCATCAATGTAAAACCAGTTCAATAACATGACTCTCATTCTCAGCTCCACTATCTCTAAAAGCTTCCTCATAGGTAAATTCAAAACTAGTTTTGTTTAGTTTCACTCATTTTTTTTTCTTTTTATAATTTTACTCTGTTTTCGCAATGAATTAATTCTCTCCACATTAATAGTTTGTGCACAAAATCACAAAAGCATGAAGGGTAGTGAAAGTCCATGGTATTGTAGACCCCCATTTTGGGCCATGTGGGAGACTCTTCTTTTTCACACTTTTCTGGAGACATTTTCTTGGCCAGTTGTGGGTTTGTTTTCAGCAACAAAGAAAACAGGTGGCATTTGAGTGGGTTGTAGAGTAGGACGGTTTTTTGGGGATTTTTGGTAGAGAATTTGTTTTAGAGAGAGGATACTTTTGGGGGGCACCATTAGGAGGCAGGGTTTTTTTGCTTGCTGCTTTAGAGAGGAGAGGAGGGGAATATTCTCATTTGGGTTGAGGAAGTTTTCTGATCAAGAGGAGGAATAAGGGGAACACACTGGTTTTACTGATTTTAGAGGGCAAGAATCAAGAGATGAAGAAGAAGGGGAGCTAGCTGGGATTTTATTAGGAAGGAAAAGAAAGTTGGGAAGCTGATTAAGCTTCAATCAAGAGGAGTTTCTCAGGTATGACTGTTGTGGATTCTTTATTCTGCCTCATTACCATATGATTTTTCCTCTTTTCTTGCCTTTTTCATGGATTGTTTAGCTAAACATGGATATTAGGTTATACATTTAGATTTATTGGATTTTTGAACTATTCATGGATGCTTTGTTGTATACATTTGTTTCTTTGGTTTTGACTTGGAAGTAATCTGAATCCATTTTGGTTTTATAGGGTGCCTTGGGAGATTATATTCTTTTTCTCATTTTTTTGAGTCTTATTTTAGTTTCTTTCTCTACCATTTATAAGCACATGGATAACTTATGAAATGGTGTTTGGTTTGAAGGATTCATTTGTTGGATTGTTTGTTTATGTTAACTGTTTTTTCCTTTTCTCTTTGGTTCCTGTATTTTTGTTGGGTTGATTTGAGGCACAATGGGCCTTTGTGCATGAAAAAAGTTATCTAACTATGAGAAGTTCTAGAAGATGAATGGAAATTCTTTCAGAGCATGAACAGGAAAGATATAAAATTGAAAAAAGGAGGTGAAGTGTTGGTTGCACAGGATGATGGGGTCAAAGAATGCTCGCTTGGAACTTCTGGTTACTGGTTATTCATGTCTGCAAATGTGAAACCAAGCTAGTCTACAGTGGTTCCAGCTTCTGTGTGCTTTGGTTTTGTTGCTTCAGTGATATGGGTTGTAGAGAAATACTATAATCTTGCAAAACACCCAAAAATTGATCAACCTTCAAATAACTGTGCAAGATTTGAAAATGAAGGTGCAGTTTATTGAGAAAAACATAAATGTAAAAGGCATTGGATATAATTCTGAGGATGGGACAGACACAAGAAGAGAGCTTCTTGAAAATAACTTGCTTTATGCTGGGAACTACTCTGAGACTGATAATTGGGTTAACCAAAAGAATTACTCACCTACAACCTGTTTGAAGCTAGTGATTTAGAGGCAAAACCTCCCTCTACTTTTTGATTTAATTAATAGTGATCTCGGCAATGTGTACTCTGAATTTGGGGAAAACCAAGTCTTCAACTTGCCAGGTTCGGTTTGTGATGCTTTTCCTGTGAAATCACAGGACTAGCTTGATAAAGGTTCATGGAGGGCTTTGAAGAACTTTACTGTCAATGCTGATGGTGGCAGCAGCTTTGCCAATGGTGAGGTTGATCAGTTTGGTGCCAATGAAAACAACAGCATGGGTTCTGGCAGATTTGGGAATGCAACATGGAAATCTGATCCATCACAGATTTCTGGAAATTATGGAGCTCAGACTGGTTGTCTTCATTATGAGCATTTGAAACATTGGAAAAGTTCCCTTGAACAATGTCGGCATTGGCAGAAAAACAGGATGACATTGGCATTCTACCTGGTAGCCATGTCGGGTTCTATTGCTCCAAAAGTATTACTGAAGAAAGGATATGGCATGGGATGTGATTGTCGGTCATTAGGTGCAATTATGTATGAGATGCTTGTTGGACATCCCCTATTCTGTTCTGACGACCCATTAACAACATGCAGAAAGTTTGTGCATTGGAAAAATCACTTAAAATTCCTGATGAGGCAAGGTTGACCCCTGAAACAAAGGTATTATTCAATTAGCAGCCGCCGCACTTTTCACTCTTGATGAATTACATTCTTCTAGATGGGATGTGTTTACCAGTGTTGAAAAGATATTAAGCGTAAGTGCCAGGGGCACAAGCCAGAGTCTTGCAGCTTAGATCGGCGATCTTATCAAATAAGAGCGTTTTAGTAGGACCCCATGGACAGAAGAAGGGAAAGAAGGAGCCCTCTTAAGGCCTACTCTCTTTTCAAGATGCTTTGCTTCTAATAATTACTGGATACATTTTGGCTGTTCTTGAAACCTAGCAATAGCAAAACTGAGGTTTCTTGATGGTTTAACAGAAGAGCTTAAAGCCCACATAAACAAGATCAAAACAGAGGTTGGATATTATTTCTGCAGAGAAGGAGTTCCTCTTTCCAGAATGCTCTGACTCGACAACACTTCAAATTATATAAGATATATGGTTTCTAAGCAAAGATAATTATTTTTAGCTACTAATAAGTGCAAAGTTACAAATTACTAACACAATTCAAACAAATTACTACTTTATCATACTTTTGGAAAAATTTATCTTGTTATGAGTTTATTCTACTTTTTCAAAGAACCCCACTATAAGTAGAATCAATGATTTACTGGAAGTTGAAAAGCAAACCATGAACCATCAAGTTGTATGCTCTCAATGAAGTTTACTACTTTAGCAATACATGCTTCTATCTTTTCCTTTCTATGTCCAAGATACAATTTCGAGAATGATCAAAGGCCTTTGAATTACTGTTGAGGTGCATTCGACATACCTATATTGTTGATGAATATTAAAGTATCATTTTATTATTCTTGATCAATTACATTCAAAGAGAACAAGATAACAGTTTTTATCAAGGTTATCATGTCTTAACAAGATAGTTATTTTCCAACCATTGCACTACTAATACTTGTCATGAAAGATATTAATAGTTTGAAAGTAAGAGAATCTTTGGCAGTGATTCTAGGAAATGTTTCTAACCTTTCTAACACTTGAAAATTTGATTATTTCAAATATTGGAAAGGCTAGAAATACTTTTTAGAGTATCTGTCAAACGTACTTTAAATCAATAAAATCTATGTTCAGCTTACTAATAATTTTTTTTTTTTTTGATAGGAAACGACAATGGAATATATTACTAAAAAGAAGGTACAATTAGAAGGATGAGGAATCCTCCCACCAAAGAGAAACAAGACTACAAGTAATCAAATATAAGAAATACAAAGAGAGAATAAGCAAACGCTCTATTTACACACCGCTAACCAATCAAGTTGTAACACGTTAAGAGGTATCCCCTTAAAAACCTTAGAACAAAAAGCCCAAAGAGAAGCTAGAAAAAGCATAGAATCCCAAAGATACCCTGAATTCCTTGCTTTATCCTAAAAAATCCTTGCGTTTCTTTCCCGCCACACCACCCACATTAACGCGATGCACGCGTCTTGCCATACTCTCTTAGAAGATCCGAAACCATTAAAATTAGTAGAGAACATGTCAGAGATGCTCCTTGGGGAAACCCAATCCATCTTTGCTAATTGAAATAATCTATGCCACAACCCCATGGTCAAAGAGCAATGGAGGAAAAGGTGATCTACTGTTTCTCCATGTTTCATGCACAACTTACATATGTCGGGACTAAGTGCTTTGTGGGGTCTTCTCAATTGTAGCAAGTCATTAGTATTAACCTTCTTATGAGCCACCAACCAGACAAAGGACTTGACTTTGAAAGGGACTTGAGAATTCTAGACAAACTTAGTATGGAAAACTGGAAGCGACTCAGAATATTGGGATAAGGCTAGAAAGAAAGATTTGACTGTGAAAAGACCTGAAGGAGATAAGGACCAGGATCTCTTATCTGGAACCGAAGGAGATATGTGTAGACGATCAAGAGACTGCATAAGGCCTTCTAAATCTTCTATCTCAGAATCAGTAAGATTTCGGCGAAAATTGAAATTCCAAGAGAAAGGACGGGAATATCCAAGAATTGATGAAATAGGAGCATTTTTATCCGTGACTACGCTAAGTAATCTTGGATATTGGACTCCCAAAGGTTGATCCCCCCACCACAAGTCATCCCAGAACTATATTCTATCCCCATCACCTACCACAAACCGAGTAAACTTGGAAAACTCTTGGAAGACTAGTGCAATGGCCTTCCAAGGACAACGATGAGACCATCTAACAATATTGTTGACATCCCAGCCATTGGAGTGTGATCCTTAAATGCTTAAGATAACCTGATGCCACAGAGCTGAACCCTCCCTAGGATATCTCCACAACCACTTCCCTAAAAGAGCGACATTCCTTATAGAAATCTTTCCAAAACCCAATCCTCCTCTCGACTTCGGCTTACACACTATGTCCCAATTAACCAAATGGTCTCTTTTGCCTTCCCCTACGCCTGACCATAAAAATTCTCTTTGCATTCTCTCAATTTTTGCTGCCACTGAGGCGGGAATCTTAAACAAGGAGAGAAAGTAACATGGCATATGGGTGACACAAGATTGAATGAGGGTTATCCTGCCTCCAAAAGATAAATACACCTTCTGCCACCCATCTAATTTCCTTGATATCCTCTCAATCACAGGATCTCAAAAGCCACATGCCTTAGGATTCCCTCCCAGAGGAAGACCCAGGTAAAGTATAGGCCACCCAGAAGTCTTGCAGTCAAGCATCTTGGCCAGCCTAGAAAGGTGATTTTGTTCAAGATTAATGCCATAAATATTGCTTTTGTCAAGATTAACTTTCAAACCGGAAATATGCCCAAACACTAGCAGAACATTCTTAAGCGTCATCATATCCTCTTCTCGAGTATTGGAAAAGAAAATGGTATCATCTGCAAATTGTAAATGGGATACCCTTGTTCTGTTCCTACCCACCCTGAAACCCTCCAAGACGTTTCTCTCCTCAGCTTTCAATAACATCCTACTCAATACATCTGCCACTATAGTGAACAAAAAAGGTGATAAAGGGTCGCCTTGTCTTAAACCTCTAGATGCCTTAACCCACCCTTTCACATTACCGTTCACTAGGACTGCATAAGAAACCGATGACAAGCAACCTCTCATCCATTTCCTCCATCTAAGACTAAACCCTTTCATCTCCAACACATGATCCAAAAAATCCCAACTTACATGGTCATAGGCCTTTTCAAAGTCAATTTTGAATACAACTCCTTCCTCCCCTGATCTTCTTTTCTCATCCACTATCTTGTTGGCTATGAGAACTGCATCCAAAATTTGTCTCCCTTGAACAAAGGCTCCTTGAGTGGAATGAATGGTCTCGTGAAGTACCCCTCTTAGACGCCTTGCTAACACTTTGGCTATTATCTTGTAGAGATTAGTGATCAAGCTAATAGGTCTAAAGTCTGAGATTCTCCTTGACATGCTTTTTTTGGGTAACAGAACTATAAAGGAAGCGTTGGTGCTCTTATTGATAATTCCACTCCTATGAAATTCTGCAAACACTCTCACTAGATCCTCCTTAATCACTTCCCAACAATCTTGAAACACTGCAATGGTAAAGCCATCCGGCCCCGGAGCCTTATCCCTATCCATCTGAAAAATGGCCTTAAAAATCTCTTCTTCAGTAAAGGGGATTCCAACCTAGACGCACTCTCACCAAAAATAGGGGACCAATCTAAGCCTTCCACTCTCCACGGTTCTCTAGATGGACTCGCGTAAAGCTTTTCGAAATACCTTAAGATCTCCTCTTTTATACTCTCTGGATTATTCAACATTAGGCCACTTTCATTCTCCAACTCCTTGATAAATTTCCTATTTCACCTGCCATTGGCCACCTTATGAAAAAATTTTGAGTTACAATCCCCTTCTTTTACCCATTTCACCCTAGCTTTTTGTCTCCAATGTATTTCTTCTCTCAAAATCAACTCCTCTAGCTCCCCTTTTCTTAAAGCTCTTTGGACTAAAAGTTCATGGGATAGGCCCCCTTCTTGCTCCAAGGAATCAAAGTTAGCTAAAACAGATAATATATCTTTTTTCCTTTTACTTAGCTCTCCAAAAGAAGCCTTATTCCACTATTTCAATTTGGCTTTAACGAACTGTAATTTCCTCATGAACTTGTGTCCTTCCCACCCATTTCCTTGAAACTCTCTCCACCAACTTCCAAAATTCTCCTTAAAACTAGGATGTTGCAACCACATATTCTCAAACCTGAACGGCGTTGGTCCCCACTTGAATGGATTGGTTTCCAAAACAATCGGCCAATGATCTGAAGTCCATCTTGGCAGTACTCCTTGAAGACTTTGAGGAAATACTTGTTCCCACTCATTTGAGTACAGGAAGCGATCTAATCTCTTGCATACTGGGTTCTCTTGCATGTTTGACCAAGTATATGATGCGCTCCTTAAAGGTGAATCTATCAATTCACAATCTCTTATGAAGTCATCAAAATCCTTCATGCTTGGGGTTAATCTAGAACCTCCCAATTTTTCTGAACTTCTCCTTATGACATTAAAGTCGCCGCCCACACACCAACGCGGATAAGAAAGCCCAACAATGTCTGAAAGCTCCACCCAAAAATCCTTCTTGAGAGCTGAGTTGTTTGGGCCATAAACTGCAGATAGCCACAATGATTCGCATCCGTCCATCGCGAACTTGATTGAGACCGAAAAAGAGCCTAACACTACCTTCTCCCTACGCAATTTTTTAGAGTCCCATATGATCAAAATCCCATCCGAAGCCCCACTCGCCAGAAGGGCTGCCCAATCCTTATTTCTGGCTGTCCAAACACTACCCACAAACCTTCTATCACACTCCTTTTTTGTTTCCTGAATCATCACTACATTCGGCTTTTCGGATCTCAGAAAATCCTTAACCACCCTTCTCTTTTTCTTTGAACCCAAACCCCTGGTATTCCAACTGATTATCTTCATGTGAAACTCTCTGACCCTGATCTCTGAACCAAATCCAATTGGTCTCACAATCCTGTGGAGCATCTGCTCTACCTCTTGGAATATACCTTGATATCCAGAGACTTTAAAACCTCACGTACTTTTGCCATTTTCCTAGGGGACAGTCCTTCTATTTGGAACTCGCCCGGAGGAGATCCCGTAATACCTCCCAGGTTAACTGCAGCCTTACTGGTCTCCTTGATAGGCGATCTTATATCAACTGAGAGAGGGTTGACACTCTCGACCATCTGGTAGGGACAAGCAGGCTGGATCACCTCAATTTCTAAATTAGGGATATCAATAGGAATTTGACCTTCAAAAGAATCGTTGACTTTTTTGAAAATAAATTCGGAATTTACTCGGTTTTCCATAGGAGCCAGAGATTGAGAAACTGAAACGGGAAGCATGGGGGTAGAAGGACTCAGAATGGGGACGGAAGGGTTCATGAGGGAATTAGTGAAGCCACTAGAAGAGGGAATATATTGCTGGGTAGACTGAAAAAGTGAAGGCGTTACCTCCAGAAATTCCGCAACCATCGAACCACAATTCCCCAACAAGTTAGGCCCTTTACCTCTGGTTTCTGGCGAAGAAGGCATAACCATGACTGCTGAGCCACGAGGATCAGACCCCACTCGGCCCAAAAATCCTTCCATATCTTCGTCAGAGAAGCATTGTTCAGATCCTCTTCCTTTCTCGACGACAAAGCCCTTTCCCCTAAATTCTTCTTGCGAAGCCTTGGAAATCGAGGAGAAAAAAGAGAGCTTGCACTTAAACCTCTGTTCGCCTGAGATTCGGCACCTGAATCTTCTGCCTTTGAGTCCTCTTCGCTGTCCACCGTGGTCTTTCCGTGCGAAATGGGCTTGCTGCTACACCGGATTCCCCGTTGGTGCTCTGAGCTTGGGGGAAAGAAGGTTGACCACAGCTTCCTTGAACCGTGCAACACTTTCTTCTTCGCTAGCCTGCTCAACTGGACCTCGAGGAGTCCAGGATCTGATTTCCCCTTTTCGTTTGCAAAAGATGAGTCTTCTTCCTTGTGTAACGACGCCACAGTCTCAAATGGGATAATCTCTTCTGGGCTTAGGCCCAACCCCAGCGGGCCTTTAAGCTTGCAGCTCGTTAAAGCTGCTCTTAGACCAGGCTTTGCTAGCAACTGGGCCTTCCTCTCACAGGCCCGACAGCCCACATCGGTGATAGCCTCGTCTTCTCCGGCCCAATCTCCTCCTGCTTCTTCGATCTCGTCCAGCCCATCTGTTGACTTATTTGAATTCAAACGAGACTGCGACGGCAGCTGGTAGCCCTTGTCACATTTTCCGGCTGAGGTAAGCACAACCTTACCCCTTTCTCCCTCCTTCCTTTGTCTGCTGTCTTCCCCGACACGATATCTCCCCCCCGCCGTTAATCTTCCACTCTCCCCTCGTCTTCCTCCACCTGTCCCCAAGTGAGAAGCGACAGCCACCCGAGTCGGCTCACCTTTTTCGCTACCTCTCCTTCTTTCTTCATCTCCGACCACTACGACGACGACTGTAAACACCCAATCCCCATCAGTCACTTCTAACAGAGCTGGAAGGATTGCCCTATCCTTCATTGCGATCTTTAACCTCGCCCTGCTAAGATCGAATAGCTTCAACGTGCGCCAATCGATTTCACTTACCGTCCCCCATTGCTCCACAATCTTCTTCAGGTGTACCTCCGAACATAGGTGAAATGGCAGCCCCCGTAGTTCGATCCAGCCTTCTCTAAACTTCCCGTCTATTGCCGCATTTTCCTTCGGCGACCATCTTCGCAACTGGATGATGTTCCTTTCCCCAACCCTTAACTTCCTCAAATCATGGAGAAATATGGCTTCCTCGATTGTTTCAACGAAGAATACACCATTTCCAGCTGAAATGGGTACAATCGTTACAACGCCTTTCTTCCCTAAGCTTCTCGCCACTGATCTTCCAACCTCAGCCCAATTCTCCCTGTCAAACTTGCTTTCACATAGCACAGCTCGCGCCCATCTCCCAATTGGAACTAGACCACCTCCTCTTGGTCCTTCATCACTGACTACCTTCGCATATGATCTGTGCATCGATCCCACGTTATTGTGAGGCCAACTTTTCCCTCTTATATTCCTTCCTTTTTCTATTACATTCGGGTAGGGGACCACCAACAATGAAGATAACGCTTTTTTTATATTCTCCCAACCTCTGCCCTTGTCGCCCTCAGGAATGATCAGAACGAAAGGCTTTCTGTTGGTAGCAAACTCCGAGATCCTTATGAACCTTCCATGGTTGTTGAAGCCAACTTCCATCAGATGAACCCTGCATTTTCCCCTGAATTTTTTGTTGAAACCCATATGACTCTTCAATGCTAAGGCTTTCGTCAAGTAATCAACCAACCACCCAACTGCTTCCTTTTCAAAACCTAATGCAAAAACAGAGCCTCTACTTATCTCTGTTATCGAACACCATTCGCCTCCTTGCTCGCCTTCCAACCTAATCAAGAATGTCTTCCTCTCAACCAAGACCTTCAACATCTTCCTGCAACTTCCTCTTATTCAGCTTACTAATAATCAATCATGACATCTCAAAATATGTTTATTGGATTGATCATCTACCAATAAAATAAGGTGCACGTATACTTCAAGAACTTATCCAATGTTTCAAATTTTGTGTGCATCCATACATGCAAGCAAAACGTTATACTTTACCTCTAACCATGCATAAGATCTTATTAGCTCATATGATGCAAAACCTTCATTGCTATTTTATATTATCAAAGAGGAATTAGACTATATGTCTAAGAGATACTCTATTTGTTGATGTCAAACAAAAGCCTCAAGAATAATTTTTGTCTACTCAATTAGCCCTGTGCAGTGCAAATTTCTAGATATATACAACTTGGAAATAGTATCAAATGAGGAATAAAACTTTTTAAATTTTGGTAACAAAATAGAGGTGAAGTGGTAATGGATAATATTCTTGAATGTAACCAAATTAAAAAAGAATGAAGAAGGTCATAGGAATGAATTATGGATAAGCATTATAGAAAGGTTTATTGTTGTTGTTGTTTGGTGAAAAAATAGATAGTGGTACTTTGTTCTAGAAAGGGATATGCCATGCACTTGTATCATTTTCACATACCCTCCTTTCCTTATTTTTACCATCCATAGAACCAATGCCTAGTAATAGTATGAATAGTCTTTGAAGAATTACCATGTCAAGTAATGTTTAGATGGATAATTAGAAGTGGTATATACCTATAAGGATATTATAAAATTAATAGCATCAAGTAAATTGATCCATTGCTATTGCTTCTCCCACCATGTTAGAAGGCATTTGTCATGATAGAACTGCTACCTACCAATGAACTAAATAGTTACACTTCTTTATTATATTTGATGATAATTAGGAGAAAAAAATGGCTTCTTACCTTGGATTAATTAAATAATCTACTCCTAAATCTTCTTTCCTTTAAACCTTTTGTCGTACAATTTGATACAGGCCAACCATTATCTGGAGTTGACAAAGGCCATCCAACCTTAGAAATGTGGCGACACCATAAATCAAAATTTCCCAAGCTGTTTGACCTCACCTTCAATCAAATGCTAGTGCTCATGAATTAAGAAAAAATCTTCGCAAGTGCTTGTTAGGAAAATCTCTAGTGATAACGAAAATAAGGAATCACGTCTATGTTAAGATGTATCAAATTATATTCATCAACAAGCTTTGTAGCAAGAACTGCTTGAACAGTGAGAGCAACATCCCAAAGTTGAGAACCGTGATAGCCCTGAACTCATGATTAAAATTATTCACTAAGATTATCCTATCAAATAAATTTGTCTACCTAGCTCAAAATTAAAATTGATATTAAGAGAAACTATTATTAAATCAGAACCTGCATTTTCATTCCCTTAGCCATCCAAAGATAATCTTTAATTCTTAAGAGATAGCACTTACATGCCATCGAATTTGGATCCTCCACCCAACAACAAACCATGTTTAATATCTTCATGTTAACATAAAGAATAAAATGTTTTGACTATTTTGGTTTGCCAAAAAAATTATATGAAGATAAATAGCTACCTCAATATCTATTATCAAACTAAAGAAATTGTAGAGACATGATGAATAGAGGTTTATATAAAGTTACCTTATTGAGAGGTTCAAGACAAATATACTAAGCATTTTCATTCTCATAATGAATGTGTTGCATTACAATTCTTAGAGCTTTGTGTCTTAGCTTAGAGAAGGGTCATTGCATGAGAAAAAATTCATCCAGGTTGTGGAAAAAACCTTAGAGGATATCTTGTATTAAGGGGTGTGGATGGTATAGATCTTTCTACAAAATCCTTAGAGCTTTGTACTAGTGGTATTACATAGTGGTAGTGGGTTTTTTTTTTTTTTTTTTGAAGATTATGACACAATGATAAGCCCTCTTTATATTGATGTTGTGTGTGTTAATGTTCTATCATTGGAGTGGAAACTAGTTGGCAGTTGCATGAATTATTTTATTTCTCATTTAGAAATCATAATGTTTATATATTATCTAGCCTTTTCTGTTGGTATCTTCTATCAGCCAAATTTCTAAGCCTTGAAAATCATATTTGGATCTGTTGTCACATGGATCTATCATCAAGCTACTTTACTGAGTCTATATATGATCTCCCACTTGTAGGTTCCTTCATAGCAGTCTTTCTCATAAGCCATTTTATATGTTTTTATGATTATAAGACATTTTTTTCTTGCCAAGAACATCCAAAGCAACCATTTTAGTGGCAATAGATCCTCCATTCTGTTGGTAGATTTCAGAGAAAGATAGAGAAAACCAAGAGAGCAGGAGTCTCCTTTGGCAATGTGGGAGTTGGTTAGAGCAAAGAGAGCAAGTTGGGGGAACTGTTAGAGAGAGAGAGTGTGTGGGAATGTTGGAGAGGAGGAGAGAAACTAGCAGAGGGATTTTTGTGATCATGACGGAAAAACCAATAGAGGAAAACCGGAGCAAATAAAAAGAAGCAGTGGGGGGTGGGTGTGTTTCTAAGGTTTTTGAGAGAGAACAGGGGAGAGGCTTGGAAAAATGTTTTGAGAGCTGAAGTTGTGAGCAGGAGAGGGTGAAGTCTTGGTGGAGTTTTTCTAAGTGGTCTGAGAGAGGGAATTTTAAAGAGAGAGTGATAGGGGTATCCATTTTAGAGGGGAAGCTACGGTTTTGTTGGTCCTAGAGGAAGAGAGAGCGTTGGAGGTTGAGCAAGCTTTGCTTGAGAGGCCCAGGTATGCCCATTATGGATTTCATTCTCTTCATCATTTGTTTTTGCTGATTTTGAGCATTGTTTGCTGATTGGGTGTGAATATTGGATGTCCGGACATTGCTTGTTGCTTTCTAAGTTGTCGATAGACTAGATCTGCATCTTTGGTTTTCTTGGAGATTTATCTTCAATATGATTCAGCTTCACTGTGTAACGTATGGGAATCATGCTTCTGCCCCCTGTCTCTTTCACATGCTTTTGGCCCTTTGATTAAAACATGAAAAGGGACCTCATCCAGTAGTTTGTTTGCTTGCTTGGCTCCTCTTGGGTCACACCTGTTTTCTGTTTGTGTTTTTCTCTCTCTGTGTTCATGGAGGCCATGGGGTCAGAATTTAAAATCCATTGGGTTTGGGGAGATTGCGAGAGAAGGGTGGGGTGAGTTTCATTCACCGCCTGATGCTTTCAAAGTAGATTGTGAAGGCAGTGAAGGTCCGGGTTCAGACTGAGACTACCTTTGCTAGAGATCTGTCAGATGGATATCCCAAGTTTGTTAAAGCTGAAGGAGCTTTGGGATTGTACAAATGTCTTGTTCCTTTTTGGGGATGTCAGATTCCATATGCATTGATCAAATTTGCTTCTTTTAGGACCATTATTGAGTACAAGGATGCCATTCCTACTCCGAAGGATCAGTGCAATAGAAGTCTGCAACTTGGTGTAAGCTTTGCTAATAAATATGGCTGGTGTTTTCTGCTCTGTTGTTTCTCATTCTTCTGATAATCTTGTGTCCTTCCTCAACAATCCCAAGGGAGTCGTGTCATCCCTTCAGCTTTGACTATGCTAGTGCTATAACTGAGCAACTCCAGACAGTAAGGTGGGTACAAAGAAGGTTAAAAAATGTAGTGGAAACTGTTAAGAGGATTAAGAGAATGGAGCTAAGCGAAATACTTCCTTAAGGGGAAATTCAGACTTCTTAAACCAATGAACGTGCCTATTTGGACTGCCAATCCAATAATTATTATTTTTTTATTCTCTCCACTCCCTACATCTTCTTTGAAACCTTATAAACCCTAACTCTCTCAACCACAGGGGTTTTCAGAGCTCAATCTTCTCCATTAATGGATGAACTGGAACAACTAGAAACTCACTCTTGTCACAAGGAAGCCATGCTTTAGCTTCCTAGCAACTTGCCCTTCTTGCTTGCCCGTTTACATCTACCTCAGATTCGCCCAAGTTCCCTTTGATCTGAGTTTCAATTTCATTCATCCTGATTCTAATAAGATTCCTTGCATCGAGTCTGGTGCTTATGTGGCCTATAACAATAAGAAGAGTGGCAGACTTCTAAAGGGTATTCTGCATATTTATCTAAGTGGCCTGTGGATCAAAAGTTGCATTCAGATTCAACTTATGGTCTCTCAAGTAAGTTTGACATACAGGAAGCCGATTGTGTGGATTTATTGAATTCTTTGGAGCCTGGACATTCATATCCTGATGGGCAAAAAGGTCATCCTTTGCGAAATGGATTTCAAATACAGCTTTTAAATTTGGAACATGGATTATATCAGAAATCAGATGCAGAAAGAATATCCTTGATAAGACCTAGTTCAGGACACTCCCTCCAATCACTTGGCTGTGACATGCGAATGATAAATGCCCTGAAGACACCATACCCATCAGAAGAACAAAGCAGGATAATATTTGTAGTGTATGTTCAGTGAAAAGATGTGGAAGGAAGAGGCACGAGATCATTTCCCTGCCAAGGTCTGCAGATCCAGACCTCAATCAATGAGAGTGGCCATCAGCATGCAGTTGTTTATGTTGAAGGAGATAAAAACTATGGAGTTAAAGCCACCATTAATGTTTGGGAACCCAAAATACAACAGCCAAATGAGTTCAGTCTGTCTCAGCTTTGGATATTGAGAGACTCCTTTGGTGAAAACCTTAACAGCATTGAAGCTGTTTGGCAGGTCAGTTCAGATCTACATGGTCACAACAATACAAGGCTGTTCACTTATTGGACTAGTGATGCATGTCTGGCCACAACATGCAGTCTTCTCTGCTCGGGCTTTATTCCAATCGACATTGAAATAGCAATGGGCAAGATGGTATTTCTATGATGAAAGTTGAGGTAAAGGTGCAGGCTCCAAAGCTCCGCCATATGCATCTTAACTGTTTTGAAGCTGGTATATCCCAGAATGGTTAGACTCGTGAGCATACTTTGCTTGCCTTCACCCTTGGTGTCAAGGAAATAATACGTTGTTGCAATGAGATGTATGCAACAACACCAAAGTATTCTAAAGCCAAGATGTTTACAAGATTGGCAGTATTGGTACTGTTCATGTTGGTTGTGTTGAAACAGGCATCCTTAAACTTGGTATCATTGTCACCTTTAGACCAGATGGAGTGCTACTGTGAAGCCCTTGTCCAGGAGACTGAGGAAAACCAGAAGCAGATGTTGGGAGAGTTGCAGAATCTCATAATTGAGCACTCTACTTGCGTGTACGCAATTTCATCCACAAAGGCCCAAATGGAGACAATGAATCAAGACATGAATGAGCAGATCTTAAGATTTGCTGAGGATGGACATGACTTGGATTCCCTTAACTAGGAGCTTGAAAGAAGGGCTATTATTACCTCTGAAGCAACACTTATAAAGGCACACAGTCACTCATTATTAAGGATGAGTGTTGCTTATGCCACTTGGCCATTGGTGGTATGTAGAGAGCTGCTGTTACTGCTAAAACTCCTCTTAGAATTAAATCTAAAGAAGTTTCTAAGATGAACTATGATACATCTATGCAAGATAGGGGAAATTCTACACCTACCTCAAGTATTGTTGATGGTCAGAAACATGCCAAGTCAAAGGAAGGGCCAGACTGGAATCCAGACTTAAAATTCAAGAGTACAGGCAACCTACTAGGTTGTCCCTGCAGGCTTTAACCACCCCAACTGCGCTGTATCAAGTAAGACTGTTATTAACTGATCAAGAATCAAAGTTTGGAGTTGAAAATATGTTTAGAAACCAAATTGTAGGCAGGCACTAAATGGGAAGATCATCCTGGCCTCCAAAAAATCTTGGATGTTATAGAAATGCTACTGGCTATTCCTTCAAGCACCCCTCTTGCTAAGGCTCTTTTAGGGTTGCAATTCCTGCTTAGCAGAATCTGGATATTACAAGAAAATGGCTCAAAAATCTCTCTCCGATGAACTGGAACCTATTATTCTTTTGACATACTCATGGAAAATATTGTGTTTGATTCTTGGCCTGCCTTGCTTGATGAAACTCAGGATCAGTATGAGATTAATGGTGGGAAGTTGCGGTTTCCTTTATACTCTCTTCGGCATAGGCAATCTGTTGATATCACTGCATATAATCATTCAATTGGTGCCTTTGCTTCTCCAACTCAAAAGGATGGGAACTTTAGGCCTGCTGTTTTAATAGATGGAGATTGCGAATGGCTCTTGATGTGGCCAAGGGAATGAATTACTAGCACACAAACCATCCTACTACTGTACATAGAAATCTGAACTCTCCAAATCTCCTTCTTGATAAAAACTGGGTTGTTAAGGTTTGTGATTTTGAGCTGTTACGTTTGAAGCATCATACTTTTCTGCCTTCGAAGTCTCTTTCACTGAAGCGTCTCTCATTAAATCCTCAAAGCAAGGCAATTGCTTGTAGTCAGAGGACTTTCCCCTGTGATTGCCAATCCCAGACATCCTGCTAAATTTACAAGTGCAACAAATGATTCAGTTCTTAAGGTTGCACTTGATCATGGGAAAGCATCATCCAGCAGCACCATCAACACCAGCATTGCAGTCTCAGTCATAACCCCAGGCCCCACTTCTGTGTGGCAATGCAAGTCCTCCTTCTAGGTGCATAAGCTACTTCCTTTCCCTCCTTTAGATGTGCAATTCACCATCTCATTTGCCACATTTTCCTCCTTATGGTGAGCTCCTCTTTTATTTTTGTATGAATTTACATGCCTTAAATCGGGTTTTCAAACTTCTTTCCACTAAAATAGTCATTTTTTTCTAAAATTTCATCCTTATGAAAATAAAATTCAGTTTTAATAAACTTCTTGCTGCCATATTCCCTTTTGGCATGCATTCTTCTATTTTGTTTTATTTTATTTTATTTTTATAAATAATTTCTTGATTTTATGATTTTCTCAATTTTTAATGACATGAATAAATTCTGTAGTTCCAAAAGTAATGGAATTCATCCAAATCCCTATGATCCTTTCCCATTATCATTAGAAAAACGGAATTTTCAGAGTTAATTCATGCAGAAATAAATTTGGCCTTGGTGGGGGCTTGACATCCATGATATCTTTTTTGTTAGTAATGCAAGTGAATGCATGTTTGATATTAATTGACCTGGATCTCCTTTTTTATGATATATATGAGCTATTTTATATATATTGCTATACACTAACCTATTTTCTACGAGGGCTGTAGACCCCTCCTTTTGGACCGGTAGGCACTCTTATTTTATTTTATTTATTTATTTAATCCAAAGGTACACGCATCTGTCCAACAAACTGACATGGAGGATAATTCATTTGCATGAATTGCTGCCTCAAAATTTTAATCTGCATATGCCTCCAAATGCTCAGTATTTGATGGGGGGATTCAGTTGGTCACTCATCTAATAATAGTGATTATGAAGGACAGCAGAACAATCCAATCCTTCAGAGAAAACTTCAGAAGTCATCATTTTGAGCGAGAATAAAGCAGAAGCAGGCCAGATAAACATAAAACAAACTTCAGAATCTGTTAGAAATAGTGAAGATGATTCCTGAAGTTCCATCAGACAATTTGCTGTTGTTGAACCATCCGACACTATTGAGGTAATAAATAATTAACCATCTAAGATAATGAACACAACATCTGGAGAGCTCTGATTTTGCATGTTTCAGCTGGTGCATTGCAAAAGACATCGGCTACACTTTATGAGGCAAAGCTACTAGATACAGCCACCATTTTCTTAGCAGTTATACATGTACCAACATTTCAGGGTTATTTGGATATGGGCAGTACATGACCGGTTTATTCATCTAACCTTCCTATGTTTCTGGTCATGGAGCATCACAATATGAGGAGTTAATCATAAGAGTTTTGCGCCCATTTCACAAGATTGGGCGTGTTGTCGGCAGAGGAGGGAGTTCCATTAAAATTTTTAGGCAGCAAAAACATTCAATTTTGCATGAGATGATTCTGTTGAAAGTGAGGACAACATACCTGATATACATGAAAATCCTGGTTGGGGCAAACAAAACAAACGTTCTGGATCCCAGAAATTAGGAAACTTTTATGGGACTTGTGAGGAGGTAATGGAGCCTGACAGTAGCACTGGAGACACCTAATTACTCTTATGGGACTGGTGAGAAGGTACAACAATCAGGCTATCCAGAAACAGAACTTGGTTGCAACTGCCCTAGCAGAGAAAACATGTTCCAATATAAGCCAAGGTCTAAAGGAGACCATTCAAAACGAACCAGTTTAGAAAAGTTTAAATGGTTCTGATATTTCTGCTGCTGCAATTCAAAATGATGTGTCCAATGTTGGCTTGTCAAAGGAGATTCTATTAGAAGTATCAACTCCAAAATGTAGCAGGTCCCTCATTTGAATGATTGGCATTGAAAATGGTCTCATGTCTGATCCTTCGCGCAAGGTAGCATTATTAAAACACAGGGTGAAAGGAGCTTACAGTTCTGAAACTTGCACGGGAGAATACCATACCACGTTCCACTCCATCTATTAAGAGAAGTGGCATCACTAATTTTGGCAGTGCTGTTTCATTATCAACTGGTGCCAAATTTAATAAGTGTTGTGAGGATGAAATTTCTACAAAAGGTCAGGCCATCTTAGATATCATGCAAACCAACTACATTGGACAGGGAAACAAAAGTGAGATCTCATGTTGCATTAGCTTTGGGCCTGCTCTCACAAGCAAGACTTATTCATCCCATGCACTTCTAGCCAATGACTGAAGTGGTCCTTGAAAAACTAAGTGATCCAGATGCTGATTTAAAAAATGCCTTTGTTAGGCTGCTTACCCGTAGTCATTTCGTTCACTTCTTGGCAACTGGTTTATGAAAATGGTCCTGTTGACAGTAAAATTGATGAGAAAAAAAAAATCAAATGAAAGAACAAAGACAGATAATTAAAGGCATCACTCACTTCTCCTACAGCTGCATGCAACTCGGTTTGGCTGTGAACCAGATGACATATGTGACTTTGGGTTATAAGAATGTGACACTCAGCCAAGTACAGTTGCTGATCCCATTAAAGTATTCATTTTCTCTGGAAGGCTTGATAATCTCTGCATGTTGTTTTACTCTCTAAAGGCATTGAGAGATGCAATAGCTTCTGAAAGTATTTTTTAAAGATGAAACTGGTGTTAGAAGGGTAGCATTGTTTGATCATGAGGAGATTGGATCTGATTTAGCACGAGCTTGCTCTTCTGTCATGTTGGATGCATTACCATCTCTGATTATAAGCTGCTTCAAATAGTAATTCAAAGGAGTTTCCTTGTATCTGTTGACATGGCACATGCCCTGCACCCTAATTACATGGACAATCATGAACTCCTGGTTGGATTCAAGAGCACTCATTGAGTTTAGTGTTAGGCAAAGAATGCACTGGATCAAATGGACTGGGTTGAAAAGATAATTGGAGAAATAACTACTTTTGTTGAGTTCCCTTACAACCTTGAAGACCATGCATCATCCACCTAGTTTGCTACTGTTTCTTTGGCTTTAGGTTTGTTTTCCCCAGTTGGTATTGGCCTTCCTTTCAAGTTTCATCAATTCTGAGTCTTGAGATCTGCCATGCTTTAATAGTTCAGATGTGTAGAGTATCACGAAATGCATTCGTTTTCGTGCCATTCATCATGATGGGTTTGAAATGCTCTTCTCATTTTCAGCAATTATGTAGCATGCCCGTTTAGCCCTCAACAAGAAAGCTTTAAAGTTTTTGTCTGCATGGGCAAGACAGAGATGATGGTGAGGCTACTTCTAGGGAACTTATGTTTGGAACGACATGGTTGGTTATGAAGGCATGAATGCAGAAAGAGTGGTTGCCATTAAGGACAGGATATCTGCTTCTTTTTTAGACCAGGTTACAATGGATAAAAAGAATGCCAATCTACAAATGGGAAATAGCCAGTTCAGTTAAGCATGGGGAAGGAAAAACAACTTATGTAGGTTTCAATACACGGACAGTCAGAAAGGTCATGGCATGTACTCCACTCGGTGAAGGCTTGGGGTCATCTGTTCAGATGAAGCACGGAGGCTTTCTGCATTCTGTGCACTCTTCAGTTTTCAGAAATGCAAAGAATGATGGAGCTTGATTATTCAAGGCTTCTATTCCAGTTGTATTACCTGTAGAATTGGATGGTGATATTATGACAGTATCACAACATTTGTCATCAACTGGAATTGAAAAGTTCTCCATTCAGGCCGGTAAGTTGTTGCCTTTGGGGGATCTCATTGGGGTGACAATGTAGCAAGTCGTTTGTGAAGCTACAATTGCATCGGAGGTGCCTGTGAAGTATTGTGCATGAATCAGAGGATGGGTAAGATGCTCTTGGTTTGGGAAATACTGCTGAAGAATTCTCACCTTGGCAGAAATATGACAACATGAACTCAAGTTTAGTAGGAGGTGGGGGATAAGTCATGCTGGTGAGATTGATGAAATATCTAATGCAATAATTTACAAAGAAGGTGCATCTGTTATCAGGATGCTGTAGAGCTATCATGGTGTTAAATGTTTTCAGAGGTCACTTACTTCATACATAAAAAAATTATGCTTGCTCAAATGCAAAGGTGGAAGACTCATGGGCTGCCCTTGAGGAGGGATCTAGTGATCCTGTGAATGAGCCAATGAATTCATGAACAAAGTAAAAGGGATATCCAGTTTACTCTGTCAAGATCAATACTCAGAAATTAGAGTTTGAACAGTCACAATTCTTGTCAAGTAGTCCCAAGATATTAGTAGCTGGTGATGCATTTATATTCCTTGAGAGAAGAAAATGGAAAATCTAAGGGTAGGCCCTGCTGATGAGCAGAGTAAATCATTTATTGATAAAACAAGAAAGGAAGACATCTTGGACCATATACTACAGCAAATTGTAGGGAAAGAGGCACTTCTGGACAGTACATTCAGCAAAGCCAAAATTGTTGTTGAGTCGAGTCACAATAAAGCAATCGAGGTGTCGCCTTGCTCTACTGCTAGTTCCACATCCAAGCTGCAAGTTTCAGATTTAAGGGTCAAGGTAGTATTGCCCTCTTCAGGAGTACACCAATAGGTTATTACCTGACCTACATGAAGATAAATCAGATGGCCCATTCCCTACTTTCTTCTCCTCCTGGTGTACTTCTAAAATGCCAAGGGGTTAATGCTAAGGGTCTCTTGAAAGCTGCTCCTGTAAAAGAAGAACCTCAATCATATGTTGATTGTGCTGGAAATATGCAGGTTCGACATGTAGATGGCCAAGAGAAGACTCTCCTTTCAGCTTCTGGCCAGTCAAAATTGTACAGTGGCAATTGCTACATCTTTCAGTATTCGTATCCTGACGAAGCTAAAGAAGAACTCCAGGAGGGGTAGAGAAAGATTGAAGACAACACTTTGGTTTTCAATGTTGTCATTTGTGCTGACAAGAAGAAGATAAAGGACGGGCCTTGGACAACAGACAGGGTCATCTCATGCCGGAGTATCAAGTTTTGGGGTATTGTTGAAGGATGGAGCCTACAGAAATATATACAGTCTGGTTATAGGGAACTATTTAATGTCATTTGAGAGTTCAAGCTGGAATTGCAGGTTGTGATGGCACTTCATGAGCATCAAGGAAAAAAACTTCTTAAAGCAAGCCAGAAGCTCAATACTCCAACAAGTGGATCCAGTCTTGTCATGCCTCCGCTGATTTATTCGAGAAAGTAAATATAAGAACCAGTGGGAGGAGGATATTCAGGGCAGCATGGTGGTAGCTTTTGGGACTGGAGCCACACTTTCATTGGTGGGTGGCATGGGTGTTACAAGGCAGTCAGTGTAATTATATTTGGGCTCTTTCTTGCACTTATACGAGGTGGAATATTTCAGATAGGGCAAAAGTGCTCTCAACCACCAGTTGAAGATGTGTTCTATACAAGAATAAGATCCGTGTAAACAAACCTCGGTCTCCAGCATTATGAAAAAAAACCATAATGAAGGCTTGTTTACAAACAACATGAAAGATATAGCCCTGATCTCATTGCTTCCAACTAAGGCTCTCGTGCCAATAACGTCATCAAAGGCACCACGAAATAGCAAGTCCAGCAGATGATTAAAGACATTAGGAAAATGAGGGATTCCAACTCCATTCGAGAACAGGTAGTCTTGCATTCATAAGGAAACAGAGAGTTGAATCTGGGAAATGTCGTTGATAATTTCAAGGATGCCTATATTTTGAGACGAGTGCATGTGCTATAGAAAGCTCTCAAAAGGACTAACCCGGTGGAGGAAGATGTAGATGTCATCAAGGAGGGAACTTCTTCCTTGGAAATCATTTCTGATAGAATCTCCATTCCTGACCTGATTGGTGATCCTGAGTTACCTAGTGCCTCTTTGTTAGATGCATCCAAGCTGATGGTCGACTTGAGATCTCATCTGAAGAGTTGCTACCTTTGGAATGGTATTAATGGAGCTTGACTTGCGTCAGTAATATGCTAGGCATGCTGAAACACAAATGGATCCAGAGGCTGGTTGACATCAATGGAGCAGGGGATGCATTCATTGGAGGATTGTTTAAAGGCCTGGAAAATTCTTCCTAAAGTTAACTATGCCATGAGTGGGTATGCTATGAGCTGGAAATGTTGGTAACTTCATATCTTTTCTCTTAGAGCTTGGTGGGCTATTTTCCAATATGCTTTGCACCTACACCACTGCCGTTGGATGGATATCTCTGCTGTTATATTGATTATGCAGGAATGTAACATCAGATTACGCAGGAAAACAATGCTTCTTGTGGGGAATTAGCTGAGTGTCAACTGGAGAAGGCCCTCATTGCAGTTATGAATTTCCTGCAACTCAGGACAACTGAAGCACTAGTTTTCAAGGACTACCAGTATGGCTGATTGGCAAGAGGGGGTGTATCAAAAGATAGAAATAATGAAGGAGATGTACATTCCTGATTTAATGAGATGCACCAAAAAATTGCGGCATAATGGAGTTGAGGAATCAACTTCAAATATAGCAATACAGTCTCAGTTACAACCCTAGGCATCCACTCTAGCACTGGCCACCTTGGTGCACACTATCCTCCTCTTGATGCGTTTCTTTATATCTTTGAGTGAATTTACTTGTTTTGAATCGGGTTTTCAAATCTTTGTTCCATCAAAGTAATGTCAATTGTTTTTAAAACTTTATCCTTAGAAAATAAAATTCAGTTTAAATAAAGGCTTATTGCCATATTTCACTCTAGCATGCACTTTTTCTTATTTTCTTTTAATGATTTTCTTGATCTTCTCGATTTTAAATAAACATAAATAAATTCTCTAAATTCCAAAAATAATGGAATTCATCTAGATTTCTATGATCTTCCATCCATGATCATTAGAAAGACGAAATTTTACGCAATTAATTCATGTTAATAAATTGGGAATTGGTAGGGGCCCAATGATATTTTCCTTGATAATAATGCCAATGAATTGTTTGTTTGCGATCATCTCACTTTGATCTACTTCTGTGATGCATGTGAGATATCTTATATTTATTATTGTGTACTAATCTTGTTTCCTATAAAAGCGCATTGTTGTTCACTACTAGGGATCCTAGATTTACATCACAGTTTTGGCAGTCCTTACAAAAAGCCTTGGGAACTGAAATCAAATTGAGTTCGGCATTTCATCCTCAAACTGATGAGCAATCAGAGAGAGTTATTCAAATTTTAGAAGATATGTTACGAGCATGTGTGATGGATTTTAAAGGAAATTGGGTGGAACATTTACCTTTGATTGAATTTGCATACAATAACAGCTTCCAAAGCAGTATTGGAATGGCACCATATGAAGCACTGTATGGGAGGCCTTGTAGATCTCCTATGTGTTGGATGGAATCTGGTGAAGCTAGTCTGATTGGGCCAGAATTGGTGCAAGAGACTACTGACAAGATTCGAGTAATACGTGACAGGTTATTGGCAGCACAAAGTAGACAGAAAAGTTATGCCGATCACAGAAGGAGACCCCTAGAATTTCAGATAGGAGATCACGTGTTTTTACGTGTAACACCAAGGAAAGGCGTATTTCGATTTGGAAAAAGGGGAAAGCTTGCTCCAAGATATGTTGGGCCCTTTGAAATCCTTGAAAAGATTGGAGAGGTAGCATACAAATTAGCCTTACCGCCACAACTATCAGGTATACATGATGTGTTCCATGTTTCCATGTTGCGGAAGTATGAGCCTGATACCACACATGTACTAGATTGGCAAGATTTGAATTTGCAAGGAGATGTAACGTATGAGGAAGGGTCGAGACAGATTTTAGATAAAAAAGAGAAGGTACTGCGAACCAAAACTATACCTTTAGTGAAAGTGTCATGGGATCATCATGGAGTGGAAGGAGCTACATGGGAGTTGGAAGCAGATATGAGAAACAAGTATCCGGAACTCTTTACAGGTTGGCTTCTGTAAATTTCGAGGACGAAATTTTTGTTAGGGGGAGAGGATGTAACACCTAGTACTAACGAATTAAATAGGCAATAATGATTATTTTAGTACTTAACTTTAAGCTTGCTTAATTAGATGTTAAAACTAGTTTAGTGCTAATCATGTTTAATTATGAATTAAACTTTGATTAAGGTTAAGTGGGATTAGTTAATGATCTAAGCATGCTTATTAGGTTCTTAGGGACTAATTAGGGTTATGAAAACCTAAAGGACTAATGGGCAATTATGGGTTTTATTTTTGATAACTTGAAGGACTAAAGTGCAAACTTTGGAAATTGGAGTTAGTGGAATGCCACCTCCTACTTGGGTGGATTGGTGGCAGCCATGTGGGCTGCCACCTCATGCTTGGGTGCTTGGAGACCCCTTTATAAGGGGGCTGCAGCTCGTTTTGCACCATTTCACCTGCAGCAACGTGGGTTAGAGAGAGAATCTAGAGAGAGAAAGTGTAGATTTGAGGTAAGCAAGTTGTTTAATTTTGTAATTTTCGTTTATTTTGGTTCCTAATGGTATGTTGAATAGAATTAACGGTAAAAATTGTGTAAAAGTTGAGTATAATTAGCTATAAACCCATTTTAGTTAAAAATCACAATTAATTAAAGATTAAAGTATTTTAAGTTAAGTATTTTATTAATGGTAAGATTAGCATAAATCTTTGTTTAATTTGGTTTGATTGAAAAATAGATTAGTAAACATGTGATGAATTGGGTTATTTGGACACTTGGGATTTGTTAATAGGTTAGGCTTTAAGAAAAAAAAAAAGAATTAGTGTTTGGTAATTAATTAGGGAAATTAATATGCATTGTAAATATTGTTTAATTCAATTCATATTTGATTTGAAAACATGTAGGATATAGATTAGAGAATGTGAGAATTAAAAATTTGCAACAATAAACTAAAACCTAAATTATGTTGTTTCATTTCAGTTCCTCGTAATAGGCAAAGATCGCCTACGTAAAAGAAACACAAAAAGGAAGTCGGTGTAAGGTAGGGAATTTTATGCTATTCTATGGTGTATCTGATTTCTTTCCTTGAATTATTTGTTGGAATTTTATGTTATTTCTATGATTTCATAAAATCTTTTAAAGTGTCATTGCGTCTCGGTTTATTGCATTGAAATGTTACCATGATGTTGGAACGTATATTGGTATGAAGATTCATGGTTTTGTGCTGTCGAAATGGTTTATGGTGTGATTGCATTGCAAGAAGGATATGGAATTATCACAGATCATATTCAGAGAATTTATTGGTGGCGAAGTGCTTATGTGATGCTACAGGCCTTATCATTTGATATATTGTTTATGTGGGACCGTGGGTCCTTGGGTGAAAGTCCCTAAAGCCGTCGAGGAAGACACTCCGATGTGGGTGTATGGGGTTGGTCCTGCCCCTGGGTTTTAGTCCCTAAAGACACGAGGTTGGTCCTGCCCTTGGGTATGAGTCCCAAAAGACACGGGGTATGACTTGCCCTTGGGTGATGTCCCAGAATAGTCATTATTATATTGATCGAGTATCTTGTGGAGCATTGATATCTGCTGTATAGATTGTTGGGAGTCAGCAAATTATCAGTTGTGAAAGGATGGATGGGGAAAAGCAATGATGAAACCAACAAACACATGCATACATGTTTGACATGATTACACATTTGTTAATGGTTATGAAATGTTTATCATGTATGTTATTAAACGTTTAATTCAAGGTTTTTAAGGGTATACTTAGGATGGTTATAAACTTTCCTACTGAGTTGTGAACTCACCCTATTCCTTCCACCTATAGATGCAGGTCAGAAGACCTATGCAGGAAAGAATGCTTGAGCAATGCTTTACTGTGATTGGATGTTGTTTGCTCATATTGAAAGTCTTTTGAGGCCATGCCTTTTGTATCAAGACTACATATCTTTTGTTGGAATGATGTAATGTATATATTTGTTAGATACACTTGTAGTATGGGCTACCCATAGTAAACAATGGGGTTTGGTATATGTAAATTAATGTTGTACAAGTTTCTTTTGTGAAACAAAACATATTTTGTTAACTTAATAGTCACAAATGCACAAATGCATAGATCGAGATACATAAAGGAGCACAGCAATGGGGAATTTGATTACATTGCATGAACAAAAACTTGACGGCAAAGTTAGGCAGAAACTTCAGGTGTGGTCTTGAATCAAGCTAAGACCAATCTCACCGAAGCTAGTGGTAGTTCCCCATATTATGCAGGTGATGATAATCTTGATGGGTAGCAAGCAATGGAATCTGAAACATGGCACAGTCTTGTGGCTACTGCTAACAGGCATTCCAATGGAAGAGTCAAATCAACTCAAAGTGGAGCTTACTCCTCTGAAGTTCGAAATGGGACATTTAAAATCTGCTCTTGATGTTGAGATAAGATCTCAGAAAGAATATGTTCAAAACATAGTGTAGCTTGGAAGTGCTTATGAGCATGCAGAACACGTGACATCTGGACTCAGTCCAAGACAAGCTGAACTACAGACGGAACTAGAGAAAATGCAGGCTGATATTGAAGAGCTGAAGGTAAACTTGATAGAAAAAGAAACTGAAGTATTGGGTATTTAAGAGGAAATGGGGGATGGACTAATTCCGGTTTGGGTTTTTGGTGAATTGCACTTGGCACCCTTCAAAAGGTTAATTCAAGTACTGATCTAAAAACGACTTGAGTATGCTCCACATTAGTCTCTGATTCGGCAGCTCCAAAGAAGGTTACTGCAAAGGCCCTTCAACAGAAATTGTTTCAGTCTTTAATAAACCAGAGGTGGCAGGTCCGGGTACCTAAAAGAATGGGGTAACTTAACGATGAGAGTGGGTAAAGAACCTACAGATCGTCCGAATGCTTCCAAGGTTGCGCTCATAGATAGATTTCAGATTTTCAAGAATTCTGACTCAAGCACAAAATGAACACTTGCAATTTGTTCAAACTGAGATGACTCCCTGGAACTTGCAGAATTTACATTCTCAACTGCCTTAAGAATAGTAAGTTCTACCTTCGGATCCGAAATTGGACCTAAAAGATTGAAATGGGTGGTGGTGTCTTAGCTGGATTTAGAGAATGAAGCAGAGCAGTCCACTGGACACTTTCTTGACAACCAGCAGATTGCAAAGCTCTAAATAGAAGTTGATTCTTAAAATCGCGTTTATTAGGATTGATGTTCCTTTCGAGACGATACAAGCAAAAGTATCACCTTCAGTTTCATAAGGTGGAGAAGAAAATAGAAAGACGGAGGTATTGAGAAAACAGAGTAAAAAGAGCAGGTGAGAGGCAATGCAAGTTGAAGCTGTATTTGTCAGCCATGGGTTCTGGAGCGTGAGTAATTCAGAATCTCAGATTGGAGGTATCAAAATAAAGTCTTGCTAGAACTTGAAATGGTTGAAGTCACGATACTGCTACTGTATTGGCATCAGCAAGTGAGAAATTGAAGATGAAACAGCCACCTGTGGACTGGAAAATTGCACCAGGTTTTGGTTTTGTCCATGCAAACGGTTAAATGAAGTAAGCCAAGTAACGGCCACTGGCAATAAGATCCCCGAACATGGGTCTCTTGAGCTACAACTTGAGACATCTCACAGAGCTAGCGATGTCAAGAGAGTAACCTTTAATAGAGTTTTGCTATCATCAAGTCAGTTTTAATGGTGACACCAATAACACTAGACAGAGCTGAGAGCCCTCTTTGAGCAGAGCAGTATCCTAGATCAGAACTAACGCCATTGCCACAGTTGTATCTGCAAATGATGGAAGTGGGCCATGTGATCGATCAGTAAGCTTCCTCATGCAGGCTACAGATGACTGATTAAGATAACCCGAGGGGTAAGAGATGAAGCTCAAGATGAGTAAGAAGACATAGAATCTAAGCTACAGAAAAATCTAGAAGTGAACTGTGAGAAAATGGATGAATTAGATGAACTTCTGAGCAAAGACTTGAAACTCCAGAATGAGTGGTAGCAAGGGAATCAGATCTGGAACTAGACTTTAATTGCTTCACCACAAGTTCCTACTAGAAATGCAAGTTGTGACTTTAATTTCGCACTCTACTTATTTTTCTCTTGTATGTTTCAGTGTTATATGTCGACTGTATGTGTGTACTAGATGTCCTAAAACTTCTGGAAGGGTGGCCATGCAGACCATGCATAAGTGGGGTGAAAATTCGGATTCCTTCCACGTGGAAAGCTGTTGGTGATCTGAAGGTGTGACTTTGTTGATAGGATATGGAAGAGGAGCTGAAACATATCCATACTCATTGGCATTCTGGTGCTATGTTTCTTGAATTTACAGCCTGCATGTCATACTTTGGGTAATCATTTTCTCTTCCCAAGCTTCCAGAAGCACTCTTGCTAGCAGCACTACCGAGTCCAATAAGCAGAACAGGAGAATCTGGAGCGACATTCAAAGGAATGATTTTATTTCAGCATACTAGATAAAGAAGGCACCATCTCTTGGTATGATTTGATCGGTGACACCAACTTTCAAATTCTATATTTCCAAACAAAGACTTGCAGCTACCTCTTCTCTCTCATCCTTGGTTTGTTTTGCATATCTTGTAGTAAGTCTACCAATTAACTGCAGGCCAGATAAAATCTAGTATCAACCAGGTTTCCGAACTCCATCAACTCCCATGATAAGGAACACTATACTGCATTTTCTGAGGTGCAAGCAAAGCCCCTCAGTATGCTTTCCAAGATTTGGGCGAATTCATGTATGAACCGTCAAAGTATTCCCTGTTCATTGTTGGGTCATTAGGGGCCACACCTTCATAGTGCTATCACTACCACCAGAAACCAGCTTCTGAACAGGATCCAACTAGGAACATTTCACTTCCAACAGTATTTGCTGGGCTTCTAGCTGTCCTTCCTCTCCAAAAACCCTCCAAAAATCCTGAACACGAGTTCTCCTCCTCCTCGCAAAATCAATGAAAAAGTATTTCTGCTTCCCCTCCATGTCCTTTTCCTCTTCTATCTCATCCCCCCCTCCCACAGTTTTCTTGCAGGATATTAATAACCCTTTACACTGGGGGTCATGAATCCGTGGCAGTAGGCCAAAACACAACCCTCTCTTGGGACCCTCCTTTCCAACATAGACTGAAAATTCCTTTTAAAGCACCCACTCCCTCTCTCAAACGCCGCCAGCCTGTGCCTTCTTTTCCAGACCATCGCCTCAAACACCTTGAAAATTTTGGACCAAAACCTCTTTCTTTTTTAGTGGCTTGCTTCACTGCTCTTTTCGAAGTGGTTGTTTAAAGGTTCTTGAGATGGAGTTTCTAGTGCAATCTTGCCGTTAGGAAAAGTGTCTTTGAGTTTCAATGATGAGCACGGGGTTTTTACCAGGTAAATTCAATAGTTTATCGGAATCAATCATCTCTTTCATTGCTAAACAGAATCAAGTTGAAGGACAGGTTCCATCTTGGCCTGACAGGTGGCTCTTTGCTATGTCTATTCTCTAAGCATCGAATCTGCTCCATGGAAGGTTCCCTACTACAATTATGCAATGACTCATTCTTCACTTTTCTCAGTTCTAGCCACAAACAACTATCAGGCACTATACCTGCAAATCCTCATCTGGACTTGAACTCGAGAATGACCTCTTCAATAGGTTCTTGTTCGAGGGCAGTGTGCAATAATTCGTCATGTCTCTCTTTTTCAACCCAGGGTTGTATAATCAAAGAACTAGTAGGATTCAGAGCCTTCTCAGGGCTTACCTCAAGAGCGAACAAATGGTGCATCAGGCCCTTCGATCGATACCAGTGTGTAGAAGCTGCAACTGGGTGTCCCAATACCAGGCAGACATAGAGCATAACCTTCACCGAGCACCTTGGCAATTTAGTGTATTGGAGCTCCTTCTCTATTGAATTGCACCATTTGAAGAAGTTGTCAACCACTAATCTGAATCAATGGGACGACTTTACATCATGATTTTCTTTCCTCTCCATGCCAGCAGAATTCCCACCTGGAGAGAGCCCTCTTTCTATGTCCAATTAGAATGGATATGACATTTGAACTGCACTTCACCTGTTGCACAAGATATTGATCCTCTTACTCCTAGTTCTCACTGTTTTGGAGCCTTGTTTGCTACTGTCCTTGTTGACTTGTCTGTGAATTACCACCAACTTGATAGCTGCCACACATGGGGATGAAGCTATGCTTTTGCCTTTTCATACACATGGTTTGGTACCGATGGTAGTGAGGAAGTAGTCTAGATTTGTCGTAACTGGAGGGCTGAAGCTGAGTGGTGCTTTAATGGTGTAGACCTAAGGAGTTGACTGAAACAGAATCCTCATTTTTAAGACGTTAAATTGCCTCTTTTTGGGATCTATCCAATTCAAAAGGAAATTCAAGTGCCATGTCATGAACAAGGTCATGAAAGAGATCAGCATTCCCTTCACTTCTTCCATTGACACCCTAGGTCTCTTTCTTCTGCCAGCATCTAGTCTTGTAGAAGTAATCTGGCCTCATGCTTTCAGCATCATAGACCCTAGATGGCAACCTCTCAGCCAAATATTGAGTCGTGCATTCTGCAGTAGTGCGACCATCTCATTGAGCGGCAACGTTGAAGAAATTCCAATAAATTCACTCGATCACTTCTTAGAAGGTTTAGCATTCATGCTTGATCCACCAACTTCCACTAAAACAACATTTCCCACAACAACCTTGTTGCCATAAACAATGGCTTATTTTTAGAGACTCTCTCCATTACAGGTTCTTCCTACAAATTCTCCACCAAAGCATTATTCCCAGACATTTTGACTTCAATTAGTGTTGCTTCCTTGATGTCCATTGCATGTCTCTGGAAATAGTTCCAGCTTGCAAGTTCTGATTATTTTCGCTGGAATTTGGAGTTCAGAATATGCCATAGCGTCTACATCAACTACTGCACATAATAGTGTCTAAAGCCATCCTGTCACTCTATCTTCGTTGACAATCCATTTCCTTTCATCAACCCTACTGTCTTGCTCGACCTGAGCCTCACCTGACTGAGGATTCATATACTTATTGCTATCCAGAGGTGAGTTTGATCGATTTGTTTAAGGCTTACAATCTGCACAAGGCTCCAAGGCAAAGGACACACTAACAGATAAAGGGAAGAACCCCACTGGAACACTCATGAATAGACCCAAAAAATGGGGAAAATAAAATTCAAGATGAACATAGAAAAGGCAGTAAAGAGGGGGTATTCCAGACAAGCCATATCTCATCATTTGCCAATGGGCTTGAAACAACAGAACACGTCATGACGAATTTAAATAAAACTATACCATGATTCCCCAATCTTTCAAGCTTAGAAATAAATCCCTGCCTCAGCTATGTACAAGAAGAATCAAAGAAACTAAAAGATGGAACCAAAACAGGGCAGGTTTATAAGCAATCATATTCAGCAAAACAAATAAGTGGCCCTTGATGTCCACTCCAATCAGCCCACGTAAATGCCAAAGAAACAACAGCCAGAGAATGGTGGGGATTCGAATGTAAGTGAGAATACAGAATATAACAGGAAAAATGTCTGGGCAATCTCCACTCCAATTGCTTGGCTTCAAGCTATCGTTCCTCTCCAAAATCTTCCAAAAAAAAACCAGTGAACGCCCTTTTTTTTTTTGATAGGAAACGACAAAGGGATATATTGAACGCCCATTTTTCTTCTCCTCAGGAAATCAATGAAAAAGTCTTTCCGCCCCCTCCAAAAACCTCCCTGGTGTGTCGTCCCCCTTTTATACATATATCAGCCTCCGAAACCCAATTTGCTGAAAGAAAGTCCCATTTCCTTTCTTTCCTTTTTGCTTTCTGTGTGTTTTTCCTCTTTTTAATTTGTAACCCTCTCATTTCCATCTATTGGGAAGAAATCTCAATAGTTGCCTTTTTGAAAACATTCCCCCCAAATGGTGTGTACTGCATGGTTGAAAGTTTCCTCTCTGCCTGATGTAGAATCCCTTCCTTCCATACATATGCAACCAAGTTGACCCCATTTTCCCTCCAAAAAAATATATTTTTCTTGCCAATCCACCTTTCCTTTTTTTTTTTTTCTGTTCTTTTTTATTTCCATATGACAGCCATGTGTGTGGAGATCTCCTTATTGAAAAATCTCAAGCAAAAATCCAAGAAATATGAGTTAGAAACCTTATAATATAATAACATAAAATAAAATAAAACAAAAATAATAAATAAATAAATAACAGAAAGCCACGCAAGCCATACAAATCATGCAGGCTATACAACCATACAAGCCATACAAAAAACAAGTGAGTCAATGGGTGACCTAAGTGGTCTAGAATATTCCTAAATTGGCTAGGTGTACCTAGATGGGCCCGAGTGAACCTAAGTGGGCTTGAGTGACCAGAAAAGTGCCTAAGTGACCCAAGGTGACCAAAAAAGTGCCTAACTATCCTAGGATGTGTCTAAGTGACCAAAGGTGTATTTAAGTGTCCTAAAAGTGTACCTAAATGTGCTATCTTGAAAAGAAGATACTAAACCTAACTTGGGGTTGCCAAATGTCACAATGAGGGGCCAAACCAACCCTCAATCAAGGTCTTTAAGGTGCCTTTAAAAAAAATAAAATTGAGCCAAAGAAGCATTGGGCCACCAAGGAACTACTGTGGAGTACCGAAATAGCACTTAATAAGACATGTGTTAAAGGGACAAAATAGAGAGTTTACATGAGTAAATAATGAATCACTTGTTTAACGGTTTTTGAGTTATGTGGCATATTAATAATAAGCATGTTCCATATATATATATATATATATATATATATATATATATTTATTTGTAGGGATTTATAGGGTAGTTTCTCTTTCGTTTTGTTGCTACAACTATATATAGTCGAGCCTAGACTTGTACCTTGAATTAATTTTGAATAAATTAATCATTCTTTTTCACATGGTATCATAGCCAAGTTGACTGGGTTTTTTTGTTGCATTTTGGTTTGGAATTTCTTTTTGTTCCAACAATTCTTTTGCGTCTTAATTGTTCGTTTTGTGTTGCGTTCTTTTGTGATTTGTTATTCTCGGCTTTTGTTGGTTTTCCTGTTTTCTACTGACTGATGTTGTTTTCTTTCCCTTCTTGTTGATTGGGTCTCTCGAAAATTTTTCCCCAAAATCTTTTTCTTCTCCTATCGTATTCCCTATGTTCAGAATTTCTTGGTCCACATTTTTTTTGGTGATATTTTTTCTCCCTATTTTTGCTTTCTCATCTTCTGTCTTTTCTCAACGAACCATTCGCCGTGTGTAAGGTGTCCAAAGCAACCAACATGCCGACTATCCCTGCATCTTAAGCACTTGCGACTCACACACCAAGTGAGCTTTCGAACATTCAAGTGGCGTACAAGTTGAACAGGAAGAACTATTTGCAATGGTCACAAGTGGTGCAAACCTTCTTAAAAAAAAAAGGAAATTGAGTCATTTGGTTTTAAAAGGACCTAATTCGAGCGACCCGAAGTTTCACATTTTGGATGAGGAGGATTCAACGATAATGTCATGGTTGTGGAATTCCATGGTTTTAGAAATCAGCGGTACATGTGTGTTTTTAACCTCAGCCAAAGAGATTTAGGATGTTGTGAACGAGACTTATTCCAAGGTATGTGACACGACTTACTTAGATTTTTGAGATTAAGATGAGAATTTTTGCTACATGACAAGGTGATTGTTCCATCATTAAATATGCCAATATTTTGAAAAGTCTATGGCAAGAATTGCATCATTATCAATGCCTCGAGATGATGTGCAGTGAGGATGCAGCCCTACTTAAGAGATTTGTGGAGAAAGAGAGAATCTTTGAGTTTCTTGCTAGCCTCAATGTGGAATATGATCATAAACGAAGCCAAGTCTTAGGCAGGGATCAGTTGCCATCATTGAATGAGACCATCTCTATGATTCAAGCAGAAGAAGGAAGGTGAGGGGTGATGATTGAATCCCAAGTAGATAGGTCAATAATGGTCTCGAACGGGAATCCGACAATGCTTTCCAATGGTGGATCAAATCAGGTTTCCAACTACGGGAATGGCAAGGCAAATTTGTCCAAAGCAGACGACAAAGATATTCACTGGTGTAATTACTATAAAAAAACCAGGCCATGAAAAGAACCGAAACAGTAAAGGTGAACAACAAAGTAATCAGGAGCAAGCTCATCTTTTTACTACTCAACCAGGTGATGAAAGTTCCCAAGACACTGGAGAGTTTAACAAATAAGAGATTAAGAAACTAAGAAGCTTGCTGGGAACATTGGAAAAACCCTTGGGTGCTTGCTCATTGGCACTCGCAAGTAAGTCTCTTATCTCTCATGCGTTAAGTGCTTCAAATATTAATTTTCCAAACTCTTGGATCATTGACACATGACAAATTCTTCCCTCAAATTTAGTACCTACAGTCCATGTCCTAGTAATAAAAAGATTGCATTGGTAGATGGGTCATTGACCATTGTTGCCGGTCAAGGTGAAATTAAAATACATCCTTCCCTTGTCTTGAAAAATGTTTTACATGTTCCTAAATTGTCTACCAATCTGGTTTCAATCCATAAACTTACATAGGACATGAATTGTAGTGTCATTTTTCACCATACCCATTGTGTTTTTCAGGATCGGGACTTAGGCAAGATGATTGGACTTGCAAGAGAAAAGGATGGGTTGTACTACCTTGAAGCATCAAGCAATCCAAGTAAGACTGAGAATAATTTACCTAGGTCGTTTATTTCTAAAATTGTTTCCAATAAAGCTAAAATTTGGCTACATCATCGTAGTTTAGGTCATCCGTCTTTTAGTGCTTTGAAAATTTTGTTCCCATTATTGTTCAAAGGAATTTATGTGGAAAGTCTTCATTGTGATATTTATGAATTTTCCAAACATCATTGTGTACCTTTCGCCATTAGTAATAGTAGAGCTTTTGTTCCTTTCTCGTTGATTCATAGTGATATCTAGGGTCTTTCTACCGTTCCCAATGTTTTTGGTGCTCGTTGATTTGTTTCCTTTATTGATAATTGCACTCATGTTACTTAGCTTTATCTTATGAAACAAAAATCTTATGTCAATACTGTGTTCCCAATTTTTCATAGCATGGTAAAAAATCAGTTTGGTGTGGCAATAAAAGGATTTAGGTCTAATAATGCTCATGATTACTTTAATTAAGTCTTATCCTCTTACTTTCAAAAAGAGGGAATCGTTCATGAGTCTTCTTGTTTAAACACTCCACTACAAAATGGGGTTGCTGAATGGAAGAATGGTCATTTGCTAGCGTCAACTTGAGCTTTTTTGTTTCAAAACAATGTGCCAAAGACATACTGGGGAGAGGTCCTCACAACTACCCACTTTATAAACCGATTACCTTTGAGTGTGTTGGGGTTCAAAAGTCCTATGGAAGTCTTTTCTAAATTCTACCTGAACTTCACTACCTCCAATAACCTTGTTCCTCGAATCTTTGGTTGTGTATCATTTGTCCATGTTCATACTCAAAACTGGGGAAAATTTGATCTAAGAGCTATTAGATGCCTTTATGGGATATTCCTCTACTAAAAAAGATTACAAATGTTATCATCCTCCTACGAGGAAATTTTATGAGTTTGTCGATGTCACCTTTTTCGAGAATGAACCGTATTTTCCCACTCCTTATCTTCAAGGGGAGACGTCATTGATGGAAGATAAGGATCGAGATTTGTTTTTTTTTTTTAGCTTTCTTCTGGGGTCTGTTCAACTCGAGTCTCAATCTGGTCCAACTCAAGAGTCTGAGTCTCCAAATCCACATGTTGTCCCGATCTAAGAACTCGAGTCTTAGCCTCTTAGTGAAAATTCAGAGTATTCGACTAAGGTAAATGAAATCATTGGTCACACATGACCTTTGCAGGTGTATTCAAGGAGGAACGCACGCATTCCTGACCTCTTGCAAGCCCACGAGTTTGAACTAGCCCTGAAAAAAAAAGAAAAAAAAGATAACAGCATTTCTGACCCTACTTCTGAAAATTCACTTGCACCTCTTGATAGTCTTGACCATGATCTGCCCAAAATTCACCAAGCATCCACTCTACCCATTATCACATTTTGTGTCATACAAGAACCCGTCACCTTCTCATAAAAGCTTCCTCATGAGCCTAAACATATATCCATCCCTAGCACTCTATCCAAAGCTCTAAACAGTGAGGAATGGAGACAAGCTATGCGAGTGTAAATGGAGACACTTGAGAAAAACAAAACTTGGAAATTGGTTGACCTGCCTCAGGAAAAGAGCCTTGTGGGATGTAAGTCGGTCCTTACACTGAAGTATAAGGAAGATGGATCACTTGAGAGGTATAAGGCTCGGTTAGTTTCAAAAGGCTACACTCAAACATATGGGGTGGATTATTAGGAGACCTTTGCACCGTAGCAAAAATGAATATGGTAACGATTTTGTTGTCTGTAGTTGCTAATTATGATTGGGAGTTGCAGCAATATGATGTGAAAAATGCATTATTATATGGTGATCTTGAAGAGAAAATTTACATGGAAATCCCACCTGATTTTGGAGGAGAGTTGAGAGGAAAAAGAGTGTGTAAATTGAAGAAGGCCCTTTACGAACTTAAACAATCCCCAGGGGTTTGGTTCGGCAGATTCTCTAAAGCTATGACAATAATGGGGTACAACCAAAGTCAAGGTGATCACACTCTCTATATTAACCACTCGAAGTTGGGGGGAGTCACGACTTTGTTAGTTTATGTGGATGACATAATTGTGATCAGGAATGATTTAGAGGAAAGAGAAGCTCTAAGATGTCAATTGGCAAATGAATTTGAGATCAAAGACCTTGGCAAGCTTAAATACTTTCTTGGAATTGAAGTGGCTTACTCCAAGAGAGCAATATTTATCTCCCAACACAAATACGTGTTGGATTTGTTGAAAGAGACGGGGAAACTCGCTTGTAAACCTATTGAAATGCCTATTGAACAGAATCACCTAACTACAGAAGCAAGTGAAGACGAGGCCGTGGACAAGGGGATGCACTAGAGGCACATTGGAAGGCTCATTTATCTCTCCCGTACAAGGCCAGATATTGCTTACATAGTGGGAGTTATAAGCCAATTCATGCATAGCTTGAAGGAGACTCATCTACAAGCTGTTCATAGGATCTTTCATTATCCAAAGTCTTCTCCAGGAAAGCGTATTGTAGACCCTCTATTTTGTCCCTTTAGCACATGTCTTTAAGTTCACTTCCAGTGTTTTACAGTGTTTCTTTGATGGTTTTTGTGGAAAACACACAAGAGCGAGAACGAAGGAGAAAGGTTTATCTTCAAAGAAAAGAGAGAGCGATTCACTAGGTTTTCTTTGGGAGATTTCAAAGAGGAACTATAGCGAAATAGCCAAGTAATTGGGTGGAGACTGCCCAGGTACGTTTTCAACTATCTTCTATGTTTTATCTTATGTTCGATTCTTGATGATTCTCTGATGGTTCTGGGCATTTATTTTGTTGATTGGTGTGGACGGAAAGGGCCACAGATTGTTGTGTTGAAATCGGTTCTTTGTTTGCTTGCTATGTTTTTTTTTATTCTATTGATGCCATTGATTTCATCTGAAAAATAATATGCATCTGGGTTTTTTCCTATTCTAAGCCAATGGATTGAAATGTGAAATTGTGGCTTTTGTTGGTTATTTTCCTCTTCTTTCTGGATGTTTTTTTTTTGTTTTTTTTTTCTTCTATTTTTGGCCCACACCTCAACAAGCTCCATTCCCGGCCTTCAAGATTTGTTCTTTGTTTTAGAATTAAAAATAGAAAATCATCAAAAAAAAAAAAAAAAGGAAAAACACTCTCCTACATTAGAAGGATGCATTACGAGCTCACATGGAGGATGTGTCAGAATCTGAAAGTAATCTGAGCCATTCACCTTCAACAACAGTTCTAATCAATTCTTTAGAGGGATGCCTGAATCTGAAATCAAGGAAAGCATTGACAACGTTGATTCGGAAATTTTGGGGACTATGGAAAGAGATGGGAAATAATGAGAAGATGCAATGGGGAGTTGAGAATTTGGATCCGCAAGGAAAAAATCTATGGATAATGATTGTGAGCAGTGAGTCGTTTGGGAAATTCTGATTATGACATTGTGTGGTGTTTTTTTCATTTATACATACCAATCAGAAGGACAAAGCCCCCAGACTCACTTCATGTAGAGCATAAAGCCTTCCACATCAACATTTTTAAGGGGTGCATCCATATATTTTCTTCATACTTGAACAGATCTAGAGATTGCAGACATGGTGGCGTTCTAAAGATTTTCGCATTGGGGAGCTCTACTGGATTCCTCTCTGGGTCTTATCAATCTGGCACTCTTTCGGCCGCTTATGATGCAGGTTTTGGTGCAGGTTTTTTTGAGAAAAATGAGAGACGGTGGAGGTGTTTTGGACTCAATTTCCTTGGTTCTTGCATTGATCTTGTTCAGGGCAAAGATTGTGGAGTCTCTATTACAAAGACAATGGTACTTAGGTGGGCAGCAGATCGGCATCAGAGTGCGGGTAGCTCTCATAATATTGGATTACACGAAGCCTCCATCGATCAAGAATGTTGGCTTCAATTAGTGGGAAAATCATAAATTCAGTCAACGTGGATGTGGAGAGAATTCAAGACTTCGATATCCATGGAGTTTGGTTGCTTCCAGTTCAGGTTGGCCTGGTGGTTTGTTGATCATTTTTTATGGATTTTGGAGTTGGATGATAGCTGTGAAGAAGTAATTGCAGCCAAAACTATCCAGTACAACAGTTTACTTCATCGGAAAACATGGACACATAATTTTAAGCACAGAGGCTGCATACAGGGGCATATAGGATTATCGGTTCAACCAGAGCAAATGATGGTTCAATATTCATTGAGCGGAAGCTCAGAACGTGGTGATGATCAATTGTACATACAGAAGAGGCTTTTGAGGTCTGAAAGGCGATAGGGTCTGTCATTTACGTCTCCTTAATTTCAGCATCTCTATCATAAAGAAATATGTAGTAACAATGAACGAAGTAATTGTTCACTCAACCATTGTTGTGGATAAGCTTTTACATTCTGTATCTTCATTAAGAAGCACCATTCTTGACATGGCCACTGAAACTATTGACATAAATCACTTCAATAAAGGATGATGATGTCGGGGGGTCAACAGGAAAATTTAATGGGACTGCCGTGATTGAAATGGATTCCAAAGATTAAGAGAAGATGATCATTGCCTTTTGGCTGGTTCAATAAATTCAGTTGCTGTGGAAATCAGTGACGAATGATTGATCTAATTTTGTATTTGTATCTTTCATGCGTCAGTTCTGGTTCACAGAATATAGAAAATTCCTGAATTTGCTGATTATTTATGAAAGAGTCTGAAACTGAAGCTCAGTTCAAGCACATGGGAGTGGAAATTCATTCTGAATATGCTTCAAACAACATGGCCATGGAGAACTCAGATATAAGTTTGGGAAATTATGGACCTGCAATTGAAAAGAGTACAGGGGACCTAGTTACGGGGGGAAAATATTCATGAACATCTATGACAAGATCTCTCAGAGATGCAGATATATCTTCAATACGATTTCAATCATACAAAGTCCAGCATCTGTCCAATTCCTAATGTTGTATATGAAACTAGTGAGGATTATTCAGTTGTGCAGTATTGTATCGGTGCAGATGGTTGACTCTTTTTTTTTTTTTTTTATCCTTCAAGTCATCAACATGAAGGATGAAAATGAGGGGGAGTTTCGGGAGTGCTTGAATGATTTTGCATTTGCTGTGTGGAGCTTACTCGCGACTGTTTCAGCATCTTCTAGCCGTGGCTGGCTTACCATTACTGCAATTAAGTTTCTGACCACTGTTAGTATAAGTGTACACCACATTGTTTGCAGCTGATAATGTGATATCTCGGATTCGTCAGGGCATTGTAATTCAAAATGTACAGTTAAAGGATGAAGATGAGGAGCTTTTCAAGATGAACTATGTTGAGTTTGTTAGGAATGATACGGAAGGGAGCGATCTTGATATGAGGAGGAGGATTGTTTGTGAACTTCTCAAAGGGATTGTTATGAATTATAAGGAAAGGGTGACTGCTATTGTTTCAGTACTGATCCAAAATATGCTAGGCTCCTTTACTACAAACCCAACTGTGAATTGGAAGGATAAGGATTGTGCTATATTCTTGGTTGTCTCGCTTGCCACTAAGAAGGTTGGGGGTAATTCTGTCTTGACTAACCTAGCCAATGTTAAGAGTTTCTTTGGGTCAATTATTGTTCTAAGAGTTGGAAGAGTCAGAATGCGAATGGGTTCCTGATGCTCAGGACCAATTGCATAGACTGGATGGATCAGATTAATGTTGCATGCAGTATACACATGGCTTGGCAGACGTCATGGGCAATCAGTGCCCAGGTAGCATATGGTTTCATCACGCAAAAGTCTCCTTTAGTTCAGCATTCAACTCCGAGTGTCCCTGCTCACGGAAAAGAAGAACTAGCTAAAGATTCTCTGGCTTTATTATCTATGCTTAGTAACGAAGTCGAAGACAGGATCTGCAATTCCTTTGAGCAGGACAATTCTTCCCAGGGCCACCTTCAATCTCAAGCTGTTGGCGAGAGTTGGCCTATAAATTATAATCAGTGGGTTGGAAACTAGAGGCAGATTGGAGAAGCTATAAATTTCAATCTGAAGAATCTCAATGTACAACAATTAGATTCCACAGTAGGACCTGGCAGTGAGTCTTTGCGAGTGTCATTTGATCAAAACCATGCACATGTAATTCTGAGGCCTCAGTTCTCAAAGAGTTACAGTAGATACCAACAATTGAATTCAAATGACCTTATATTTGGGCACAAGAATCTGCAAACAAGCATTTCATCAAGCCCCAACAGCGAGTTATGCCATAACCTCCTCAGAGACAGCCATCTAGGTTTAACGATGTTCAGTTGGAACAGTAGCACATCATGTTCAAACAGCTATAAGAACTTCAGAGGCAGCATCAACTTCAACGGCTGGGTGATACCAAGCAAAATAATTCTATAAACCAGCTGTCTACTCTTGCAAAACAGCATGGTGCCCCCTCCATCTGTGCAAAGACTTCCAAACAGACTGCCAAATGCACAAGAGCAAGGTCAGGCTATGCAATAAATGGGTCTGGTTCCGCTACAGCTTGATGTATATTTGTAAGGTACTCTTATCACGGATGCATGAAGCAACGTGAGCCCCTATATCCATCTTCGAGGGATGTCTCATAATTCCACCAGTTTCTCGACCAATGATAGTGCTAGCCAATCGCAGAAGTCCCTAATGCAGCCATCTACTTTCAGTAATCCCTTTCTAGGCATTGCTTCTCAGGAGCAGGCTTGCATGCCCGATGGAACTTTCATAGCCGAACATGGATTTCAGGGAAGGAATTTGTTTGGCCAAATTCCCATTCAAGATTTAAATAGTGGAGTTATGTCAGAAAAATTCCATCAAAGGAATGCATTAGTTCAGGAACTTAATGGGAAGCAGGAGCGAACATATTGGCCT
Source organism: Vitis vinifera (assembly GCF_030704535.1). Lineage (NCBI taxonomy): Eukaryota > Viridiplantae > Streptophyta > Magnoliopsida > Vitales > Vitaceae > Vitis > Vitis vinifera. Next base: position 12,938,351 of record NC_081820.1, read on the forward strand.
TGGTTTACTAGCAGCAAGATAAATCCCCACATATGGAAAAGAATTCTAAAATGAGGCTATAGCTTCAGTGGACATGACAAAAGATAATTTGATTCAGAAAAAAACAATAAGAGAAGAAATAAGCAAATGCACAGTCCAGCTTGCAAAATTAGCTAGAAATGCAGTCATTGCAACCTGTGGATGAAACCTGAAGCTACTGGCAGTCAAAGGGGTAGTGGAATCAGGTCCGGTTTGCAGTGGGAAAACCTATGGTTTTTCAAATGGGGCTTTGAATGGTGGGCTTATTGGGAATAATATGTAACTGGTGAATGGACCCAGCATTTCTGAATGGTTATTTATCTGGCACACCGTATGGTAATTCATATGAACCTTTACTGCGGACTGCAATCAAGACAAGACACTCCAGTTTTCTTACGACTGACATCCACTATTTACCAGAAAGACCTGTCCCAAATCCGTCCAACAGAAGCTGAATCAGTTGAAACTTGAATCACCATATCCCTTTCCTCTGCCATGGCTACTGAGAGCGTGCTTAAAAGGTCACTGTTTTGGCTAGGAAATGCTAATCCCCGAGCTGTCAGATGTGAAGATGAAATACAGAGTAGCCTAAGCACCATTCTGGCTTCAGTTGACAGTAGAAGAGTTGTATACCAGCTTGCTCATGATGATAAGCAGCAAAATGTGGTTGAAAAATGGATGCACTTGTTTTGCACTTTGATTGATGAGAGAGGTCCATGGTCTACTAATCCTTTTCCAGATAGTGTTGTAAGACATTGGAAATTTGATAAGACAGAAGGTGCATGGCGGCGCAGATTGAAATTAAGACATAGTTACCATTTTGATGAAAAGCTTTGTCATCCTCCATCCACTTCCCCAAGCAAAGAAGCTACCGTTCCTATTAATGAAAGCAAATCTGGTTTAGGGGAACGTATTCCAGAGCAAATGAAGCAGTTTCTACTGAAAATGGTGCATAGGATAATTGATGAGCCGACCTTAATGACCACTGAAAACAATGCTGACCTAAGTGGACAGAAAGCCTTTGTCTCGGTGGATCTTTTAGAGTCTCAGCACCCTGAACTGGTAAAAGACAATAGTGATCAGTTCAAGACAGGAGATTCTTCTTCCTCTCCACCAGAGACATAAGCTAGTGAGGTTCTTATGTCTGTTGCATGTGTTCTTTTAACACCGAAGCGAAAATTAGCTGGGTATTCAGCAGTCATGAAAAATCTCTTGCATTTCCTTGATGAATTTTCAGTAGAAGGAACTAGTAGACAACCTGATTTTTTTAAGAACTTGAATACTTCAAGCAATTCCGACCTGACCAGCTTGATCAATTGGGAGGAGTTCAAAAACGGAGGTTTCATAAGTGGCCCATAAATTCTGAATTTTGAATCTGAGAAAGGGATCATTAGCATAGATGCAAATTCATGAAAACAGGCTCCAAAAATAGCCAAAAGAAATATGAAGCAAGAGCCTGAATAATCGGTATCCATTTGATCTTCACGTTTTTGCTAGAAAGCCCACCCAAAATCACTTTAACATTCTGCATCTATAACCATACAACAGAAATGCCCATAAGAACAGTTGATCTTGTTGATTTAGATGCAATGGGCACATCATGCTTATTTATGAGAATATGTCTGGATCTGCTAGAAAGAAACTCATCCTTCAAATCAGAAAATAGTTCCATCTAATTCAAATGATCATGGCTCTTCTCCCACCAAACTAGAGACAATGGGCAAATAAAACAGTTTCTGAAAAGTCTGTCCAGCCTAAGGAAGCTCACCTTCATCAGTTCATGGACATGAAAATGGCATCTAAAGACCTTGATATACCTCTTTTGTATCCAATTAACAGTTCAGGTAAGATTTGGTAGCACTTCAAGGAATAATAAGCATGAAAGAAGGGTTTTAGACTTGGAATTCTAGGCAAATAAAGAAATTGTTGACGAGCAAGGGAACTTTTCATCCACCAACGTGAAATATCTTTCGCATGGTTCTACTTATGAACGCCATTAAAGCTTTCTGGCATTGATATCTCAAATCTTTAGATTTTTTCCAAAGTTTTGATCTGATCTGCAGCTATCCGTGTTCACCTACAGAAGTTCAAATTGGCGGTTGACATTTAATATCATGGATCTTAACTAGACAAGGTGTTGGAATACGCTACAAAGTACACTGTATCAGTTTCTAGCCTGAGCTAAAACAGAATGTGGGCCACAACATATAGCCTAAAGATATCAGACTAAAGATGCAACCAAAACAAGGCTATTGATGGATACATGGAGCAATGAAGAATTAAGGCTTGCCACTGCCGGTAACTCTAATGATGCTGCTGATTCTGAATCTAGGTTACAAAATTCAAATTTGAGGGTCAATATAGTGTTGCTCAGTTCGACAGAACATACCAGTAGGTTAACATGTGACCAACATGAATACGAATCAGTTGGCCCACTTTGCCTTGATCGCCCTCTTGTTGATGATCTCCAAGCAAATCAGAAGTGGCAGGTCCAGGTATCTGAAAGAATGGGATAACTTAGTGACGAGAGCAGGTGAAGAGCCTACAGATTGCCCGAATTTTTCCAAGATTGCTCACAGATATATTTCAGATTTTCAAGAATTCCTTCAACACTGTCGAGCTTATCAGGAAGTAGGAGGAATTGTAGCAACTTCAGACCCTTGCACAGAATGAACACCGACAATTTGTCCGAACTGAGATGACTCCCTAGAACTTGCAGAATTTGTACTCTCAATTGCAGTAGGAACAAAAAGTTCTACCTTCAGATATGGAATTGGACCTCAAAGATTGAAATAGGTGGTGGTGTCCAAGCTTGACTTAGAGAATGAAGCAAAGGGGTTAGAGAATTATAAAATAAACTGCAGTTGGAAATTTCTGAATTGGCAGAAAGGTTAGAATCCACTCAATCCTTGCAAGTTCTGTTCTGGGATATCCAGAAATAGAAGAAATAAAGAAACTGAACCACAGCCTCAGACACAAAAATGAAGACTTGTCAAAGAAAATTGAGATATTACAAGCAGATCAGTGCACTGACGTAGAAGAGCTATTCTACCTATGGTGGCTTAATGCTCTTTAATGACATGAATTGAGGAATTAACAGCCCGATGTTGGTTCATCTGATGCAAAGGACCCAAGCAATTCTCTTGAGTCCCAAGTTTGAGGAGGAAGTCAAGCTGTTAACTTTCGAATATGGGCATGTAGAAAGACTTGACGAGAAGGAAATCGACTTCATGGATTTTGATTGTGACCTAGGGTCATCTCCAGAAGCCGACTCCAGTTTCAGAGACTCATGTAGGAGAGTTTCAAGAAATTGGAAAGAGCTCGGGAACACAGGGATGCAAGGCACTTGAATGCATACAAGGAGAGTGGGAAGAGAAAATTCAAAGAGAATAATGGCAGCACCAACACCATCAGTAATGCAGTCTCAGTCACACTCAAAGGCCCCTCTCCAGCATGGTCGGCTTGATTCACTTATACTCTTGATGTTTTTTTCTCTTCCTTATGAATTTACACATTTTTAATCTGGATTTCAAAATCTTTTCCATTAAATAACTCTTGTTTCCTTTAAAATCTCATCCTTAGGAGTTCATAGACATTAAAATCTAGATTTTTAATAAACTCTTTGCTGCCATTTCCCTTCCGGCAGGCCTTTTCATCATTTTCAACTAATTTTCATGGTTTTCTCGTTTTTTTCAACAAGCATGAATAAACTTCATAATTCCAAACAATGGGATTCATAGAATCAATTCATGCAAAATCAATTAGGGCTTTGGTGAGAGCCCGACATCCATGATATTTTCTTCAATATTTTTTGTTTGATATTTAATTAATTGTGCTTCCTCTTTGTGATATATATGAGATTATTTTGAATCTGTTATTTGGCTAACTTCGTTTCCCATAGAGGAGTATTGGCTTGCTATCCAGGTACGCTCCTCCTCACCTATTTTCGAGAATTCTATAGACACGTATGCTATTGGTGATTATATCCATACATGATATGATTCTTGGGTGTTCAAATACATGTTTGATTTGCTTAGATAAAACAAATGTTGTATCACATTTTCAAACTAACCTTCGATGTCTTTTGATAGCGCTTAAGAAGCGGTTCAGACACACACCCTGACTCTCTCTTATGATCAGACTTTCTTGGTTGACATGCTATTTTTTGAAGTCACCTAGCCTATTTAGGTATCCATGATCAACCATTTAATTGCCACATTTAGTCAGTAGAGACCTTTATGGGGCTTAGAGGGATGCTACCTCCTAGAGGTACCTTTCCAATAGGTAACCTGATCCTCGAACCTAAACTCAGGTTTTTCAAAGACGTACTTTTTCCAAAACTATGGAGTTGTTTTTTTTAGGGTTTTACTTCTTATTTTATTTTCCCTTTTAAAAATAAAATAAAATAAGTGATGACTCCGACTTTTCCAAAAATTATTTTTTCACAAATAAAAGTGAGTCTCGCCGATCGAGTGGGGACGCACGTGAAAAATGTGGGTCCACAGGTATTCTCTTCAAAAAGGGAACTGAACGAACCCTTGAAGCCTACACAGATGCAGACTGTGTAGACTTGGTGGTAAACAAGAGGTCAACATCGGGATATTGCACTTTTGTTGGTGGAAACCTGGTCACTTGGAGTAGCAAGAAGTAAACTATGGTTATAAGGTCTACTGTTGAGTCTGAATTTAGAGCAATGGTACATGGTGTATGTGAGTTGTTATGATTGAAGATTATTCTTGATGATTTGAAGATTAGATGGGATGAACCAATGAGGCTTTACTATGACAACAAGTCAGCTATTAGCATCGCCTATAATCCAGTGCAATATGATCGGACGAAACATATTGAGGTTGAAAAATGCTTTGTCAAAGAAAAACTAGATAGTGGCTTGATCTGCACACTTTACGTGCCTATAGGGGGTCAACTAGCAGATATTTTAACGAAAGGGCTAGCAAGTACCATATTCCAAGCAATCATGAGCAAGCTGGGAATGGAAAATATCTATTCACGAGCTTGAGGAGGAGTTGTGGAATTCCGGGTTTATGGATGATTGTAGGATGAAATTAGAAGATATTATAGGCTGTAATTAGAGATTTGCTAGCTGTAAATAGCTGTAGATTATTTTTCTATAGATAGAAGATAGTTTCCTCTCTTGTGGGATCTGATAGAGTTTTTTAAGGAATTATCAGGCTGTTGGTAATCTCCTATTTCCCTATAAATGTATATTTCTGCAGAGTAAATAATATGAAAGAAAATTCTCACAATTTTCTTCATGGTATCAGAGCAATTCCGCCTAGACGTATCACTTCTTTCTCGGTTTTAATCCAGAACCAATTTTCTGGGTGCAAACCAATCGTTTTTGGCAACAATTGGATGTGTTTGAGACCATGGATTGGGAGTGCCTAGGAGATGCTAGTCGATACAAAAGGATTATTGAAAAAGAAAGGGTCTTTAAGTTCCTATTGGGATTAGACAAATCCCTAGATGAAGTAAGAGGGAGAATCCTTGGAACCAAGCCTCTCCCTACTATTCGAGAAGCTTTCTCAGAGGTTAGAAGAGAAGAAAGCAGGAAGAAGCTAGTGATGGGAACAACGCCATTCTCCAATGTTCAGGAAGGATCAACACTCATCTCCCAAGGCTCCACAAACATTCAAGAAGGAATTGCCCTTGTTTCCTAAGGATCTACCTATGATGCAAGGTAGAAGGAAGACCATGGTGTGATCATTGCCGCAGACCAGGTCACATCACACCAAAGAAACATGTTGGAAAATACACGTGAAGCCCGCTGACTGGAAGTCAAACAAGGAGAAGGAGGCATGAGCATTTGTGGCAGACCCTGAAGGGAAAGAAAGAAGTACCAATGATTCTGCTCTCTTTAACAAAGAACAAGTAGAGTGGCTGCAAAAGATGTTTAGCCAAGGATCATCCACTAACCCTGTTATCTCAACCGGATCCGCTGCTCAGAGAGGTAACTTCCTAACTGCTTTACACACAAAAACTGAAGATTCATCAGGTTGGATCATCAATTCGGGTGCCTCCGACCACATGACAGGTGATATATCAGTACTCCATGATTGTAGCCCCTGCCATGAGAATTACAAAGATTTGGCTTCGGGGATGATGATTGGCAATGCTAAGGAAAGCAAAGGACTCTACTGGTTAGGGCAGTTGGAAAACAAGACTCTCAAGCACATCATATCTTTCTCTACTCCTGATCCTAGGTTAAACCTATCTTTAGATTCAAATAAAGAAAGTACCATCATGTTACTACATTATCGCCTAGGACACCCAAATTTTATGTACTTATCAAAGATGTTTCCAGCACTATTTAAAAACAAAAATCCCAAACTTTTCCAATGTGAGATTTGCCAATTTTCTAAGCATTGTCGTAACACTTATCCATCCCAAAATTACAAACCATCAAAACCTTTTTCCATTATTCATAGCGACATTTGGGGACCCTCTCGTCTTCACAATATCTCTGGGGCTAGATGGTTTGTTAGCCTTGTTGATGACCATACTCGAGTTACATGGGTATTTCTCATGAAGGAAAAATTAGAGGCAGGTTCTATCTTCAAATTCTTTCATTCCATGATTCAAACACAATTTCAAGCTAAGATCTAAGTGTTTAGAACAGACAATGCCAGGGAGTACTTTAATGTTATATTCGGAAATTATCTTCTAGAAAATGGGATTATTCACCAAAGTTCTTGCATTGATACCCCACAACAGAATGGGATAGCTAAGAGAAAAAATCGACACCTTCTAGAGGTAGCCCGATCTATTAGGTTTACCACTCATGTCCCAAAATAATTCTGGGGAGAGGCTGTTTTAAATGCTACATACCTAATAAATAGGATGCCTTCTAGAGTCTTGAAATTTGATACTCATGCCAAACCCTTTCCAAAAACTTTCCTCTAAATCGGATTATAACGGATATACCTCTCAAGGTCTTTGGATGTTCTGCATATGTTCATCTCCCTCCGCATCAGCGAAGTAAACATGATCCCAAGTCTGTTAAGTGTATCTTCATCGGTCCTCTTATCAAAAGGGGTATAAGTGTTATTGTCCTTCCACTCGGAAAACCTATAACACTATGGATGTGACCTTTCTTGAGAATGTACCTTTTTACACCAAAACTCATATTCAGGGGAAGAATCCAATCAATCAGCAAGCAGAATATCAGTTTTGGGATGTGCCCGTGCCTGACTTTGGGGTGCCATAACCTAATTTTTCTAGTGAACCATCTATGGCACTAGATGGACCACCATCAGAGTCACGTCAGATTCAAGGAGACAAGGAGTCCATTGGCAAAGAACTTCAAGTTTACTTAAGGCGTTAGAAGAACCCTAAACCGGTGGACCTACATCCTGAGCTTCCTCCTGTGCCTTATCAAACTGATGACCCGAAATCAAATCCCACCGGAGTCATTCAAGGTAATATTGATTCTCCTGTTATTACTGATGACATTGACTCTATGGATGATCTTAATAGGCCCGTGGCCCATAGAAAGGGAGTAAGATCTTGTACTCAGCATCCCATCTCAAAATTTGTGTCCTATGAGAAGCTATCTCCTAATCTTCGAGCTCTCATCACAAATCTGGAGAGTATTGCTCTCCCAAACTGCATACAAGAGGCCTTACAGCATCCTGAGTGGAGAAAGGCAGTGAATGAAGAAATACAAACGCTGCAGAAGAATGACACTTGGAAGATTACGAAATTACCGCAAGGAAAATGCCCCGTGGGTTGTAAGTGGGTCTTCAATGTCAAATACAGGGCAGATGGGAGGATAGACCGGTACAAGGCAAGGTTGGTGGCCAAAGGATTTACACAAACCTATGGGATTGATTTTCAAGAAACTTTTGCACCAGTTGCAAAGTTAAATACAATCCGAGTCTTGCTATCCTTGGTAGCCAACCTTGATAGGAATTTGCATCAACTAGACGTAAAAAACGCATTTCTCAATGGCGATCAAGAAGAAGTCTACATGGAGATTCCTCCAAACCTAAAACTCTCCAGTAGCAACGACCTAGTCTGCAAACTTCAGAAATCACTCTATGGGCTTAAGCAATCCCCAAGAGCTTGGTTCGAGAGGTTTACTAAGGTGATTAAAGGAGAGGAATTTTCACAGGGCAATCTGATCACACTCTTTTCATTAAGAGATTGCCTGGTGGCAAGATTACAGTTCTTATAGTCTAGGTTGATGATATAATTGTTATCGGGAATGACGAAGAGGAAATTTCCTGACTTAAAACAGTTCTACGTAAAGAATTTGAGATTAAAGATCTAGGAACTTTGACGTATTTTCTTGGCATGGAGGCAGCAAGGTCAAACAAGGGTATCTTTGTATCACAACGAAAGTATACTCTTGAATTGTTCAAGAAAACAGGAAATGCTTGGATGCAAACCCTCTAATACTCCTATGGATCCATTCAACAAGATAGGCTCAAAAGAAGATATGGTTGTTGTCGACAAGGGAAGATATCAAAGACTAGTTGCTAGTACACACATACAAGAGAAAATTGAAGAACAACGAGAAATTTGACAGAATAGGGAATACGTAGGAAACTTACCCAAGACCTATTACCAAATAAACTTCTCTCATCCCCGGTAAACCTGAAAATTCCACTTTTCTGCCTATAGAAGGTAGGGAAAAGAGCAGAAGATAAAATGTAACAACGAGAATCAGAAAATTACCACTTAAGGCAAAATGTCATTAAAAGCAAATCAAATTATTCAGATAGGAAACGAAAGAAACGAGCGTTAGAAAACGCAACATGAAGCTCTGAAACAAACAAATAAATCAAACGATCGAAAATTAAATCTTTAATACATATATGCAGTTAACAAACAACACCCAAAGATAAAAGACAAGAATGAAGAACAGTGCGAAATGGAGGATAATAGGGAAGACGAAATAAACATACTAGAGAAATATCTCCGACGAATCTTCTCTTATCCCCGGTAAACCTGAAAAATTCCACCCTTACGTTGATAGATGGTAGCGAAAAGAGCAGAGATCAAATGTAAAAACGAGAAGAAGAAAATTACCTCTTGAGAAACAATGTCGTTGAATGGAATTAAAATTGTTTTCACACGAAAGTAAAGAAATTTCTAATACACAACGGAACATCAACATTAGAAGAAAACAAAGAAATCAACATATTGAAAATTAATTTTGTTAGTACACACATACATTCGACATATAACACCCAAGCATACAAGAGAAAATTAAAGAACAGCGAGAAATTTGAGAGAATAGGGAATACGGAGGAAACTTACCCAGGACCTATTTCCAAATAAACCTTTCTTGTCCCCAGTAAACCTGAAAACTCCACTCTTACGCCTATAGGAGGCAGAGAAAAGAGCAGAGATCAAATGTAACAACGAGAATAAGAAAATTACCACTTAAGGCAAAATGTCATAAAAAGATAATCAAATTACTCAGATACGAAACGAAAGAAACGAGCATTACAAAACACAACATGAATCTCTGAAAGAAACAAATAAATCAAAGGATCGAAAATTAAATGTCTAATACATATATGCAGTCAACAAACAACACCCAAAGATAAAATACAAGAATGAAGAACAATGCGCAATGGAGTCATAGGGAAGACAAAATAAACATACTACAGAGGTATCTCCGACGAATCTTCTCTTGTCCCTGGGAAACTTGAAAAATTCCACCCTTACGTTTATAGATGGTAGCGAAAGGAATAGAGATCAAATGTAAAAACGAGAAGAAGAAAATTACCTCATAAGGAACAATGTCGTTGAATGGAATTAAAATTATTTTCACACGAAACTAAAGAAATTTCTAATAGACAACGGAACATCAACATTAGAAGAAAACAAAGAAATCAACATATTGACAGTTAATTTTGCTAGTACACACATACATTCGACATATAACACCCAAGCATACAAGAGAAAATTAAAGAACAACGAGAAATTTGAGAGAATAGGAAATACGGAGGAAACTTACCCAAGACCTATTTCCAATCAAACTTCTCTTGTCCCCGATAAACCTTGAAATTCCACTCTTACGCCTAGAGAAGGTAGAGAAAAGAGTATAGATCAAATGTAACAACGGGAATCAGAAAATTACCACTTAAGGCACAATGTCATTAAAAGCAAATAATATTATTCTGATACGAAACGAAAGAAATGAGCATTACCAAACGCAACATGAAGCTCAGAAACCAACAAATAGACCAAAGGATTGAAAATTAATTCTCTAATACATATTTGCAGTCAACAAACAACACCCAAAGATAAAACAGAAGAATGAAGAACAGTGCAAAATGGAGGATAATAGGAAAGAAGAAATAAACATACCACAGAAGTATCTCCGACGAATCTTCCCTTGTCCCCGGGAAACCTGAAAAATTTCACCCTTACGTTTATAGTTGGTAGCGAAAGGAGTAGAGATCAAATGTAAAAACGAGAAGAAGAAAATTACCTCTTGAGAAACAATGTCGTTGAATGGAATTAAAATTATTTTCACACGAAACTAAAGAAATTTCTAATAGACAACGGAACATCAACATTAGAAGAAAACAAAGAAATCAACATATTGAAAATTAATTTTGCTAGTACACACATACATTCGACGTATAACACCCAAGCATACAAGAGAAAATTAAAGAATAACGAGAAATTTGTGAGAATAGGGAATACGCAGGAAACTTACCCAAGACCTATTTCCAATCAAACTTCTCTTGTCCATGATAAACCTTGAAATTCCACTCTTACGCCTACAGAAGGTAGAGAAAAGAGCAGAGATCAAATGTAACAACGAGAATCAGAAAATTACCACTTAAGGTAAAATGTCATTAAAAGCGAATCAAATTATTCAGATACGAAACGAAATAAAAGAGCATTAGAAAACGCAACATTAAGCTCTGAAACAAACAAATAAATCAAAGGATCGAAAATTAAATCTCTAATACATATATGCAGTCAATAAACAACACCCAAAGATAAAAGACAAGAATGAAGAACAGTGCCAAATGGAGGATAATAGGGAATACGAAATAAACATACTACAGAAGTATCTATGACGAATCTTCTCTTCTCCCCGGGAAACCTGAAAAATTCCACCCTTACGTTGATAGATGGTACCGAAAAGAGTAGAGATCAAATGTAAAAACGAGAAGAAGAAAATTACATCTTAAGGAACAATGTCGTTGAATGGAATTAAAATTATTTTCACACGAAACTAAAGAAATTTCTAATAGACAACGGAACATCAACATTAGAAGAAAACAAAGAAATCAACATATTGAAAATTAATTTTGCTAGTACACACATACATTCGACGTATAACACCCAAGCATACAACAGAAAATTAAAGAACAGCGAGAAATTTGTGAGAATAGGGAATACGCAGGAAACTTACCCAAGACCTATTTCCAATCAAACTTCTCTTGTCCCTGATAAACCTTGAAATTCCACTCTTACGCCTAGAGAAGGTAGAGAAAAGAGTAGAGATCAAATGTAACAACTGGAATCAGAAAATTACCACTTAAGGCACAATGTCATTAAAAGCAAATAATTTTATTCTGATACGAAACGAAAGAAATGAGCATTACAAAACGCAACATTAAGCTCTGAAACAAACAAATAAATCAAAGGATCGAAAATTAAATCTCTAATACATATATGCAGTCAATAAACAACACCGAAAAATAAAAGACAAGAATGAAGAACAGTGCGAAATGGAGGATAATAGGGAATACGAAATAAACATACTACAGAAGTATCTCGGACGAATCTTCTCTTCTCCCTGGGAAACCTAAAAAATTCCACCCTTACGTTGATAGATGGTACCGAAAAGAGTAGAGATCAAATGTAAAAACGAGAAGAAGAAAGTTCCCTCCTAAGGCACAATGTCGTTGAATGGAATTAAAATTATTTTCACACAAAACTAAAGAAATTTCTAATAGACAACGGAACATCAACATTAGAAGAAAACAAAGAAATCAACATATTGAAAATTAATTTCGCTAGTACACACATACATTCGACGTATAACACCGAAGCATACAAGAGAAAATTAAAGAACAGCGAGAAATTTGAGAGAATAGGGAATACGGAGGAAACTTACCCAAGACCTATTTCCAATCAAACTTCTCTTGTCCTTGATAAACCTTGAAATTCCACTCTTATGCCTATAGAAAGTAGAGAAAAGAGCAGAGATCAAATGTAACAATGAGAATAAAAAAAATACTACTTAAGGCACAATCTCATTAAAACAAAATAATATTATTCTGATACGAAACGAAAGAAACGAGCATTACAAAACGCAACATGAAGCTCAGAAACCAACTAATACATCAAAGGATTGAAAATTAATTCTCTAATACATATTTGCAGTCAACAAACAACACCCAAAGATAAAACAGAAGAATTAAGAACAGTTCAAAATGGAGGATAATAGGGAATACGAAATAAACATACTACAGAGGTAACTCCGACGAATCTTCTCTTGTCCCCGGGAAACCTGAAAAATTTCACCCTTACGTTTATAGATGGTAGCGAAAGGAGTAGAGATCAAATGTAAAAACGAGATGAAGAAAATTACCTCTTGAGGAACAATGTCGTTGAATGGCATTAAAATTATTTTCACACGAAACTAAAGAAATTTCTAATAGACAACGGAACATCAACATTAGAAGAAAACAAAGAAATCAACATATTGAAAATTAATTTTGCTAGTACACACATACATTCGACGTATAACACCCAAGCATACAAGAGAAAATTAAAGAACAACGAGAAATTTGTGAGAATAGGGAATACGCAGGAAACTTACCCAAGACCTATTTCCAATCAAACTTCTCTTGTCCCTGATAAACCTTGAAATTCCACTCTTACGCCTACAGAAGGTAGAGAAAAGAGCAGAGATCAAATGTAACAACGAGAATCAGAAAATTACCACTTAAGGCAAAATGTCGTTAAAAGCGAATCAAATTATTCAGATACGAAACGAAAGAAACGAGCATTACAAAAAGCAACATGAAGCTCATAAACAAACAAATAAATCAAAGGATCGAAAATTAAATCTCTAATACATATATACAGTCAATAAACAACAGCCAAAGATAAAAGACAAGAATGAAGAACAGTGCGAAATGGAGGATAATAGGGAATACGAAATAAACATACTACAGAAGTATCTCTGACGAATCTTCTCTTCTCCCCGGGAAACCTAAAAAATTCCACCCTTACGTTGATAGATGGTACCGAAAAGAGTAGAGATCAAATGTAAAAACGAGAAGAAGAAAGTTCCCTCCTAAGGCACAATGTCGTTGAATGGAATTAAAATTATTTTCACACGAAACTAAAGAAATTTCTAATAGACAACGGAACATCAACATTAGAAGAAAACAAAGAAATCAACATATTGAAAATTAATTTCGCTAGTACACACATACATTCAACGTATAACACCCAAGCATACAAGAGAAAATTAAAGAACAACGAGAAATTTGTGAGAATAGGGAATACGCAGGAAACTTACGCAAGACCTATTTCCAATCAAACTTCTCTTGACCTCGATAAACCTTCAAATTCCACTCTTACGCCTATAGAAAGTAGAGAAAAGAGCAGAGATCAAATGTAACAACGAGAATAAAAAAATTACCACTTAAGGCACAATGTCATTAAAAGCAAATAATATTATTCTGATACAAAACGAAAGAAACGAGCATTACAAAACGCAACATGAAGCTCAGAAACCAAAAATAGACCAAAGGATTGCAAATTAATTCTCTAATACATATTTGTAGTCAACAAACAACACCCAAAGATAAAACAGAAGAATGAAGAACAGTGCGAAATGGAGGATAATAGGGAATACGAAATAAACATACTACAGAGGTATCTTCGACGAATCTTCTCTTGTCCCTGGGAAACCTAAAAAATTCCACCCTTACGTTTATAGATGGTAGTGAAAGGAGTAGAGATCAAATGTAAAAACGAGAAGAAGAAAATTACCTCTTAAGAGACAATGTCGTCGAATGGCAGGAAAATTATTTTCACTCAAAACTAAAAAAATTTCTCATACACAACGAAACATCAACATTAGAAGAAAACAAAGAAATCAACATATTGAAAACTAATTTCGCTAGTACACACATACATTCGACGTATAACACCCAAGCATACAAGAGAAAATTAAAGAACAACGAGAAATTTGTGAGAATAGGGAATACGCAGGAAACTTACGCAAGACCTATTTCCAATCAAACTTCTCTTGACCCCGATAAACCTTCAAATTCTACTCTTACGCCTATAGAAAGTAGAGAGAAGAGCAGAGATCAAATGTAACAACGAGAATAAAAAAATTACCACTTAAGGCACAATGTCATTAAAAGCAAATAATATTATTCTGATACAAAACGAAAGAAACGAGCATTACAAAACGCAACATGAAGCTCAGAAACCAAAAATAGACCAAAGGATTGCAAATTAATTCTCTAATACATATTTGTAGTCAACAAACAACACCCAAAGATAAAACAAAAGAATGAAGAACAGTGCGAAATGGAGGATAATAGGGAATACGAAATAAACATACTACAGAGGTATCTTCGACGAATCTTCTCTTGTCCCTGGGAAACCTAAAAAATTCCACCCTTACGTTTATAGATGGTAGCGAAAGGAGTAGAGATCAAATGTAAAAACGAGAAGAAGAAAATTACCTCTTAAGAGACAATGTCGTCGAATGGCAGGAAAATTATTTTCACTCGAAACTAAAAAAATTTCTCATACACAACGGAACATCAACATTAGAAGAAAACAAAGAAATCAACATATTGAAAATTAATTTCGCTAGTACACACATACATTCGACGTATAACACCCAAGCATACAAGAGAAAATTAAAGAACAACGAGAAATTTGTGAGAATAGGGAATACGCAGGAAACTTACGCAAGACCTATTTCCAATCAAACTTCTCTTGACCCCGATAAACCTTCAAATTCCACTCTTACGCCTATAGAAAGTAGAGAAAAGAGCAGAGATCAAATGTAACAACGAGAATAAAAAAATTACCACTTAAGGCACAATGTCATTAAAAGCAAATAATATTATTCTGATACAAAACGAAAGAAACGAGCATTACAAAACGCAACATGAAGCTCAGAAACCAAAAATAGACCAAAGGATTGCAAATTAATTCTCTAATACATATTTGTAGTCAACAAACAACACCCAAAGATAAAACAGAAGAATGAAGAACAGTGCGAAATGGAGGATAATAGGGAATACGAAATAAACATACTACAGAGGTATCTTCGACGAATCTTCTCTTGTCCCTGGGAAACCTAAAAAATTCCACCCTTACGTTTATAGATGGTAGCGAAAGGAGTAGAGATCAAATGTAAAAACGAGAAGAAGAAAATTACCTCTTAAGAGACAATGTCGTCGAATGGCAGGAAAATTATTTTCACTCGAAACTAAAAAAATTTCTCATAGACAACGGAACATCAACATTAGAAGAAAACAAAGAAATCAACATACTGAAAATTAACTTTCCTAGTACACACATACATTCGACATATAACACCTAAGCATACAAGAGAAAATTAAAGAACATCGAGAAATTTGAGAGAATAAGGAATACAGAGGAAACTTACCCAAGGCCTATTTCCAATCAAACTTCCCTTGTCCCCGATAAACCTTGAAATTCCACTTTGACGTCTATAGAAGGTAGAGAAAATGGCAAAGATCAAATGTAACAACGAAAATCAGAAAATTACCACTTAAGGCACCATATCATTAAAAGCAAATAATATTATTCTGATACGAAACGAAAGAAACGATCATTACCAACGCAACATGAAGCTTAGAAACCAACAAAATAAACCAAAGGCTTGCAGATTAATTCTCTAATACATATTTGCAGTCAACAAACAACACCCAAAGATAAAACAGAAGAATGAAGAACAGTGCGAAATGGAGGATAATAGGGAATACGAAATAAACATACTACAGAGGTATCTCCGACGAATCTTCTCTTGTCCCCGGGAAACCTGAAAAATTCCACCCTTACGTTTATAGATGGTAGCGAAAGGATTAGAGATCAAATGTAAAAACGAGAAAAAGAAAATTACATCTTAAGGAACAATGTCGTTGAATGGAATTAAAATTATTTCCACACGAAACTAAAGAAATTTCTAATAGACAACAGAACATCAACATTAGAAGAAAACAAAGAAATCAACATACTGAAAATTAATTTTCCTAGTACACACATACATTCGACATATAACATGCAAGCATACAAGAGAAAATTAAAGAACAGCGAGAAATTTGAGAGAATACGGAATACGGACGAAACTTACCCAAGACCTATTTCCAATCAAACTTCTCTTGTCCCCGATAAATCTTGAAATTCCACTCTTACGCCTATAGAAGGTAGAGAAAACAGCAGAGATCAAATGTAAAAACGAGAATCAGAAAATTACCACTTCAGGCATAATGTCATTAAAAGCAAATAATATTATCCTGATACGAAACGAAAGAAACGATCATTACAAAACGCAACATGAAGCTGAGAAACCAACAAATAAAGCAAAGGATTGAAAATTAATTCTCTAATACATATTTGCAGTCAACAAACAACACCCAAGGATAAAACAGAAGAATGAAGAACAGTGCGAAATGGAGGATAATAGGGAATAGGAAATTAACATACTAGAGAGGTATCTCCGAAAAACCTTCTCTTGTCCCCGGGAAACCTGAAAAATTCCACCCTTACGTTTATAGATGGTAGCGAAAGGAGTAGAGATCAAATGTAAAAACAAGAAGAAGAAAATTACCTCTTAGGGAATATTGTCGTTGAATGGAATTAAAATTATTTTCACACGAAACTAAATAAATTTCTAATAGACAACGAAACATCAACATTAGAAGAAAACAAAGAAATCAACATATCGAAAATTAACTTTCCTAGTACAAACATACATTCGACGTATAACACCCAAGCATACAAGAGAAAATTAAAGGACAACGAGAAATTTGAGAGAATAGGGAATACGGAGGAAACTTGCCCAAGACCTATTTCCAATCAAACTTCTCTTGTCCCCGATAAACCTTGAAATTTCACTCTTACGCCTCTAGAAAGTAGAGAAAAGAGCAGAGATCAAACGTAACAACGAGAATAAGAAAGTTATCACTTAAGGCACAAGGTCATTAAAAGCAAATAATATTATTCTGATACGAAACGAAAGAAACGAGCATTACAACACGCAACATGAAGCTCAGAAATCAACAAATAAATACAAGGATTGAATATTAATTCTCTAATACATATTTGGAGTCAACAAACAACACCCAAAGATAAAACAGAAGAATAAAGAACAGTGCGAAATGGAGGACAATAAGGAATACGAAATAAACATATTAGAGAGGTATCTCCGACGAATCTTCTCTTGTCCCCGGGAAACCTGAAAAATTCCACCCTTACGTTTATAGATGGTAGCGAAAGGAGTAAAGATCAAATGTAAAAACCAGAAGAAGAAAATTACCTCTTCAGGAACAATGTCGTTGAATGTAATTAAAATTATTTTCACACGAAACTAAAGAAATTTCTAATAGACAACGGAACATCAACATTAGAAGAAAACAAAGAAATCAACATATTCAAAATTAATTTTCCTAGTTCACAGATACATTCGACGTATAACACCCAAGCATACAAGAGAAAATTAAATAACAGCGAGAAATTTGAGAGAATAGGGAATACGGAGGAAACTTACCCAAGAGCTATTTCCAATCAAACTTCTCTTGTCACCGATCAACCTTGAAATTCCACTCTTACGCCTATAGAAGGTAGAGAAAAGTGCAAAGATCAAATGTAACAACGAGAATCAGAAAATTACAACTTAAGGCACGATCTCATTAAAACCAAATAATATTATTCTGAAACGAAACGAAAGAAACGATCATTACAAAACGCAACATGAAGTTCAGAAACCAACAAATAAATCAAAGGATTTAAAATTAATTCTCTAATACATATTTGCATTCAACAAACAACACCCAAATATAAAACAGAAGAATGAAGAACAGTGCGAAACGGAGGATAATAGGTAATCAGAAATAAACATACTACAGAGGTATCTTTGACGAATCTTCTCTTGTCCTCGGGAAACCTGAAAAATTCCACCCTTATGTTTATAGATGGTAGCGAAAGGAGTAGAGATCAAATGTAAAAACGAGAAGAAGAAAATTACCTCCTAAGGAACAATGTCGTTGAATGGAATTAAAATTATTTTCACACGAAACTAAAGAAATTTCTAATAGACAACGGAACATCAACATTAGAAGAAAACAAAGAAATCAACATACTGAAAATTAACTTTCCTAGTAAACACAAATATTCAACATATAACACCCAAGCATACAAGATAAAATTAAAGAACAACGAGAAATTTGAGAGAATAGGGAATACGGAGGAAACTTACCCAAGACCTA
Source organism: Vitis vinifera (assembly GCF_030704535.1). Lineage (NCBI taxonomy): Eukaryota > Viridiplantae > Streptophyta > Magnoliopsida > Vitales > Vitaceae > Vitis > Vitis vinifera. The sequence goes on from NC_081820.1 coordinate 12,956,860, forward strand.
TTTCTAATAAAACTTCTCTCGTCCCCGATAAACCTTGAAATTCCACTCTTACGCCTATAGAAGGTAGAGAAAGGAGCAGAGATCAAATGTAACAACGAGAATAAAAAAATTACGACTTATGGCACAATCTCATTAAAAGCAAATAATATTATTCTGATACGAAACGAAAGAAACGAGCATTACAAAACGCAACATGAACCTCAGAAACCAACAAATAAATCAAAGGATTGAATATTAATTCACTAAAACATATTTGTAGTCAACAAACAACACCCAAAGATAAAACAGTGCGAAATGGAGGATAATAGGGAATACGAAATAAACATACTACAAAGGTATCTGCGACGAATCTTCTCTTGTGCCTGGGAAACCTTAAAAATTTCACCCTTATGTTTATAGATGGTAGCGAAAGGAGTAGAGATCAAATGTAAAAACGAGAAGAAGAAAATTACCTCGTAAGGAACAATGACATTAAATGGAATTAAAATAATTTTCACACGAAACTAAGGAAATTTCTAATAGACAACGGAACATCAAGATTAGAAGAAAACCAAGAAATCAACATATTCAAAATTAATTTTCCTAGTCCACACATACATTCGACGTATAACACCCGAGCATACAAGAGAAAATTAAAGAACAGCGAGAAATTTGAGAGAATAGGGAATACGGAGGAAACTTACCCAAGACCTATTTCCAATCAAACTTCTCTTGTCCCCGATAAACCTTGAAATTCCACTCTTACGCCTATAGAAAGTAGAGAAAAGAGCAGAGATCAAATGTAACAACGAGAATCAGAAAGTTACCACTTAAGGCACAAGGTCATTAAAAGCAAATAATATTATTCTGATACGAAACGAAAGAAACGAGCATTACAAAACGCAACATGAAGTTCCGAAGCCAACAAATAAATCAAAGGATTGAAAATTAATTCTCTAATACATATTTGCATTCAACAAACAACACCCAAAGATAAAAAAGAAGAATGACGAACAGTGCAAAACGGAGGATAATAGGGAATCAGAAATAGGCAGACTACAAAGGTATCTCCGACGAATATTCTCTTGTCCCCGAGAAACCTAAAAAATTCCACCCTTATGTTTATAGATGGTAGCGAAAGGAGTAGAGATCAAATGTAAAAACGAGAAGAAGAAAATTACCTCGTAAGGAACAATGTCGTTGAATGGAATTAAAATTATTTTCACATGAAACTAAATAAATTTCTAATAGACAATGGAACATCAACATTAGAAGAAAACAAAGAAATCAAGATATTGAAAATTAATTTTTCTAGTACATACATACTTTCGACATATAACAACCCAAGCATACATGATAAAATTAAAGAACAACGAGAAATTTGAGAGAATAGGGAATACGGAGGAAACTTACCCAAGACCTATTTCCAATCAAACTTCTCTCGTCCCCGATAAACCTTGAAATTCCACTATTACACCTATAGAAGGTAGAGAAAGGAGAAAAGATCGAATGTAACAACGAGAATAAAAAAATTACAACTTATGGCACAATCTCATTAAAACCAAATAATATTATTCTGATACGAAACGAAAGAAACGAGCATTACAAAACGCAACATTAAGCTTAGAAACCAACAAATAAATCAAAGGATTGGAAATTAATTCTCTAATACATATTTGCAGTCAACAAACAACACCCAAAGATAAAACAGAAGAATGAAGAACAGTGTGAAATGGAGGATAATAGGGAATCTCAAATAAACATACTACAGAGGTATCTCCGACGAATCTTCTCTTGTCCCCTGGAAACCTGAAAAATTCCACCCTTACATTTATAGATGGTAGCGAAAGGATTAGAGATCAAATGTAAAAACGAGAAAAAGAAAATTACCTCTTAAGGAACAATGTCGTTGAATGGAATTAAAATTATTTCCACACGAAACTAAAGAAATTTCTAATAGACAACGGAACATCAACATTAGAAGAAAACAAAGAAATCAACATACTGAAAATTAAATTTCCTAGTACACACATACATTCGACATATAACACCCAAGCATACAAGAGAAAATGAAAGAACAACATGAAATTTGAGAGAATACGGAATACGGAGGAAACTTACCCAACACCTATTTCCAATCAAACGTCTTTTGTCCCCAATAAACCTTGAAATTCCACTCTTACGCCTATAGAAGGTAGAGAAAAGAGAAGAGATCAAATGTAACAACGAGAATCAGAAAATTACCACTTAAGGCACAAGGTCATTAAAAGCAAATAATATTATTCTGATACGAAACGAAAGAAACGAGCATTACAAAACGCAAAATGAAGCTTAGAAACCAACAAATAAACCAAAGGATTGCAAATTAATTCTCTAATACATATTTGCACACAACAAACAACACCCAAAGATAAAACAGAAGAATGAAGAACAGTGCGAAAGGGAGGATAATAGGGAATACGAAATAAACATACTACAGAAGTATCTCCGACGAATCTTCTCTTGTCCCCGGGAAACCTGAAAAATTTCACCCTTACGTTTATAGATGGTAGCGAAAGGAGTAGAGATCAAATGTAAAAACGAGAAGAAGAAAATTACCTCTTAAGGAACAATGACATTGAATGAAATTAAAATTATTTTTGCACGAAACTAAGGAAATTTCTAATAGACAACGGAACATCAAGATTAGAAGAAAACCAAGAAATCAACATATTCAAAATTAATTTTCCTAGTCCACACATACATTTGACGTATAACACCCAAGCATACAAGAGAAAATTAAAGAACACCGAGAAATTTGAGAGAATAGGGAATACGGAGGAAACTTACCCAAGACCTAATTCCAATCAAACTTCTCTTGTCCCCGATAAATCAAAGGATTGGAAATTAATTCTCTAATACATATTTGCAGTCAACAAACAACACCCAAAGATAAAACAGAAGAATGAAGAACAGTGCGAAATGGAGGATAATAGGGAATCTCAAATAAACATACTATAGAGGTATCTCCGACGAATCTTCTCTTGTCCCCGGGAAACTCGAAAAATTCCACCCTTACGTTTATAAATGGTAACGAAAGGAGTAGAGATCAAATGTAAAAACGAGAAGAAGAAAATTACCTCTTAAGGAACAATGTCGTTGAATGGAATTAAAATTAATTTCACACGTAACTAAAGAAATTTCTAATAGACAATGGAACATCAACATTAGAAGAAAACAAAGAAATCAAGATATTGAAAATTAATTTTCCTAGTACACACAGACCTTCGACATATAACACCCAAGCATACAAGAGAAAATTAAACTACAGCGAGAAATTTGAGAGAACAGGGAATACAGAGGAAACTTACCCAAGACCTATTTCCAATCAAACTTCTTTTGCCCCCGATCAACCTTAAAATTCCACTCTTACGCCTATAGAAGGTAGAGAAAAGAGCATAGATAAAATGTAACAACGAGAATCGGAAAATTACCACTTAAGCCAAAATGTCATTAAAAGCTAATCAAATTATTCAGATACCAAACGAAAGAGACGAGCATTAGAAAACGCAACAGGAATCTCTGAAACAAACAAATAAATCAAAGGATCGAAAATTAAATGTCTAATACAAATATGCAGTCAACAAACAACACCCAATTATAAAAGACAAAAATGAAGAACATTGCAAAATGGAGATCATAGGGAAGACCGAATAAACATACTATAGAAGTATCTCCAACGAATCTTCTTCTGTCCACGGGAAACTTGAAAAATTCCACCCTTTCGGTTATAGATGGTAGCAAAAGGAGTAGATATCAAATGTAAAAACGAGAAGAAGAAAATTACCTCTTTAGGAACAATGTCGTTGAATGGAATTAAAATAATTTTCACACGTAACTAAAGAAATTTCTAATAGACAACGGAACATCAACATTAGAAGAAAACAAAGAAATCAAGATATTGAAAATTAATTTTCCTAGTACACACATACCTTCGACATATAACACCCAAGCATAAAAGAGAAAATTAAAGTACAGCGAGAAATTTGAGAGAATAGGGAATACGGAGGAAACTTACCCAATACCTATTTCCAATCAAACTTCTCTTGTCCCCGATAAACCTTGAAATTCCACTCTTACGCCTATAGAAGGTAGAGAAAAGAGCATAGATCAAATGTAACAATGAGAATCAGAAAATTACAACATAAGACAAAATCTCATTAAAAGAAAATAATATTATTCTGATACGAAACGAAAGAAACGAGCATTACAAAACGCAACATGAAGCTCAGAAACCAACAAATAAATCAAAGGATTGAAAATTAATTCTCTAATACATATTTGCAATCAACAAACAACACCCAAAAATAAAACAGAAGAATGAAGAACAGTGCAAAATGGAGGATAATAGGGAATCTCAAATAAACATACTACAGAGGTATCTCCGACGAATCTTCTCTTGTCCATGGGAAACCTGAAAAATTCCACCCTTACGTTTATAGATGGTAACGAAAGGAGTAGAGATCAAATGTAAAAACGAGAAGAAGAAAATTACCTCTTAAGGAACAATGTCGTTGAATGGAATTAAAATTAATTTCACACATAACTAAAGAAATTTCTAAGAGACAATGGAACATCAACATTAGAAGAAAACAAAGAAATCAACATATTGAAAATTAATTTTCCTAGTACACACAGACCTTCGACATATAACACCCAAGCATACAAAAGAAAATTAAAGTACAGCGAGGAATTTGAGAGAACAGGGAATACGGAGGAAACTTACCCAAGACCTATTTCCAATCAAACTTCTCTTACCCCCGATGAACCTTGAAATTCCACTCTTCGTTTGTCCTGTAATATTTTGAAGGCGATGTCACTTTGTTTAATGAAAAAGTTTCAAACCAACTTGTATGTACTTTGTGACGTGGTTTTTGGCTACTATTGAGACTTGTCTTCGGTTGTAGATGCTAGACAATGGCTACCACCAACAATTTTAGTTCCATTAACTAAAATGGAAAACCAAGCTGGAGAGATGTTGTGATATCCTATATCAATTTGGGGAAGAGGCTCCTAACACTATATATGCTTGGGGACTATTTGTTCCATGCCAAGTCATGGAAGCATTTTGATGATTTTGAATTCATTATGGTTTTGAATGATAATTCTTTTGGTTTTTGTAATTTCTTATTAAGTAGTATAAGCTGGATGCACTATGGATATCGCTTCGATTTGTAATAGTGCAAATCCCTTCAATTTGTAATTGTTGTCGTTATGGTGTGGGCCATAGCCTTGAGATTTACTTATATTTGTAGGTTTTGAATAGGGACTATTTGTTCCATGCCAAGTCATGATAACATTTTCATGATTTTGAATTCATTATGGTTTTGGGCTAATAATTCTTTTGGTTTATGCTATTTCTTAAGTAGTATAAGCTGGATGCACTATGGAAATCGCTTAAATTTGTAATAGTGCAAATCCCTTCAATTTGTAATTGCTGTCATTATAGTGTTGGGCATAGCCTTGAGATTTACTTATATTCTTAGGTTTTTTGAATAGAGACTATTTGTTCCATGTCAAGTCATGTTTTCATGATTTTGGATTCATTATGGTTTTGGGCTGATCATTCTTTTGGCTTCTACATGAAATAATATGATGTGGGATGTGGGGTTGACATCTAATAGTAACTGATATTTCTTTTTTACTTTTTTGCCTTAATATGATTCATTTTTTCCTGATGCATGGATATGAGCATATTTTGTTTGATTTGAAGATACCTGATTTATAAGTACTACAAAAGAATTGTATGTCATTCAATATAATGAAATTAAACTTAAGTATTTGTTATTATAAAGATTGAGTTAAGTGTTATTTGTACAACTTGTTTGGTTACCTATATTGATAGTTGTGACCTTATTTATGTGGGATTGTAGTTCAATTGGTCAGTGCAATGCCTTTGCAAGGCGGAAGCTGCAGGTTCAAGCCCCGTCAATCCCAACTAGACCAATGATAGGGTTGTGGGTCAAATGTTCTAGGAGTCATCCTCTTTTCATAATGTTCTTTTTTGTCTTATTTTTCCTCTTTTACGTTACTTCGCTCAATTGCATTCTTATCTTACTAGATAATGTATTTGGATTGTTCGGAATTTCCTTTTATTTATTTATTTTTCATTTTTTTTTCTCATAGATTGGCTTGATTTCATTGTTATATAGTGATGTCTATACATTTTTACTGCTTTGTGGGCATGACTATGGATTTCATGTTTTCTTGTACTTGACTTTGTACCAAGGTTTGAGTTATGAAAATCATGTATGTGGCAGTTTGTGGTTAAGAAATCATTGAAAGTAGTCTTATTGAATCATTGATATGGTAAAAAAACTCTTTGCTTATGCCATTGTATTTTAAGCAGTTTGTGTTGTAGAATTGCCTTGTCTTTGATGGTAGATTTGTGTCATTTTCAACAATTTTTCATCCCCACGCAATCATTGTTGTATACCCTATGCAACAAGAAAGAAATGATGTGTTTATATTTTTTTGTTGATAGTTGTGATTCACACAATAATGAGTTACACTATGTGGTTGAGTTCAATAAGGGTGTTGGAAGTCTTAAACTGTGATTGCATCTTTATTTTGCTTTAAGTTTGCTTTGGTTTTTTTACCTTCACCCATGTTAGTTATTGGCGATTTAGGTCAATTTCCAACTGTAGCTTGGCGTCTTACTCTATAAGGAATAGAAAAAGGCTAACAAGGGTCCAACTAGGATTTCCTTTATGTAAATTGCATGCTTTAATTAATATTTAAATCAGCTATTAACAAAAGAACAGGAAAAAGAAGCACTAAATCACAGTGGTAGAGCCAACTCTATTTTTGTAGTCCACTATAAAAGTTGTTTGTTTATTATTATTTTTGTGGTTTTCTTAAGAAATAATATAATGTGGAATGTGGGGTTTAATAAGTTCAGAGCTACGACAATGACAAGAAGTGCGTTTTTCTTCTTCTCTGCCTTAATATGTAAATCAACTTATGCTTTTGTTGTTAGAGCAATTGGTTTAATCATTGTTGTTTTTAACAACCTATTTGGTACTTATGTGAGATTGACATTTCTCTTGTTCTGCCCCTTAAGACAAGTAATCTCTATCTCCCTTTCATGATAGTGTTGAATTTGTTAGATTTTCCCTTAGGCAGTATATAAGTTTTGGAGTTTAAATTTCTAGATAAATTTGAAAGATAATAATGGAATTTGAATTTCTATATTAGTTTTTTTAAAGTTCTTTGTATGCTAGTTTCGTTAAAAATTAATGGTAGATTCTTTTTTAAAGTTCCTTGAATGCTAGTTTAGTTACAAATTCATCTTAAGTTATTTTCTAAAGTTCTTTGAATGCTACCTTAGTTAAAAATTCATGATGTTTGATTATTTACCTTTGAGAGCTTGTTATTCTTTAGAAAAAACTTAATTGATTTTTGAGTCAAAATTTCTTTTACAAAAAAAGATCTTTTCTCCATCATGAATGAAAAGATAGCCAAAAAGAAGGTCTAAGTTGATTTTTCCTTTCTTTTCAAATTGTTTTAAGTTATGAATAAAAAATCCCAACTTTTAGGTCTTTTGTTCGGAATTTCTTAATTTTCTTAGTTCCTTTTTTGCTCCTCCTAAAATCATTTTTTTTAAAAATAATTTAAATTATTTTCAAAAGGATTTGAGTCATTTAAAGACTTTAAAAGAAAATTCGTTTCAGGTTTAGGGCAAAGATCTCACTTTCTTTTAAAAACATGCAACTCATTTCATACAAGTTGCATTCTCTTTTTGGTTTTCCAAAAACTTTGTTTTTATTCACATAAGTTTGAACTTGTGCCCCCAACTAATGGGAATGTCCTTGGCCTTGGTAATCTTTTCACTTGAGGTTGAGGATGTATGGGTTATGGAATATTGAATGAAGATTTGACAGAACCCTACATAAAAGATATTTTAAAATTAATCATTGCTACCAATTTCAACTTAGCTAATGACCTTTTAGTTTTAAAATTTGTTTTAATTATTTTTGGAGTGTATTAAATTTTTTTTTCCACAATTGTGTGATGTTACTCACTTCTTGAAATTGATTCTAGAATGTTATTTGCATCAAAAAAGCTTTTCCCAAAGTTGATTTATTTAGTTGGTTATATTCCTTGTATAACTGATGTCTTTGTAAGTTCATGCCATGCAGATATTATGTTCTCGTAATTGCTTGTCATCATCTTTTATCCTAGCTTCTCCATTTGTATTGAAAGTGCATTGCGTTAAAGTTGCTCTTCAGGTACACTCTCCACCATTCACTTCTTTTTAGTTACATATGAAATGTTTTGTGTGAACCATACCATGTTTGATATTGGCACTAAGTGCCTTGATGTTTGTTTGATTTTCGCTGATGAGATGCATGTTATATATTTTGTTGTTTGAACTAACTTTAGTATCTTGTAATACTTTAAATTGCAGGTATTACTCTTCCTTTATGGTCTAACTTGAATTATTTGTTTAGCATGCTTAATATGTTATTGGAATTTAAGTAATCACCATTAGTCTTCCTTGATTCCCTCTATTAATCACTTAATTGTCGTACTTCCCTCAATTTAGTTGGTAGAGACCTTTTCAAGGGTTTAGAGTACCATTACCTTAAGGTACCTTCCTGATAGGTAACTTGATCTTTGGAGCTAAACTCGGGTTTATTATTTCAAAGACATGTTTTTCCAAAAGTTTAAGGTGTCATTTTTCTTAGGCTTTTAGTTTCTTATATTATTTTCCTTATAAAAAATAAATAAAAATAAGTGGCATGAGAATTCCAAATTTTAATAAAATATCAAATTTTCACAAATAAAAAATGAGTCTCGTCGTTGAGTGGGGATGCAAGTGAGAAATGCAAGTCCATAGTAACCCCCTTCCTAGACTTTGTTTATGGCACCTTCTTTCTTTCAGTTTGATTAGAGTATCCCCCATCCTTAACATTGTTTAGGGCATCCCCTTTTCCTTGAGTTTTTTTTTTTTTTTAGGCATCTCCCTTAGTTTGTTTAGGACATCCCCCTTTCCTTTAGTTTGTTTAACTCATTCCCTTTCATTAAGTTTGTTTAGCATCACCCTTTCCTTTAGTTTATTTAGGTCATTTCCCTTTATTAGGGCATCCACCTTCCTTGAATTTGTTTAAGGCATCTCATTTCCTGGAGTTTCCATAAGTCATCATATTCCCTTGAGTTAAATTAGGGAATCACCCTTCCTTCATTTTCTTAGGTCATCCCTTGAGCCTTCCAATGTGCCTCTAGTGCATCCTCTTGTCCACGGCCTCATCTTCACTTGCTTCTGTAGTTAGGTGATTCTGTTCAATAGGCATTTCAACAGGTTTACAAGCGAGTTTCCCTGTCTCTTTCAACAAATCCAACACTTATTTGTGTTGGGAGATAAATATTGCTCTCTTGGAGTAAGCCACTTCAATTCCAAGAAAGTATTTAAGCTTGCCAAGGTCTTTGATCTCAAATTCATTTGCCAATTGACATCTTAGAGCTTCTCTTTCCTCTAAATCATTCCTGATCACAATTATGTCATCCACATAAACTAACAAAGTCGTGACTCCCCCCAACTTCGAGTGGTTAATAAAGAGAGTGTGATCACCTTGACTTTGGTTGTACCCCATTATTGTCATAGCTTTAGAGAATCTGCCGAACCAAACCCCTGGGGATTGTTTAAGTTCGTAAAGGGCCTTCTTCAATTTACACACTCTTTTTCCTCTCAACTCACCTCCAAAATCAGGTGGGATTTCCATGTAAATTTTCTCTTCAAGATCACCATATAATAATGCATTTTTCACATCATATTGCTGCAACTCCCAATCATAATTAGCAACTACAGACAACAAAATCGTTACCATATTCATTTTTGCTACGGTGCAAAGGTCTCCTGATAATCCACCCCATATGTTTGAGTGTAGCCTTTTGAAACTAACCGAGCCTTATACCTCTCAAGTGATCCATCTGCCTTATACTTCACTGTAAGGACCGACTTACATCCCACAAGGCGCTTTCCTTGAGGCAGGTCAACCAATTTCCAAGTTTTGTTTTTCTCAAGTGTCTCCATTTACACTCGCATAGCTTGTCTCCATTCCTCACTGTTTAGAGCTTTGGATAGAGTGCTAGGGATGGATATATGCTTAGGCTCATGAGGAAGCTTTTATGAGAAGGTGATAGGTTCTTGTATGACACAAAATGTGATAATGGGTAGAGTGGATGCTTGGTGAATTTTGGGCAGATCATGGTCAAGACTATCAAGAGGTGCAAGTAAATTTTCAGAAGTAGGGTCAGAAATGGTGTTATCTTTTTTTTCTTTTTTTTCCGGGGCTGGTTCGAACTCGTGGGCTTGCAAGAGGTCAGGAATGCGTGCGTTCCTCCTTGAATACACCTGCAAAAATCATGTGTGACCAAGGATTTCATTTACCTTAGTCGAATACTCTGAATTTTCAGTCAGAGGCTGAGGCTTGAGTTCTTAGATCGGGACAACATGTGGATTTGGAGACTCAGACTCTTGAGTTGGACCAGATTGAGACTCGAGTTGAACAGACCCTAGAAGAAAGCTCCAAAAAAAACAAATCTCGATCCTTATCTTCCATCAATGACGTCTCCCCTTAAAGATAAGGAGTGGGAAAATACAGTTCATTCTCGAAAAAGGTGACATCGACAAACACATGAAATTTCCTCGTAAGAGGATGATAACATTTGTAACCTTTTTTAGTAGAGGAATATCCCATAAAGGCATCTAATAGCTCTTAGATCAAATTTTCCCCAGTTTTGAGCATGAACATGGACAAATGATACACAACCAAAGATTCGAGGAACAAGGTTATTGGAGGTAGTGAAGTTTAGGTAGAATTTAGAAAAGACTTCCATAGGACTTTTGAACCCCAACACACTCAAAGGTAATCGGTTTATAAAGTGGGTAGTTGTGAGGACCTCTCCCCAGTACGTCTTTGGCACATTGTTTTGAAACAAAAAAGCTCAAGTTGACGCTAGCAAATGACCATTCTTCCATTCAGCAACCCCATTTTGTAGTGGAGTGCTTAAACAAGAAGACTCATGAACGATTCCCTCTTTTTGAAAGTAAGAGGATAAGACTTAATTAAAGTAATCATGAGCATTATTAGACCTAAATCCTTTTATTGCCACACCAAACTGATTTTTTACCATGCTATGAAAAATTGGGAACACAGTATTGACATAAGATTTTTGTTTCATAAGATAAAGCTAAGTAACATGAGTGCAATTATCAATAAAGGAAACAAATCAACGAGCACCAAAAACATTGGGAACGGTAGAAGGACCCTAGATATCACTATGAATCAACGAGAAAGGAACAAAAGCTCTACTATTACTAATGGCGAAAGGTACACAATGATGTTTGGAAAATTCATAAATATCACAATGAAGACTTTCCACATAAATTCCTTTGAACAATAATGGGAACAAAATTTTCAAAGCACTAAAAGACGGATGACCTAAACTACGACAATGTAGCTAAATTTTAGCTTTATTGGAAACAGTTTTAGAAATAAACGACCTAGGTAAATTATTCTCAGTCTTACTTGGATTGCTTGATGCTTCAAGGTAGTACAACCCATCCTTTTCTCTTGCACGTCCAATCATCTTGCCTAAGTCCCGATCCTAAAAAACACAATGGGTATGGTGAAAAATGACACTACAATTCATGTCCTATGTAAGTTTATGGATTGAAAGCAGATTGGTAGACAATTTAAGAACATGTAAAACATTTTTCAAGACAAGGGAAGGATGTATTTTAATTTCACCTTGATCGGCAACAATGGTCAATGACCCATCTACCAATGCAATCTTTTTATTACTAGGACATGGACCTGGTACTAAATTTGAGGGAAGAAATTGTCATGTGTTCTGTTGCTTTTGAGTCAATGATCCAAGAGTTTGGAAAATTAATATTTGAAGCACTTAACGCATCAGAGATAAGAGACTTACTTGCGAGTGCCAATGAGCAAGCACCCGAGGGTTTTTCCAATGTTCCCAGCAAGCTTCTCAGTTTCTCAATCTCTTATTTGTTAAACTCTCCAGTGTCTTGGGAACTTTCATCACTTGGTTGAGTAGTAAAAAGATGAGCCTGCTCCTGATTACTTTGTTGTTCACCTTTACTGTTTCGGTTCTTTTCATGGCCTGGTTTTTTTTACAGTAATTACACCAGTGAATATCTTTGTCGTCTGCTTTGGACAAATTTGCCTTGCCATTCCCATAGTTGGAAACCTGATTTGATCTACCATTGGAAAGCATTGTCAGATTCCCGTTCGAGACCATTATTGACCTATCTGCTGCTTGGGATTCAATCATCACCCCTCACCTTCCTTCTTTTGCTTGAATCATAGAGATGGTCTCATTCAATGATGGCAACTGATCCTTGCCTAAGACTTGGCTTCGTTTATGATCATATTCCACATTGAGGCTAGCAAGAAACTCAAAGATTCTCTCTTTCTCCACAAATCTCTTAAGCAGGGCTGCATCCTCACGGCACATCATCTTGAGGCATTGATAATGATGCAATTCTTGCCATAGACTTTTCAAAATATTGGCATATTTAATGATAGAACAATCACCTTGTCATGTAGCAAAAATTCTCATCTTAATCTCAAAAATTTGAGTCGTGTCACATACCTTGGAATAAGTCTCGTTCACAACATCCCAAATCTCTTTGGCTGAGGTTAAAAACACACATGTACCGCTGATTTCTAAAACCATGGAATTCCACAACCATGACATTATCGTTGAATCCTCCTCATCCCAAATTTGAAACTTCGGGTCGCTCGAATTAGGTCTTTTTAAAACCAAATGGCTCAATTTCCTTCTTTTTTTAAGAAGGTTTGCACCACTTGTGACCATTGCAAATAGTTCTTCCTGTTCAACTTGTACGCCACTTGAATGTTCGAAAGCTCACTTGGTGTGTGAGTCGCAAGTGCTTCAGATGCAGGGATAGTCAGCATGTTGGTTGCTTTGGACACCTTAGACACGGCGAATGGTTTGTTGAGAAAGGATAGAAGATGAGAAAGCAAAAATAGGGAGAAAAAATATCACAAAAAAAAATGTGGACCAAGAAATTCTGAACATAGGGAATACGATAGGAGAAGAAAGTGGTTTTAGGGAAAAATTTCGAGAGACCCAATCAACAAGAAGGGAAAGAAAACAACATCAGTCAGTAGAAAACAGGAAAACCAACAAAAGCCGAGAATAACAAATCACAAAAGAACGCAACACAGAATGAACAATTAAGATGCAAAAGAATTGTTGGAACAAAAAGAAATTCCAAACCAAAAGGCAACAAAAAAACCCAGTCAACTTGGCTATGATACCATGTGAAAAAGACTGATTAATTTATTCAAAATTAATTCAAGGTACAAGTCTAGGCTCGACTATATATAGTTGTAGCAACAAAACGAAAAGAGAAACTACCCTATAAATCCCTACAAATAAATATATATATATATATATATGGAACACGCTTATTATTAATATGCCACATAACTCAAAAACCGTTAAACAAGTGATTCATTATTTACTCATGTAAACTCTCTATTTTGTCCCTTTAACACATGTCTTATTAAGTGCTATTTCGGTACTCCACAGTAGTTCCTTGGTGGCCCAATGCTTCTTTGGCTCAATTTTATTTTTTTTAAAGGCACCTTAGAGACTCTGATTAAGGGTTGGTTTGGCCCCTCATTGTGACATTTGGCAACCCCAAGTTAGGTTTAGTATCTTCTTTTCAAGATAGCACATTTAGGTACACTTTTAGGACACTTAAATACACCTTTGGTCACTTAGACACATCATAGGATAGTTAGGCACTTTTTTGTCACCTTGGGTCACTTAGGCACTTTTCCTGATCACCCTAGGTCACTTAGGCACTTTTCTGGTCACTCAAGCCCACTTAGGTTCACTCGGGCCCATCTAGGTACACCTAGCCAATTTAGGAATATTATGGACCACTTAGGTCACCCATTGACTCACTTGTTTTTTGTATGGCTTGTATGGTTGTATAGCCTGCATGATTTGTATGGCTTGCGTGGCTTTCTGTTATTTATTTATTTATTATTTTTGTTTTATTTTATTTTATGTTATTATATTATAAGGTTTCTAACTCATATTTCTTGGATTTTGCATGAGATTTTTCAACAAGGAGATCTCCACACACATGGCTGTCATATGGAAATAAAAAAGAATAGAAAAAAAAAAAAAAAAGGAAAGGTGGATTGGCAAGCAAAATATATTTTTTTGAAGGGAAAATGGGGTCAACTTGGTTGCATACGTATGGAAGGAAGGGATTCTACATCAGGCAGAGAGGAAACTTTCAACCATGCAGTACACACCATTCAGGGGGAATGTTTTCAAAAAGGCAACTATTGAGATTTCTTCCCAATAGATGGAAATGAGAGGGTTACAAATTAAAAAGAGGAAAAACACACAGAAAGCAAAAAGGAAAGAAAGGGAATGGGACTTTCTTTCAGCAAATTGGGTTTCGGAGGCTTATATAACCTATATTCTTGATCGAGGAACTGCGAATAGGTAGTTGTCATGTTTTCTATACCTAATTGGAATATCTTAAATTTAAAACTTTTGATCTTATTATATTTGAGTCAATTATTATTTTGGTTGATTATTGAGATTTAGAGTTAGTTTAACCATGTTTTTAAAAAACACTTTCAACCTTAAAATAATAGTACTTAATTTTTTTTTACTTGAATTCTTCTTGCAATTTTTATAATGACCAACACCTATATGTATTCATCATATCCACGATGCAACAGTTCCCTATGCTCCTTAATAAATCACCTTAAAACCATATGGAGGTTTGATAACTCAGTTAATTCTTGATATTTGTTTTTTCTTTCTAAATAAATGTTTAAGATTTTTCAAACTTGATCATAATTTTTAAAGTTTTTGAACAAGAGGAAACAATGACATGTATAGATTTTCTTATAATTTTCTATTTAACACACCCATATAAGATTTTCAAATCCTTTTTATACCTAAAACCCAAGTAATTTAGTCAATAATTTTGAAAAGATTTTCAAAACAAACATACCTAGGATGCTTATGTATTATCCCATCAAATTCCAAAAAATAAAAAGCCAAATTATATATAGTTAGACAGGGCAAGGTAGATTTAGTAATGTCCCCACTCAAATTTCCTATAAAAACATCTTATGTATTATATCATCAAATTTTTAAAAAAATAAAAAAAATCTTATATATAGTAATAGATTTTTTAAAATTAAACTGAATTCCTATAAATGTAAATTTAATTTTTTAAACATAAAAAATAATTGCATTTCAAATACCACAAAAAATTTAGATAAAAATAATGTTATAAATTTTAAATAAAAATAAAAAGTAAATTTACTTTATGAAGTGAATTTCACTCACCTCTCTTGAGGTTGAATTAAATATCCTTAATCACAATTAATTTAAAATTTCATCAAATATCATTTCTTATCTTATTTATTTGTTAATTTCACTTTTTTTTTTCTTTCTTCAAAACAAATGAGTTGTTTCATGAAATCTTAAGTCAATAACAATTAAGTATATTTTATCTACACCTCATAAAGTTTAGTATATTTAATCCAAATGAATGAAATTAACATTTACTTTATTAAGTTAAATAAAATTAAAAAGAAATGAAAATATTTTATAAAGTCTACTTATATGTATATTGTCGAAAAATGAACTTTCTCTTCAACTAGATTCTCTTAAAAAAAGAAAAGATTTGTGTTAGGAATTTGAGGCTAATCCAACCTATGGTAATCACCCTAGAGGGGGGTGAATAGGGTGATGGTCTCTTTTCGCAAATTTAAACAAGTGAATGCAAGAGACAATTATATGCAAGTATATAATAATCAATATATAGACAATTGCATATAAATTAAAGAGTAGGGAAGAGATAATGCAAACACAAGAGTTTATAGTGGTTCGGCGCAACCCGGCCTACATCCACTCTCCTCTAGCTTCAATCTCGAGCTTGAGGTTCCACTAATCCAAGGCTTCTAAACCAAGCCTTCAAGCAATACAATTGGATTATGGTTCTAATTCACCCTCTTGGACTTTTGGCTCCAAGCACCCTTTACACTTCTCAAGAGATATCCCACTCTTGAACAACCCCTCAAGTGATACCCCACACTTAAGAAACTTCCTCTCAAAGATTTACAAATGATGATCTCTCAAAAATCCTAGCATAAGAACTTTAAGCTCAAATGATACAAGAAAAACTAGGATTGAATGGTGCACTAAAGATATGCAAGTTTTGAAATAATGGTGCACTAAAAAATACTCTTCCAAGGCTCAAATATAATCAAGAAAGATTTGGGAAGGTTAAGCTCTTGAAACAATGAAGACTGGAATATAAGAAAAAAGTCAAACTAGCCGTTGGGGGTTCAACTGGTCGAGTTAGGGGTCGACCGGTTGACTAGCCGTTAGCATTTAATGCTTGGTAGGTGACCGTTGGGCCTCAACCGGACCTCAACTGGTTAAGGTTCAACCCTGATCGGGAAGAGAAGGTCACTAGGAGAAAGAGAAACTTTTTGGTCTCCCTCAACCGGTCCTCGACCGGACTAGCACAATCGGTCGACCAATTGAACCGGTTGAGCCATTTTTTGGCTCAACACCCAACATTTTTCAACTTAAAACCTTTTAACACAAGTTTGAAAATCATTTAACACAAGGTTTTAGTTGAAAACATGAAATCATCCAATTCTTAAGATATTTAAAACAATATTACTCTTGGATGATTTTGGTGCATTAATAAAGAATGAAATGCATGAAAGTCCTAGTGCACCAACAACCTTACAAAGAGATCTTATGAAGCTTTGGTCTTGAAAAACTCTTCTCTTTGAGGTGGTATTCTTCTTCATGATTTCTCCTTGACTTGATTTGTCTTTGTGATTGCCACTTTGGAAATCGTCTTGCCTAATCACACTTGAAATATGATCATTAGTTCTAAACCTTGTTTTATTATCATCAAAATCAAGATTAACCAAATTTTGGTTTCACAATTTGTATATATTATCCTGCCAAAGAACTCACATTGATAATTAACTATACTAAAATAGTAGCATTTTCTTATTCTATAATGGTAAAGAAGAGGAAGAAGAAAAACTTGGGTGCATAAGAATGAAGTAAGGAAGAAGCCATATCTCAACGGGTAGTGGGTTGTTTTCTTTCTAGTCAAATACACCAATTACCTAAAAATAAATGAAAAATGATGATATTAATGATTTTTCCTCTATTTATGCTAAGCAAGCTTGAATCTAATAGAGTGAACAATAGTAGTCTTATTGAAAGCGACATTATTCCCCATGAAGGAATGCATGTGATTCCACCGCAATTGAGAATCCATTTTCTTGCTTTGTCCATATTTTTGTCTCCACCATCAGCTTCCTCCCCAAGTAACCTCGATGTGATGTAAGAGACAGCAGTCCAAAACATGATGTTTTGGCCTTCTATATGTAGTCCTCAACCTCCATCTCTATTCTACATTCCATTAGAACTAGTATAATCAATTCTTTTGTATGTATGTATGTACCCTTGCCATCAGTCTATTAATTGAAGGTTAGGTTGAGTGGATATTAAACCCTTTTATTATTGTCCAAACCAAAATCCCAACCCAACATAAAACAACTTTCGATGATTTTTTTTGTTTTTTTGTTTTGTCATTGTTACTTCTTACAACAATAAGAATTGATTAAAGCAAATCACCAAGCAAGTGAGGAAAAGAGACAATTAAATACCTGGTGATTGTATAGGTAATGACATATCTCCCGTTGATGCTAGGATGACAAAATTGTATTTAAAGCGTCCTGTTACATATAATTTGTTCACCTATTTCATAATTGGATGTTGTAATATAAAAGTTTTAATTTAATTAAGAAGTATGCTATTTGTATATCGTAAGGATGAAAGTGAGATTTCAATTATTTTGGAATCATTCTTGATTTCATTTTCATTGTCACTTAAATTATCCAAACATGAGAATGGATAAGAAAATAAATAATATATTCATACCTACTTCTCATTCCCGTATCTCAAACATGCTCAAAGTATTATTTAAAATTTAAGTTGTCATATTAATTGGGTGTTTGGCAAAGCAACTTAAAGTGATTTAATAATATAATTTAAATCATTAAGTAAATTAAAAATATTTGGTAAAATAACTTAATGATATGACTTAAAGTAAAAAAATAATTTTAAGTAATAAGTAAAACAATTAACTTATTTTTAATTTCACATATTCATTTTATTTTTTTTACACTCATTTACCCTAGTTAACTTCACGATTTCCTTTGTTATTCTACAACTTCCACTATTACTCAAACTCTTTTGCCCTAGTTATAATTTATGACGATAAATATGTCAATTTGATGATTTAGAATAAATTTAAGTTAATTTTACCAAATAATCTTAATACTTAAAGTAAGAATAAAATAATAAGTTTTAAATTAATAATTTAAGTATATTATTCATTTGATATATTTTTTGACTTTATATAAAAATTAAATAATTTATAAATATATAAATTTGTAATTAACTTTAATTATATTTGAAGGAATATTGCCCTTAGTTATTTCTAATTTACTTTTGATGAACCAAATATCATTTTAGTGTGCTTTTTTTTCCTCTACTTTCAAGGGAAAAAAAATATTAAGGGAATTTACTCATTTTTTTTAAATAAAAAAGAGGGCAATTTTAAAAAAAATTATATTATTACATGATTTAATATATATATATATATATTGTAATAGAAAAAAATCTGTTTTTTTTGCTACATTTTTGTAATACTTTTCTTTTTTACTTTCTTTTAAATTTTCTAAAAAATTTCTAAGTTTATAAGTTTAAAATATATATTACAAAAATTCGAGAAAAATAAAATAAAATAAAACAAAAAAGTGAAAAAATAGAAATAAATATTTTTTTACGAATAAATAAAACATTGAAATATTATGGGGGAATGATTTATTGACAGTGTCCTTACCTAATTAAAAAAAGTACAATTTCTATCCTAAACATACCTTTTTTATTTAAATAATTTAATAAAACTCATTATAATTGTGGGCTTAACGGCATCAGAACTCGTTCAAGAAGGCAGCTCTCACGAGACGTCTTCAAAAGTGGGAGCATGCTCTTGTTCAAGAACACCGTTGGCTTCAAAAGTGGGGAGTAAGCTGAGCTGCCAACATCAATCTATAAAACCCATTCAAGAATCGCAGTACTCAGCTCTCATTCTCAATGATCTCGACGTCTTTCTCTCTCTAAAAGCTTCCTGATGCAAACTTAAATGAAATGCGACATAAGAAGAAAAAGAGAGGCGGATGGAGAGAGAATAGGCAATCTTATTGATGACAATATGAAATATAACAGAGCAGAGAGGAGATGAGCAATTCACACAATTCCCACAACATCCCTGCCCTTCATCTCTCTCACACTCATATACTCTCTCTATAACAAATTGTAACAACTTCTCTAACAAACTCCCGAGAATATCGCTATGCCGCTTCTCACAGGAATAACAGAAATGAAGAAAGGAAAAGATAAGGAAATGACAGAAAGAAATGAAATAAGTGCTAGCTGGCGTGCCTATCCATTCCTTTCGCATAAAACGCACCGCATCACTTTTTTGGTTTGCATGAAACGCACCGCATCACTAACATGGTTCTCCTCACGGTGTCGTTTACCAGCTGTTCGCATCAATACTCCCTTCTAAGAAACTTCCTTGTCCTCAAGGAAGAAAGCAAGAAACCTCCTCTTCAGATCATCTGCAAATTCCCAAGACGCATCAGCTGGTGATTTATCAACCCAATGTATCAGTAATTGAACAGCTGGGACATTGTGTCTTTTGACTAAACGACGGTCCAGAATAGCTTGTGGGAGCAAGGTGGTGCTGGTATTAGAGATAGGTAAAGATGAGCAAGCTTGAATTGATGCATGAGCTGGCTTGAGAAGGGACACGTGGAATACGTTGTGTACTTGAGCATCAGGAGGCAACTGGAGCTGATAAGCCACTGTTCCAATTCTGTCTATCACTTTAAACGGGCCATAATAGCGGGGTTGGAGTTTGGGACCTCCTGAATGCATACTGACTTGCTTATAAGCCTGGAGTTTTAGTAACACCATATCTCCAATGTTGAATTCTCTGTCAAACCTGTTCTTATCGGCTTGAATTTTCATCCTCTGCTGTGCCTTGGAGAGATGGTGTTTAAGCAGTTGCAGCCAACTCTCTCTTTCATTTAACACTCTATCAACAGCTTCAACATTTGAGTCCTTTGGAAAATAGGGAATTTGTAGCGGAGGGGCATAACCATACAAAGCTTCAAATGGTGACATCTTTAAAGAGGAATGGTATGAAGTATTATACCAAAACTCTGCTAATGAGATCCAGTTTGCCCATTGGCCTGGGTTATCGCCTACCATCCACCGAAGATAGGTTTCAATACACCTATTCACCACTTCTGTCTGACCGTCCGTTTGAGGGTGGTACGCAGTAGATAGCTGCAATGAGACGCCCTGTAATTTGAAAAATTCCTGCCAAAAAACACTAGTGAAAATAGGGTCTCTGTCACATGTGATGGAGTGAGGAAGACCATGAAGTTTATATACACTGTCAAGGAACACTTGGGCAACCATCTTGGCTGTATATGGGTGTGGTAGCAGCATAAAGTGACCATACTTGGTAAGCCTGTCCACAACAACAAAAATTGTCGTTTTACCATTAGATTTGGGGAGGCCTTCGATGAAGTCCATTGTGATGTCTGTGAAGACTCCCTCTGGAACAGGCAATGGTTGCAGTAAGCCAGAATAAGGTTTATTTTCTGGTTTGAAGCGCTGACATACATAGCAATTTCTCACATATTCTCGGACAAACTTCCTCAAACCCTTCCAATAAACTACTGCAGATATTCGCTTTGTAGTCACATACACGCCAGAATGGCCTCCAGTTGGTGAATCATGAAAGCTGTTTAAGATCTCTCGTCGTAGTTGTTCATTGACTCCAACTACCAATTTCCCCTTTCTCCGAAGTTCCTCTCCTCGCCAAGAATATTTAGGATAAGTAGAAGGGTCTGCTTCCTTAGCCTTAATGATCTTCTGTAATTCAGGATCTGCACCCCAAGATTCTTTGATCAAGTCATACAACTGAGTGTTTAAAATTGTTGTAGATAGAACAAACAACTCTGCTGGTTGGATTCTAGAAAAAGCATCCGCAGCAACATTCTCTTTTCCTTGCTTATAGCGAATTTCGTAATCGTATTGCATAAGCTTGGCAACCCAAGCTTGCTGAGTAGGTGTAGTTACTCGCTGTTCAAGAAGATATTTCAGACTCTGGTGGTCTGTTTTGATTACAAAATGGCGATCTACCAGATATGACTCCCACTTTTTGATGGCCATAAGAATAGCCAACATCTCTTTTTCATAAGTGGATAAGGTTTGAAACCTGTCAGATAAGGCCTTGCTGATGTATGCAATGGGATGTCCTTCTTGCATTAGGACTGCTCTAATACCCTGACCAGAAGCATCTGTTTCTATTATGAACTCCTTTGAAAAATTTGGCAGGGCAAGCACTGGTGCGGTTATCATCGCCTGTTTCAAAGCCATGAAAGCTTGATTACTTCCCTCTGTCCATTGAAAAGCGTCCTTTTTAAGTAGATCTGTCAGTGGCTTTGCAATTTTTCCATAATCCTTTACAAACCGCCTATAGTACCCCGTGAGGCCGAGAAAGCCATGAAGTTGCTTAAGTGTAATGGGAGTTGGCCAGTCTCTAACAGCAGCAACTTTTTGAGGATCAGTATAAACTCCCCCGTTGGAAATCACATGGCCCAGATACTCAATACTAGAGTGGCCAAAGAAACATTTGTTGCTCTTGGCATAAAGCAAATTCTCCCGTAAGACCTGCAAGGCAATACTCAAATGATGATTGTGGTCAGAGAAGCTTCTGCTGTATATTAAAATGTCATAAAAAAACACTAGAATGAACTTCCGAAGATAGGGTTGGAAGATATTGTTCATAAGGCTCTGGAAGGTGGATGGAGCATTCGTGAGGCCAAAAGGCATCACCAAAAATTCGTAGTGGCCCTCATGTGTCTTGAAGGCAGTTTTTGGCACATCAGGTTCATGCATTCTGATTTGCCAATAGCCAGAGCGTAGGTCAATTTTGGAGAAAATTGTTGAACCTCCCAATTCTTCAAGAAGTTCTTCAATAACCAGTAGTGGAAATTTGTCCTTGACAGTAACTTGGTTCAAAGCTCTGTAATCAACACATTATCTCCACGATCCATCCTTCTTTTTTACTAGAACCACCAGACTTGCGTAAGGGCTCCTGCTTTGTCTAATTACTCCTGCATGTAACATTTCACCAATCAGTTTCTCAATAGCATCTTTCTGCACTGCAGCATACCTGTAAGGTCTGCAATTAATTGGTCCCGCTTCATCCTTTAAATCAATCTGGTGATCATAATCCCGGACCGGGGGCAATCCTGTGGGCTCTTCAAAGACGTCCGAAAAAGCCTGCAACATTTTTTGCAACTCCTCCTGCTGTTGCGGGGTGAGAGTTTCCTCTAAATGAGTGTTTTCAGCCACCTGAATAGCCCAGAGAGTGGCATCTGAAAGGTCCTGTATTGTAAACAAGCCAGGCTGTTCTACCACGCCTTTTAGCTTATCTGCCCACGGTGACATCCTCTCCTGAAGCTTATTTTTGCCCTGCAAGAGATATGGTTTGCCATTTAATTCAAAACCCATCTGCAATGTATTAAAGTTCCACGAGATATCTCCCAGAGTGGCAAGCCATTGAGTTCCCAAGATAAGATCATAAGTCTCCAGAGGCAGAACATAAACCTCCGCAATAAATTCTTGCCCTTGCATTCTCCACCTGAAGTCTGAACATAGCGCTGTACAGTGAAGTTCTTGCCCATTTGCTACGGTCACCCTTATACCTCTAGCCTTCTGCCAACAACAGTCAACCCTTTTTGCCACCTTAGAACTCAGGAAATTATGAGAGCTTCCTGAGTCTATTAGCACAAATAAGGAGCGCCCCTTGTAATTTCCATTCAAGGTCATAGTTTGTGAGTCTTCATTGCTCATAAGAGCATTAAGAGACAGCTGAATCTGTTCATCCTCCTCACCCAAGCCTTCCATTTGTAAATTCCCTTCAGGACCCTCACCATCTGTCTCCACCTGAATCTGCATAACATACAGTTGTTTCCTTTTGCATTTATGGCCAGGAGTAAATTTCTCATCACACCAGAAACATAAACCCTTAGCCCGACGCTCGTCTAGGTCTCTGTTAGAGAAATTTCGATGGTTTCGAGTGGTGATTCCAGGATTGGTTTTAGGTATATTGGTTGATGGTGGTAAGGGTAGCAGTCCGGCATTTGTAGTTTTCGGGAAAGTGGTGTTACTGAGGTTGGTAGCATTTTGGGAAATAGAGGTGATTGGCGTGGCTTTGTGGTAATGGTTAGTGGTGGGTGAGTATAGGCTAGGTCCTTTGGAGACTGGTTTTGGTTTGTTCTGCAAAGCGGCTACTGCTATTTCTTGTAATCTGGCCAGAGAGTAAGCATCAGCAAGTGTTTGTGGTTTGAACATTCGAACGGGCATCTGGAGTTCATCAATCAAACCAGACAAGAAAAAACTTAAGGCATGGGATTCTTTGATATCAGCTCTAGGATACAATTCATCAAATTCATCCATATAGCTCTGCAGTGAACCTGTTTGCCTTAAATTGCGCAGATCCGCAATCGGATCATCAAAAACATGTTGCCCAAATCTAGCATTCAAAGCAATGACATATTCAGACCAATCAAGGTAGGCTTCATTACCTCTAGTCTTAATATAACCCTGATGCCACTGGATCGCTTTTCCCTCTAAGTGAAGAGCTGCCAGGCGCACTCTAGCTTCCGGAGGAGTCCGATCGACTTCGAAGAAATACTCCACCCGAAGTAACCAACCATCTAATCCACATCCATTAAATTTTGGAAAGTCCACCTTGGTCGAATGACCGAGTTGATTCTCCCACCTACGTTCTTCTCCCCTATTGGTCATCACCTCCTGGTTCTGAAGGCTCAAGCCTCCGATCAAACTTTTGAGATCAGCAAAAGATTTGACAGCTTTTTCTTCTGATTCGCGACGCCACAACTCCTGTTTCCTTTCGAACTCTTTCATCATCTCAAGCATTTTGCGTCTGACTTCCTGTGAACGAGTTGCTTCTGCCATCGTTCCTTCCACAGGCGAAGAAACGTCGGCTCTGATACCAACTGATGCAAACTTAAATGAAATGCGACATAAGAAGAAAAAGAGAGGCGGATGGAGAGAGAATAGGCAATCTTATTGATGACAATATGAAAGATAACAGAGCAGAGAGGAGATGAGCAATTCACACAATTCCCACAACATCCCTGACCCTTCATCTCTCTCACACTCATATACTCTCTCTATAACAAATTGTAACAACTTCTCTAACAAACTCCCGAGAATATCGCTATGCCGCTTCTCACAGGAATAACAGAAATGAAGAAAGGAAAAGATAAGGAAATGACAGAAAGAAATGAAATAAGTGCTAGCTGGCGTGCCTATCCATTCCTTTCGCATAAAACGCACCGCATCACTAACATGGTTCTCCTCACGGTGTCGTTTACCAGCTGTTCGCATCACTTCCTCACAGGCAAGTTGAAAACCTAGTTCTGAAGTTTTATTTTCACCCATTTTTCTTGTAAATGTACTCTGTTTTCTCAATGAATGAATTCTCGTTGAAAAAACCGATTATGAGTTCTGTAAATTTTTTTTTATTTTTTTTTTATTGGTGCCTGGGATAAACCGATTATGACCATCAACAGAAAAACCCTTCAACTGAACTGGGTTTTTTTTTTCTTGGGTTATGCTCCGTTGCTGTTCAGATGATCTAATGTTGATTTAATTTAGTTTAGTTAGTTTGGATGCCGAGAAAGGGTGAATCCCATCTCTGGACTGGTCCTAATGCAATCTTTTGGCCCTGTAAAATTTTATTTTCATTTTCTCTTCTTTTTCTTTGTTTCTTGGAACCCAAACGGACCTTTTGGCCTCATTGGACAGGGGTTTTTGCAGAAATGGTTGGTACTTTTTTTCTTGATGTTGGTTTATCTTCTTGAGTTAACTACTAAGCCTTGAAAATCAAATTTGGATATGTTGTCACATGGATCTATCATCAAGCTACTTTACTGAGTCTATATATGATCTTCTCGTTTGATCTCCCACTTGTAGGTTCCTTCATAGCAGTCTTTCTCATAACCCGTTTTATATGTTTTTCTGATTATAAGACACGTTTTTTTCTTGCCAAGAACATCCAAAGCAACCATTTTAGTGGCATTATCCCTAGTTGGAACCACCTGTGGGACACGTGGCAGTAGACCCTCCATTCTGTTGGTAGATTTCAGAGAAAGACAGAGAAAACCAAGAGAGCAGGAGGCTCCTTTGGCAGTGTGGGAGTTGGTTAGAGCAGAGAGAGCAGGTTGGGGGAACTGTTAGAGAGAGAGTGTGTGGGAATGTTGGAGAGGAGGAGAGAAACTAGCAGAGGGATTTTTGTGATCATGACGGAAAAACCAGCAGAGGAAAACCGGAGCAAATAAAAAGAAGCTGTGGGGGGTGGGTGTGTTTCTAAGGTTTTTGAGAGAGAATAGGGGAGAGGCTTGGAAAAATGTTTTGAGAGCTGAAACTGTGAGTAGGAGAGGGTGAAGTCTTGGTGGAGTTTTTCTAAGTGGTCTGAGAGAGGGCCAACCATTTCTAGCTCTTGACTGTTATTCTCTTGCTCACTTGTCATAGAAACGGCTTTAGTCTCCAATAAATACCCAGATTTATCATGCAGCTTCTCAATCATCTGATTTGCAGTGGATCTACTCCCTTCAGAAACCCAAACTTCAGAACTCACCTCTGCCTTTTCCACCATAGTGTCGACTGCATTCCTACTCTGTAATGAATTAGAGATCACACTTTTTGAGTCCCTACTATTGCTTGCCATTTCATTTAGGCATTATCTGCTGCTCTGGCACTCACAATCGATTTCTCCGAATGAGTTTCATTATCTTCCACCTTCTCTGGAAGATCTCCAACATGGATTCCCAACTCAGCAAGGCAATCTGGACATGGTCCAAACCACCCATTATTCTCATTCTCTACTGAGCCACCACAAAATGGGCTCCACTGCACTTCCTTAACCCCAAACCTTCAGATGCATTATTCTTAATCACTGTGGAGTCTGACATAACTTTTTTTTATCCCCAGTAACCATCATTATTTGAATCAACCACACTACCAAACCCAAACAAATTAGATGACTCCAAGCCACTCTCCTCTAGTAGCATTTCTATAACATCCAAGATTTTCTAGAGGCCAGGATGATCTTCCCATTTAGTGTCTACCTGCAATTTGATTTCTAAACATATTTTCAACTCCAAACTTTGATTCTTGGTCAGTTAATAACAGTCTTACTTGATACAACGCAGTTGGGGTGGTTAAAGCCTACAGGGACAACCTAGTAGGTTGCCTACACTCCTGAATTTTAAGTCTGGATTCCAGTTTGGCCCTTCCTTTGACTTGGCGTTTTTCTGACCATCAGCGGTACTTGAGGTAGGTGTAGAGTTTTCCCCTATCTTGCATCGATGTATCATAGTTCATCTCAGAAACTTCTATCCACTCTCAGGATATTCGGCGTCTTATGTGGACTTTGATACATTTGAATTTAATAGAGAAGAATAAGAGGGAAGATTTGGGCTTTTAACTGCTTAACCTCTTTCCAGATATTTCCCACTGTACATAATAGTCTCACAATGCCTGAAAGAACAACAAACAATGCTAAGAATTAGGAAAACACAGCTACCGCAGTAAAGCTAAAGATCAACACTTCATGGACTTATTAAACTGAACAAACAAACAAAACTAGACTAAGTCCATCCACGTTTCCACTTTCAGGTTAGTGCAGTTGAATATAAAAATCAGTTGCTTGGCAAGGCTCCGTGAATGGTGGCACATATCAGACTTACAGAGCCTGATAATCCAAATGATTTAGTGAATCTTGATCTTGAACTGGTACTTCATTGGGGTTCAGCTCTGTTCTCTGGTCGGCATTGTAGAGGAAGGCTTTCTTTGTGGTGGAGATTGGATTACCATGGATGTGTCAGCTAGAATTTTAGATATTTTGAAGTCCCATCTGATGGGGAACCCCAAATTCAGCTGCTGATTTTGCTTTACCAAGTGTCATTGCCAGAGGAAGCATATAATATGCTGGATCTTATCATATCTACTGTAGGAAATTTGAACGAGACAGTGATCTCATTGGAAAGAGCCTTAGGAGTTTTTGAGTAAGATGGAAACTCTGTAAGTAAAGGTATTCTCAAAGGTGTAGAGCTCCTGTGATGTCTGGGCATGTGATCTTAGAGAGAAAATTTCAAACTAGAAGAGGACGAAGGATTCTGCATTTGGTCTTTTTGTATTTTCAGTTCAGTCTAGTGTTACCATTGCTAAGTATACATACCAATGGATGGCACTTGCGCAGCAGGACAAGAAAACACAGACCCTCCTCCATTGGTAGTCCTTGTTTTTGAGCCTGAGATAACTTCTGGCTCTGTTAAAAACATGATGCAATCAAGTCAACCAATTGAAAAGAATTCAATCCTGAAAAATAATGTGGAGACCATTTGCTCTGATCCTCTCATTTCCAGCCAAGTGGATGAAGGTTCTAGCTGAAAGTCACCTGCTGGCAATGGTGCTCTGGTTGACTTACCTGTGAAAGCTTCTAGCATTCAGATGGATTCACCTTTGGTTCTGAAGACACTGCAGCTGATGGTGAATGATGGTTTTAGGTGGGGGCGTGTCTTTGAAGGGCACATTCACATGTGTGGAAGTCGGATTCCTTATTCTGCTAGAATCCCTGAATTTCTGCAAGGTTGGGCATTTTTTGAAATGTCCGAAATGGCCAATCTTCTGTTGGTGGGAGTTTGAGCAGACTTCAGCAAACAGAAAGTAATGTGTGGCATACTGCTGCTCTCATTCATTACAATGCTGGTACGCTGCTAGACTCTTAACTAATGGAGCAAACGTCCTGGAGCCATGCATGAGTCCCCATCCTGATGTTAACAGCCCAGAATGAAGTTCCTGGTTGAGCACTGAAACCATTTCCGGAGAGGCTTTATGTTGTCCCTCCTAGAGTAGCTAATGGGTTTGGGTTGCTTGAAAATGAGAGGTATGTGGTTACTGAAACAAAGGTTGTCAAACCTTTTCCTGAACGTTTGACAGCAAGGGCAAGGGTGGATGAATGCAATTCCACTTTGTCAGAGGCTCTTAACAGCTCTAATTTCAGTGGAAGAAATATGAAGAATTCCATTATAATGGAAATGAACGCTTCAAACTTGATGAGCATGAAAATGGTATTGAACTGGATTCGGAGATGGAGCCCAATAGTTTGAACCTCCAGTCTCTTGGAAATTATAAAATTCCTGGGTGTCTTGCTTTTAACGGTCATAGTATTTCTGTTTCTGGAAGATCACTTGATAATCTAGGTTTTTTTGGTGGTGACCAGAGTTCTGATGCTTTTACTTAATCAACTCTGGAGCCAGAAAGGATGTTTAACCAGGGATTTGGTGATCTCATTGCATCAGCTGTGCAGCCCAAATCAGCAATTGAACAAATTTCTAACAATTCAAGTTTATCCTCATCTCCAAAGTCTGTATCACTAGAAAAGGTCCCAGTGGATCAATTTTCTTCATGGAGTTTTAATCCAAGGGTACACACATCTGTCCAACATACTGACATGGAGGATAATTCATTTGCATGAATTGCTGCCTCAAAATTTTAATCTGCCTATGCCTCCAAATGCTCAGTATTTGATGGGGGATTCAGTTGGTCACTCATCTAATAATAGTGATAATGAAGGTCAACAGAACCATCCAATCCTTCAGAGAAAACTTTAGAAGTCAACATCATTCTGAGCGAGAATAAAGCAGAAGCAGGTCAGATAAACATAAAACAAACTTCAGAATCTGTTAGACATGGTGAAGATGATTCCCAAAGTTCCGTTGGAAAATTTGCTGTTGTTGAACCATCCGACACTATTGAGGTAACTAATTCAGTAACCATCCAAGATAATGAACACAACATCTGGAGAGCTCTGATTTGGCACGTTGCAGCTAGTGCATTGCAAAAGACATCGGCCACACTTTGTGAGGCAAAACTACTAGATGCAGCCACCATTTTCTTAGCAGCTATACATGTACCAACATTTCAGGGTTATTTGGATATGGGCAGTACATGGCCAGTTTATTCATCTAACCTTCCTATGGTTTCTGGTCATGGAGCATCACGATCCGAGGAGTTAATTATAAGAGTTTTCCACCCATTTGACAAGATTGGGTGTGTCGGCAGAGGAGGGAGTTCCATTAAAATTTTCAGGCAGGAAAAACATTCAATTTTGCAGGAGATGATTCTGTTGAAAGTGAGGACAACATACCTGATATACATGAAAATCCTGGTCAAGGCAAACAGAATAAACATTCTGGATCCCAGAAATTGGGAAACTTTTATGGGACTAGTGAGGAGGCAATGGAGCCTGACAGTAGTACTGGAGACACCTAATTACTCATGCATACTGTCATCAGATTTTCACAGTTCTGCTTTTGAGTATGAAGGATGTTCCAAATGTTGGTGAGAAGGTACGACAATCAGGCTGTCCAGATACAGAACTTGGTTGCAACTGCCCTAGCAAAGAAAACAAAAGGAAACCATTCAAAACGGACCAGTTGAGAAAAGTTTAAATGGTTCTGATATTTCTGCTGCTGCAATTCAAAATGATGTGTCCAATGTTGGTTTGTCAAAGGAGATTCTATCAGAAGCACCAGCTCCAAAAAGTAGCAGGTTGTCATCTGAATGATTGGCATTCAAAATGGTCTCATGTCTTATCCTTCGCCCAAGGTAGCATTATTAAAACACGGGGTGAAAGGAGCTTATGGTTCTGAAACTTACATGGGAGAAAACCATACCATGTTCTGCTCCATCTGTTAAGGGAAGTGGCATCACTAATTTTGACAGTGCTGTTTCATTATCAATTGGTGCCAAATTTAATAAGTGTTGTAAGGATGAAATTTCTACGAAAGGTCAGGGCATCTTAGACATCATGCAAGCCAACTGCATTGGGCAGGGAACCAAAAGTGAGATCTCATGTTGCATTAGCTTTGGGCCTGCTCTCGCAAGCAAGACTTACTCATACCATGCACTTTTATCATGAACTCTTGGTTGGATTCAAGAGCACTCATTGAGTTTAGTGTTTGACAAAGAATGCATTGGATCAAATGGACTGGGTTGAAAAGATGATTGAAGCAATAGCTACTTTTGTTGAGTTCCCTTACAACCTTGAAGACCATGCATCATCCACCTAGTTTGCTTTTGTTTCTCTGGCTGTAGGTTTGTTTTACTCAGTTGGTATTGGTCTTTCTTTCAAGTTTCATCATTTCTGAGTCTTGAGATCTTCCATCCTTTGATAGTCCAGATGTGCAGAGTATCATGAAATGCATTCGTTTTCATGCCATTCATCATGATGGGTTTGAAATGGTCTTCTCATTTTCAGCAATTACGGAGCATGCCCATTTAGCCCTCAACAAGAAAGCTTTAAAGTTTTTGTCTGCATGGGCAAGACAGAGATGATGTCATGACAATGGTTGGCTTGATGAGTGCACAGTTTTCTAAGCCATTGGTAGCGAGCAAAGCTACTCATCTTGTATGCCACAAATTCAAAAGGTATCTGTATGCAAGAAGTTGGCCAAACACTTTACTGGCAGTGAGAGGCACATGGAGTAATTTCAGCAGACCCAACTTCTAGAAGCAGCTTGAAGGTTGGAAAAATTTGTTTCCAATGGTATACTAAAGCATGGAAACCAGAAATCGTTGAAGCTATTGATCTAGATATTCTTTCTCAGGTGCTGAAGTTAGGAAATCTGGGCTAAGTTACAGAGCTTTGAGGATGTTCTGGATCATGCAATCACCTTCTGATGGTTGCAATCCTAATGAAACTCTGAATCTGTCGGTGAGACCAGATCCCATCGCCATTACTGGTGATCTCATAGCTTGTGCTTACTTGAATTTGTGGCATCAAAGAAGGAGATGAAAGTTCTAATATCACATGTTGTGCTCAAAGTTTACTGCATGAATGACTTATTCATGGAAGCGAATTTACTCCTTCAGAAAACATGCTGAAACAGGGATCTATATGGATGGATGTACAAGCGAGCAAATTCAAGGACAAGTCTACTGCTGCCATGTCAACATTTGGTGACATTCTGTGCTTCCAAACTGCATGTCCTCTTTCATCCCTGCAGGCACCATAATTATGGTGAAAATGTGGGCCAATACCATCAGATTCTGGGAACTCCTTTGTCAGAAATCGTGGCTTGTGTGGAAGACAGATTAATATCATATCCAAGGATGATAGTGGTGGGGCTGGAACAAGATCACACCCTCCCATTTCAAACCAAAACCAAGTTGGGAAGAAGAAATACACTGGCTGACTGCTTATAAGAGCCTTGCAGTGCAGGTGAATCAATCGCTATGTTTCATGGAGACCTGCCATACTCTTCAAAAGATATCATCAAGAAGTTGGAGATGGAATTAAGATATTTTCAGCCAAACCAGAGTCCTAATTGGTGGATGAATTCAAACAGATGCAGCCATAAATCCTGGGAACAGCAGAGATCCTCTCCTGGATTCTAAGGGAAGGATGAGTGGAATTGACACAGCAATATTTACTCAGATAGGTAGAAGCCGGTCACACACAAGCACATACTAGTGAATGAGTTAAAGGAGCCGGCCCCACCCAGATGCTGGTAGCTCAATTGTGGCATACATTGGTGGTGATTACAAACTTCACCAAAGGATGCCTTTCGCTGTCGATCTACAAGGAACACCATTACCTGATTGCAGCAGGTTTGGTCAATAGAGCTGCTGATGCTAACCTGTTAAAACTTTGAACAGGAGGCCCTGGCCATGGCTGTCTAGTCAAGATCAGAACCTCAAGTCTTTGTAGGTAGTTATTTGGTGCAAAACCTTGTTGTTTTAGTTGCTGAGTATATGAGTGGACCGGTTGGAGATCCAGTCAATTGGGACAAAAGCATGGGCATCAAAATGTTTGATGGTGATTCTTTCCACTCTGAGAAGAATAAGAAAAGCATTCTAGTTGATGATTCTTTTATGATTCAACCTCAGTCAATAGTCGATGATCAATCAAATTCTCACTTTGGGACTGACATAAGCATGGTTGCAGACATTGCAGGAGTTACTCAACCTCAAAGTGACACGCCAGAATTTCACAGGAAAGGCTTGAAGTTTTTTCCTGCTCAAGAGTCGGATGACCTTTACATGGTGATTGATTGGGATTCAGCTGCAGAGCATGTCATGACATCTTGGACTCTTGAAATGGATTATGCAAATAATATTTCTTCAACTGAAGCTGATAGAGGGCCCTCTGATATTGAAACCATTGGTTGCATTGATGATGAGCTGGCTTCTAATGGTAAGAGCATTGGCAGCACAAACGGTGGGGCTTCTAAAGAAAAAGTTTCTATTAAAGAAGCAAGGCCTAAAGCCTTGGGTGAACCTCTTGTGAAGAGCAGATCTGAAATTATATTGAGCGTCTACAAAGGTATATTACTCGTTGCTCAGGTACACTTGCACTCCCATTTTGTTTGTTCATGTATCCGTTGTTACCTTTCATGATCCGTTTCTTTCCTATGACCTTTTGAAATTTGATATTCATTGAATAACTGCTATTATATGTTATCTTCGTGATATCTTTGTCTTGTTTAGATTTAATTGGTTTTTCATATACATTTTTTTTTTCAAGATTTTCCTTTCCTTTCCTTTCCATGGGTTTTCTCGGCAACCAAACAACTGTTGTTGTATGTTTTGTTCGTGATATCTCTATGTTCTTTAGATTTGATTGTTCTCTTTGCATGTATCTAAGAAAAAAATATGCTCATGTTCCTCTGCTTTAGATCGCAGACTGCTCTGCTTCTTGAAATGACAAAACGACACTTGCGGTTATTTCTCATTGTAATCGTGTTCTTGTCATTCCTCACTTTGCAAGCTTTCACTATTATATATCCACGAGACTATAGCTCCATTTTTTTTTCCTTGATTTTTTTGTCATCATTTGATTTTTTTTTTCTTCTTGTTCTTTAGGAGATTGATTCTTGATCGTTAACAAAAAATTATTCAACCAACTTTTGCTTTTATAGATCAAGAAACTGGTACGAGTACTTTTAGTGTTGATTTTTTACTTATCATTGTTTTTTCAAAATTTTCTCCAGAAAATTGATATAATTTGAACTAAATGGTGATTACTAGTTATTGTAATGCTTCATTCCAATTGTTTGGTCTCCAAGAAAATTTATGGGATCTTAAGAAGCAAAACCACCTAATTGGACCTAACGTTTGGTTGAGTTTAGTTTTTTATTTATCCAAAACAAGAGGACATAGATTACATGGTTGAGAATCAACTTTTCTTTCCCTCTTTCTTTTCCTCAATTTTCTTTGCTAGTGAAATATTGCTCTATGCTTTCTATGGTTTTTAGAGGGAAATATATAATGATTCGTTCTTGACTCCAAATTAGTTACTACTCAAATATTTTAGGCAATTGTACAATACGAATGGAGCAAACATAATATCTTGGGCAACTATAATGAATCCACCAAAAATGGATGAATGCCCAAAAGTGATCAGGTTCTATATTGTATCAAAAATAAAAATGACTGATTAATGGCCTATAATCATAATAGAGCTAATTTAAATAATTAAGTGGGGCCATCGGATCCTGACCATAGATTAAGATTTCAAAATAATTCCCTCCTTTTTACTTTCTGCCTTGGCAACTTTTCAAGACTTGTACAAGGACCTGAACCACCCACTACAGCTGGAGAAGTGGAGATCAAATGTTGGGGATCCATAGATTAAGATTTCAAAATAATTCCCTCCTTTATGTTCTAGGTGAACCATCATTTTCATGTAATGCAACATAGGTCCTTTTTAACTATGTGCACAATTTGGATGATATGTGGTGCACATCTTGAAGGCCAGCTCCATAATCTCTATTATTTGAAGCAACTGTATGAGTTATGTCGATTTAAATTTAGGTTTATGTAAAATTATGCGAGTTTTATTCACTTATTATTTTTTCAATTTATGCTTTGTATTGGGGATGTAAGCTCCAATGACAATCAAGGTGAAAGTCCTTATAGGTTACCCTCTAATTCCACTGATATATGAGATGCTTGATTATTATTTTTTATTAGCATTATTAATGATTTATTTAATTTTATTTGTGATTTTATTTTCTATGAATGCAAAAATTTGCCATGCTACAAATTGAGTCAAAATATTCCCTAGTCTCTCACTTTAGTGAAAAATCTTCAACATTTGTGAATTGTTTGTCTTGGTACTGCCTATTTTATTGGTTATTGGTTACTATAGTTGTTATACCCACATCTTAAATGTATCTTATTATCTAACTTCCATTATATTGAGAGTGAAGATTATTAAAAATTTAATTATTTAAATTTAAATATTCTAGAGTTTTAATCATCACTTAATAATTATAGGTCAAAATATTTGATGAAAGTGAAAAAGATTTGGAGGTGTTGATGGAAGATTGAGCTTTTGATTGGTGCTCTTCCTAAGTTAAGGTTGTTTATATTTTATTTGGGCAATAGTTATTGGTGTAATGGTGGTTTAAAAATTTGGAATTTAAAGAAGGAAAAGAGGGGTGAATGTGAATTGATTTCATTGGAGCAATTTGAGACTCAAGCACAGAATGAACACTTGCAATTTGTTCAAACTGAGATGACTCCCCAGAACTTGCAGAATTTACGTTCTCAATTGCCGTAAGAATAGTAAGTTCTACCTTCGGATATGAAATTGGACCTCAAAGATTGAAACAGGTGGTGGTATCTAAGTTGGATTTAGAGAATGAAGCAGAGCAGTCCACTGGACACTTTCTTGACAACCAGCAGATTGCAAAGCTCCAAACAGGAGTCGATTCTTAAAATCGCATTTATTAGGATTGATGTTCCTTTCGAGACGATACAAGCAAAAGTATCACCTTCAGTTTCATAAGGTGGAGAAGAAGATAGAAAGACGGAGGTATTGAGAAAACAAAGGAAAAAGAGCAGGTGAGAGGCAATGCAAGTTGAAGCTGTATTTGTCCGCCATGGGTTCTGGAGCGCGAGTATTTCAGAATCTCAAATCTGAGGTTTCAAAATAAAGTCTTACTAAAACTTGAAATGGTTGAAGTCACGATACTGCTACTGTATTGGCATCAGCAAGTGAAAAATTGAAGATAAAACAGCCACCTGTGGACTGGAAAATTGCACCAGGTTTTGGTTTTGCCCATGTAAACGGTTAAATGAAGCGAGCCAAGTACCGGCCACTGGCAATAAGATCCTCGAACATGGGTCTCTTGAGCTACAAGCAAACCAGGTTTTCGTTTTGCCCATGTAAACGGTTAAATCAGATTCCCTATTATCCTCCATTTCGCACTGTTCTTCATTCTTCTGTTTTATCTTTGGGTGTTGTTTGTTGACTGCAAATATGTATTAGAGAATTAATTTTCAATCCATTGATTTATTTGTTGGTTTCTGAGCTTCATGTTGCGTTTTGTAATGCTCGTTTCTTTCGTTTCGTATCAGAATAATATTATTTGCTTTTAATGAGATTGTGCCTTAAGTTGTAATTTTCTGATTCTCGTTGTTGCATTTGATCTCTGCTCTTTTCTCTAACTTTTATAGGCGTAAGAGTGGAATTTCAAGGTTTATCGGGGACAAGAGAAGTTTAATTGGAAATAGGTCTTCGGTAAGTTTTCTTCGTATTCCCTATTCTCTAGAATTTCTCGCTGTACTTTAATTTTCTCTTTTATGTTTGGGTGTTATATGTCGAATGTATGTGTGTTGTAGGAAAATTAATTTTCAATATATTGATTTCTTTGTTTTCTTCTAATGTTGATGTTCTGTTGTCTATTTTAATTCCATTGAACGACATTGTTCATTAAGAGGTAATTTTCTTCTTCTTGTTTTTTACATTTGATCTCTACTCCTTTCACTACCATCTTTAAACGAAAGGGTGGAATTTTTCAGGTTTCCCGGGGACAAGAGAAGATTCGTCGGAGATACCTTTGTAGAATGTTTATTTCGTATTCCCTATTATCCTCCATTTCGCACTGTTCTTCATTCTTCTGTTTTACCTTTGGGTGTTGTTTGTTGACTGCAAATATGTATTAGAGAATTAATTTTGAATCCTTTGATTTATTTGTTGGTTTCTGAGCTTCATGTTGCGTTTTGTAATACTCGTTTCTTTCTATTCGTATCAGAATAATCTTATTTGCTTTTAATGAGATTCTGCCATAAGTTGTAATTTTCTGATTCTCGTTCTTACATTTGATCTATGCTCTTTTCTATACTATAGGCGTAAGAGTGGAATTTCAAGGTTTATCGGGGACAAGAGAAGTTTGATTGGAAATAGATCTTGGGTAAGTTTCTTCCGTATTCCCTATTCTCTCAAATTTCTCGCTGTACTTTAATTTTCTCTTGTATGTTTGGGTGTTATATGTCGAATGTATGTGTGTAGTAGGAAAATTAATTTTCAATATAATGATTTCTTTGTTTTTTTCTAATGTTGATGTTCTGTTGTCTATTTTAATTCCATTGAACGACATTGTTCATTAAGAGGTAATTTTCTTCTTCTTGTTTTTTACATTTGATCTCTACTCTTTTCACTACCATCTTTATCGTAAGGGTGGAATTTTTCAGGTTTCGCGGGGACAAGAGAAGATTCGTCGGAGATACCTCTCTAGTATGTTTATTTCGTATTCCCTATTATCCTCCATTTCGCACTGTTCTTCATTCTTTTGTTTTATCTTTGGGTGTTGTTTGTTGACTGCAAATATGTATTAGAGAATTAATTTTGAATCCTTTGATTTTTTTATTGGATTCTGAGCTTCATGTTGCGTTTTGTAATGCTCGTTTCTTTTGTTTCGTATCAGAATAATATTATTTGCTTTTAATGAGATTGTGTCATAAGTTGTAAGTTTCTGATTCTCGTTGTTACATTTGATATTTGCTCTTTTCTATACCTTCTATAGGCATAAGAGTGGAATTTCAAGGTTTATCGGGGACAAGAGAAGGTTGATTGGAAATAGGTCTTGGGTAAGTTTTCTCCGTATTCCCTATTCTCTATAATTTCTCGCTGTACTTTAATTTTCTTTTATGTTTGGGTGTTATATGTCGAATGTATGTGTGTAGTAGGAAAATTAATTTTCAATATATTAATTTCTTTGTTTTCTTCTAATGTTGATGTTTTGTTGTCTATTTTAATTCCATTGAACAACATTGTTCATTAAGAGGTAATTTTCTTCTTCTTGTTTTTTACATTTGATCTCTACTCCTTTCACTACCATCTTTAAACGTAAGGGTAGAATTTTTCAGGTTTCCCGAGGACAAGAGAAGATTCGTCGGAGATACCTCTGTAGTATGTTTATTTCGTATTCCCTATTATCTTCCATTTCGCACTGTTCTTCATTCTTCTGTTTTATCTTTGGGATTTGTTTGTTGACTGCAAATATGTATTAGAGAATTAATTTTGAATCCTTTGATTTATTTGTTGGTGTCTGAGCTTCATGTTGCGTTTTGTAATACTCGTTTCTTTCGTTTCGTATCGGAATAATATTATTTTCTTTTAATGAGATTGTGCCATAAGTTGTAATTTTCTGATTCTTGTTACATTTGATCTCTGCCCTTTTCTATACCTTCTATAGGCGTAAGAGTGGAATTACAAGGTTTATGGAGGACAAGAGAAGTTTGATTGGAAATAGGTCTTGGGCAAGTTTTCTCCGTATTCCCTATTCTCTAGAATTTCTCGCTGTACTTTAATTTTCTCTTTTATGTTTGGGTGTTATATGTCGAATGTATGTGTGTAGTAGGAAAATTAGTTTTCAATATATTGATTTCTTTGTTTTCTTCTCATGTTGATGTTCTGTTGTCTATTTTAATTCCATTGAACGACATTGTTCATTAAGAGGTAATTTTCTTCTTCTTGTTTTTTACATTTGATCTCTACTCCTTTCACTACCATCTTTAAACGTAAGGGTGGAATTTTTTAGGTTTCTCGGGGAAAAGAGAAGATTCGTCGAAGATACCTCTGTAGTATGTTTATTTCGTATTCCCTATTATCCTCCATTTCGCACTGTTCTTCATTCTTCTGTTTTATCTTTGGGTGTTGTTTGTTGACTGCAAATATGTATTAGAGAATTAATTTTGAATCCTTTGATTTATTTGTTGGTTTCTGAGCTTCATGTTGCGTTTTGCAATACTCGTTACTTTCGTTTCGTTTCAGAATAAGATTATTTGCTTTTAACGAGATTGTGTCATAAGTTGTAAGTTTCTGATTCTCGTTGTTAAATTTGATCTTTTCTCTTTTCTATACCTTCTATAGGCGTAAGAGTGGAATTTCAAGGTTTATCGGGGACAAGAGAAGTTTGATTGGAAATAGGTCTTAGGTAAGTTTTCTCCGTATTCCCTATTCTCTAGAATTTCTCGTTGTACTTTAATTTTCTCTTTTATGTTTGGGTGTTATATGTCGAATGTATGTGTGTAGTAGGAAAATTAATTTTCAATATTTTGATTTCTTTGATTTCTTCTAATGTTGATGTTCTGTTGTCTATTTTAATTCCATTGAACGACATTGTTCATTAAGAGGTAATTTTCTTCTTTTTGTTTTTTGCATTTGATCTCTACTCCTTTCACTACCATCTTTAAACGTAAGGGTGGAATTTTTCAGGTTTCCCAGGGACAAGAGAAGATTCGTCGGAGATACCTCTGTAGTATGTTTATTTCGTATTCCGTATTATCCTCCATTTCGCACTGTTCTTCATTCTTCTGTTTTATCTTTGAGTGTTGTTTGTTGACTGCAAATATGTATTAGAGAATTAATTTTCAATCCTTTGATTTTTTTATTGGTTTCTGAGCTTCATGTTGCCTTTTGTAATGCTCGTTTCTTTTGTTTCGTATCAGAATAATATTATTTGCTTTTAATGAGATTGTGTCATAAGTTGTAAGTTTCTGATTCTCATTGTTACATTTGATCTTTGCTCTTTTCTATACCCTCTATAGGCATAAGAGTGGAATTTCAAGGTTTATCGGGGACAAGAGGAGTTTGATTGGAAATAGGTATTGGGTAAGTTTTCTCCGTATTCCCTATTCTCTAGAATTTCTCGTTGTAATTTAATTTTCTCTTTTATGTTTGGGTGTTATATGTCGAATGTATGTGTGTAGTAGGAAAATTAATTTTCAATATTTTGATGTCTTTGTTTTCTTCTAATGTTAATGTTTCGTTGTCTATTTTAATTCCATTGAACGACATTGTTCATTAAGAGGTAATTTTCTTCTTCTTGTTTTTTACATTTGATCTCTACTCCTTTCACTGCTATCTTTGAACGTAAGGGTGGAATTTTTCAGGTTTCCCGGGGACAAGAGAAGATTCGTCGAAAATACCTCTATAGTATGTTTATTTCGTATTCCCTATTATCCTCCATTTCGCACCGTTCTTCATTCTTCTATTTTATCTTTGGGTGTTGTTTGTTGACTGCAAATATGTATTAGAGAATTAATTTTTAATCCTTTGATTTATTTGTTTGTTTCTGAGCTTCATGTTGCGTTTTGTAATACTCGTTTCTTTCGTTTCGTTTCAGAATAATATTATTTTCTTTTAATGAGATTGTGCCATAAGTAGTAATTTTCTGATTCTCGTTCTTACATTTGATCTCTGCTCTTTTCTATACCTTCTATAGGCGTAAGAGTGGAATTTCAAGGTTTATCGGGGACAAGAGAAGTTTGATTGGAAATAGGTCTTGGGTAAGTTTCCTCTGTATTCCATATTCTCTGAAATTTCTCGCTTTTCTTTAATTTTCTGTTGTATGCTTGGGTGTTATATGTCGAATGTATGTGTGTAGTAGGAAAATTAATTTTCAATATATTGATTTCTTTGTTTTCTTCTAATTTTGATGTTCTGTTGTCTATTTTAATTCCATTGAACGACATTGTTCGTCAAGAGGTAATTTTCTTCTTCTTGCTTTTTACATTTGATCTCTACTCCTTTCACTACCATCTTTAAACGTAAGGGTGGAAATTTTCAGGTTTCCCGAGGACAAGAGAAGATTCGTCGGAGATACCTCTGTAGTATGTTTATTTCGTATTCCCTATTATCCTCCATTTCGCACTGTTCTTCATTCTTTTGTTTTATCTTTGGGTGTTGTTTGTTGACTGCAAATATGTATTAGAGAATTAATTTTGAATCCTTTGATTTATTTGTTGGTTTCTGATGTTCATGTTGCGTTTTGTAATACTCGTTTCTTTCGTTTCGTATCAGAATAATATTATTTTCTTTTAATGAGATTGTGCCATAAGTTGTAATTTTCTGATTTTTGTTTTTACATTTGATCTATGCTCTTTTCTATAACTTATATAGGCGTAAGAGTGGAATTTCAAGGTTTATCGGGGACAAGAGAAGTTTGATTGGAAATAGATCTTGGGTAAGTTTCTTCCGTATTCTCTATTCTCTAAAATTTCTCGCTGTACTTTAATTTTCTCTTGTATGTTTGTGTGTTATATGTCGAATGCATGTGTGTAGTACGAGAATTAATTTTCAATATATTAATTTCTTTGTTTTCTTCTAATGTTGATGTTCTGTTGTCTATTTTAATTCCATTGAACGACATTGTTCACCAAGAGGTAATTTTCTTCTTCTTGTTTTTTACATTTGATCTCTACTCCTTTCACTACCATCTTTAAACGTAAGGGTGGAATTTTTCAGGTTTCCCGGGGATAAGAGAAGATTCGTCGGAGATACCTCTGTAGTATGTTTATTTCGTATTCCCTATTATCCTCCATTTTGCACTGTTCTTCATTCTTCTGTTTTATCTTTGGGTGTTGTTTGTTGACTGCAAATATGTATTAGAGAATTAATTTTGAATCCTTTGATTTATTTGTTGGTTTCTGATGTTCATGTTGCGTTTTGTAATACTCGTTTCTTTCGTTTCGTATCAGAATAATATTATTTTCTTTTAATGAGATTGTGCCATAAGTAGTAATTTTCTGATTCTCGTTCTTACATTTGATCTCTGCTCTTTTCTATACCTTCTATAGGCGTAAGAGTGGAATTTCAAGGTTTATCGGGGACAAGAGAAGTTTGATTGGAAATAGATATTGGGTAAGTTTCTTCCGTATTCACTATTCTCTCAAATTTCTCGCTGTACTTTAATTTTCTCTTGTGTGTTTGGGTGTTATATGTCGAATGTATGTGTGTAGTACGAGAATTAATTTTCAATATATTGATTTCTTTGTTTTCGTCTAACATTGATGTTCTGTTGTCTATTTTAATTGCATTGAACGACATTGTTCATTAAGAGGTAATTTTCTTCTTCTTGTTTTTTACATTTGATCTGTACTCTTTTCATTACCAGCTTTAAACGTAAGGGTGGAATTTTTCAGGTTTCTCGGGGACAAGAGAAGATTCGTCGGAGATACCTGTGTAGTATGTTTATTTCGTATTCCCTATTATCCTCCATTTCGCACTGTTCTTCATTCTTCTGTTTTATCTTTGGGTGTTGTTTTTTGACTGCAAATATGTATTAGAGAATTAATTTTCAATCCTTTGATTTTTTTATTGGTTGTTGAGCTTCATGTTGCGTTTTGTAATGCTCGTTTCTTTTGTTTCGTATCAGAATAATATTATTTGCTTTTAATGAGATTGTGTCATAAGTTGTAAGTTTCTAATTCTCGTTGTTACATTTCATCTTTGCTCTTTTCTATACCTTCTATAGGCGTAAGAGTGGAATTTCAAGGTTTATCGGGGACAAGAGAAGTTTGATTGGAAATAGATCTTGGGTAAGTTTCATCCGTATTCCCTATTCTCTCAAATTTCTCGCTGTACTTTAATTTTCTCTTGTATGTTTGTGTGTTATATGTCGAATGCATGTGTGTAGTACGAGAATTAATTTTCAATATATTAATTTCTTTGTTTTCTTCTAATGTTGATGTTCTGTTGTGTATTTTAATTCCATTGAACGACATTGTTCACCAAGAGGTAATTTTCTTCTTCTTGTTTTTCACATTTGATCTCTACTCCTTTCACTACCATCTTTAAACGTAAGGGTGGAATTTTTTAGGTTTCCCGGGGATAAGAGAAGATTCGTCGGAGATACCTCTGTAGTATGTTTATTTCGTATTCCCTATTATCCTCCATTTCGCACTGTTCTTCATTCTTCTGTTTTATCTTTGGGTGTTGTTTGTTGACTGCAAATATGTATTAGAGAATTAATTTTGAATCCTTTGATTTATTTGTTGGTTTCTGATGTTCATGTTGCGTTTTGTAATACTCGTTTCTTTCGTTTCGTATCAGAATAATATTATTTTCTTTTAATGAGATTGTGCCATAAGTAGTAATTTTCTGATTCTCGTTCTTACATTTGATCTCTGCTCTTTTCTATACCTTCTATAGGCGTAAGAGTGGAATTTCAAGGTTTATCGGGGACAAGAGAAGTTTGATTGGAAATAGATATTGGGTAAGTTTCTTCCGTATTCACTATTCTCTCAAATTTCTCGCTGTACTTTAATTTTCTCTTGTGTGTTTGGGTGTTATATGTCGAATGTATGTGTGTAGTACGAGAATTAATTTTCAATATATTGATTTCTTTGTTTTCGTCTAACATTGATGTTCTGTTGTCTATTTTAATTGCATTGAACGACATTGTTCATTAAGAGGTAATTTTCTTCTTCTTGTTTTTTACATTTGATCTGTACTCTTTTCATTACCAGCTTTAAACGTAAGGGTGGAATTTTTCAGGTTTCTCGGGGACAAGAGAAGATTCGTCGGAGATACCTGTGTAGTATGTTTATTTCGTATTCCCTATTATCCTCCATTTCGCACTGTTCTTCATTCTTCTGTTTTATCTTTGGGTGTTGTTTTTTGACTGCAAATATGTATTAGAGAATTAATTTTCAATCCTTTGATTTTTTTATTGGTTGTTGAGCTTCATGTTGCGTTTTGTAATGCTCGTTTCTTTTGTTTCGTATCAAAATAATATTATTTGCTTTTAATGAGATTGTGTCATAAGTTGTAAGTTTCTAATTCTCGTTGTTACATTTCATCTTTGCTCTTTTCTATACCTTCTATAGGCGTAAGAGTGGAATTTCAAGGTTTATCGGGGACAAGAGAAGTTTGATATGAAATAGATCTTGGGTAAGTTTCTTCCGTATTCCCTATTCTCTCAAATTTCTCGCTGTACTTTAATTTTCTCTTGTATGTTTGTGTGTTTTATGTCGAATGGATGTGTGTAGTACGAGAATTAATTTTCAATATATTAATTTCTTTGTTTTCTTCTAATGTTGATGTTCTGTTGTCTATTTTAATTCCATTGAACGACATTGTTCATCAAGAGGTAATTTTCTTTTTGTTTTTTACATTTGATCTCTACTCCTTTCACTACCATCTTTAAACGTAAGGGTGGAATGTTTCAGGTTTCCCGGGGACAAGAGAAGATTCGTCGGAGATACCTCTGTAGTATGTTTATTTCGTATTCCCTATTATCCTCCATTTCGCACTGTTCTTCATTCTTCTGTTTTATCTTTGGGTGTTGTTTGTTGACTGCAAATATGTATTAGAGAATTAATTTTGAATCCTTTGATTTATTTGTTGGTTTCTGATGTTCATGTTGCGTTTTGTAATGCTCGTTTCTTTCGTTTCGTATCAGAATAATATTATTTGCTTTTAATGAGATTGTGCCATAAGTTGTAATTTTCT
Organism: Vitis vinifera; assembly: GCF_030704535.1. Lineage (NCBI taxonomy): Eukaryota > Viridiplantae > Streptophyta > Magnoliopsida > Vitales > Vitaceae > Vitis > Vitis vinifera. The sequence goes on from NC_081820.1 coordinate 13,000,730, forward strand.
GATTTTCGTTTTTACATTTGATCTCTGCTCTTTTCTATACCTTATATAGGCGTAAGAGTGGAATTTCAAGGTTTATCGGGGACAAGAGAAGTTTGATTGGAAATAGATCTTGGGTAAGTTTCTTCCGTATTCACTATTCTCTCACATTTCTCGCTGTACTTTAATTCTCTTGTATGTTTGGGTGTTATATGTCGAATGTATGTGTGTAGTACGAGAATTAATTTTCAATATATTGATTTCTTTGTTTTCGTCTAATGTTGATGTTTTGTTGTCTATTTTAATTGCATTGAACGACATTGTTCATTAAGAGGTAATTTTCTTCTTCTTGTTTTTTACATTTGATCTGTACTCTTTTCACTACCAGCTTTAAACGTAAGGGTGGAATTTTTCAGGTTTCTCGGGGACAAGAGAAGATTCGTCGGAGATACCTGTGTAGTATGTTTATTTCGTATTCCCTATTATCCTCCATTTCACACTGTTCTTCATTCTTCTGTTTTATCTTTGGGTGTTGTTTTTTGACTGCAAATATGTATTAGAGAATTAATTTTGAATCCTTTGATTTATTTGTTGGTTTCTGATGTTCATGTTGCGTTTTGTAATACTCGTTTCTTTCGTTTCGTATCAGAATAATATTATTTGCTTTTAATGAGATTGTGCCATACGTTGTAATTTTCTGATTGTCGTTCTTACATTTGATCTCTGCTCTTTTCTATACCTTCTATAGGCGTAAGAGTGGAATTTCAAGGTTTATCGGGGACAAGAGAAGTTTGATTGGAAATAGGTCTTGGGTAAGTTTTCTCCGTATTCCCTATTCTCTAGAATTTCTCGCAGTACTTTAATTTTCTCTTTTATGTTTGGGTGTTATATGTCGAATGAATGTGTGTGGTTGGAAAATAAATTTTTAATATATTGATTTATTTGTTTTCTTGTAATGTCGATGTTCTGTTGTTTATTTTAATTGCATTGAACGACATTGTTCATTAAGAGGTAATTTTCTTCTTTTTGTTTTTTACATTTGATCTCTACTCCTTTTACTACGATCATTAAATGTAAGGGTGAAATTTTTCAGGTTTCCCGGGGACAAGAGAAGATTCGTCGGAGATACCTCAATAGTATGTTTATTTCGTATTCCCTATTATCCTCCATTTCGCACTGTTCTTCATTCTTCTGTTTTATCTTTGGGTGTTGTTTGTTGACTGCAAATATGCATTGGAGAATTAATTTTGAATCCTTTGATTTTTTTATTGGTTGTTGAGCTTCATGTTGCGTTTTGTAATGCTCGTTTCTTTTGTTTCGTATCAGAATAATATTATTTGCTTTTAATGAGATTGTGTCATAAGTTGTAAGTTTCTGATTCTCGTTGTTACATTTGATCTTTGCTCTTTTCTATACCTTCTATAGGCGTAAGAGTGGAATTTCAAGGTTTATCGGGGAGAAGAGAAGTTTGATTGGAAATAGGTCTTGGGTAAGTTTTCTCCGTATTCCCTATTCTCTAGAATTTCTCGTTGTACTTTAATTTTCTCTTTTATGTTTGGTTGTTATATGTCGAATGTGTGTGTATAGTAGTAAAATTAATTTTCAATATATTGATTTCTTCGTTTTCTTCTAATGTTGATTTTCTGTTGTCTATTTTAATTCCATTGAACGACATTGTTCATTAAGAGGTAATTTTCTTCTTCTTGTTTTTTACATTTGATCTCTACTCCTTTCACTACCATCTTTAAACGTAAGGGTGAAAATTTTCAGGTTTCCCGGAGAAAATAGAAGATTCGTCGGAGATACCTCTGTAGTATGTTTATTTCGTATTCCCTATTATCCTCCATTTGGCACTGTTCTTCATTCTTCTGTTTTACCTTTGGGTGTTGTTTGTTGACTGGAAGTATGCATTAGAGAATTAATTTTCAATCCTTTGATTTTTTTACTGGTTTCTGAGCTTCATGTTGCGTTTTGTAATGCTCGTTTCTTTTGTTTCGTATCAGAATAATATTATTTGCTTTTAACGAGATTGTGTCATAAGTTGTAAGTTTATGATTCTCGTTGTTACATTTGATCTTTGCTCCTTTCTATACATTCTATAGGCGTAAGTGTGGAATTTCAAGGTTTATCGGGGACAAGAGAAGTTTGATTGGAAATAGGTCTTGGGTAAGTTTTCTCCGTATTCCCTATTCTCTATAATTTCTCGTTGTACTTTAATTTTCAATTTTATGTTTGGGTGTTATATGTCGAATGTATGTGTGTAGTAGGAAAATTAATTTTCAATATATTGATTTCTTTGTTTTCTTCTAATGTTGATGTTCTGTTGTCTATTTTAATTCCATTGAACGACATTGTTCATTAAGAGGTAATTTTCTTCTTCTTGGTTTTTACATTTGATCTCTACTGCTTTCACTACCATCTTTAAACGTAAGGGTGGAATTTTTCATGTTTCCCGGGGACAAGAAAAGTTTCGCCGGAGATACCTCTGTAGTATGTTTATTTCGTATTCCCTATTATCCTCCATTTCGCACTGTTCTTCATTCTTCTGTTTTATCTTTGGGTGTTGTTTGTTGACTGCAAATATGTTTTAGAGAATTAGTTTCGAATCCTTTGATTTATTTGTTGGTTTCTGAGCTTCATGTTGTGCTTTGTAATACTCGTTTCTTTCGTTTCGTATAAGAAGAATATTATTTGCTTTTAATGAGATTGTGTCATAAGTTGTAATTTTCTGATTCTCGTTCGTACATTTGATCTCTGCTCTTTTCTATACCTTCTATAGGCGTAAGGGTGGAATTTCAAGGTTTATCGGGGATAGGAGAAGTTTGATTGGAAATAGGTCTTAGGTAAGTTTCCTCCGTATTCCATATTCTCTGAAATTTCTCGCTTTTCTTTAATTTTCTCTTGTATGTTTTGGTGTTATATGTCGAATGTATGTGTGTAGTAGGAAAATTAATTTTCAATATATTGATATCTTTGTTTTCTTCTAATGTTGATGTTCCGTTGTCTATTTTAATTCTATTGAACGACATTGTTCATTAAGAGGTAATTTTCTTCTTTTTGTTTTTTACATTTGATCTCTACTCCTTTTACTACGATCTTTAAATGTAAGGGTGAAATTTTTCAGGTTTCCCGGGGACAAGAGAAGATTCGTCGGAGATACCTCAATAGTATGTTTATTTCGTATTCCCTATTATCCTCCATTTCGCACTGTTCTTCATTCTTCTGTTTTATCTTTGGGTGTTGTTTGTTGACTGCAAATATGCATTGGAGAATTAATTTTGAATCCTTTGATTTTTTTATTGGTTGTTGAGCTTCATGTTGCGTTTTGTAATGCTCGTTTCTTTTGTTTCGTATCAGAATAATATTATTTGCTTTTAATGAGATTGTGTCATAAGTTGTAAGTTTCTGATTCTCGTTGTTACATTTGATCTTTGCTCTTTTCTATACCTTCTATAGGCGTAAGAGTGGAATTTCACGGTTTATCGGGGACAAGAGAGGTTTGATTTGAAATAGGTCTTGAGTAAGTTTCCTCTGTATTCCCTATTCTCTAAAATTTCTAGCTGTACTTTAATTTTCTCTTTTATGTTTGGGTGTTATATGTCGAATGTATGTGTGTAGTAGGAAAATGAATTTTCAATATATTGATTTCTTTATTTTCTTCTAATGTTGATGTTCTGTTGTCTATTTTAATTCCATTGAACGACATTGTTCATTAAGAGGTAATTTTCTTCTTCTTGTTTTTTACATTTGATCTCTACTCCTTTCAGTACCATCTTTAAACGTAAGGGTCGAATTTTTCAGGTTTCCCGGGGACAAGAGAAGATTCGTCGGAGATACCTCTGTAGTATGTTTATTTCGTATTCGCTATTATCCTCCATTTCGCACTGTTCTTCATTCTTCTGTGTTATCTTTGGGTGTTGTTTGTTGACTACAAATATGTATTAGAGAATTAATTTTCAATCCTTTGATTTTTTTATTGGTTTCTAAGCTTCATGTTGCGTTTTGTAATGCTCGTTTCTTTTGTTTCGTATTAGAATAATATTATTTGCTTTTAACGAGATTGTGTCATAAGTTGTAAGTTTATGATTCTCGTTGTTACATTTGATCTTTGCTCTTTTCTATACCTTCTATAGGCGTAAGTGTGGAATTTCAAGGTTTATCGGGGACAAGAGAAGTTTGATTGGAAATAGATCTTGGGTAAGTTTCTTCCGTATTCTCTATTCTCTAAAATTTCTCGCTGTACTTTAATTTTCTCTTGTATGTTTGTGTGTTATATGTCGAATGCATGTGTGTAGTACGAGAATTAATTTTCAATATATTAATTTCTTTGTTTTCTTCTAATGTTGATGTTCTGTTGTCTATTTTAATTCCATTGAACGACATTGTTCATTAAGAGGTAATTTTCTTCTTCTTGTTTTTTACATTTGATCTCTACTCCTTTCAGTACCATCTTTAAACGTAAGGGTCGAATTTTTCAGGTTTCCCGGGGACAAGAGAAGATTCGTCGGAGATACCTCTGTAGTATGTTTATTTCGTATTCGCTATTATCCTCCATTTCGCACTGTTCTTCATTCTTCTGTGTTATCTTTGGGTGTTGTTTGTTGACTACAAATATGTATTAGAGAATTAATTTTCAATCCTTTGATTTTTTTATTGGTTTCTAAGCTTCATGTTGCGTTTTGTAATGCTCGTTTCTTTTGTTTCGTATTAGAATAATATTATTTGCTTTTAACGAGATTGTGTCATAAGTTGTAAGTTTATGATTCTCGTTGTTACATTTGATCTTTGCTCTTTTCTATACCTTCTATAGGCGTAAGTGTGGAATTTCAAGGTTTATCGGGGACAAGAGAAGTTTGATTGGAAATAGGTCTTAGGTAAGTTTCCTCCGTATTCCATATTCTTTGAAATTTCTCGCTTTTCTTTAATTTTCTCTTGTATGTTTTGGTGTTATATGTCGAATGTATGTGTGTAGTAGGAAAATTAATTTTCAATATATTGATTTCTTTGTTTTCATCTAATGTTGATGTTCCGTTGTCTATTTTAATTCTATTGAACGACATTGTTCATTAACAGGTAATTTTCTTCTTCTTGTTTTTTATATATGATCTCTACTCCTTTCAGTACCATCTTTAAACGTAAGGGTGGAATTTTTCACGTTTCCCGGGGACAAGAGAAGATTCGTCGGAGATACCTCTGTAGTATGTTTATTTCGTATTCGCTATTATCCTCCATTTCGCACTGTTCTTCATTCTTCTGTTTTATCTTTGGGTGTTGTTTGTTGACTACAAATATGTGTTAGAGAATTAATTTTCAATCCTTTGATTTTTTTATTGGTTTCTAAGCTTCATGTTACGTTTTGTAATGCTCGTTTCTTTTGTTTCGTATTAGAATAATATTATTTGCTTTTAACGAGATTGTGTCATAAGTTGTAAGTTTATGATTCTCATTGTTACATTTGATCTTTGCTCTTTTCTATACCTTTTATAGGCGTAAGTGTGGAATTTCAAGGTTTATCGGGGACAAGAGAAGTTTGATTGGAAATAGGTCTTGGGTAAGTTTTCTCCGTATTCCCTATTCTCTAAAATTTCTCCCTGTACTTTAATTGTCTCTTTTATGTTTGGGTGTTATATGTCGAATGTATGTATGTAGTAGGTTAAATTAATTTTTAATATATTGATTTCTTTGTTTTCTTCTAATGTTGATGTTCTGTTGTCTATTTTAATTCCATTGAACGACATTGTTCATTAAGAGGTAATTTTCTTCTTCTTGTTTTTTACATTTGATCTCTACTCCTTTCAGTACCATCTTTAAACGTAAGGGTGGAATTTTTCAGGTTTCCCGGGGACAAGAGAAGATTAGTCGGAGATACCTCTGTAGTATGTTTATTTCGTATTCGCTATTATCCTCCATTTCGCACTGTTCTTCATTCTTCTGTTTTATCTTTGGGTGTTGTTTGTTGACTGCAAATATGTATTAGAGAATTCATTTTGAATCCTTTGATTTATTTGTTGGTTTCTGAGCTTCATGTTGCGTTTTGTAATGCTCGTTTCTTTTCTTTCGTAATATAATAATATTATTTGCTTTTAATGAGATTGTGTTATAAGTTATAAGTTTCTGATTCTCGTTGTTACATTTGATCTTTGCTCTTTTCTATACCTTCTATAGGCGTAAGAGTGGAATTTCAAGGTTTATCGGGGACAAGAGAAGTTTGATTGGAAATAGGTCTTAGGTAAGTTTTCTCCGTATTCCCTATTCTCGAGAATTTCTTCCTGTACTTTAATTTTCTCTTTTATGTTTGGGTGTTATATGTCGAATGTATGTGTGTAGTAGGAAAATTAATTTTCAATATATTGATTTCTTTGTTTTCTTCTAATGTTGATGTTCTGTTGTCTATTTTAATTCCATTGAACGACATTGTTCATTAAGAGGTAATTTTCTTATTCTTGTTTTTTACATTTGATCTCTACTCCTTTCACTACCATCTTTAAACGTAAGGGTGGAATTTTTCAGGTTTCCCGGGGACAAGAGAAGATTCGTCGGAGATACCTGTGTAGTATGTTTATTTCGTATTCCCTATTATCCTCCATTTCGCACTGTTCTTCATTCTTCTGTTTTATCTTTGGGTGTTGTTTGTTGACTGCAAATATGTATTAGAGAATTAATTTTGATTCCTTTGATTTATTTGTTGGTTTCTGAGCTTCATGTTGCGTTTTGTATCAGAATAATATTATTTGCTTTTAATGAGACTGTGTCATAAATTGTAATTTTCTGATTCTCTTTCTTACATTTGATCTCTGCTCTTTTCTATACCTTCTATAGGCGTAAGAGTGGAATTTCAAGGTTTATCGGGGACAAGAGAAGTTTGATTGGAAATATGTCTTGGATAAGTTTTCTCCGTATTCCCTATTCTCTAGAATTTCTCGCTGTACTTTAATTTTCTCTTTTACGTTTGGGTGTTATATGTCGAATGTATGTGAGTAGTAGGAAAATTAATTATCAATATATTGATTTCTTTGTTTTCTTCTAATGTTGATGTTCTGTTGTCTATTTTAATTCCATTGAACGACATTGTCCATTAAGGGGTAATTTTCTTTTTCTTGTTTTTTACATTTGATCTCTACTCCTTTCACTACCATCTTTAAACGTAAGGGTGGAATTTTTCAGGTTTCCCGGGGACAAGGGAAGATTCGTCGGAGATACTTGTGTAGTATGTTTATTTCGTATTCCCTATTATCCTCCATTTCGCACTGTTCTTCATTCTTCTGTTTTATCTTTGGGTGTTGTTTGTTGACTGCAAATATGTATTAGAGAATTAATTTTGAATCCTTTGATTTATTTGTTGGTTTCTGAGCTTCATGTTGCGTTTTGTAATGCTCGTTTCTTTCGTTTCGTATCAGAATAATATTATTTTCTTTTAATGAGATTGTGCCATAAGTTGTAATTTTCTGATTCTCGTTCCTGCATTTGATCTCTTCTCTTTTCTATACCTTCTATAGGCGTAAGAGTGGAATTTCAAGGTTTATCGGGGATAAGAGAAGTTTGATTGGAAATAGGTCTTAGGTAAGTTTCCTCCGTATTCCATATTCTCTGAAATTTCTCGCTTTTCTTTAATTTTCTCTTGTATGCTTGGATGTTATATGTCGAATGTATGTGTGTACTAGGAAAGTTAATTTTCAGTATCTTGATTTCTTTGTTTTTTTCTAATGTTGATGTTCTGTTATCTATTAGAAATTTCCTTAGTTTCGTTTGGAAATAATTTTAATTCCAATGAACGACATTGTTCATTAAGAGGTAATTTTCTTCTTCTCGTTTTTTACAATTGATCTCTACTCCTTTCACTACCATCTATAAACGTAAGCGTGGAATTTTTCAGGTTTCTCTGGGACAAGGGGTGATTTGTCGGAGATACCTCTGTAGTATGTTTATTTCGTATTCCCTATTATCCTCCATTTCGCACTGTTCTTCACTCTTCTGTTTTATCTTTGGGTGTTGTTTGTTGACTGCAAATATGTATTAGAGAATTAATTTTGAATCCTTTGATTTATTTGTTGGTTTCTAAGCTTCATGTTGCGTTTTGTAATACTCGTGTCTTTCGTTTCGTATCAGAATAATATTATTTTCTTTTAATGAGATTGTGCCATAAGTTGTAATTTTCTGATTCTTGTTACATTTGATCTCCGCTCTTTTCTATACCTTCTATAGGCGTAAGAGTGGAATTTCAAGGTTTATCGGGGGCAAGAGAAGTTTGATTTGAAATAGGTCTTGGGTAAGTTTTCTCCGTATTCCCTATTCTCTAAAATTTCTCGCTGTACTTTAATTTTCTCTTCTATGTTTGGGTTTTATATGTCGAATGTATGTGTGTAGTAGGAAAATTAATTTTCAATATATTGATTTCTTTGTTTTCTTTTAATGTTGATGTTCTGTTGTCTATTTTAATTCAATTGAATGACATTGTTCATTAAGAGGTAATTTTCTTCTTCTTGTTTTTTACATTTGATCTTTACTCCTTTCACTACCATCTTTAAACGTAAGGGTGGAATTTTTCAGGTTTCCCGGGGACATGAGAAGATTCGTCGGAGATACCTTTGTCATATGTTTATTTCAGATTCCCTATTATCCTCTATTTCGCACAGTTCTTCATTCTTCTGTTTTATCTTTGGGTGTTGTTTGTTGATTGCAAATATGTATTAGAGAATTAATTTTCAATCCTTTTATTTTTTTATTGGTTTCAGAGCTTCACGTTGCGTTTTGTAATGCTCGTTTCTTTTGTTTCGTATCAGAATAATATTATTTGCTTTTAATGAGATTGTGTCATAAGTTGTAAGTTTCTGATTCTCGTTGTTACATTTGATCTTTGCTCTTTTCTATACCTTCTATAGGCGTAAGAGTGGAATTTCACGGTTTATCGGGGACAAGAGAAGTTTGATTTGAAATAGGTCTTGGGTAAGTTTCCTCCGTATTCCCTATTCTCTCAAATTTCTCGCTGTATTTTAATTTTCTCTTTTATGTTTGGGTGTTATATGTCTAATGTATGTGTGTACTAGGAAAATTAATTTTCAATATATTGATTTCTTTGTTTTCTTCTAATGTTTTTGTTCTGTTGTCTATTTTAATTCCATTGAACGACATTGTTCATTAAGAGGTAATTTTCTTCTTCTCATTTTTTACATTTGATCTCTACTCCTTTCACTACCATCTATAAACGTAAGGGTGGAATTTTTCAGGTTTCCCGGGGACAAGAGAAGATTCGTCGGAGATACTCCTGTAGTATGTTTATTTCGTCTTCCCTATGATCCTCCATTTCGCACTATTCTTCATTCTTCCGTTTTATCTTTGGGTGTTGTTTGTTGACTGCAAATATGTATTAGAAAATTAATTTTCAATCCTTTGATTTATTTGTTGGTTTCTGAGCTTCATGTTGCGTTTTGTATTGCTTGTTTCTTTCATTTCGTATCAGAATAATATTATTTTCTTTTAATGACATCGTGCCGTAAGTTGTAATTTTCTGATTCTCGTGGTTACATTTGATCTCTGCTCTTTTCTCTACCTTCTATAGGCGTAAGAGTGGAATTTCAAGGTTTATCGGGGACATGAGAAGTTTGATTGGAAATAGGTCTTAGGTAAGTTTTCTCCGTATTCCATATTCTCTGAAATTTCTCACTTTTCTGTAATTTTTTCTTGTATGCTTGGGTGTTATATGTCGAATGTATGTGTGTACTAGGAAAGTTAATTTTCAGTATCTTGATTTCTTTGTTTTCTTCTAATGTTGATGTTCTGTTATCTATTAGAAATTTCCTTTGTTTCGTTTGGAAATAATTTTAATTCCGATGAACGACATTGTTCATTAAGAGGTAATTTTCTGATTCTTGTTTTTTACAATTGATCTCTACTCCTTTCACTACCATCTATAAACGTAAGCGTGGAATTTTTCAGGTTTCCCTGGGACAAGAGAAGATTCGTCGGAGATACCTCTGTGGTATGTTTATTTCGTAGTCCCTATTATCCTCCACTTCGCACAATTCTTCATTCTTCTGTTTTATCTTTGGGTGTTGTTTGTTTATTGCAAATATGTATTAGAGAATTAATTTTGATTCCTTTGATTTTTTTATTGGTTTCTGAGCTTCATGTTGCGTTGTGTAATGCTCGTTTCTTTTGTTTTGTATCAGAATAATATTATTTACTTTTAATGAGATTGTGTCATAAGTACTAAGTTTCTTATTCTCGTTGTTACATTTGATCTTTGCTCTTTTCTATACCTTTTATAGGCGTAAGAGTGGAATTTCAAGGTTTATCGGGGACAAGAGAATTTTGATTGGAAATAGGTCTTAGGTAAGTTTCCTCTGTATTCCCTATTCTCTCAAATTTCTCGTTGTACTTTAATTTTCTCTTTTATGTTTGGGTGTTATATGTCGAATATATGCGTGTAATAGGAAAATTAATTTTCAATATGTTGATTTCTTTGTTTTCTTCTAGTGTTGTTGTTCCGTTGTCTATTAGAAATTTCTTTAGTTTCGTGTGAAAATAATTTTAATTCCATTCAACGACATTGTTCCTTAAGAGGTAATTTTCTTCTTCTCGTTTTTACATTTGATCTCTACTCCTTTCGCTACCATCTATAAACGTAAGGGTGGCAGATTCGTCGGAGATACTTCTGTAGTATGTTTATTTCGTATTCCCTATTATCCTCCATTTTGCACTATTCTTCATTCTTCCGTTTTATCTTTGGGTGTTGTTTGTTGATTGCAAATATGTATTAGAAAATTAATTTTCAATCCTTTGATTAATTTGTTGGTTTCTGAGCTTCATGTTGCGTTTTGTAATGCTCGTTTCTTTCGTTTCGTATCAGAATAATATTATTTTCTTTTAAGGACATTGTGCCTTAAGTGGTAATTTTCTGATTCTCGTTTTTACATTTGATCTCTGCTCTTTTCTCTACCTTCTATAGGCGTAAGAGTGTAATTTCAAGGTTTACCGGGGATAAGAGAAGTTTGATTGGAAATAGGTCTTGGGGAAGTTTCCTTCGTATTCCCTATTTTCTCAAATTTCTCGTTGTTCTTTAATTTTCTCTTGTATGCTTGGGTGTTATATGTCGAATGTATGTATATACTTGGAAAGTTTATATTCAGTATGTTGATTTCTTTGTTTTCTTCTAATGTTGATGTTCCATTGTCTATTAGAAATGTCTTTAGTTTTGTGTGAAAATAATTTTAATTCCATTCAACGACATTGTTCGTTCAGAGGTAATTTTCTTCTTCTGATTTTTACATTTGATCTCTACTCCTTTCGCTACCATCTATAAACGTAAGTGTGGAATTTTTCAAGATTCCTGGGGACAAGAGAAGATTCATCGGAGATACTTCTGTAGTATGTTTATTTCGTCTTCCCTATGATCCTCCCTTTCGCACTGTTCTTCATTCTTGTCTTTTATATATGGGTTTTGTTTGTTGACTGCAAATATGTATTCGAGAATTAATTTTCAATCCTTTGATTTATTTGTTGGTTTCTGAGCTTCATGCTGCGTTTTGTAGTGTTCGTTTCTTTCGTTTCGTATCAGAATAATATTATTTGCTTTTAATGACATTGTGCCTTAAGTGGTAATTTTCTGATTCTCGTTTTTACATTTGATCTCTACTCTTTTCTCTACCTTCTATAGGCGTAAGAGTGGAATTTCAAGGTTTATCGGGGACAAGAGAAGTTCGATTGGAAATAGGTCTTGGGTAAGTTTCCTCCGTATTCCCTATTCTCTCAAATTTCTCGCTGTTCTTTAATTTTCTCTTGTATGTTTGGTGTCATATGTTGAATGTATATGTGTACTAGGAAAATTAATTTTCAATATGTTGATTTCTTTGTTTTCTTGTGATGTTGATGTTCCGTTGTCTATTAGAAATTTCTTTAGTTTCGTGTGAAAATAATTTTAATTCCGTTCAACGACATTGTTCCTTAAGAGGTAATTTTCTTCTTCTCGTTTTTACATTTGATCTCGACTCCTTTCGCTACCATCTATAAACGTAAGGGTGGAATTTTTCAGGTTTCCCGGGGACAAGAGATGATTCGTCGGAGATACCTTTGTAGTATGTTTATTTCGTCTTCCCCATTGTTCTTCATTCTTGTCTTTTATCTTTGGGTGTTGTTTGTTGACTGCATATATGTATTGGACATTTAATTTTCGATCCTTTGATTGATTTGTTTCTTTCAGGATTCATGTTGCGTTTTGTAATGCTCGTTTCTTTCGTTTCGTATCTGAATAATTTGATTAGCTTTTATTGACATTTTGCCTTAAGTTGTAATTTTCTGATTCTCGTTGTTACATTTGATCTCTGCTCTTTTCTCTACCTTCTATAGGCGTAAGAGTGGAATTTTCAGGTTTACTGGGGACAAGAAAGGTTTATTTGGAAATAGGTCTTGGGTAAGTTTCCTGTGTATTCCCTATTCTCTCAAATTTCTCGTTGTTCTTCAATTTTCTCTTGTATGTTTGGGTGTTATTTGTCGAATGTATGTGTGTACTAGCAAAATTAATTTTCAATCTGTTGATTTCTTGGTTTTCTTCTGATGTTTACGTTCCGTTGTCTATTACACATTTCTTTAGTTTCGTGTGAAAATAAGTTGAGTTCGATTCAACGACATTGTGCCTTAGGAGGGAATTTTCTTCTTCTCGTTTTTACATTTGATCTCTACTCTTTTCGCTACCATCTATCAGCGTAAGGGTGGAATTTTTCAGGTTTCCCGGGGACAAGAGAAGATTCGTCGGAGATACCTCTGTAGTATGTTTATTTCGTCTTCCCTATTATCCTCCATTTCGCACTGTTCTTCATTCTTGTCTTTTATCTTTGGGTGTTGTTTGTTGACTGCATATATGTATTAGAGATTTAATTTTCGATCCTTTGATTTATTTGTTTGTTTCAGAGCTTCATGTTGCGTTTTCTAATGCTCGTTTCTTTCGTTTTGTATCTGAATAATTTGATTTGCTTTTAATGACATTTTGCCTTAAGTGGTAATCTTCTGATTCTCGTTGTTACATTTGATCTCTAGTCTTTTCCCTACCTTCCATGTAGACTTCTTCTTGATCGCCATTGAGAAATGCGTTTTTGACGTCTAGTTGATGCAAATTCCAATCAAGGTTGGCTGCCAAGGATAGCAAGACTCGGATTGTATTTAACTTTGCAACTGGTGCAAAAGTTTCTTGAAAATCAATCCCATAGGTTTGTGTAAGTCCTTTGGCCACCAACCTTGCCTTGTACCGGTCTATCCTCCCATCTGCCCTGTATTTGACATTGAAGACCCACTTACAACCCACGGGGCGTTTTCCTTATGGTAATTTCGTAATCTTCCAAGTGTCATTCTTCTGCAGTGCTTGTATTTCTTCATTCACTGCCTTTCTCCACTCAGGATGCTGTAAAGCCTCTTGTATGCAGTTTGGGAGAGCAATACTCTCCAGATTTGTGATGAGAGCTCGAAGATTAGGAGATAGCTTCTCATAGGACAAATTTTGAGATGGGATGCTGAGTACAAGATCTTACTCCCTTTCTATGGGTCGTGGTCTATTAAGATCATCCATAGAGTCAATGTCATCAGTAATAACAGGAGAATCAATATTACCTTGAATGACTCCGGTGGGATTTGATTTCGGGTCATCAGTTTGATAAGGCTCAGGGGGAAGCTCAGGATGTAGGTCCACCGGTTTAGGGTTCTTCTGACGCCTTAAGTAAACTTGAAGTTCTTTGCCAATGGACTCCTTGTCTCCTTGAATCCGACATGACTCTGATGGTGGTCCATCTAGTGCCATAGATGGTTCACTGGAAAAATTAGGTTATGGCACCCTAAAGTCAGTCACGGGCACATCCCAAAACTGATATTCTGCTTGCTAATTGACTAGATTCTCCCCCTGAATATGAGTTTTGGTGTAAAAAGGTACATTCTCAAGAAAGGTCACATCCATAGTGTTATAGGTTTTCCGAGTGGAAGGACAATAGCACTTATACCCCTTTTGATAAGAGAAATAACCAATAAAGATACACTTAACAGACTTGGGATCATGTTTACTTCGCTGATGCGGAGGGAGATGAACATATGTAGAACATCCAAAGACCTTGAGAGGTATATCCGTTATAATCCGATTTAGAGGAAAGTTTTTGGAAAAGGTTTGGCATGGAGTATCAAATTTCAAGACTCTAGAAGGCATCCTATTTATTAGGTATGTAGCATTTAAAACAGCCTCTCCCCAGAATTGTTTTGGGACATGAGTGGTAAACCTAATAGATCGGGCTACCTCTAGAAGGTGTCGATTTTTTCTCTCGGCTATCCCATTCTGTTGTGGGGTATCAATTCAGGAACTTTGGTGAATAATCCCATTTTCTAGAAGATAATTTCCGAGTATAACATTAAAGTACTCCCTGGCATTGTCTGTTCTAAACACTTGGATCTTAGCTTGAAATTGTGTTTGAATCATGGAATGAAAGAATTTGAAGATAGAACCTACCTCTGATTTTTCCTTCATGAGAAATACCCATGTAACTCGAGTATGGTCATCAACAAGGCTAACAAACCATCTAGCCCCAGAGATATTGTGAACACGAGAGGGTCCCCAAATGTCGCTATGAATAATGGAAAAAGGTTTTGATGGTTTGTAATTTTGGGATGGATAACTGTTACGACAATGCTTAGAAAATTGGCAAATCTCACATTGGAAAAGTTTGGGATTTTTGTTTTTAAATAGTGCTGGAAACATCTTTGATAAGTACATAAAATTTGGGTGTCCTAGGCGATAATGCAGTAACATGATGGTACTTTCTTTATTTGAATCTAAAGACAGGTTTAACCTAGGATCAGGAGTAGAGAAAGATATATGATGTGCTTGAGAGTCTTGTTTTCTAGCTGCCCTAACCAGTAGAGTCCTTTGCTTTCCTTAGCATTGCCAATCATCATCCCCGAAGCCAAATCTTTGTAATTCTCATGGCAAGGGCTACAATCATGGAGTACTGATATATCACCTGTCATGTGGTCGAAGGCACCCTAATCGATGATCCAACCTGATGAATCTTCAGTTTTTGTGTGTAAAGCAGTTAGGAAGTTACCTCTCTGAGGAGCGGATCCGATTGAGATAACGGGGTTAGTGGATGATCCTTGGCTAAACATCTTTTGCAGCCACTCTACTTGTTCTTTGTTAAAGAGAGCAGAATCATTGGTACTTCTTTCTTTCCCTTCAGGGTCTGCCACAAATGCTCATGCCTCCTTCTCCTTGTTTGACTTCCAGTTAGCGGGCTTCCCGTGTATTTTCCAACATGTTTCTTTGGTGTGACCTGGTCTGCGGCAATGATCACACCATGGTCTTCCTTTCTTCTGCCTTGCATCATAGGTAGATCCTTGGGAAACAAGGGCAGTTCCTTCTTGAATGTTTGTGGAGCCTTGGGAGATGAGTGTTGATCCTTCCTGAACATTTGAGAATGGCGTTGTTCCCATCATCAGCTTCTTCCTGCTTTCTTCTCTTCTAACCTCTGAGAAAGCTTCTTGAATAGTAGGGAGAGGCTTGGTTCCAAGGATTCTCCCTCTTACTTCATCTAGGGATTTGTCTAATCCCAATAGGAACTTAAAGACCCTTTCTTTTTCAATAATCCTTTTGTATCAACTAGCATCTCCTGGGCACTCCCAATCCATGGTCTCAAACACATCCAATTGTTGCTAAAAACGACTAAGAGTGTTATAGTAGTGAGTCACAGTCATCTCACCTTGCCTTAGATCATGTAGGGCTCCCTTGATGTCAAATAGATCAGCAATATTGTCACTGTCAGAGTATGTTTCCTTTGCTGCCATCCAGATTTCATGTGCAGCATCATAAAACATAAAATTTTGACCTATTTCTGTGTCCATTGCATTGATCAGCCAAGACATAACTAGATTGTTTTCGGTGTTCCAAACCTTGAATCTTTTATCATCCTTCTTAGGCGGTTCAGTAGTGCTGAAAAGGTATTCATCCTTACCTCTGCCTGTGATAAACATCAGAACTGCCTTCGCCCATTGATGGTAATTGTGGCCAGTTAACTTGTGCCGAGTGATGAGGAATGATGAACCTTCTGCACCACCATTGCTCACAAGTTCCTGGCCAAACATGGTTCCCGTAACGCTGCTGCTGGTTTCCGAGGCCATAGGGAAAAGTGATACCTATGAGAGACTAGACTCAAAAACAAAAACTTAAAGAAGCAACGAGTTGGGACGAAGAAGAAGATTGGTTTGCACCCAGAAAATTGGTTCTGGATTAAAACCGAGAAAGAAGTGATAGGTCCAGGCGGAATTGCTCTGATACCATGAAGAAAATTGTGAGAATTTTCTTTCATATTATTTACTCTGTAGAAATATACATTTATAGGGAAATAGGAGATTACCAACAACCTAATAATTCCTTAAAAAACTCTGTCAGATCCCACAAGAGAGGAAATTATCTTCTATCTATAGAAAATAATCTACAGCTATTTACAGCTAGCAAATCTCTAATTACAGCCTATAATATCTTCTAATTTCATCCTACAATCATCCATAAACCCGGAATTCCACAACTCCCCCTCAGGCTGGTGACTAGATATTTTCCATTCCCATCTTGCTCATGATTGCTTGGAATATGGTACTTGCTAGCCCTTTCATTAAAATATCTGCTAGTTGACCCCCTATAGGCACGTAAAGTGTGCAGATCAAGCCACTATCTAGTTTTTCTTTGACAAAGTATTTGTCAACCTCAATATGTTTCGTCCGATCATATTGCACTGGATTATAGGCGATGCTAATAGCTGACTTGTTGTCATAGTAAAGCCTCATTGGTTCATCCCATCTAATCTTCAAATCATCAAGAATAATCTTCAATCATAACAACTCACATACACCATGTACCATTGCTCTAAATTCAGACTCAACAGTAGACCTTGTAACCATAGTTTACTTCTTGCTCCTCCAAGTGACCAGGTTTCCACCAACGAAAGTGCAATATCCCGATGTTGACCTCTTGTTTACCACCAAGTCTACACAGTCTGCATATGTGTAGGCTTCAAGGGTTCGTTCAGTTCCCTTTTTGAAGAAATACCTGTGGATCCGCATTTTTCACGTGCATCCCCACTCGATCGGCGAGACTCACTTTTATTTGTGAAAAAATAATTTTTGGAAAAGTCGGAGTCGCCACTTATTTTATTTTATTTAAAAGGGAAAATAAAACAAGAAATAAAACCCTAAAAAAAATGACTCCATAGTTTTGGAAAAAGTACGTCTTTGAAAAACCTGAGTTTAGGTTCGAGGATCAGGTTACCTATTGGAAAGGTACCTCTAGGAGGTAGCACCCCTCTAAGCCCCATAAAGGTCTCTACTGACTAAATGTGGCAATTAAATGGTTGATCATGGATACCTAAATAGGCTAGGTGACTTCAAAAAATAGCATGTCAACCAAGAAAGTCTGATCATAAGAGAGAGTTAGGGTGTGTGTCTGAACCGCTTCTTAAGCGCTATCAAAAGACATCGAAGGTTAGTTTGAAAATGTGATACAACATTTGTTTTATCTAAGCAAATCAAGCATGTATTTGGACACCCAAGAATCATATCATGTATGGATATAATCACCAATAGCATACGTGTCTATAGAATTCTCGAAAATAGGTGAGGAGGAGCGTACCTGGATAGCAAGCCAATACTCCTCTATGGGAAACGAAGTTAGCCAAATAACAGATTCAAAATAATCTCATATATATCACAAAGAGGAAGCACAATTAATTAAATATCAAACAAAAAATATTGAAGAAAATATCATGGATGTCGGGCTCCCACCAAAGCCCTAATTGATTTTGCATGAATTGATTCTATGAATCCCATTGTTTGGAATTATGAAGTTTATTCATGCTTGTTGGAAAAAACGAGAAAACCGTGAAAATTAGTTGAAAATGATGAAAAGGCCTGCCGGAAGGGAAATGGCAGCAAAGAGTTTATTAAAAATCTAGATTTTAATGTCTATGAACTCCTAAGGATGAGATTTTAAAGGAAACAAGAGTTATTTAATGGAAAAGATTTTGAAATCCAGATTAAAAATGTGTAAATTCATAAGGGAGAGAAAAAAACATCAAGAGGATAAGTGAATCAAGCCGACCATGCTGGAGAGGGGCCTTTGAGTGTGACTGAGACTGCATTACTGATGGTGTTGGTGCTGCCTTTATTCTCTTTGAATTTTCTCTTCCCACTCTCCTTGTATGCATTCAAGTGCCTTGCATCCCTGTGTTCCCGAGCTCTTTCCAATTTCTTGAAACTCCCCTACATGAGTCTCTGAAACTGGAGTCGGCTTCTGGAGATGACCCTAGGTCACAATCAAAATCCATGAAGTCGATTTCCTTCTCCTCAAGTCTTTCTACATGCCCATATTCGAAAGTTAACAGCTTGACTTCCTCCTCAAACTTGGGACTCAAGAGAATTGCTTGGGTCCTTTGCATCAGATGAACCAACACCGGGCTGTTAATTCCTCAATTCATGTCATTAAAGAGCATTAAGCCACCATAGGTAGAATAGCTCTTCTACGTCGGTGCACTGATCTGCTTGTAATATCTCAATTTTCTTTGACAAGTCTTCATTTTTGTGTCTGAGGCTGTGGTTCAGTTTCTTTATTTCTTCTATTTCTGGATATCCCAGAACAGAACTTGCAAGGATTGAGTGGATTCTAACCTTTCTGCCAATTCAGAATTTTCCAACTGCAGTTTATTTTATAATTCTCTAACCCCTTTGCTTCATTCTCTAAGTCAAGCTTGGACACCACCACCTATTTCAATCTTTGAGGTCCAATTCCATATCTGAAGGTAGAACTTTTTGTTCCTACTGCAATTGAGAGTACAAATTCTGCAAGTTCTAGGGAGTCATCTCAGTTCGGACAAATTGTCGGTGTTCATTCTGTGCAAGGGTCTGAAGTTGCTACAATTCCTCTTGCTTCCTGACAAGCTCGACAGTGTTGAAGGAATTCTTCAAAATCTGAAATATATCTGTGAGCAATCTTGGAAAAATTCGGGCAATCTGTAGGTTCTTCACCTGCTCTCGTCACTAAGTTATCCCATTCTTTCAGATACCTGGACCTGCCACTTCTGATTTGCTTGGAGATCATCAACAAGAGGGCGATCAAGGCAAAGTGGGCCAACTGATTCGTATTCATGTTGGTCACATGTTAACCTACTGGTATGTTCTGTCGAACTGAGCAACACTATATTGACCCTCAAATCTGAATTTTGTAACCTAGATTCAGAATCAGCAGCATCATTAGAGTTACCGGCAGTGGCAAGCCTTAATTCTTCATTGCTCCATGTATCCATCAATAGCCTTGTTTTGGTTGCATCTTTAGTCTGATATCTTTAGGCTATATGTTGTGGCCCACATTCTGTTTTAGCTCAGGCTAGAAACTGATACAGTGTACTCTGTAGCGTATTCCAACACCTTGTCTAGTTAAGATCCATGATATTAAATGTCAACCGCCAATCTGAACTTCTGTAGGTGAACACGGATAGCTGCAGATCAGATCAAAACTTTGGAAAAAATCTAGAGATTTGAGATATCAATGCCAGAAAACTTTAATGGCGTTCATAAGTAGAACCATGCGAAAGATATTTCACATTGGTGGATGAAAAGTTCCCTTGCTCGTCAACAATTTCTTTATTTGCCTAGAATTCCAAGTCTAAAACCCTTCTTTCATGCTTATTATTCCTTGAAGTCCTACCAAATCTTACCTGAACTGTTAATTGGATACAAAAGAGGTATATCAAGGTCTTTAGATGCCATTTTCATGTCCATGAACTGATGAAGGTGAGCTTCCTTAGGCTGGACAGACTTTGCAGAAACTGTTTTATTTGCCCATTGTCTCTGGTTTGGTGGGAGAAGAGCCATGATCGTCTGAATTAGATGGAACTATTTTCTGATTTGAAGGATGAGTTTCTTTCTAGCAGATCCAGACATATTCTCAGAAATAAGCATGATGTGCCCATTGCATCTAAATCAACAAGATCAACTGTTCTTATGGGCATTTCTGTTGTATGGTTATAGATGCAGAATGTTAAAGTGATTTTGGATGGGCTTTCTAGCAAAAACGTGAAGATCAAATGGATACCGATTATTCAGGCTCTTGCTTCATATTTCTTTTGGCTGTTTTTGGAGCCTGTTTTCATGAATTTGCATCTATGCTAATGATCCCTTTCTCAGATTCAAAATTCAGAATTTATGGGCCACTTATGAAACCTCCGTTTTTGAACTCCTCCCAATTGATCAGGCTGGTCAGGTCGGAATTGCTTGAAGTATTCAAGTTCTTAAAAAAATCAGGTTGTCTACTAGTTCCTTCCACAGAAAATTCATCAAGGAAATGCAAGAGATTTTTCATGACTGCTGAATATCCAGCTAATTTTCGCTTCGGTGTTAAAAGAACACATGCAACAGACATAAGAACCTCACTAGCTTATGTCTCTGGTGGAGAGGAAGAAGAATCTCCTGTCTTGAACTGATCACTATTGTCTTTTACCAGTTCAGGGTGCTGACTCTCTAAAAGATCCACCGAGACAGAGGCCTTCTATCCACTTAGGTCAGCATCATTTTCAGTGGTCATTAAGGTCGGCTCATCAGTTATCCTATGCACCATTTTCAGTAGAAACTGCTTCATTTGCTCTGGAATATGTTCCCCTAAACCAGATTTGCTTTCATTAATAGGAACGGTAGCTTCTTTGCTTGGGGAAGTGGATGGAGGATGACAAAGCTTTTCATCAAAATGGTAACTATGTCTTAATTTCAGTCTGCGCCGCCATGCACCTTCTGTCTTATCAAATTTCCAATGTCTTACAACACTATCTGGAAAAGGATTAGTAGCCCATGGACCTCTCTCATCAATCAAAGTGCGAAACAAGTGCATCCATTTTTCAACCACATTTTGCTGCTCATCATCATGAGCAAGCTGGTATACAACTCTTCTACTGTCAACTGAAGCCAGAATGGTGCTTAGGCTACTCTGTATTTCATCTTCACATCTGACAGCTCGGGGATTAGCATTTCCTAGCCAAAACAGTGACCTTCTAAGCACGCTCTCAGTAGCCATGGCAGAGGAGAGAGATATGGTGATTCAAGTTTCAACTGATTCAGCTTCTGTTGGACGGATTTGGGACAGGTCTTTCTGGTAAATAGTGGATGTCAGTCGTAAGAAAACTGGAGTGTCTTGTCTTGATTGCAGTCCGCGGTAAAGGTTCATATGAATTACCATACGGTGGCCAGATAAATAACCATTCAGAAATGCTGGGTCCATTCACCAGTTACATATTATTCCCAACAAGCCCACCATTCAAAGCCCCATTTGAAAAACCATAGGTTTTCCCGCTGCAAACCGGACCTGATTCCACCCCTTTGACTGCCAGTAGCTTCAGGTTTCCTCCACAGGTTGCAATGACTGCATTTCTAGCTAATTTTGCAAGCTGGACTGTGCATTTGCTTGTTTCTTCTCTTATTGTTTTTTTCTGAATCAAATTATCTTTTGTCGTGTCCACTGAAGCTGTAGCCTCATTTTAGAATTCTTTTCCATATGTGGGGATTTATCTTGCTGCTAGTAAACCAAGGCCAATATGTTCGCTCCTGCTTCCCATTAAGTTCCTGAACTAATGCATTCCTTTGATGGAATTTTTCTGACATAACTCCACTATTTAAATCTTGAATGGGAATTTGGCCAAACAAATTCCTTCCCTGAAATCCATGTTCGGCTATGAAAGTTCCATCGGGCATGCAAGCCTGCTCCTGAGAAGCAATGCCTAGAAAGGGATTACTGAAAGCAGATGGCTGCATTAGGGACTTCTGCGATTGGCTAGCACTGTCATTGGTCGAGAAACTGGTGGAATTATGAGACATCCCTCGAAGATGGATATAGGGGCTCATTTTGCTTCATGCATCCGTGATAAGAGTACCTTACAAAGATACATCAAGCTGTAGCGGAACCAGACTGCTCTTGTGCATTTGGCAGTCTGTTTGGAAGTCTTTGCACAGATGGAGGGGCACCACGCTGTTTTGCAAGAGTAGACAGCTGGTTTATAGAATTATTTTGCTTGGTATCACCCAGCCGCTGAAGTTGCTGCTGCCTCTGAAGTTCTTATAGTTGTTTGAACATGATGTGCTGCTGTTCCAACTGAACATCGTTAAACCTAGATGGCTGTCTCTGACGAGGTTATGGCATAACTCCCTGTTGGGGCTTGATGAAATGCTTGTTTGCAGATTCTTGTGCCCAAATATAAGGTCATTTGAATTCAATTGTTGGTATCTACTGTAACTCTTTGAGAACTGAGGCCTCAGAATTACATGTGCATGGTTTTGATCAAATGACACTCGCAAAGACTCACTGCCAGGTCCTACCGTAGAATCTAATTGTTGTACATTGAGATTCTTCAGATTGAAATTTATAGCTTCTCCAATCTGCCTCTAGTTTCCAACCCACTGATTATAATTTATAGGCCAACTCTTGCCAACAGCTTGAGATTGAAGGTGGCCCTGGGAAGAATTGTCCTGCTCAAAGGAATTGCAGATCCTGTCTTCGACTTCGTTACTAGGCATAGATAATAAAGCCAGAGAATCTTTAGCTAGTTCTTCTTTTCCGTGAGCAGGGACACCCGGAGTTGAATGCTGAACTGAAGGAGACTGTTTTGCGTGATGAAACCATATGCTACCTGGGCACTGATTGCCCATGACGTCTGCCAAGCCATGTGTATACTGCATGCAACATTAATCTGATCCATCCAGTCTATGCAATTGGTCCTGAGCATCAGGAACCCATTCACATTCCGACTCTTCAACTCTTAGAACAATAATTGACCCAAAGAAACTCTCAACATTGGCTAGGTTAGTCAAGACAGAATTACCCCCAACCTCCTTAGTGGCAAGCGAGACTACCAAGAATATAGCACAATCCTTATCCTTCCAATTCACGGCTGGGTTTGTAGCAAAGGAGCCTAGCATATTTTGGATCAGTACTGAAACAATAGCAGTCACCCTTTCCTTATAATTCATAACAATCCCTTTGAGAAGTTCACAAACGATCCTCCTCCTCATATCAAGATCGCTCCCTTCCGTATCATTCCTAACAAACTCAACATAGTTCATCTTGAAAAGCTCCTCATCTTCATCCTTTAACTGTACATTTTGAATTACAATGCCCTGACGAATCTGAGATATCACATTATCAGCTGCAAACAATGTGGTGTACACTTATACTAACAGTGGTCAGAAACTTAATTGAAGTAATGGTATGCCAGCCACGGCTAGAAGATGCTGAAACAGTCGCGAGTAAGCTCCACACAGCAAATGCAAAATCATTCAAGCACTCCTGAAACTCCCCCTCATTTTCATCCTTCATGTTGATGACTTGAAGGATAAAAAAAAAAAAGAAAGAGTCAACCATCTGCACCGATACAATACTGCACAACTGAATAATCCTCACTAGTTTCATATACAACATTAGGAATTGGACAGATGCTGGAGTTTGCATGATTGAAATCGTATTGAAGATATATCTGCGTCTCTGAGAGATCTTGTCATAGATGTTCATGAATATTTTCCTCTCATAACTAGGTCCCTTGTACTCTTTTCAATTGCAGGTCCATAATTTCCCAAACTTATATCTGAGTTCTCCATGGCCATGTTGTTTGAAGCATATTCAGAATGAATTTCCACTCCCATGTGCTTGAACTGAGCTTCAGTTTCAGACTCTTTCATAAATAATCAGCAAATTCAGGAATTTTCTATATTCTGTGAACCAGAACTGACGCATGAAAGATACAAATACAAAATTGGATCAATCATTCGTCACTGATTTCCACAGCAGCTGAATTTATTGAACCAGCCAAAAGGCAATGATCATCTTCTCTTCGTCTTTGGAATCCATTTCAATCACGGCAGTCCCATTAAATTTTCCTGTTGACCCCCCGACATCATCATCCTTTATTGAAGTGATTTATGTCAATAGTTTCAGTGGCCATGTCAAGAATGGTGCTTCTTAATGAAGATACAGAATGTAAAAGCTTATCCACAACAATGGTTGAGTGAACAATTGCTTTGTTCATTGTTACTACATATTTCTTTATGATAGAGATGCTGAAATTAAGGAGACGTAAATGACAGACCCTATTGCCTTTCAGACCTCAAAAGCCTCTTCTGTATGTACAATTGATCATCACCACGTTCTGAGCTTCCACTCAATGAATATTGAACCATCATTTGCTCTGGTTGAACCGATAATCCTATATGCCCCTATATGCAGCCTCTGTGCTTAAAATTATGTGTTCATGTTTTCCGATGAAGTAAACTGTTGTACTGGATAGTTTTGGTTGCAATTACTTCTTCACAGCTATCATCCAACTCCAAAATCCATAAAAAATGATCAACAAACCACCAGGCCAACCTGAACTGGAAGCAACCAAACTCCATGGATATCGAAGTCTTCAATTCTCTCCACATCCACGTTGACTGAATTTATGATTTTCCCACTAGTTGGAGCCAGCATTCTTGATCGATGGAGGCTTCGTGTAATCCAATATCATGAGAGCTACCCACACTCTGATGCCGATGTGCTGCCCACCTAAGTACCATTGTCTTTGTAATAGAGACTCCACAATCTTTGCCCTGAACAAGATCAATGCAAGAACCAAGGAAATTGAGTCCAAAACACCTCCACCGTCTCTCATTTTTCTCAAAAAAACCTGCACCAAAACCTGCATCATAAGCGACCGAAAGAGTGCCAGATTGATAAGACCCAGAGAGGAATCCAGCAGAGCTCCCCAATGCGAAAATCTTTAGAATGCCACCATGTCTGCAATCTCTAGATCTGTTCAAGTATGAAGAAAGCATATGGATGCACCCCTTAAAAATGTTGATGTGGAAGGCTTTATGCTCTACATGAAGTGAGTTTGGGGGCTTTGATCCCGTGGGAGGAGGCTCTGTCCTTCTGATTGGTATGTATAAATGAAAAAAACACCACACAATGTCATAATCAGAATTTCCCAAACAACTCACTGCTCACAATCATTATCCATAGAATTTTTCCTTGCGGATCCAAATTCTCAACTCCCCATTGCATCTTCTCATTATTTCCCATCTCTTTCCATAGTCCCCAAAATTTCCGAATCAACGTTGTCAATGCTTTCCTTGATTTCAGATTCATGCATCCCTCTGAAGAATTGATTAGAACTGTTGCTGAAGGTGAATGGCTCAGATTACTTTCAGATTCTGACACATCTTCCATGTGAGCTCGTAATGCATCCTTCTAATGCATAAGGAGAGTGTTTTTCCTTTTTTTTTTTTGTTCTTTTTTTTACCATTTTCTATTTTTAATTCCAAAACAAAGAACAAATCTTGAAGGCCAGGAATGGAGCTTGTTGAGGTGTGGGCCAAAAATAGAAGAAAACAAAAAAAAAAAAAAAAACATCCAGAAAGAAGAGGAAAATAACCAACAAAAGCCACAATTTCACATTTCAATCCATTGGCTTAGAATAGGGGAGTGATTCAAAACAAATTCTTAACATAAACAGGGCAGGATTTCTACCATCAGATTCAAGGAAAAAACCCAGATGCATATTATTTTTCAGATGAAATCAATGGCATCAATAGAATAAAAAAAAAACATAGCAAGCAAACAAAGAACCGATTTCAACACAACAATCTGTGGCCCTTTCCGTCCACACCAATCAACAAAATAAATGCCCAGAACCATCAGAGAATCATCAAGAATCGAACATAAGATAAAACATAGAAGATAGTTGAAAACGTACCTGGGCAGTCTCCACCCAATTACTTGGCTATTTCGCTACAGTTCCTCTCCGAAATCTCCCAAAGAAAACCTAGTGAATCGCTCTCTCTTTTCTTTGAAGATAAACCTTTCTCCTTCGTTCTCGCTCTTGTGTGTTTTCCACAAAAACCATCAAAGAAACACTGTAAAACACTGGAAGTGAACTTAAAGACATGTGCTAAAGGGACAAAATAGAGGGTCTACAATACCCTTTCCTGGAGAAGACTTTAGATAATGAAAGATCCTATGAACAGCTTGTAGATGAGTCTCCTTCAAGCTATGCATGAATTGGCTTATGACTCCCACTACGTAAGCAATATCTGGCCTTGTACAGGAGAGATAAATGAGCCTTCCAATGTGCCTCTAGTGCATCCCCTTGTCCACGGCCTCGTCTTCACTTGCTTCTGTAGTTAGGTGATTCTGTTCAATAGGCATTTCAACAGGTTTACAAGCGAGTTTCCCTGTCTCTTTCAACAAATCCAACACGTATTTGTGTTGGGAGATAAATATTGCTCTCTTGGAGTAAGCCACTTCAATTCCAAGAAAGTATTTAAGCTTGCCAAGGTCTTTGATCTCAAATTCATTTGCCAATTGACATCTTAGAGCTTCTCTTTCCTCTAAATCATTCCTGATCACAATTATGTCATCCACATAAACTAACAAAGTCGTGACTCCTCCCAACTTTGAGTGGTTAATAAAGAGAGTGTGATCACCTTGACTTTGGTTGTACCCCATTATTGTCATAGCTTTAGAGAATCTGCCGAACCAAACCCTTGGGGATTGTTTAAGTTCGTAAAGGGCCTTCTTCAATTTACACACTCTTTTTCCTCTCAACTCACCTCCAAAATCAGGTGGGATTTCCATGTAAATTTTCTCTTCAAGATCACCATATAATAATGCATTTTTCACATCATATTGCTGCAACTCCCAATCATAATTAGCAACTACAGACAACAAAATTGTTACCATATTCATTTTTGCTACGGTGCAAAGGTCTCCTGATAATCCACCCCATATGTTTGAGTGTAGCCTTTTGAAACTAACCGAGCCTTATACCTCTCAAGTGATCCATCTGCCTTAAACTTCACTGTAAGGACTGACTTACATCCCACAAGGCTCTTTCCTTGAGGCAGGTCAACCAATTTCCAAGTTTTGTTTTTCTCAAGTGTCTCCATTTACACTCGCATAGCTTGTCTCCATTCCTCACTGTTTAGAGCTTTGGATAGAGTGCTAGGGATGGATATATGTTTAGGCTCATGAGGAAGCTTTTATGAGAAGGTGACAGGTTCTTGTATGACACAAAATGTGATAATGGGTAGAGTGGATGCTTGGTGAATTTTGGGCAGATCATGGTCAAGACTATCAAGAAGTGCAAGTGAATTTTCAGAAGTAGGGTCAGAAATGGTGTTATCTTTTTTTTCTTTTTTTTCCGGGGTTGGTTCGAACTCATGGGTTTGCAAGAGGTCAGGAATGCGTGCGTTCCTCCTTGAATACACCTGCAAAGGTCATGTCTGACCAAGGATTTCATTTACCTTAGTCGAATACTCTGAATTTTCACTCAGAGGTTGAGACTCAAGTTCTTAGATCGGGACAACATGTGGATTTGGAGACTCAGACTCTTGAGTTGGACCAGATTGAGACTCGAGTTGAACAGACCCCAGAAGAAAGCTCCAAAAAAAACAAATCTCGATTCTTATCTTCCATCAATGACGTCTTCCCTTGAAGATAAGGAGTGGGAAAATACGGTTCATTCTCGAAAAAGGTGACATCGACAAACACATGAAATTTCCTCGTAGGAGGATGATAACATTTGTAACCTTTTTTAGTAGAGGAATATCCCATAAAGGCATCTAATATCTCTTAGATCAAATTTTCCCCAGTTTTGAGCATGAACATGGACAAATGATACACAACCAAAGATTCGAGGAACAAGGTTATTGGAGGTAGTGAAGTTCAGGTAGAATTTAGAAAAGACTTCCATAGGACTTTTGAACCCCAACACACTCAAAGGTAATCGGTTTATAAAGTGGGTAGTTGTGAGGACCTCTCCCCAGTACGTCTTTGGCACATTGTTTTGAAACAAAAAAGCTCAAGTTGACGCTAGCAAATGACCATTCTTCCATTCAGCAACCCCATTTTGTAGTGGAGTGCTTAAACAAGAAGACTCATGAACGATTCCCTCTTTTTGAAAGTAAGAGGATAAGACTTAATTAAAGTAATCATGAGCATTATTAGACCTAAATCCTTTTATTGCCACACCAAATTGATTTTTTACCATGCTATGAAAAATTGGGAACACAGTATTGACATAAGATTTTTGTTTCATAAGATAAAGCTAAGTAACATGAGTGCAATTATCAATAAAGGAAACAAATCAACGAGCACCAAAAACATTGGGAACGGTAGAAGGACCCTAGATATCACTATGAATCAATGAGAAAGGAACAAAAGCTCTACTATTACTAATGGCGAAAGGTACACAATGATGTTTGGAAATTCATAAATATCACAATGAAGACTTTCCACATAAATTCCTTTGAACAATAATGGGAACAAAAATTTCAAAGCACTAAAAGACGGATGACCTAAACTATGATGATGTAGCCAAATTTTAGCTTTATTGGAAACAGTTTTAGAAATAAACGACCTCGGTAAATTATTCTCAGTCTTACTTGGATTGCTTGATGCTTCAAGGTACTACAACCCATCCTTTTCTCTTGCACGTCCAATCATCTTGCCTAAGTCCCGATCCTGAAAAACACAATGGGTATGGTGAAAAATGACACTACAATTCATGTCCTATGTAAGTTTATGGATTGAAACTAGATTGGTAGACAATTTAGGAACATGTAAAACATTTTTCAAGACAAGGGAAGGATGTATTTTAATTTCACCTTTACCGGCAACAATGGTCAATGACCCATCTACCAATGCAATCTTTTTATTACTAGGACATGGACTGTAGGTACTAAATTTGAGGGAAGAATTTGTCATGTGTTCTGTTGCTTTTGAGTCAATGATCCAAGAGTTTGGAAAATTAATATTTGAAGCACTTAACGCATGAGAGATAAGAGACTTACTTGCGAGTGCCAATGAGCAAGCACCCGAGGGTTTTTCTAATGTTCCCAGCAAGCTTCTCAGTTTCTCAATCTCTTATTTGTTAAACTCTCCAGTGTCTTGGGAACTTTCATCACCTGGTTGAGTAGTAAAAAAATGAGCCTGCTCCTGATTACTTTGTTGTTCACCTTTACTGTTTCGGTTCTTTTCATGGCCTGGTTTTTTTACAGTAATTACACCAGTGAATATCTTTGTCGTCTGCTTTGGACAAATTTGCCTTGCCATTCCCGTAGTTGGAAACCTGATTTGATCCACCATTGGAAAGCATTGTCGGATTCCCGTTCGAGACCATTATTGACCTATCTGCTGCTTGGGATTCAATCATCACCCCTCACCTTCCTTCTTCTGCTTGAATCATAGAGATGGTCTCATTCAATGATGGCAACTGATCCCTGCCTAAGACTTGACTTCGTTTATGATCATATTCCACATTGAGGCTAGCAAGAAACTCAAAGATTCTCTCTTTTTCCACAAATCTCTTAAGCAGGGCTGCATCCTCACTGCACATCATCTTGAGGCATTGATAATGATGCAATTCTTGCCATAGACTTTTCAAAATATTGGCATATTTAATGATAGAACAATCACCTTGTCATGTAGCAAAAATTCTCATCTTAATCTCAAAAATCTGAGTCGTGTCACATACCTTGGAATAAGTCTCGTTCACAACATCCCAAATCTTTTTGGCTGAGGTTAAAAACACACATGTACCGCTGATTTCTAAATCCATGGAATTCCACAACCATGACATTATTGTTGAATCCTCCTCATCCCAAATGTGAAACTTCAGGTCGCTCGAATTAGGTCCTTTTAAAACCAAATGGCTCAATTTCCTTCTTTTTTTAAGAAGGTTTGCACCACTTGTGACCATTGCAAATAGTTCTTCCTGTTCAACTTGTACGCCACTTGAATGTTCGAAAGCTCACTTGGTGTGTGAGTCGCAAGTGCTTCAGATGCAGGGATAGTCGGCATGTTGGTTGCTTTGGACACCTTAGACATGACGAATGGTTCGTTGAGAAAGGATAGAATATGAGAAAGCAAAAATATCACCAAAAAAAATGTGGACCAAGAAATTCTGAACATAGGGAATACGATAAGAGAAGAAAGTGATTTTGGGGAAAAATTTTCGAGAGACCCAATCAACAAGAAGGGAAAGAAAACAACATCAGTTAGTAGAAAACAGGAAAACCAACAAAAGCCGAGAATAACAAATCACAAAAGAACGCAACACAGAACGAACAATTAAGACGCAAAAGAATTGTTGGAACAAAAAGAAATTCCAAACCAAAAGGCAACAAAAAAACCCAGTCAACTTGGCTATGATACCATGTGAAAAAGAATGATTAATTTATTCAAAATTAATTCAAGGTACAAGTCTAGGCTCGACTATATATAGTTGTAGCAACAAAACGGAAAGAGAAACTACCCTATAAATCCCTACAAATAAATATATATATATATGGAACACGCTTATTATTAATATGCCACATAACTCAAAAACCGTTAAACAAGTGATTCATTATTTACTCATGTAAACTCTCTATTTTGTCCCTTTAACACATGTCTTATTAAGTGCTATTTCGGTACTCCACAGTAGTTCCTTGGTGGCCCAATGCTTCTTTGGCTCAATTTTATTTTTTTTAAAGGCACCTTAGAGACTCTGATTGAGGGTTGGTTTGGCCCCTCATTGTGACATTTGGCAACCCCAAGTTAGGTTTAGTATCTTCTTTTCAAGATAGCACATTTAGGTACACTTTTAGGACACTTAAATACACCTTTGGTCACTTAGACACATCCTAGGATAGTTAGACACTTTTTTGGTCACCTTGGGTCACTTAGGCACTTTTCCTGAATACCCTAGGTCACTTAGGCACTTTTCTGGTCACTCAAGCCCACTTAGGTTCAATCGTGCCCATCTAGGTACACCTAGCCAATTTAGGAATATTCTAGACCACTTAGGTCACCCATTGACTCACTTGTTTTTTGTATGGCTTGTATGGTTGTATAGCTTGCATGATTTGTATGGCTTGCGTGGCTTTCTGTTATTTATTTATTTATTATTTTTGTTTTATTTTATTTTATGTTATTATATTATAAGGTTTCTAACTCATATTTCTTGGGTTTTTGCATGAGATTTTTCAACAAGGAGATCTCCACACACATGGCTGTCATATGGATATAAAAAAGAACAGAAAAAAAAAAAGGAAAGGTGGATTGGCAAGCAAAATATATTTTTTTGGAGGGAAAATGGGGTCAACTTGGTTGTATACGTATGGAAGGAAGGGATTCTACATCAGGCAGAGAGGAAACTTTCAACCATGCAATACACACCATTCGGGGGGAATGTTTTCAAAAAGGCAACTATTGAGATTTCTTCCCAATAGATGGAAATGAGAGGGTTACAAATTAAAAAGAGGAAAAATACACAGAAAGCAAAAAGGAAAGAAAGGAAATGGAACTTTCTTTCAGCAAATTGGGTTTCGGAGGCTGATATATGTATAAAAAGGGGGACGACACACCAGGGAGGTTTTTGGAGGGGGCGGAAAGACTTTTTCATTGATTTCCTGAGGAGAAGAAAAATGGACGTTCAGTATATCCCTTTGTCGTTTCCTATAAAAAAAAATGGGCATTCACTGGTTTTTTTTTTGGAAGATTTTGGAGAGGAACGATAGCTTGGAGCCAAGCAATTGGAGTGGAGATTGCCCAGACATTTTTCCTGTTATATTCTGTATTCTCACTTACATTCGAATCCCCATCATTCTCTGGCTGTTTTTTCTTTGGCATTTATGTGGGCTGATTGGAGTGGACATCAAGGGCCACTTATCTGTTTTGCTGAATATGATTGCTTATAAACCTGTCCTGTTTTTGTTCCATCTTTTAGTTTCTTTGATTCTTCTTGTACATAGCTGAGGCAGGGATTTATTTCTAAGCTTGAAAGTTTGGGGAATCATGGTATAGTTTTATTTAAATTCGTCATGACGTGTTCTGTTGTTTCAAGCCCATTGGCAAATGATGATATATGGCTTGTCTAGAATACCCACTCTTTACTGCCTTTTCTATGTTCCTCTTGAATTTTATTTTCCCCATTTTTTGGGTCTGTTCATGAGTGTTCCAGTGGGGTTCTTCCCTTTATCTGTTAGTGTGTCATTTGCCTTGGAGCCTTGTGCAGATTGTAAGCCTTAAACAAATCGATCAAACTCACCTCTGGATAGCAATAAGTATATGAATCCTCAGTCAGGTGAGGCTCAAGTCGAGCAAGACAGTAGGGTTGATGAAAGGAAATGGATTGTCAACGAAGATAGAGTGACAGGATGGCTTTAGACACTACTATGTGCAGTAGTTGATGTAGACACTGCTAAGAATGATGGAAGGATCAACTGGGGTAATGAAGCAGTTGCAAGCATTATGGTATATTCTGAACTCCAAATTCCAGTGAAAATAATCAGAACTTGCAAGCTGGAACTATTTCCAGAGACATGCAATGGACATCAAGGAAGCAACACTAATTGAAGTCAAAATGTCTGGGAATAATGCTTTGGTGGAGAATTTGTAGGAAGAACCTATAATGGAGAGAGTCTCTAAAAATAAGCCATTGTTTATGGCAACAAGGTTGTTGTGGCAAAAGTTGTTTTAGTGGAAGTTGGTGGATCAAGCATGAATGCTAAACCTTCTAAGAAGTGATCGAGTGAATTTATTGGAATTTCTTCAACGTTGCCGCTCAATGAGATGGTCGCACTACTGCAGAATGCACGACTCAATATATGGCTGAGAGGTTGCCATCTAGGGTCTATGATGCTGAAAGCATGAGGCCAGATTACTTCTACAAGACTAGATGCTGGCAGAAGAAAGAGACCTAGGGTGTCAATGGAAGAAGTGAAGGGAATGCTGATCTCTTTCATGACTTTGTTCATGACATGGCACTTGAATTTCGTTTTGAATTGGATAGATCCCAAAAAGAGGCAATCTAACGTCTTAAAAATGAGGATTCTGTTTCAGTCAACTCCTTAGGTCTACACCATTAAAGCACCACTCAGCTTCAACCCTCCAGTTACGACAAATCTGGACTACTTCCTCACTACCACCAGTACCAAACCATGTGTATGAAAAGGCAAAAGCATAGCTTCATCCCCATGTGTGGCAGCTATCAAGTTGGTGGTAATTCACAGACAAGTCAACAAGGACAATAGCAAACAAGGCTCCAGAACAGTGAGAACTAGGAGTAAGAGGATCAATATCTTGTGCAATAGGTGAAGTGCAGTTCAAATGTCATATCCATTCTAATTGGACATAGAAAGAGGGCTCTCTCCAAGTAGGAATTCTGCTGGTATGGAGAGAAAGGAAAATCATGATGTAAAGTCGTCCCGTTGATTCAGATTAGTGGTTGACAGCTTCTTCTTCAAATGGTGAAATTCAATAGAGAAGGAGCTCCAAGACACTAAATTGCCAAGGTGCTCGATGAAGGTTATGCTCTATGTCTGCCTGGTATTGGGACACCTAGTTGCAGCTTCTACACACTGGTATCGATCGAAGGGCCTGATGCACCATTTGTTCGCTTTTGAGGTAAGTCCTGAGAAGGCTCTGAATCCTACTAGTTCTTTGATTATACAACCCTGGGTTGAAAAAGAGAGACATGACGAATTATTGCACACTGCCCTCGAACAAGAACCTATTGAAGAGGTCATTCTCGAGTTCAAGTCCAGATGAGGATTTGCAGGTATAGTGCCTGATAGTTGTTTGTGGCTAGGACTGAGAAAAGTGAAGAATGAGTCATTGCATAATTGCAATAGGGAACCTTCCATGGAGCAGATTCGATGCTTAGAGAATAGACATAGCAAAGAGCCACCTGCCAGGCCAAGATGGAACCTGTCCTTCAACTTGATTCTGTTCAGCACTGAAAGAGATGATTGATTCTGATAAACTATTGAATTTACCTGGTAAAAACCCCGTGCTCATCATTGAAACTCAAAGACACTATTCCTAACGGCAAGATTGCACTAGAAACTCCATTTTAAGAACCTTCAAACAACCACTTCGAAAAGAGCAGTGAAGCAAGCCACTAAAAAAGAAAGAGGTTTTGGTCCAAAATTTTCAAGGTGTTTAAGGCGGTGGTCTGGAAAAGAAGGCACAGGCTGGCGGCGTTTGAGAGAGGGAGTAGGTGCTTTAAAAGGAATTTTCAGTCTATGTTGGAAAGGAGGGTCCCAAGAGAGGGTTGTTGTAGACCCTCAATTTTGTCCTCCTAGCACATGTCCTATTAGATACTTATTCGATACTTTATAGTAGTTCCTTGGTGGCCCATAGCTACTCATACTACTTACCTTTTTTTTAGCCACCTCGGAGACTTTGGTTGAGGGATTATCTGACCCCTTATTGTGATCCTTGGTAGCCCTACTTTAGAATTAGGCTTTTCATTCATTTTTAGAATAGTTTTTAGATACACTTGGCCCATTAAGCACCACCCTAGGCCCACTTAGATTCACCTTGACCCGCTTAGACCCACCTAGGCACCTTCTAGCCTACACACTCGCTTTAGGTCCACTTAGGCATCATGGCCCACCTATGTCACCTTTTCGGTAATTCCTACATGACTTACATAATTTGCATGATTTGCACTTTTAATGCTTGCATGTACTCGATTTCTTATTTATTTATTTTATCTATTTATTTTATTTATATATTTACTTATTTATTATTATTTAGTTAGTTATTTGCTTTTATTTATTTATTTTATAGAATATTGCATGAGATTGATGATTAATTCTGTAAACTGATGTCTTAATTATTTTTGTATACCTATGATAGACAATGTTTTTAATTACATAATTTTAATTAGTTTTAATTTTCAATTTCATGACCTTTACTAATCTGAATTCTTATTTTATTTTGGCATGAGATTTAAATGCACACATTGGAGAAGATCCTTGATGTACACGGCTGCATGCATGTGGGGATATTTTATGCAACATGGAAATGAGATTTATATCCTTAAAGAAAGGAAAGCAAATCACGGCTGAGCGGGGGATGGAAAGGAAATTTAAAGTGTTAAAGAAAGGAAAGTAGATTTAAAAAGGAAGAAAAGAACAAAAAGGAAAGGGGGATTTTCCTTTTTTGGTTTTGGAACAGATTTGGGTCTTTGGGGGGCTGATATATATATATATATATACGTGCAAAAGGATGTTGAAAAGGAATTTTTTTGGGGAAGATTCGGAGATTGTCTTTGGGGGTTTTCTTTGGAGAGATCTTGAAGAAAAGCGCAGAGAAGAGCAGAAAGAGAGAGCGATTGGAAGCAAGACTGCCCAAGTACGTTTCTGGTTACTTTTGGTGTTCTTATTCATACTCGATTTCTTCATTTGGTCGTTTCTGAATATTCAATATATTGTTGATTGGTGTGGACGGAAAGGGCCACAAATTTCTTTGTTGAGATTGTTTGCTTACTTGTTTGCCCTGTTTTGTTTTTATTCCTTTAATGTCGTTGGTGTCTGCTGAAATATATGGCCCTGTGCTTGAATTTGGTCAATACTCTGTTTATGTTTAAATCCAATTCTTTATTGTTTCCCCTGTCCAGCCCATGGATTAATATGAGAAATGGAGCTGTTTATGTTGATTGATATTTTTTTTGGTTCACCCTTTCTTTGCGTCTACCATGTTTTCATCCATGTTCTATGTTTCCTTTCTCGTACGATGTTCGAGTTTTTGGCATATTTGGGCACTTCTGAGAGGATGACAGAGGTGTTTGATATGAGAGCTTGTCTAGTATTGTAAGGTTGTATGTTAATGAGCCACAACTCGGGTATTGGAATGGTTGGCTCTGAGATGTTCCAATAGGTTGATGAGGGAGAGAACCGATTTGCCAAGACTCGAGATAAATATGAACCTTATGATCCCTAAAGGTAATAGCGAACTGGAAACCTACATGCTGGGCAATTATTAAAGCATGATTTGATTTCTGGGTGGACTGTAGAGAATATGAAATTGCACTAAATTAGGACCTGGTATGCTCGTATTTTCAATTCTTCCAAAATTCGCAGATTATACAGTAGGATTTGCCTCCTTATATTCGTCAACCTAATGATGGGACGATTATTGGTGCTACTGCTGAGGGGAGCAATGCCATTGATTCTTCACGGTTGAAGGACAGCTTACGCCACTCGCCTGCTCCTGTTGCACTGACTTTTATAGAAACAACAGAGCCTGTAAAGGAAAAACAGGGGAGTGCAGTGTACAGTTGAATTCGTCGAGTACAGAGTTGCAACAAAATATGGACAGTCAATGGCTGATATCTGATGGAAAATCTGATGAACACACACATGATGCTTCTGTAGCCATGTCATCTGTCCATGCTATAAAAGAGAGTAATCCAGAGGCTGAAGGTGTTAACCAATTTCATGAACAAAGGGCAAATTGAATGGGAATTTAATCAATCCTGTTCCGTTGAAATACTTCAAGCAGTTCTCAGGCCATGTTGCCACAGGTTTCGTATATTTGAGTGCTGACATCTCAGCCACAATAAGACTCACTAATTTGACTGCACACAGACAAGACGGCACTGTTGAGTTGTGCTCTGGATAAGGGTCATTTGCAGCAACATGGATCTGCGCCTACCGCTCACATTCTCAACAGAATGATCTCCTCGAATGTAAAATCTGGATCAATCTTTGTGCGAGTTCAGCTTCATTCCACCATAATCAAGGCGGGTTTTGATTCAGATGTCTATTTGCCGTGTTCCTATGGATATGTATGGTAAATATGGTGTGGCTTCAAGTGCTCAATGGCTATTCAATAAAATGCCCCATCGGACGTGGTCACTTGGAATTTATTAATATCTGGTTATTTGCATATAGGACGTCCAGAGATTGCAATCGAATTGTTTCCAGATATGGTCAAAGTGGGCATAGACCTGACTCCTAATTATGTCAATGCAGTTTTATCCTCTCAAGGAGAATTACAGAACTCTCCCCTTACAAGGGCAACTGAACTCTGAATCGCATTTATCAAGACAATTCGGCAACGGTAAAGAGATGGCTAAAGAACTGGATACACTTTTGCAATGTATAAAAAGGCCAAGTGGTTTCAGGGATGCCTGCACCATATTCCAAAGAAGTTCAGTTATAGAATTAGAGCAAGGCATAGACACAGGCACCCTTTCTGAAAAACTGCTGAACGTGGTGGACCATAATTGATTAATAGCATGGGGAGATTCATCATCTGCTTGATGAGATAGTGCAATTTTTTGGCAAGGAAAGCATACATGCAAGGAATTGATAGGCAAGCCACTGATAGCAGAATATTTGTACCTCTAGAGTCGGTAGAAGTTGACTTCTGAACTAGAACTGAAGCGACGAAATATATTAAAAATAAACCAGGATCTGACAAATCAGCTGACTGAACCAGAGAGGCATTTCAATTCCGTTGAGCTTAATATATTTGAAAAAAAATGATGGCAGCAGAATTTCCTACAGTCAGGCCTTGACTAATGGTGGTACCAACACTTACAGTCAGGCTTTGACCAGTATGAACACCATCTATAATCAGGGTTTGACCAATAGTGGCACTAGCTCTTATAATCAAGCCTTTGTTAATGGCAACCCCGGAACCTATAGTCGGCTCATCAGAAATGGGGATGCTGACTCCGACAACCTGGTCATTTGCAATGGAGATGTTGCCGTGTATAGTTAGGCCATGCACAATGGTGATATTGATTTGAATGAATATGCTCACGAGACCTTTTGGGAGCGACATCAAGTGTCTCAATGGACAGAAGTAGTGCTCAGGCAGCAAATAGACCTTAGGCTCTAAAACCATCTGCGAATGAGGCATTGAGCAAAAGCATCCATGTGGCCAATAGACCTCTAGTCCAAAAGACATCAGCGAGTGAAGCATATAACAGAAATTTCCAAGTGGCAAAGCTCGCCTTGTGGGTTCATATGCAATAAACTCATCATCCTTGATTATAAGAAGAAAGTTGAGGGCACCTGAGGTTGCATTCCTAGTTACATTACCAGTCTTCTGCTTCAAATAGCATAGTTAGCATCCTTTCCATCCTTAGAACCATGGATATTTCCCCAAGTTGATCAGATGGTTTGGCTCCTTTAGACGAAACTGTGCCCACTTGTGATTCCTTGAAGAATACAGAATTTGAATACATCGACGACCATGTTGCTTCTGCAGTTTGTATTGATTTCAACCTCTTAAAGCATTTGGAAAGAACAGATTTATCAGAAGATAACATAGGAGGCAGACATGACTATGTTTTCTAGAACAACTAGAGGTGTCATTCAGGATTTCAGTCTTGCTGCAATTTATGATGCCAAAGTCTCCAACAGTTCCGCCAGTTTACAGAAAACTCCAATATCTGATCTGAACGTTGATGAAACACACATTGCTTTTGTGAAGCTCTCAGAGAAGCGTCGATTATTCCTACTATTGGACATGTGCGACATGTAGTCCAATAACAGTTTGCTCCTCGAAGATACTATGATTGAAATGAAGATAAGTCAGCTAGGTAAAAGTTTGATTGATCTTGCTATGATCGGGACAACTTCCAATGCTAATAGCATGCATCAGGTTGAACCTTTCTCCCCAGAGTCCATTGGGTTGGTGGATTTTGAGAACGATTTTACTACTTATAGTAAATCGAAGCAAGTCAAATCCAACAGCAGTGCTGTTGAGACACAGTGCAAACCAATTAGTTCTTCAAATTTAAATAGCAAAGCTGTAATAAAAGTTCAAATGTCCACTCCTCCTAATCCTTTACCAGCTTCAAGTAGTTAATGGAATGTTCAGAATGCAAAAGACAATCCTCTTCCTGGAAATGCAAGTTTCAAGAAATGAGAAACTGTTGATAGAATTGAGCAAGAATAGAGGCTTGCCACTGCCAGTGACTCTAATGATGCTGCTGATTCTGAATTCAGGTTAAAAGATTTAAATTTGAGGGTAAATATAGTGTTTCTCAATTCAACAGAACACACCAGTTGGCTCGCTTAGTTTGACAGAACACATCAGCAAGTTAGCATCTAACCAACATGAATAAGAATCAGTGGGCTCACTTTACCTTGATTGTCCTCTTGTTGATGATCTCCAAGTAAATCAGAGGTAGCAAGTCCAGGTATCAGAAAGAATGGGGTAACTTAGCGATGAGAGCAAGTGAAGAACCTACAGATTGCTCAATTGTTTCCAAGATTACTCACAGTTATGTTCCAAATTCTCAAGAATTCCTTCCTCAACATAAAGAGCTTGTTTTTTTGAACTAGGTCCACTACATGTTAAGTTGGCATGTCATAATTCAATTGCTAAAAGGCATCCTGTATATAAGTTGAATGAAGTGCAGGTGTTTACATATTATCGCAAGCTAAGAGAACTGCATCTTGTTTGGGTTGAAGCTGCTGCCTAATTTTTGCGTGTGATGAAGTGCTACCTGAAGTCATTCTGCTCAAGATTGAGATCTCATACAATCAGTACAATCAAACAACGACAAGGTTTCATTACTTCTCAAAGATAGCTTTATTGATTCCTTTCCCAATAGAGACAAACCATTTATCAAGCTATTTGTAGATACATAACTATCAGATTATCGTCTGTTATGCTTCGAGAACGAGCATGCCTAAACTGTACCAAATACATCAGTTCACAACTTAAAGATGCAAGCCCAGAAATTCAATGGAGAAAG
The DNA here is from genome assembly GCF_030704535.1 of Vitis vinifera. Lineage (NCBI taxonomy): Eukaryota > Viridiplantae > Streptophyta > Magnoliopsida > Vitales > Vitaceae > Vitis > Vitis vinifera. Next base: position 13,040,278 of record NC_081820.1, read on the forward strand.
CAGTAATGGAAAACAGAGTGCAGATTAGGCCACTGATGGAAAACGACTTCGATATAAATGGTGATAGCTTTGTCCAGTTTCTTGTTGCTGCACATGCTGTTAATAATGCTGAAGCCATCATTATGGCTCTTTTGGAAGAGAATGAGAACATTCTTGATGATGACAATCTACACAGATGCTTTATTTCAACAGATTCACGGATTGAAAACAGCGAGAATGAAGATTCAGCAGATGATGAAAATATAGATGAGCAGAAGTGATCTATTGAGATTGCTTATTTTGGTATCAAGAACCGACTTCCATCTGAAACAATGCATTCTATCAAGATGATAAGTTGGCATTATTCAGAAGGTAGTGGACTTTGCATGTGCTCGCACACAGCGTGTCCCATTTTTGCATTCCAGTTTGTCCCACATCAGCATGCTCGCTCAACCACTCTTCACATCCCCATTTTAGACGCACCCTTTACTAAAATCATCATCAACTCATCCACCAAATTCAGCATTTAGCATACTTCTCTCGGTTATCAATGTGGGTCGCTATCAAAGTACCCGAAATTATTTACATTTGCTAGCTGATCTGCCATCCAGATCGCGAAGGTCCAGAATTCCAGCTCCTCCGGCTGAAGCTAAGAAACAGTTCTGTTTGCGTAACGGCAAAGGCATAGAAGCTGAAGTTGAAAGGATATATGTTTTGCATGGGAAGACCCGTCTAGGAACACTGATATTTTTGTAGTTTCCAGTGGCTATTAGATGTGAATTGATGTATTTGGGTGACGAGAATCCAACAGTTGATGGGCATGTCAATTTCAAGCCTTCTGAGGAGACAGTTGAAAGTCAGGGATTTCTAGTTCCAATTTTAGAGACTATTGAATGCAAATTGCCTCTAACTGAACTTAGAGAAGAGAAGGATGAGGGGCAAAATAATATAGAATCAATACCATAAGTCAGAGAAAACCAGATTCATGTGACTGTTTGCTTCTAGATCCAATTTCATATTGCTGATTTGTAACTGGTGAGTTCTAAGCCCGCAAAGAAAGTAAAATCTACAGTCAAAGAATGAATTTGAAACTGAAGATGAGATGATTGGTGATGGAGCAATAGGAGATCAAAACCATGAGCTTGGAGTTACTAAAGAGTTGAAATAATCAGTTTTTGTCCATTATACTTATGCTTTTGATGATCTTCTTCAAATCCTGCAGAACCATTGGAATGGTTCCGTTAAATTTCAGTCATTTTTACCTTTCACAGAGGATGGAGATCAGCTTCCAGATAGCAATTCAAATCTGGATGAGGGGAGCTGCTCAGGTGTAGATAACTCAGTCAGCTTGTCTATTTCAAGAGAGCTTCAAGATGGAATAGGCCAAATTGTCATTCAACCATTAACTACTCAAGAAAATCTTGACAGCTCCAAAAGACATCAGTAATGAGCAGATCATCCAACTTTGCGCCTTTCATGTAATGGTCCTCATAGAACAGAGAAGAAGCCTTCAGGAGGAACAAGAGGATGGTGGAGCTAGGTGTCTTCTTGGCAGCCACACTCGAAAGTCCCGAAATACAGGATCCATCAGAAAGTCTCTAGCGTACTGCCCATTTACCTTCACACACGCGAAATAGGCTGCTGAATCCTATTGACTGAGGGTTAATTACTGATTGTGGGTAATTTGATACGCCTGAAGAATGAAGAGTTATTTGGGAAATTGGACATCAAAAATCAATTAAGACGCGATACATTCAGTTGAAGAAATTTTACTGTGAGCAAGTTGACAATAGAAACCGAATTCGGAATTCAAATGCTGAAGTTACCATACTCCATAAACAGCTATAGACTGTTCATCATATAATAACGACTGGAACCACGATTTTAAAGCATCTCAAATAAACTGGAGGCTATAGTATTGGCTTTTTTCTTTGACAGTTTTACAGAGTGCATGCCATCAACGTTCATTCCCTGTTACCTGCATACCAAGGTTCTGTTCCTTGCTCGCCAACTCCTATAGATAGATCCTGCAAATCCCATAATGCTGTGAAGATAACTAGATTAACTTCAAAGGCTCCTTCAGTCGTTGAAACCTCAGAAGACCTGCAGCCTTTATTAAAACACATGAGAACAGAGTGACCTTCCAAATCTTTTTTTGCTGAAAATGAGAGCTCTGCAGTATTGGTTCCCGTAATCATTGAATCTTATGTTCCACAGGATGTACAACGCCAAGAAGATCGACATGCTGATGATTAAGTATGTCAATTAAATCTGAGTTTATAGAAGTGGGGGTGGAAGTTCTTGTGAACCGTGGACAGAGAAGTCCTCAGGTTAGTGAACTAAAGGAGGATAATTTGGATGATATCTGCAACCAGTGGTCTATTAGTAAACCTATTATATATGTTGGTGGGGGCCCAACATCCTTGATTTCTTCTCTGATAATGATTCAAATGAGATGATTGTTTAACATCGGTTTGATTTTAATCCACTTTGTGATACATATGACCTTGTTCTTTACCTATTGTTGAGCTAACCATGTTTCCCATTGAAGCGCTCAACTTGCTACCCAGGTACGCTTCCTATCACCCACTTACAAAATTCCATGGATATGCATGACATTGTGAATTATGTCCATGTTTGATGTCATATTTGGTTGTCTTGATGCTTGTTTGATTATCTTCGATAAAATGCATGTTGTGTCATATTTTTTAACTAACTTTGATGATTTGTAGGGAAATTGTAGGGAAAGAGGCACTTCGGGACAGTACATTCAGCAAAGCCAAAATTGTTGTTGAGTCAAATCACAATAAAGCAATCGAGGTGTCATCTTGCTCTGCTGCTAGTTCCACATCCAAGCTGCAAGTTTCAGATTTGAGGGTCAAGGTAGTATTGCCCTCTTCAGGAGTACACGGATAGGTTATTACCTGACCTACATGAAGATAAATCAGATGGCCCATTCCCTACTTTCTTCTCCTCCTGGTGCACTTCTAAAATGCCAAGGCGTTAATTCTAAGGGTCTCTTGAAAGTTGTTCCTGTAAAAGAAGAACCTCAATTATATGTTGATTTTGCTAGAAATCTGCAGGTTCGGCATGTAGATGGCCAAGAGAAGACTCTCCTTTCAGCTTCCGACCAGTCAAAATTGTACAGTGGTAATTGCTACATCTTTCAGTATTCGTATCCTGGTGAAGCTAAAGAGGAACTCCAGGAGGGGTAGAGAAAGATTGAAGACAACAACACTTTGGTTTTCAATGTTGTCATTTGTGCTGACAAGAAGAAGATAAAGGACGGGCCTTAAACGACAGACAGGGTCATCTCATGCTAAAGTATCAGGTTTTAGGGTATTGTTGAAGGATGGAGCCTACAGAAATATATACGGTTTGGTTATAGGGAACTATTTAATGTCATTTGAGAGTTCAAGCTGAAATTGCAGGTTGTGATGGCACTTCATGAGCATCAAGGAAACGGAACTTCTTAAAGCAGGCCAGAAGCTCAATACTCCAGCAAGTGGATCCAGTCTTGTCATGCCTTCGCTAATTTATTTGAGAAAGTAAATATCAGAACCAGTGGGAAGAGGATATTCAGCCCAGCATGGTGGCAGCTTTTGGGACTGGAGCCACACTTTCACTGGTGGGTGGCATGGGTGTTACAAAGGCAGTCAGTGTAATTATATCTGGGCTCTTTCTTGCACTTATACGAGGTGGAATATTTCAGATAAGGCAAAAGTGCTCTCAACCACTAGCCGAAGATCTGTTCTATACAAGAATAAGATCCGTGTAAACAAACCTCGGTCTCCAGCCTTATGAAAAAAACCACAATGAAGGCTTGTTTACAAACAACATGGAAGGTATAACCCTGATCTCATTGCTTCCAACTAAGGCTCTCATGCCAATAACATCATCAAAGGCCCCAAGAAATAGCAAGTCCAGCAGATGATTAAAGACATTAGGAAAAAGAGGGATTCCAACTCCATTCGAGAACAGGTAGTCCTACATTCATAAGGACACAAAGAGTTGAATCTGGGAAATGGGTCGTTGACAATTTCAAGGATGCCTATATTTTGAGACCAGTGCATGTGGTACAAAAAGCTCTCAAAAGGACTAACCTGGTGGAGGAAGATGTAGATGTCATCATGGAGGGAACTTCTTCCTTGGAAATCATTTCTGATAGAATCTCCATTCCTGACCTGATTAGTGATCCTAAGTTACCTAGTGCCTCTTTGTTAGATGCAGTTTATAGAGTTACAGGCCCTTGCAATGTTCTGGGCAGTGCTGGTGTTTTTAGACCATTGGGTCAATCTCCAAGTGGTGCTACTAGGTATTGCTGATGATATTTCTGTGGAGAATGCTTATGGAACAATTGAACTTCTCCATGCTTCTGGGAAGTTTCACTAATTACCTTGTTGGTTGTTCCTTTAGTTCCTGTGATTGGAGCCACTTATAGCAGGAAGACGAACACCATTTCAGCTGCCATGCACATGCCTTCCAATGTACTCAAAAGGATGAGCCCAAAGGATACCATCAGTTTGCCTAAAAGTGGTTGGCTCCTGCCAGGGCTGCCTGAATCTGTCTCCAAATATAGACTGAAAGTTATTAGTAATTGGTTTCTGAGCTTCCCAGGTGAGGATGGCAAAGAATATGGTACCGATCTTTTAGCAGGTTGCTCTTTCATTGAGGAGTCGTGTCATTTGAGGCATCATGTGTGAATTCAGTTGTAGCAGATGTTCTACCTCCACTTAGCTCAGTTGTCATTGAAAATGTTGAATCACCGAAAATTTTAAGGTCGTTTGGTGAAACTAGTTCATTTCATCTACTAGGGAATACTGAGATCAATTCAGAAACTTCTTTACAACAACCTAAAACTGATCTTGAATCCTCAATGCCCACATTGTTACCAGGGGCAAGCAAGCAATTTTCTCTGGCCTCTGATTCTGTTGTTGTGGAGAGCTCAGCATTCAATACTTTGTCCTCTGCTCCAAGTGCTCTTTTTGATGAATATGCGTTAGTTATGACCAACAATGAAGGTAGAAGAAGAGAAACCCTCAATGATCAAAGCCGAGTTGCAAATTGGAATGGGTCTGTTGTCAATGGGTGCCACACCAAATTAAACTGAGCTCAGTTAAGCCTTGTAGATCCTATCTCAAAGGAAGCTGGATCACTGGAAAGACTACCATCCTTTGTCTGACACTGTATTATGAAGTTGCTAAAGGGGATGAAATGCTAGTATTTCTCAAAGTGAGGGATAGAGATATTATATCACCTACTGTTTTTCATGATGAAACAAGCAATTCTTGATGTTGCATGTCAATGCTGGGTAAAAGTGAATTCTATTGTTGTGATATTGCTGTTGATGTCCATAAATCTCAATGTTCCACTGGTGAAAGAGATGATTCAGTGAGCTTGATTGTTGGGGACTACTAACGATGCTAATAAGAAATTCATTTGTGATAGAAATTCTGACATAATGCTCAACGATTGCCCAGAATGTGATTTTCATAGAGAATGACTGGATGACATGGAAACTAGCAGATACAATGAACGTAAATTTTGAAACTTGTTCTGCTGGAAATGCATGAAAGTTTATTTTGAGATGCATGTAAAGGAAGGCACTAAAGTGCTAGAGTCGATGTCTGATGTAACCTATTGGCTGAGCTGTGAAACAATCTGCATAGAGGATGAAGACCAACACGCACAATGCAAAAAATGCTTCTTTAGATTCTGTACACTTTGCAGGGGCCTGCGCTATGTGGGAGTAGAATGCTTGATACCCTGAGTTTATGGCAGACACTCTGCTTGATGGGCTTGGCTCCTCAACATGCTGATCAGTCTTTGTATGGGGTTCCTGTTTCTAACATAAGAGGCACTCCGAGCCAATGACAGTGATCCTTACCTGGAAACTGTTGGTAGTCACTTGAAAAAATTTAGACCAGAATCTCATGATGTTGCTGACAAAAATGCACGGGGTAGTATAGATCAACAACCATGTCGGGTTATAAAGTTGGAGAATCTTCAGAGACAAGTATCTAGCAAGCCACAAAAGATCCTCTGAGAGAAAACATTCCTGATGATGGCTTACTTGGTGAAATTCCAAGAGACAGCAACTAGGCATTTATTATTCAAATGAGGTCAGGATTCCCAGTTTCATCTAGTTCAACCATCCATGGCCCAAGCATTGGTGGGATTGTTGCTTCTTATCCGGAGAACAGTTTAGACTAATCACCATCCAAGAATTTACATTTGATATGATAATTCTCGTTTACAGGTGGGCAGGTACTACAGCAAAACTAGAGCGAGGAACCTAATGCATGAGTGGCTCAGTGATGATTGCATGTAAAAAAAATTAAGCCAGAAATTTCTAAAGTAAATCATGGACTCTGAGGATACTTAACCTCCCCCTAGCGATTATGATCTAATGCTAGAGACTGGGGAGCCTAATTCTGAAGCTCGCGTTAAAAGTTGATGGGTTCAACAACTCAGTTGAAGCATTGCTTGAGAAAGATGAAATGTCGATTGCTTTTCATAAACTGATGATTATGGAAAAATGCCATGGCAGTTGGCGAATTTGCTTCATCGATGGACTTTTTTCCCACTGTAGTAAAGCTGATGGGCCCTCACTGTCCAGTATCCAGTATCCAGTATCCAGCATTGGAGTTTCAGGCAAACCCTCTATGTCCTTTGGCGGCTTCACCTTGTGCTTGTGCTCCCTACATGCATAGCCACCATCTTCGCTATTTGGATTCATTGGCCTATGACTTATATTTCATTTTCAGAGGATTAGTTTGAGTACATGAAAAATCTTGATCTAGTTCGGGATTTTGAGATGCTGCTCATATATCCAAACATCGAGATCAGACCAACTTTCAACCAGCCTTGGTATCCCATACGCCTTCCATCTGGGATGCTGAAGAAACATGCGATTCTCTTTCCAAAAGAATCCTGTTTTTCATCAGGAGGTTCTGAGTTCCTTCTCCGGGGGCTAGTGAATAGATTGCTAGAATTAATTCAATGGGCTCTGGTTACTTGATTGAGGGGTTGCCCGATGTGGTGTGCCTCTTAGATAATCCTGTTCATAGAAACCTAACCAATGACAATCCATTTGATCCTTACATGCTTGCTGGTACTAAGAGGGACCTCAGTGGGCTTGCAAATATATATTGTCCTGACTCTTTAGGGCCCTAAGATTTGGATATGTCTTCCTCAAGATACCATAATGAAGATCTAATCTTGAGTGACAACCTTGGTGGTTTGAAAAGTTTGATGGAAACAATGTGGATGCATTTCAAAATTGCTCCTCTTTCAGGTTGGCCAAGAAAGGAACTGCATCAATAGTTAAAGCTCGAGAAATGGTCTCATTTGCAGATTTTAAAATTGGCAGTGGATGGTTTAGATAGTTTAAAATATGATGGTGGAGATAGTAAAAGACATGGACACAGAACTTCTTATTCAGGTGGAAATGGCAACTTGGAAAACCATGGAGCATATGGAGTTTATTAGTCCCAAAAATAAGCATTTATGAGCAACCTCTCCAAAAGAGGCTCTCCTTGAATGGCCAGAACTGCCTCTTTGTTGACATGCGTCTTTGTTATTCCAGAACTGAAAATCACTTTGTCAGAGATTATACAACTAGAGCTCTTTTTCATGCAATAACTGCGAGAGATGGCCAAAGTGTTTGGTTATACTGCCAGTAATTCTGCCATAACAAAAGTCCACTTTCCCCTAGGACTAGATGCAGAATTACAAACAGTAGGAGGACACTGTCCACGCACATTAGCTTCGTCGAAGTAATATAGCCCCTCACGTTCCTTAGCACTACCAATCATCTTCCCCGATGATAGGTCCTTAACAACACAATGAGATGGTAGAAATTTAGCTAAGCAATTAGACTGTTTGGTTAACTGACTATTAGATAGCAAATTGCAAGATAAATTAGGAACATGTAGGACAGGGTTGAGAGTAATAGACTCATAAATACGAATACTCCCTTTGCCAGCAATTGGGGATAAAGTACCATCTGCAATTTTTACTTTTAAATTACCGACACAAAGAGAGTATGTAGAAAATAAATGATGAGCATTAGTCATATGATCAAATGCACTAGAGTCAATAATTTAGGGAGTAGTATTAGACGTGGTGCTAAGAGCTGTAAAAAATGTGCCTTTGTGGGCTAAAGAACTAGAGGACAGAGTAGTAGAAGACTGGCCAGAGGCTTGGAAATTAGAAGAAAGCTCATATAATTTTGCAAGCTGGTCGGAATTAAACCCCACACTAGAAGCTCACTGATGATTTTTTGTGGGTGTTTTGTCTGTCTGGGTTTTGGTGGAGGCTTGATGATTATGGGCTTTATTAGGCTGTCTGGGCTTCCAATATGTGGGCTTCCAATATGTGGGCTTGCCATGTAAAGTCCAACAAGTGGCTTTAGTGTGGCTCGTTTTCTTACAATGCTCACAATAAGTCCTCTTAGACTGACTTGGGCTAGATCTAGCGTGAGGCCCACGAGTTACAAGTGCTGAAGCCTCGGGCCTAGAAGTGAGATATTCCTGCAACATCACTTTCCTTCTGCTCTCCTCATGTCACACCTCAGAGAAGACCTCTCGGATGGAGGGCAGCGACTGGCGATTGAAAACTCTGCTCCTAATGTCGTCAAGCTCGCGGTTCAGCCTCGCTAGAAACTCGAAAGCTCTTTCGTTCTCCATCTTCTTCTTTAATCACACACTATCACCCGTGCACTCCCATTCCTCTTTGCAGCTGAGATCGAGCTCTTGTCACAAACCTAGCATCTCGGTGTAGTATTCCGTGACTTCCCGATCTCCTTGCTTCATCTGCCAGAGTCGTGTCTTGAGTTCGAAGATTTGGGAAGCATTCTTGGCATCGGAGTATGTTTCCCATATCGCATCCCACACATCCTTTGCCGTTGGGAGGGGCATATATGTTTTGCCAATGGTTGGCTTCATGGAGTTGATCGAGCATGAGGTGATGAAGGAGTTTTCGGACTGCCATTTCTAGGATGCTACTGCATCGGTCGGAGGTGGTCGTCGAGTCTCGCCGGAAAGAAACCCTAGCTTTCCCTTTCCGTTAATAATAAGCTTGATTGCTTGTGCCCACTCTCTGTAATTCTTACCGTTCAATTTTTCAACGGCAAGATGGAGTGGGGAGTTGTTGAATGCACTGGGTGAGCCCATGGAGGAGTTTATCTCTGACTCTCTTTCCTAGGTTGCCCATTGATTGGACTCATGGCTGTCTCCTTTTTGGCCAGCCATGGATTGATTAGGGTTTTAGAGCAATCTATGCTCTAATACCATGTAGAAACTGAGAATAATATAATTGTATATTCAATCGTGTGCATTTTACATAATCGGGTCCCTATTTAACATATACACAGAGAGCAAAATATGGAAATATAAAAATCAAAACAAACATTTAACCTAAATATCATATCTAATTGGGGCCTCAATCTTCTACCACAATATCCTAAAAATCACCCCCTAAATCATACAGGATTTCCACATTCCACAGTAAGTAACCCATAAAATATCATTGCTTCAAATATTCTATGCTCACTTGTGGCAAAAGGTTCACGAAAGTGTTGTCATGGATCTCTGTCAAGTTTTGGATCGGGAGTTGAATGCCTTGGAAATTGAGATTGTGTAAAACGAAACTATCCATCCAAGGAAGAGTTATAAAATGAACAGTTCTTGTGCCGACACTTTCCTGTTTGCTGCCCATAAATGGTCCATGCCAAAGCCTTAAGTGGCTGAGACATGGGAAATTTGGATCCAGAACCCAAGGGTGCTTCCAAGTTTTCAATATACTTCATACTACAACATGCCTGCCCAAACCCCTCCCTAGCCTCAAAGATTGAGCATTGAAAATTGCAGCAGCTTGAAGAATGAGCAAAGAGCATCCTGAAGAAAGTGAAGGGGTTGTCGGGCACACATATCAAGGTCTTGGAAAGCCTTCTGAGGGGGTACTTGTTGGTGCATTCCTCTCCATGTCTTCAACAATAGTGGTTTTGGAGATTTTTTATGGAAAGAAATAGTGTTAGTGCTCTTCACGGCCAGGCTACAGTTAGCACTCTTATTCTACAAGACTGTGCTGTGGGCTTGCTGTTTGCTCTTCTTCCAGTTCTGGGTGGTACTTCAGGTATTCTTCAATATCAATGATCAACAAAGGAAAAACAAGTTTTTTGTCGAGTAGAAATATACAGATATGTTGAAAGTCAACTTTAGCCTAGAGCAACAAAGGTCCTTGGTTCATTTATGTTCGAAGAGGGAGAGGTTGTATCTATCATTGTTGGGCAGACACACTGTGTATCATCTGTGGTTTGACCTTAAGATGAAACAATTTATTCAGCATCATTGGACCATTTTGTTAGAAAATGGGGAATTGAGGCGAGCGAGGATTCATAGAACTTGTTTTGTGGGAAGGTCCTCCACTACATTGATGTTGAAGGTGAAAGTTCTGCTCTCATTGCTGCCGGTGGCTTAGACACCACTCTTAGGATATGGGATCCTCACAAACTGGGAACTTTGACTCCTATCTTTCAGTTCTCATCATGCACTTCATGGATTTCGACTTGCAAGTGGCAAGATAAATCATGGTTTCATTTGCTTTCTGCATCCTATGATGTAAAAATTATGTTGTGGGATCTTAGAACTACAAGGTTTTAGCATGCCAAACTTTAAATGTAAGCCAGGAACAGAGTGACATCAGTCTCTCTAGAGATGAACAACAAAATGAATCAATTACAAGAGATTCTCGTAGTTCTGAAGCAGATAATGATCCTCTTATGGATTTTGTGGATAGGATGCCAGTCTCATCTTCTACAGAGGAGTCATTGGCAATGACAGTATCTTTTGCTGATTCTCCTGGAAGTACCCTCTCTGTGTACACAGATTCCAAGGTCCAGAGTTGCGAAAAACTACTTCTTGGGATGGCTCTCTAAGCTTGACTGAGCACAAGATTTAAAAGAGCGCTGGAGCGACTGATGCTTCGACACAGACTGAAGATGATGTAAGCAAGTCTAAAGCTCGAGGAACTTGTACAAGGGAGATTTGTGGAGAGAAAGGACTTCATCTGGTTTAGAAATCTCTAACAAAAGTCATGGTCTCTCAAATTATAACCATGCAGAACAGGTTATCTCTTCTCCTTTGCCCAGTCAACGTCAATTTGTCTTTTCCTTTGATTTGGCCAAGTCTTGGCCTCATTCAGTTTCATCGTGGGAAAAGTTGAGCAGTGGGCTAAGCTTTTGGACTAGGTAAAGCATAACTTGCATGATCAGTGGGTATATGGAGCTTTGTTTGTATTGTGGATTCTTTCTAAAGAATATCAGTTTAAGTCAGATAAAGAAAGGACACTAGATCAGCACATTGTTGAAGAGACATTGCCTCATTTGCTTAAAAAATCATTGATGCTCACCTTTATTTAACAAGTACCTTGGAAGATGAGAGGGCCAAAATCTATTTTCAATGCTCTCAAGGAGTCTACTCCTTCACTTGAAGTTTTGGAAATGACTGGAAATGATATTACAGTTGAAGCTGCTTCTACTTTAGCAGCCTGTATTGCAGCAAAACAGTGTCTCGCCAAGTTAAACTTGGCTGAAAGTGAACTAAAAGATGAAGGTGCCATTTTAATCAGCAACGCGTTGAAAGAGAGGTTGCCAATAGATCAAACAGCAGGCTAGTACACATGAATCTATGTTTCTAGGAGCCATTTCATCGTTCATTTGGCAGCAAATCTAGTAGAGTCAGGGAATCAGGTTCAGATAGCAGCAAATCTAGAAGAGCCATTGAATCAGATCCTTTTCTTCTTACTGAATCTACCAATAGATCAGAACCAACTACTAATGAACTTTCTACTGATCCTGAGATTGAAGAAGCTCTGAGACCTACAGGCCTTTTGTCTGATTCCCATCCCAACAGCCCACATCAGGAAGCTAAAGGCCTTAGTGATGAAGATGATCCCTCAAAGGACAACAGAGAGGAAGAACAACCACTGGCACTGCAATTGCTTGCCTTCTTAAGCTTTGAATTGATTATGGGAGACCTATTAGAATCCTCCTTGACGAGTATATCGCATGTAGAGGTGGATGATGATAGCTCAAGTGGCTCATTTTCAGAAGGATTTAATGCTTAGCATTGCTTGTTCAGAATTTCAGTACAAAAGCATGTCCCTAAATGAAAGACTTCTGTTGGAGGTTCAGAGCATTGGAATCTTTTGAGAGTTGGTGCTTGACAAAGCATAGCTGGAGGATGACTTTGACATGAATAGTGATCTCTGCTCAGCTTCTTGCTGCTCTAATAATACTCAAGCCATCATTACTACTCTTTTGGAGGAGTATGAGAACATTTTTTATGATGACAATCTACACAGGTGCTCTATTCCAGCAGATTCTCGGATTGAAAACAATGGGAGTGAAGATTCAATAGATGATGAAAATATAGACATGAGAGACAATGGTTACCATGACGCAGAAAATGAAGTCGATCCCGACACTGAAGATGATCTTGAATGTGCACTCAGTGGCAAACTGAGTGAAAGCAGTGGTTATGCTGGCAGTGATCTTTATGATTATGAGGCCTTTTGCAGTGATAATTCAGATGTTGGATTACCTACAGATAATCATGCTTCAGAAGCAAACTCAAATTTACTTTTTGATTCTCAATCAGTTAAGGACTGGAATATTCAAATTATTGAGCAGCAAGGTTCAAAAGACACCCATTTTGATGTATTTTGAAGTGAAGGCCACTGCTAGAGACACCCATCTTGGAGGAGTGGATTTTGATGATCGTATGGTGAACCATCTTGTACAGGTTAAAAAGGAAGCACACAGATGATCCTGTGGCTACTGACTCTGAATCTATTCCATCCTTTGAGCAATGTTTTCCAAGGGGTTCCAAAGAATGCAGGGTGGTTATTCATCTGGACATATACTCAAAGTTCCCTTCCAACGAATTCATTTGAGCAAGCATGTACTTTCAGAAACTTCAATTATGTGGGTAAGAATCTTGTGGAGTTGATGTGGGAGGAGTATAGAAGTTGTCTCTCTTAGCAGTGGCAGCAGTGCAAGCAGTAGCAGTGAAAATACACTTTTCTTGGTTTATGGCAGAAAATTAAGTAAAAGATTATATTCCAAAAGCATCTTCTACTCACATTTGAAAATCCTAATGGGGATCGCTGAAAAGAAGATGCAAAACAAGGATTTTGTGGGAGCTCATCCTAATGTACACTACAAGTGTGCTGGCCTGCCAACTAAATCATTTTCCACCTATCTAGTTGTTGTACCAGGTATGTCATGAACTGGTTCTGCAAAACCTGTAGCACCGAGTGTGCAGTTTACTCCATCCCCTTCTGCCACATCAGTAAATATGTCTTCTGAACAAACTAATGCGGCCACCTCTAGTCTGGTTGTTGAATATCTAGCGAAGCAGGAGACTAAAACTAATGGAGAGATGGAAGTTTCTATCTCAGGCAATGTACCAAATGCAAAAGTCCTAGAAGATCAAGCTTGTTTCTCAAGCAACACTGCAAGTGATCAGGTTCAAGAAGATCAAGCAGCTTTGTCAAGCACAGAAGTAGTTCCCGAAAATAAAAAAGCTGGCCATCAGCTTGAGAATGATAATTTGAGCTCTGATGAACCGCACCCGAGTTACTCCGTAGAAACCAGAAAAGCCTGGCGCACCTTGGAATCTACTTTGGCATAAAATCTGGACATTTCAGTTTCAGGTTCTAACAAGATGGATACAACTCTTTGTTCTATAGAAAGAAACCTGCAGCTTGGTTTTCGATAAAGTTAGACATACTTTCAGTCTGAAGTATCATAACAGTGTTATTCAACATGAAGCTGGCTGTTTCTTAATTGTTTACTTGCTGGACATTCTTCCTGGGAAGGAATACTCTGAATTTCTGCATAAGTTCATGTCCGCTGTCAAGCAGAACTATGGAGAAAAAGTTATACAATTTGAAGATTCTACAAACCGTAATGCTTTTGAGCTGCTTGCAAGATACGACACAACTCATCTTGTCTGCAATGGTGATAGGAACAACATCTGTGGTTCTTGCAGGGCTTCTTGCCACACTGAAGCTATCTGGTGGTACTTTGGCTGATCACAAATTTTTGTTCCTTGGTGCTGGAGAAGCAGAGACTGGGATAGCATAGGTTATGACCCTTGAGATGTCGAAACAGACAAGATGTCCATACTTTAATGCAGCATATTCCATTATGGATTCCACACTGGTGCAACCACAGTTTACCACAAGTACTGGAATAGAAGTTTATCCAATGCAACCCTCACGGTTGTGGAGTTTTGGTTTTTCCTTGGACACAAAAGCTCCTTCACCTACCAGACTTTTCCTAAGGCGTATCCTGCTCATGCAAAAGACCTCATCATCATCCAGCTGGTTCAGATCAATGGCAAATTGAGGGGTACCTTTAAGGCTGAAGAAGGATGTATAGAGGAGGATGTCTTCAGTTTGGCTCCATCAGATGAGAAACTCTCCAAGTTCTAGACAAAAATCGTTCTCTGGTCATCACAATTCAGGTTTAGCAATAAGATATAATTTGACCAAGGTATTCATGTTCTTATCACATTTTGTTGGGATGTCCATCACTTCCTACATGTTGGCTCTACTGGAGATGAAGTGGGAAGTGACTCTAAATTTTTTCAAGTTGGTTATTGACTGCACTAGATATTGGCTTGTGGGTTCCACTCCAGTACCACATCTCAGAGAGTGATTTCTCAGCAAGATAGCTACAAGAAAATGGTGACAAAAGACAACTCTCTAAATCCGTTTGCCCCACACATGCCACTTGTGTTGAGAGGTCCCACATGCAAACTCTCCTCTTCCAGATGCTTCTTTTTTTGGGAATGTATAATTTTGAATTAAAATTTCAAATCCATTTTCAACTGAAATATTCCTAGATTTTAAATTTCATCCTTAAACATCTTCAAATTAATAAAATCTGTTTGTAATAAATTTATTTGCTGTCAAATTTTCTTCTGACATGCATTTTCTTATTTATCTTGGTTTTTAAATAATTTCTTTGTCTTTCTCTATTTTCATAAAAATACATTCTCCTATTTTGAAAATAATGGAATTCATCCATATTTCTATGATCCGTCCTCCATGATTATTAGAAAAACTGATTTTTTGGAATTAATTCATGCAAATAAATATGGGCCTTGGGGGGGCCCAATATATGTGATTATTGATTCTATTTGTCATTCTTGATTGATATTGATTGATTATATATGAACAAATTTGAGAGAATTTTTTTTTTTAAAAAAATTCTTTTTATTTTTTTCTCTCTATTCAAATTGATTATTGCATCAATATTTATACATGAATAATTGAGGTCATCTTGCCTTAAAAAAGAAATCTAATCCTTGACTTTAGGAGAAAGTCTTTCATAAAATTAGGAAATAAAATTAGAATAGGAAACAACTATATGCGGTATAGCAGTCATAATAACTAGCCATACAAATGGCGGTAAAGGTATACAGTACAGCTGTATGCACAGCTATACCTTCCGGATTTCCACACTTCCCCTCAAGCTGGATTGTAAATGTTGATCATTCCTACCTTGGATCTCAAGTCCTCAAAGTTGGTTCTAAAAAGCACCTTGGTAAGAATGTCTGCTGTTTGGAGAATTGTTGGAGTGTAAAGCAATGAAATCGTCCCTTCTTCTATCTTCTCCTTAATGAAATGATTTATTTCCACATGCTTTGGTCGATCATGATAAACTTGGTTCTTAACGATACTTATGGCAACTTGATTGTCACAAAACATCTTCATAAAATCTCCCATTGGAACTTTTAGTTCATTTAGGAATGAGATATTTGGCCAAGGAAGATTGGAGGATTTTGGAAAGCTAGTCGAGGGGAGATTCTGAGTGCGGTTCTAGTGAATTTGGTCTGGTTTTTGAACTACATACAGTTCATATTTTAGGACATGGATAATATGTTTTTTGGAAAGATAATATTCAAGCCACGTCTCAAGAAGATTCTGCATACGGTTCCAGGGGAATTTGGGGTGTATTTTTGAACCACATTCAGTGGATATTTAGGGACATGGAGAACATGTTTTTAGGGTGGGGGAGCCTTTAGAGGATGCACAAGCTGGTGATTTTGAATGGGGCATTCTAGGGACTTTCAAATGAGGATTCAACAGATTTTTGGTGTGGGGATTGACACCGTTTGAGGGCACGTAGGTGGAAGAAGGCATCCATCACGACAATAAAAATTTGGAGCCCACTCACAGCACAAGAGGTCTCCACACAAGAGGTCTCCACACAAGCAGCGCACCATTGCAGTAAATCAAGGCTACCACTTTGATATAGCAACAGCCCGCATAGATTAGTTTTTCCATTGATCTACCTTTTTAGTTTTTCCATTGACCTACTTTCTCTCATGTTTTAGTTTTGTTTTTTTTAGTTACTAAAATTCAATATTTCATGTAAGTATTTAGGTTTTTTTTTTAATGTAAAAAATCAAAGCAATATGATGTGTGTCATGTGCATGTAAATATTAGTGTTTAGGTTTCTAAATTAATAGATGAAAGAATATGATGTGTGTGCCATGTGCATGTGAATACTAGTGTTTTAGGCTTTTAAAATTAATAAATCAAAGCAGTATGATGTGTGGCCTGGTACATGTGAATGTTAGTGTTTTAGGTTTTTAAATTAATAAATCCAAGGAGTATGATATGTGTGGTGATGTGCATGTTAGTGCTTTAAAGTTGATAAATGTGATGTTTTGAGTTTTAAAGTTAATAAGCCAATGAGAAGTGACAACTTAAACTTTTATGATCTCACTATTCATTTTATAATTCTTAGTTGTTAGTTATTCAATTATTTTTAGGATTTCATAATTCAGTTTATAATTTTCAGTTTGTTGATTGTCTAATTATTGATTGATCCCATATTATGGTATTCTTGTTTTAGAAAATGGTTAATTCTAGTGATGATCCATCTTATGTAGCTTACGTGTTTTTTTTAGAATTTTAGTATTAGTTTATTTGATTTCATGCTATTATTTTCATGTTCCAAGTTTATTGTTTTTAATTCGTGAATCAATATTAATTTTGTATGCTTAGAATTATATTTAATTAATTTAGTTAACCTTGTGTTATTGTTTGGATGCTTTCAAGTTCGCTAATTTTAATTTTGATCCATCAATATTTAGTTTGAGTTTTGTGGAATTTTAGTTAATCAATTTAGTTAATCACACATTATTGTTTTCATATTTTCAAGTTTGTTAAACTTTAGTTTTTTTTATTCATCATATTTAGTTTGAGTGTTTTTCAGAATTCTAGTTAATTGATTTTAATTGATCTCATGTTACCATTTCCATGTGTTTAAGCTTGTTAGTTTTAATTCTTGATTGATCATAGTTTAGCTCATATGCTATTCAATATTTTAGTTAATTCTTGTGTTGTCTTGCCCATGTTCTAGAATTGCTAATTTTAGTTTTTAATTAATCCTTAATTAGTTCATGTGTTTAATTAGAAAGTTTTGTATGTTCATGTTTCTATATTTACATAATTATATTCCCATGCTTATGTGTTTCATTAGTCTTATGTTAGTTCTTTCTTGGCCTTATTTCAGTTTACATGCTTTTAGAATCCTAGTGGTTAGTTCATGAATCAACATCTTGTTAGTTTGTTTAATCTAAAATACTTTGCCCATTGCTTTAATGATCCTTAGTTTAATTTGATTTTTCTGAGGCCATTGGAAACTCATGAAGGTTGGCCCCTACTCACCATATTGGTTTGGTTGGTTGTTAAAAATTTTACTTTGAAATTCTATTTTCCGTTTGGGTTGCCTATGTTTGATCCTTGTGTATTGTTGTTTACAAATAATTCCTTTCCTTAAACCTTTTCTCAAAATGTTCCTCATTAAAATGTATTTCAAAAACCCATTTAAAGTCCTTAGAATCGAAATCTCATTTTCTTAAGGTTTTCATTTTTCTCAGTTTTCAATAAAAATTCTGATTTTGAAAGGATTATGAATCCAAGCTTGTTGTCCCAAATAAATGGGATAATTCTAGGCTAGATTTGTGTATATCAATTAAGGAATTGGTGAAACCCCTACATAAAATCATTTTTCAAAAACCTTTTATTGTTAGCTTGTTCAATTTACTGCATCTCTAAAAAGAAAATTCGATTCGATCTATTTATGATGTTTCCAAAATTGTTCCATCGATTGTATGATATTGTAGACATCTTGAAAATAAATTCAAAAGTTTGTTTGAGTTAAAAGCAATTCTGAGATGGAAGATATAAATGAGTCTTCATTTGTGCATTTACTTGAACTGTTGGTTCCTCTAGTTTGTCATTTTGACCTTGTGGATAGCATGTAGCTTTTGGTGGTAATTTTCAATTTTTTTACACGAAGGTTATGATTTATGAGTTATGTTGACTAATTTGGAAGATTTGAATTAACTTTGATTCATTGGTTGCTATAGATTAATGTGTCTATATCTTCAAATGGACAATTTTAATCTTAATTTAAGAACTATTAAGGACTTGGATAGTTCAGTGGGGTTTCACTTACCATGGAAATAGGTAATGCCAAATGGAGAACCTCCACTTTATATGTATGAGCAATATCTGTACTACTGAAGTCCACGAACTTGACACTCAAGACTTATCTTCAAGAACAATTTTTTCTATGGTAAAATGTGGGTTCATTTGAGGAGTTCACCAGTGAATATTCTTAATGATGAATATTAGAGTTCTCATTTGGTTTTGGGAGGAGTTTTTATACCCATTTTTACTTGTTTATGTATGCATATAGTGGACAATGTTGATTGATTAAATTATGTTCTAACCAGTGCTTTCTTGATTAATTTTTCATCAATGAACAGTCTTCATTTTTTGGTGTGGTGATTATTGAGCAAATAATTGAAGATATATCATAAAATATGTCTGTGGCATAGCTAATGTTTGGAGTTGAATGTGTTTTCATGCATTAGCTCATTAGAATGCAATAACAAAATAACACTGTTGTTTCTTGATTATTTCATCATTTTGTAGATTAATTATGCTTGAAATTCACTTTTTGATGGATTCAGTAGCTGAATTTTGTGTTTTTTACATTATCAACTAATAATTAGTTTATGCTAAATGTGATTACTGTGAGTTTATAGCAAAAGCCTGAAGCACTAAAGCAGTGAATATATTCGAGTGAGTACAATCAATTCTTGTCAGATAGGTTGGTGCTAAATCTTGTAATATTCAATTTTTTAGAGGAAAGATGCATCCTGGATTAACGTCCTAGTACCAGTTGCTCTTCCTTTTGGAGTGTAACTTGTACCTTTCTAAATAGATTCAACTCATGTTTGAGGCCCTTCAGTATTATTGATTGCCATGATTAAGTTAAGCATAGAAGAGCATGAAAATTCTTCTTATGGAGTTTAAATTAATGAAAAATATGAGTCTTGGACAAGCACAACTTTTTTTAGATGCTCCTAGGAAATATTGATTCAGATTTTGAGAAGATTAAAAAAATGATTAGTACTCTCTAAAATGTTAGTTCACTTTATAGAAGATTGTTAATATGATTTTAATTAGTAGGACTTGGAATGAACTCCGAAATTTATGTTTTGAAGTTGAGTACCTGGCCACTGCATTAGCGGAAAAATGACAACCTTATTGGTGATAACAATAGGAAATGCATAACAAACTCATATTTCTTAAGTAAAATCCCATCAAATCATCTTTTAGAAATCTGGGATGCTAAGTTAAGCTTGTAAGCATGGAAACAAAGTTGAACAAACAAGCTCAAGTGTAACTTCATTTCTCAAAATCTGGTTAAAGATGCCATTTTGTTTTTGTTTTTCTGTTTTTTTTTTTTTCTTTTTTCTATAGAAAAATAGTTTCCCCTCTTTTAATAAAACCTTGAACTTCCTATTCTCATCCCAACCATTTGAGTGAGGCCTTAAGGCCCCACTCATTATATTTTATAATCTTTTATTTTGTTTGTTTATTTGAGACTTTTTATTTATTATTATTCCAACAATTAAATCTTCTTAACGAGCCACATGTTTATACGTGAAACTTTCAACACGTAACTTTGGAAGCTACACTTACTATCATGCAGTTAGGTAGGTCTTATTAGGCTTCGGTGGTTAGGATATGCTTGTTCCATATATTATCAATTGGAGACACCCTTAGATTTTTATCTAATGCATTCTTTCAAGAAATTTATTTGTGTTTATTATATTTTATTATTCAACTTTGATGTTTAGCAGTGTATCAAGTTTAGAGGGTGCGCCAAAGCAAAAACACTTGGGCATTTGAAAAGTTGATCCACAAGGTTGGATCTGAAAACCAGTAGAGCTTAAGTTCAGGGGGAACATTAAGCAAAAGAACTTGGTAGTGGAAAAAGGGTTGTTGACCAAGTTTTCTTGATAGAGTACATTTCTAATTCAGAATGTGAATTTTACTATATCAAAAAATTAATAATAAAAATGTTTTAATTCAAAAAAGGATAAATTGTAGTTAGATGATAAAAATCTTTGCTTTATAGAAAAGGAAAAAAATAGAATAATAAAGATAATCTTTTAGAATTTGCTTATGGTGTTTTGCTTTAAGAGATTTGTCAGGTATTTTTAATAGACAAATTAAATAGTTATTTGGTGGTTTTTTTTTTTAACATTAATTGGTTTAATTTGTGTTCTTGAAAGGACTTAAAAAGTAGAATGTATCTATTTTTTCACTTTTCAGTGATGAGTTCTTTCATCAAACACCCCTTTAGTAATCATGTAGGTAATATCGACTATATTGTTTTGCTTCTGTGTGAATACAAGTTTGGTTGTACATGAGTGAATTATGTAGCATGTAAAGTGACATAGATGACAGTGTAGAAGCAGCTACTTCCAAAGAAGTGAACTGAAACAAGGTTGTTACGGTTTGAAATTTTGTTATAAGACACATTTACATCAGTGTGGACAAAACAACAAGAGTCTCTTTTTTATCTTAACTCCATAATGTAATTTTCCTTTAAATGATCTTGCAATGGCTGACAACTAAACTCTAGATACAATTGTGACAAGTCCTATTCATGTCTTTAATTATATTTTCTGACTCTTGCTCTTCTTAATTACCCTTGGCAACTTACATATTGACTTTTCAACAGGTTGGATCTCAAACTTCACAAGTTGAAATGGTACCAGAAGATTTGCAGCCCTCGCTTGTACCATCAAATAAAGACTTGAAAGGTCTTTAATGGGAAACCTTTGTTGAGAAAGATGGGATCTAGGGTGAAGCTAACTTTGTTAAAAATGGTTTTGTTGATCACATCAATACCACAAAAGACACTACAGACTAACTTTGGTACACTGTAAGGTTGGTCTCATTGAGGATAAAACTACTAGCATGTTCTCATTCCTTATGTTTGGTTGTTTCACTTAAAATGATTTTGCATGAGAAGTAGAGAGAATGAAGACTACGTTAGAATTCATAAACCGAATGGGCAATGCAAGACATAAGAATCTGATTAGACTATTGGGTTTCTGTTGTAACAAGCATGTGACATATCTCTTGTATGATCACTTGCCTGATGGAAATCTAGTTGAGAAGATAAGAATGAAAAAGGATTGGGCATCCAAGTACTAAGTAGTGATTGAAATTGGAAGGGAACTTTGCTATCTTCACCATGACCACTACCCCGCGCCCCACGGTGATTTAGAGTTACGCGACATATTGTTTGATGAAAACATGGAATCTCATCTGGTGGAATTTGGATTGAAATTTCTGGCAGAATTGAATGAAGTTTCATTCCCATCAAGAATTCCTGGAACATAAACAGGAGGTGGCATACAGAGCAAGCCAAGGATGGGATCATCTTTGAGCCACTTGGGGGTGCACATGCAGCTCCGTCTTGGACCTCTTTCCAACGTATTGAAGCAATGTCTGTTTTAAATAATTTTTTGAAACTGAAACATAAAGACTAAAAAACTGCAAAGGTAAGAATCCTAAGTCACCAAGCCTACTCTTGGATGGCTTCACATGACTGATTTTTTGGATGTTTAGACCAGAGCTAATGTAAGTAGAGGCAGCAAGCTGCAAAGGCCATTAAATGGGATTGGAAAGGAGGTTCGTGGTGATTCCAGAGAATCCAAAATCGAGGCCACAAGATTGAAAGGAGAGAGACACAGAAGCAAAATAATTGAATATTTGATTGATATAAAGAAAAGAAATCTTCCAGAAACCGCAAGAGATTGAAGCGAGACTACCCTTTTTTTCTTATTATATACAGTTGAAGTTACGTTTGGCTTTGCTGTTGGCCTACTGGTTTCGGTTTAGAAATGTATTCAGGATTTTGGCATCCCAAGTTATATACTGCTGCCATTAGGCATGGCTTGGAGGAGTTTGGTTGGTAGAAGCTTGAACACAAGGCTGACCCTTCTATATAGAGAAGACATTTTGGGTAAGTAAGGATTCAGCATGGTGGATTTTGGGAGCTAAGGATTTAGTCCACGTTTTGAGAGAGAGGATCTGGACAGAGGCGGAAAAGAAAAAGGAAAGAGTGGGGATTTTGATTTTTCAGCAAGAAAATTTTGGATTCTAGGGGGCAGGTTTTTAGAGAGATGAGAAAACCATTTAGAAAGGAGGAGGATATAGAGAAAAAGAGAGGAATTTTTCATTGATTTCAAGGGGAGAAGGAGAACTCAGGTTCACTGGTTTTCTAGTGGGTTTTGGAAAGGGAGAACACAGCTCACTTGAAGCGTGTTTAAATATGTGCATGCTCTCTTTTGGCTTTCACTCTGGTCTTTTTTAATCTCTACTGTTAATAGCTGATGCATGGAATTATTACTAATATTGGTATCTAAGAATTGTGCTCTTGTTCTCTGATGTCCCCACTTGTTTTCAAGCCCATTAACAAAATAATGGAATGTGGCTTGGTTTGGTTATTCAGTCTTTTCCTGTCTCCACTTTGTTTTCTGGAGTTCCTTTTTTTTTCTTTTTTTTCTTTTTTTTTTCTTGTGTTCGTTTTTTTTTTTTTTTTTGGTACCCATTCTTTGTTAAGCAGCAATTTCTGGAATGCTTGGAGTAGGAGAGTTGAGACTATCATGGGGAATAAAGATTTGGAGTGTCGATGAAGTGTTGAATCCTAATTCTCTGATCTTCTGAATTTATATCTTGACCTTGGCCATGCTACTAGCCTTCAATGACTAAGTGCTGATGGTCCTTCAAACCAGTGGCTTAGAGCAAGTCTTCAATTGCATCATCTGGGTTCTTCTGTTTCTACTAGGTCATGTTGCTTCCTCGATGACATGATGATCCTTTGGATGTGTCCCCTTCTTTAAAACTGTGGTCTCTATTCTTGCTCTGGACCACAAATTTTGAGGGAGTGTCACTATTTTGGCAAGGTTATTGATTCCATTGATGGCATTATATTGGACAGGCCAGATTCCTGTAACCTTTTTTCGGTGAAGTGCTTGTATGGACATGGGATGGTTCAGTCCACCATTCTCTTGAATGCCAATGGCTCGGAGACCATATTAGCTAATGCCAACTTGGCGTAAGACTTGCTGATTCGGAAACCTTGGATGGACGTACTTATGTTACAAATGGAGAGTAAGTTGCAGTGGTGGGCGTCAAGGTAACAACACCAAATGAAGTCATGTCTGGGAATGATGCTTTGGTGGGGAATTTGTAGGAAGAACTTGTAATGGTGAGAGTCTCTACAAGTAAGCCATTGTTTGTGATGACAAGGTTGCTGTGGGAGATACTATTTCAGTGGAAGTTGTTGAAACAAGCAAGACTGAAAAGAGCAAGACTGTTCATAAGAACTCAAAAGCACTTTTTTTAATGGCAGTTTGCACAGTAGCAGAACGAAGTTCCCATTGCCTAATGACACCACTACTCCATTTCATTCTGAATGCGTAAGCTTGTCTCTCTTGATGCCAAGAAAAGCCCGTTGTTGGTGATGGAGTCTTCAATGCACATATCAATGCTTTGGTTGGGATTTTCTTCAGCAATGATGCAGAAGGATAGCAATTGTCGTGAAGAATTCTCCTTTGCAAATATCACAATTCAAGTATGGAAAGATCTGAGGGGAGGTTAATTTATCTTCTGTACTTGAATTTTGAAAAGTGTTGTTTCTAGGTATGGAGTTGTTGCTTGAATATATCTTTGCCAGCAGTGAAACTAATGAAATGGGATGAAGATATTTTCAGTCTTGAGTATGTCTTGGCTTCATTCAATATTGTGGCAGTTCCAGATTTTGACATGGAACCCGTGGAAAACAGAAGTTCGAATATTTTCAATCCCAAGCTTGTCTTGGCATCTCCAGAAACTGCTGCAGTTGTAGATTATACAGCAATTTTGGGGATTATTGGTCCTGAGTAATCTCACAACTGGACTGGTAACAGAGTGAGAGCTCAGTGTAAAGGAAGGTCTTACAGTTTTCCATAATCAGGAATTTTCATATAACTTGAGAATCTGTGCAGTAAAGCGAATTGTTGATGTTTCAAGGCTTCGATATTATCAATTTTTGTAGGTTGCTGGTGCCCAGTTCTAGTCTCTGCTCCATATTAAACCATATCAAAAGCTGTCAGAGACTGAAATAGAAACCTGTGCCTTCTACTGGAGGACTGTGCTGCACATGCTTCATCAGCTGGTGAGAAGTGGCACTAGAGGAAATGTAGAAATGGCCTGGAGGTCTCTTGAGAATTTTCTCAAGTGAAATGCAGAGTCCTTTGCAGATATGGACTGCATGAAATATTGGTCCAATCATTCTCTAGCACTGAATGGTGATAGCAGTAAAGGCTTCTACCCTGTTCAATGATTCACGGTGGTTCTGGAGAACAAGATGGAGCTTTATCATGTCTAGGACGTGAGATTCATCTTTTTTGCATCACTTCTTAGTGATGGAGGGTTATGTCCAGGAATGCAAAAGGCATGATTAAGATGTTTAGAGTGATTTACTTGATGATTTCATTCTTTGAGTCTTATCACTTTAGTCATCTGATGGCAAGACTTTAGAAGCTGAGACAGCTTTTGTGACTGTCCCTCAACATTCATGGCAATATCAGAAGGGACTCGAAACCAGTACAAATAGTCCCTTCGATTTTCGCAATGGGCTCAATGGCTAGCGATGACGGATTGGATGAGAATGAGAACTCTCAGCAGAATTTATTCCATTCGCCCTTAGGTCATCATCATTTGGAAGCACCAACATTGCAGATACATCAACAAAGTTCACTCTTTCTAAGGTGCTCGGTAAAGCAAAGCTATTCAATCCTCTATTTCTATTAATTCTGATTAAGAGGCACACCAAATTCCTATAAGTCTTCTTTCAAATTCAATCCACCTTCGTCCTTGTCTCATGCTTGGTTGTTGAGAAAAGTGTGTTTTTTGTGGTATTAATACCACAAAAGCTATTTCTTGATTCAGAATTTGGAAATTGAGGAATTTATTAATCCCCATGCACTTAGTGATTCTGCTTGTGGATGTGAGAGCAATGAATTTCATAATTCCAATTAGGAGCCTGTTGAAGCAGATTCCAGTTCTAGAAATTCTGAGATTAAAGAAGACAAACTGACAATATGGGTACCACTCTCTAGCTTCCACACTAACAACTCCTTTCCATCCACTCCTAGGCAATGTTGATCAAGTTCTGGTTGGTAAGGCCTTAAAGCAACTGCCAAGTAAAGAAGCTCAAGTAGCTACAAAGTTCGATTATGAAAGAATGCAACTTATGTTAGTAAAAAGGTACTCCAGAATGTGTGCGCATCTGCTATGAGGCTAGCCTGAAGGGTCTTGATGTTGATTATGTTGATTTGTATTATCAGCATCATGTAGATACATCAGTACCTATGGAGGTTCAAGTGGGGTCTATCGGGAATTGCTCAGCTTACAAAGCATCAGTTAAGGGATGAACAACAAACAACTTGGAGAACAGAAATCACTGTGTTGGTTTTTTTTTTTTTTTGTAGTGGCAATGTTAGTGCCTGGTAGTCATACGCATACTTCACAGTAAATGATCTTTCTGAATTAGTCCCTAAGACCTGTAAGAGGAAAAGGTAAAGAGTATAAAGTTGTATCCCGTGATTTTTTTTTTTTTTTTAGGGGCCTCCAGATTCATTATTCATTTCCAGGGCATTTCTCATAGGGTGCTCCATTTTATCTTGCTCCAAGAAAAGATTATGGAGGAATAAAAAAAGTGGGGGAGTGGTGGGATTCAAACAGGTTGTTGAATGAGATCAATCAGCTAGAGAGTTGTTCTTGCCTAGCAGCCTTCAGCTCTACATCGATGATAACTATACCTTCGAGTTTTTATCAGAAAGCTTCAAGTCACTTGAACTTAGATGCAATCTTAAATCCTAGGAACAACAGAGATCCTCTACTTGAATCTAAGAGAAATTTGATTGGAATTGACACAACAATATTTACTCAGACAGGTAGAGGTCAATCACTTGCAAAAACTTCTTCACCATGAAAGCTCAGTTCTCTTCGACCAGACCTGTTTTCTGAGGTTGGCTTCTGCATGTGGGTTTCAATGGGTTTGGGCTGTTGAATGGAGGAGATGTATTTAGTTCAAATAAATCACAATGAAGATGGCATTGAAGATGCATCTACTGCACAGTCATTGTCTTCAGAACCCACTGGTATATGTGATGCCTTTGGAAATCCGAAGGTACTTCCTCAAATTAGAGATCAATACCAAGTTGACTTTCCAACTCTTAGTACAAAATCTGATTATCTTTGGCTTACAAGTTACCCAACTGATGCTGCAATAGTGGTTGACACTCCTCACTGTTTTTTGTTGGGATTACCCATACCAATTATGTGGGTCACTGATGAAATTGAGAACATTGAACATGAATCTCTGGAATTTCTTGGAGCATCCAATAAAAATTGGCCTGTGGAATCTGATGACATCAAAGAGGATCATATTCTTATAAAAAAAGAGGATTCAGAACTTAAAGTCGAGCCTTCAGTTGTTTTGGTGGAGAATGAATTATGCATGGGAGAATCAGTGAACTTAGTTTTGCAACAAGGAAGCTCTGAGATTCCACCTTCCTCTGATTAGGCTACTACGTAGCTCACACTATGCTTGAAATGAACTACACTAAGCAACAACATACAACAGTTGTGATGTCTGAAGGATTGCGACCAGCTCTTGCTGGTTCGGAGTGGGGTGCACCAAACGATGTGCTGTGTTGATTTGTATCTTATCCATTGGTCGGTCTGGATGAAAAAGGGTTCTGTTGGCTTCAAATCTGAAAACCTCACCCAATCAGATATACCAAGCACATGGAATGCAATGGAAGCACTTATGATTTTGGCAAGGCTTGAGTCGTTGGCGTAAGCAATTTCTCTACAAAGAAACTGGGGGACCTGTCGGAGATTTCCTGTATTCCTCATGTTGTCAACCAAGTGGAGCGTCATCCTTCATGAGAGCAGAGAAACTGCATGTTGAGTCAGAGAATGTAGAGAAGGGTACCTTGGAGCTCATTGCTATGACGAGGGGAATGGAAATTTTTTTATCATAGGTTCAGCAATATGGAAAGGAAGATTCTGGCATTTTGCATTTGGACCACACTATAATAAGGGCTAGAATAATACTGCCTCATTGAGAGGCTTTTGTGAAGAACTTGAGACAAATTCTTCTGGCAGTATCATTAGTAGCTATGATTTTTTTTTTATGAGCCAGTCATCAGCACAAGCTCCAGAAGCAGTTTTCCAGAAATATACTCAAGCTCCATAAGCAGGCCAGTAAACATGCAGTTATGCCCTTGATTGAGTCAGCAGGCTGCTCCCTCAGGGTCAGAACCAGATAAAGGCAACTAGGGTTGGAACTAATTGCACGTTGACTTCTCCATGGCTTGCACAATTGAAATTGTAGATGATGTGCATTCTCTCATTGACCATATACATCCAGCACAACCTCCTCTCTTCCAGTTTGGTCAAATCAGGTATAAATCACCTACCTCCTAGGGAATTATACCATTGGCTCCTCATCCTTGTCCTGTCATCTTGTTTTTTACCTCTCATCTCATTGGTGCCTTAACAACCATGCTCATAGCCAAGCTGATACTCAGAAAGATAGTAATGGGCACCATCATTAGAATCATGGGTTCAACTCATAGGGCCTATGATGATTTCAACAGGAATGCTTTTGCCCCTGCCACTTCCACATTTGGCAGTAGATGACCCTGATGGACCAGTTCCACTGCTTTCTGACCATATACTTGTAATTTCTTGCCGTGTAAGATAAGCTTTTAAAAATGAAGGTGGGATATTCATCATGACTGGGGGTGTTTTTCCATGTTTTGGTGCTTCAATTATGGTTCTTCTGGTTCTTCTAGGTCGCATCATCACTGTTCCTATAACCCTTGACATTGATTCTAACCATGGTGTAATTGTGTCATCCAAAACTGAGATTCTGAATAAAATTTCTTAAGTTAATATAGTCAAGAATATTCTATAGAAACCTATGAAGGAGTTAAGAACTAGGCCATTCTAGATGATGGAAGAAGGTTGCTTAACATAGGAATAATAACAGCTAGACGTAAAGCATGGGTGTGTTTGTCAAATGTTGTAAGCTCAACAAGTCGAGGTTCTGGTCACGATGATGATGATGCCTTAAGTGAAATTTTCTCTCAGGCAGAGGAATCAGAAGGTAGACTTAGACATGGTGCATATTTTGATTCTTACATCTAAAGCTTATTGATGCTCTTAAAAATGTGAACATTGGACTAGTCACACAAGGAGAGCATCACAGTTGTGGGGATCTTTACTGCCAATGTATGGGCATACCTATTAAGGAAAATCAAGGAACACATGGGAGAAGACTCGGCGACAACAACAGCTTCCATCGACTCTTCTAACATTGGCTTCAAGCTTCTGAAGAAGCATAGATGGAAAGAAGGGACAGGTTTTGGAGTTTCTAGATAGGGTAGGTTAAAACCTGTGCAAGCATATTTGAAGAAGAATAAATGAGGCTTAGGGGCCTGGATAGAGCACCTGAATGTAGTCTTTTTCTTGTTGAGTTGTACTATGACCTTGGTTCACCTTCTAAGGCATCCAATTTTTCAGGTTACATGGAGGATGTAACATATTGTCTTTGTAAAATCATTGAATCAGTAGCTTCGGAATATCCCTTCCGCTCAAGTGAAGCAACCAAAAATGTAAATTGTTCCTTTAACTGATAGCGGTCAAGGTGCCAGTAGAATATCATTAGACAACTCTATTAACCAGAAGTCACTTTTAGATAGTTCATTCCTAAGCAATAAACAGGAAGATATGAAAGACACTCTTGGCTCTGTCCACCTACCATACATTTCAAAAGGTATCACCAAAAAGTTGGTGGTGTTTGAATTTGAGACAGACATCAATCATTGGAACCTATGTGTGTAACTCCAAAGACAGAATGGTGGTCGAAAATGGATTGTTTTACCATTATTGACTTTGCATCAATCTTAGCATTCATTCACATGTCTTTTGGAGACTTGAAGATCAATTTGTCTAAAGAAACGAAGATGAGCTTCGTGGAGATGAATGGTACTCAGTTCATGATGGATGGTTTGTTGAGATCTTTGGGGGAGACTGACACCTTAATGTTGGGTAATCCCATTCATCACAACATGTGCATTATCCCATTTTTGAAGTCCAAAATGAAACCTACCATGGTCGCAATCTCTAATATTTTCAGCTTAAGAATTCCATGACAGTGAAGGAGCCTCAGTATTCCAAATTGGTAAGCATCATCAGGTTCAAGTGTCTTACCATGAAAAGTAAAATAGTCTGGCAGAGTTTGGTGCGCCAGACAGAATTGACAGCTCAGTTGCGTTTAATAACAAGAAATAAAGAACCATAGTGGAATTGGGGAAGCTAGACAGGGAATAGTAGCTTAGATTGGCAAAAGATCCTTTGATTTTCGCTTAGCAATGTATGGAGATGACTCCATCTAAGTTCCTCACCAATAGAGTCATCCCCATTGACACCCCCATAACCACCGTCTCCACCTTCTAGGTCGCCATCTTCCAACCAACCACCTGCGAAACCAACTGAAGGGCCCATATGCGATCTCTTATGGTCTGACCCAAATGATCGATGTGGTTGGGGTACCTCTCCTCAGGCGCTCAATCAGGCATATTAGAAGATTTTATCGTGGTGAACTCCGCAATTGAGTTCTCTCAGTTTGTAATCTGGTTGCATGGGGATCTGAAACTTGAAAATATCACATGGATGCATATTATTTAAGGAGGAATATCCCTTGGACCTGCTCCAGAAACGGGTTCTGCAGCTAGAGAAACCTTAGAGCAATCAAGATTGGTGAAGACCTTGAACACAGGATTGGGATGTTGGAAACTTCACTAACCAGGTTTGGCATGATCTTGGATTCTACTCAGAGTGATGTCATGCAAGTGAATAAAGGGATGAAGGAACTTTTTAATGGAAATGGAAGGCCTTTTCATGCAACCACCAACACCTACAACTGCAATCAATCAAGCTCATTTCCACCTTAAGCCTTATGTTGCTCCGCCCTTGCTTGCATGGTGACCCTCATTTGATCTTTTGTAAGGCCCAAGTGATTCATCCCTTATTCGTCATCCTTGCTTCCAAAAATTGATTTTCAAAATTCTGGTTTTCAAATAAATTTAATTCCCTAACTTTGCCTTTTAAAATTCTTAGAATTTCTCGTAGGTTAATAAAATCCGGATTTTAATAAATCGCTTGCTGCAATTATTTTCCTTTTGGCATGCACCTTCCATAACTTTTCTCAATTTTAAATGATTTTCTAATTTTTTTTATTTTAATAACATGAATAAATTCTATAATTTCAAAATAATGGAATTTTCTCTAAATTCATGTGATCTTTCCTCCATGATCATTAGGAAAATAGAGTTTATGGAATTAATTCATGCACAAATATGACTAATTATATACGAATGGTCTTTTTGGATTGGTCTAATTAATTAATTAAAGCATAATATGAGTCATGACTAATTAATTAATTAAAGCACAATAAGGTTAATTAATTAATTAGAATCCGATAGGTTAGATTAAGTGGTCCAAGCCCAGGATGGACTCAAGTCACTTAAACCCACATAGGGTTTAAGACCTGTAACCTTCGGCCATTTTGTCTTCCAGAGAGAAAGAGCCTTAGCCTGCATCCCTATGGAGGGGATTCCACCATCGTCACATGTACAAGAGGGAGCCATTAGGTGAAAGATGAGATTTTGATATCACTTTTGCAGAAGGATTTGGGTTTGGGAACAATCAAGCCCTAATTATGATTTCTAACTCATCCTATATGCCCAAAGTTGTGTTTTTTTTTATCATTTCCATTATGCCTAGGATCTTAGATACATGTACCTTAAAGCCTTAAACACATGTAGAATTGCCTAAACTAACTCAAACACATTAGATAACTGTCAAGCAAGTGCATTGGTACCTCAAATGCACCATATATCATGTTTTTTTTCCTCAAATGTGGCTCTCCACTGCTTTTGCATGCATTCTTTGATGCAAATTAGACAAAAAATCCAAATGATAAAACCTTAACAAATGCATATGTTCTCTACTTTGGCTGCAACCCAATTTCTTAGAGTTCCAAAAAGCAATGGTATGTTGCTCGATCTTCCATTGAAGCAAAATATAAAGTTGTTGCTTATAATACTACAAAGTTGGGATGGGTCCAATCACTTGTTCTTCAACTTGATATGTCTCTCAAACATTCTCCAACTATCTATCATAATAATATCGATACCATCTACATTCGGTTTTTCACTCTCATATGAAGCATATTGCTATTGATTTTCACTTTGTTCAAGATAAAGTTTTTCCTAGACAACTTCATATCTCTCATATTTCCACTCAGTACCAACTAGTTGATGTTCTCACCAAACCATTATCTTGTCAACGCCTTATTTTACTTTGATCCAAGATAGGTGTTTCCAATTGAACCACTATCTTGAAAGGGCATATAAAGAATGGATCTGCAACTTCTCCAACCTCGTTAGTGCGAACTCATGATTCACTCATTCAAGTGAAATCAAATCCTTTAATCCCAACTACTTTGGATAACTTTCTCTCTCTCTCTCTCTCTCTCTCTA
Organism: Vitis vinifera; assembly: GCF_030704535.1. Taxonomy (NCBI): domain Eukaryota; kingdom Viridiplantae; phylum Streptophyta; class Magnoliopsida; order Vitales; family Vitaceae; genus Vitis; species Vitis vinifera. The sequence goes on from NC_081820.1 coordinate 13,072,326, forward strand.
TATATATATATATATATATAAGTAAACTTTCTTAGCCTTGCTAGAAACAACTAAGGGACTTATTATTAGTCTAAAAGCAATGTTGAAGACAAATGAAAAAAAGATTGGATAAGATAATGACAATATAAAAGATAGATTGAAGTTTTAAAAAGAGCTAAAAAGTGTTTAACAGTATAAAAAGGCATGAAAAACAAAGAAAGAGGCTTGGGCACTAAAGCAATATAAAGAGATTATTGGGCGCCCTTGGATGAAAATCAAGCATTGGATGGACTTTTAGGAAAAAAAAAATTAAATACAAGTTTCTTTATTTTAATTTATTGAAAACTTCCCTATTGTGCATTTATATTTAAAACTTTCCCAATACTATAAAAAACTTTTCAAAATTATGTTTGAAACCCTTTTGGATGGAAAGAAAAGTTGGTGATTTGCTAATCTAAATAGAGTTTTGATGTAATCTACTAAAGAGCTCAAGGTATTACATTGACATAAAAGACAAATATAGATGATAACTAATATAAGTCTTTCGAATTAAAGTAGCTTTTCTATCAAGTAAATCTTTGTAGTCTCTTTTATGTTTAGTATATTTTATTTATGGTTGACTAAGGTCCATGGTTGTAAGCCTATTAATGTTCTATAGATAGTTTTCACGTTAATCACACATTGCATTCTTTTATGGGTTGTCCATTTATTATTCATATTTTTCCTTATTCAACATATTCTTGTGAATGAACTAATATAAATATTTAAACAAAAGAAAATGTTGAATTTAACTTGTAATCTTTAAACTTCCTATTAATCTTTACTCTAATTAGTTTTAGTCATTAAGAACATATTCACACATGTATATGGTGGATTGCCTATGCATGTAAGTTTGGCCTAGGCAAGATTGAACCCATCTTGTATATATGTTGGATTAGATAATTAAGGATACAAATTTGACATATTCATTGAAGCTAAGTTGAGGTTTGCCAAAAACAGATTAGCCAAAGTCCACTCAACATGAATTTGAGCTTTTCTCAAAACAATTAATTATAACCAACCCAAAGTTGGGTTGATTTAAAAGTCCAACTCAAAGAGTAAGCTAAGTTAGGCTAAGGATTAAACTCAAGCTAAAAATTAAATTTCTAACTAGATATATAACTTGTTAGGCCTTGTTATGGCCAACCTGAGCCCAAGCCAAACAACCTTAGCTTGGTCTGGTGCAACCCATTTACCTACGTATTATCAGCTCATTCCACATCACACCACATCACAACCCATAATCAAGTACAAGGTTGGTTAAAAAAATTGGGGTTTGAGATGGGGTGTTGCATTCCCATTGTTTGTTGCAACATTTTGGACATAGGCAGATTCTCCACCAAGAAATCATTGCTCACCATACTTGGGTTATACAAGTTTATGGTTTTGGAAATTCTACCTTTATTCCTCCATTCTTTACAATATAAATTATCATAACCACCATATATGTATCTAAGCCTCTAAACAAATTAAATAACAATTATATTTGAGTTCGAATAAGAATTTACTAATGTTAGTAAATATACATGTCAGTTTGATAGGTTGGTGGGTCATTGAATCAAGTTAGGTCAAATTGGATTGAGCTAGGCAGTAAGTTATGATTAACTTTTACATCAATTTAATAAGGAATTTCCTATTATATTAAAATCACATTAAATGAACTTATTAACTTTTGCGGTTGATATACATGTAACAAGGAATTAATTGTCAAATTTATAAAAAATAATATAAAAATAAAGCAATATATGACTGAAATTCATTGAAAAGTTATATCAAAATAAAATTTCAAATAAAAAACTCATTATTAAAAAAAATTATATTAAATTCATAATAAATCTAACATTCATTTCAATATCAATTTATATTTAATATATAACAAACTATCAATATGTAAATTCATAACGTCCACTAGCTCAATAAATCTAGTAGTTACAATATTATACAATAATCCATAAAATGAGTAAAGAAGTTTACGGGGGAAGAACTAGAGCTAGTAACTAACATAAAATATACATGGAAACAAAATGAAGGATAATGACATAATTTGTTATGGAAATGCATTAAAATATTAAATAATATAATATAAAAATAAAAATAATATTTAAAAATTAGTCATCATCTTGTTTTAATAAATAGAGTTTTTCAAGCCCGATTTGGGGTAACTCTTTTACTTTTAGCATTAATTAGAAGTGGAAGATAAGTTATATTTTAGTGGCTTAGTATTTGGAATTATAATAATTTCCTTCGGTACATGACAATATTAGAGAAAACAGGGAAGTTTCATTATTCTTTCCTACCTCCGGATACTTTTTCTTTGTTAGAATTTTTATTAATAACACTACTCTCTTACTAAGATTAAAAAGGAATTTTTAGTTTCAAAAAAGAAATAAAATCCAAAATAACATTCGAATCTCCTTAGTCTTATAGAAAATTTTATTTGCTTGGAGAACAAGAACTTACTATATTTTATCTACATAAGTGGGACAAAATTAAAATTTGGAAGAAAAAAAATGAAAAAAAGAAAGTTGAGGTACAATTTATAAGTTAGTAGAGTATTTTAAAATTTTAACTTTCCTAGTAGATTGGCTAAGTAGTTCTCAATACTTTTATTTTCAAATTATTTCTTATCACTCAAACATAAAGTCCACAAACTTTATTTCCCACAATGAAACGAACATGAAAATTAGGGGAAAAAAAAGGCTAGCATATTGGTTTTTAAAAATAATGTGCGGATACAATCTTAATGTATTTTTGATAAAATCATAACTTCATTTGATTTTATTGTCTTGATGTAGATCCAAGAAGTGAAGCATATGCCCTTGAAATGGAGGAATTAAAGGTTAAAGGTAATCATTATGATATCTCACATCAGATGAAGAGAAAGTTCTTAATGCTATATAAGTATGAGCTCATTTTAACCATATAGATATATTTTAAAGTCATAAGAGTTCCTTTGGATCCAAAGCGCATAATATCTACACGGTTAGGAGTGGATCATCAAAGGTGAAAAAGTAGCACTTATAATTATGTTTAACTTTGTGATGTTGCTCAATACAAGTTTAACTTATGTCATATCCTTCCAAAAACTCATTGAAGAACATTTCAAGTTATCCTAGATTTTGGAGTTTTTTAGGTCTCTTTTTTATTTTCCTGAAGAGAACAATATTTATAGGTGGAGTTTGGATACTTTATTTGACATCCTTATATTTGATTTTATTGATTTGAAAATTTTAATTCCTTGATTCCATTAATTTGGTTTTTTTTTTCAAATGAAATTTTACTAATGCCAACAAGAGAATTCATCCTCTTTTTTTTTTCTTGTAATTTGATTTGATTTTCTTTTGCAAGGCATTTTTATGTATAGTCACTTGTCATTTATAATTCTAAAATTTTATGGAATTGAATGTTATGTAACACTCCCTCTTTCTTGAACTTAATTATAACTATTAAGTTGAAGTATCTAAGTTGTTAAAAAAAAAAATATTAATTCAACGGTATGATTTAAGTCCACCAAGTTGATGCATAGCAACATCCCGAAGATATAGGTCCAACAAGTGGTGGAGCCAAAGAAGTAGATAAAAGGGGCAAGATATATATGAAAGTTAGTTGGGGTGGGGGTACAATGATACAAAAGAGCTTTTGTAGCCTAGTGGTAGTTATTGATTTTATGGTTTAACAAAATTATGGATAAAATTATAAACTTGGTTAATTTAAGAACGACAATCTTGATATTATTCTCCAATTCTTCTTAAAAAAAATGAAATCACCTTCAAAATTTGTTATGTTTAACTTTGGATAAATAGGGGTCTAAACAAACACTTGATTTTTTTTATTTTTTTTTATTGAAGTCGTAAAAAAATCTTCAATTCTTCAAGAAATTTTCAAGTCTTGAAGAAATCTCTCCAAGAGTGTTTTTTTAATCTTCACATGAGTGTGTAAAAACACGTTTTCCCCATGGGAAAATTTATTTTGATATTATTTTTTATTTTTTAGAGGCAAATATTTTTATTTTAATTATCATAAATAAATTAATTATGATAATTATATTATTTATTATTTTTAATTATCAAAATTAATTAAGACATGTGTCATAATTTATTTGAAGTCATTAATATCACATAACTTCTTTTTATTTATCATAATTCTTATTTAAAAATTTAAGACGTGTTTTTTTTATCAAAATTTGACATATGATATTTTATGTTTAAAGTTAATAATGTGGCATGACTTATTTTTATTTAGCTGATAAAAAGTGAGTCTCGCCATTTTGAGTGAGGACACACATAAAAAATATGGGACTACAATATAATAAGTCATCATTTGACTATTTTAAGATATGTGTTAATTAGTAATTGGACAAAAATTTTCACTACAATAACCTTAGTTGTAAAATTTTCTTTTCAAAATATATTTTCGTAGAAGGATACAAAATTGATTCTTAATAATTAACGTAATTGCATATTAATACAATTAGCGTAGTTTCATATTAATTATACTTATATCCAGGATTTTTTATTTTTTATTTTCCAAATAATACATTGTTTTGGTTATTGAAAAAAAACTTTATTCTATCAATATCTTAATTATTGTATGAATAATTTTACTTTAGGATATTATTTCATAAATTTAAAGAGCTTTTGACTTAATATTGAAGAAAAATTGAACTTACATGGTACACAATCATATAACATCAATTAAGAGGGCCTAGAAGTAACCTTTATTGAAGACAAGAGCTCAAGAAAAGGCAAAATACCTGTATATGTATTCTTTTATTTATTTTTGTGAACATATATAATTTAGAAGAATAAAAAAAGAGAAAATTCTTATATATAGTTGTAATCGTAACCGATGCATGATAGACTAAATGATTGCAAACGTATGTAATTTAATTAGGAACGATAAAGAATTAATTGAGAAGATTGAGTGTAGCATACCTGAAACTACAATAAATCTAGTTGGTGGCTTTTGAAAGCTAGGGTTTCTAATTGTCTCATCGCATTGAGAAATAGGGCCACAAGGTGGAAGACACGCTTGTTTTCCCAAGTGGTTGTTATGATTCAGCTAGTAGCTATGGAAGTGGAGGGATGTGGCTATCTACGGTAGCACCTTTGCCTTGTGAAACTAAGAGAGTTAGTTACTTCAATGGGTTTATTATACTTTGGGTAATATTTGAGTTGGATATAGTTTTGAATAATTGGGCTTTGATATTTTTTGGGTTTGGGTGTTAAATTAAGGATATTCATAAGATTATTTAAATCAATAAAGGGTATTTGTGGAAAAAAAATTATAGACAAACAACTAGTACTTTTAATAGTAGTATGGAGAAGTACACATCAAGTAACTTAAATTCAATTATTTTAGGGTGTAGCTATAGTATGCATAAAAAATTGTAGCTAATCACATCGCTCGATATGTATATTTTAGTCTCATTGCTTTGCACAAAGCTTGATCCAGTGTTTTGTATCTTAATTTCATTTTTTTTGTATCTTGATCTCATTATTGGTATCTAGGCTTTTTTTTTTTTTTTTTGCCTTTGATCCTATTACTTAATAATGTAGATTTTACCATGTACTTTCAATAACCGATGTATAAAATTTGATAAATACCTCTTTGGAATCTTAAAATTTTTCCATTTTCTTATTTCAACTATCAACAGTATTCTTTCCTAAACCATAAGTAGCATTACTTAAATAAAAACACAGAGTTTCTAAAAACCAAAGCCAACAAAAAAAAAAAAAAAAAAAAAACTATATATATAGAAAAGTTCTACTTAAGATTGAATCTTCACCATTCAATTAAGAAAAAAAGATAACTACAAAGGAACTATACATACATGATAAAAGAGTTTTATACATATACATGTAAAAGGAAGAACCCATCAACTAAATAAAAATATTAAGATGAAGAGTTTAATAATAATAATGATGATGATGATGATGATGATAACAAAAAAAAAAACCTAAAAATACCTATGTAACTAGTTCATAATTTATAATTTATCAAAATATTCTCCATATTTTATGATTTTTTAGAATAATTTACCAAAAAAAAAATCCTAAAAATACCTTGAATTTGTTTTAAAAAATATAATGATTTTCGATCAAATTATTATCATTATTTTTAACTAAAAATTTGTCAAACACATTTTTTTTAAGTTAGGAAACTACATTTTTTAGTTTCAAGAATAAAAAAATAATTTTTTTTTTAAAATAGCTCTAATGCATATAGATTTTTTCTTCTTTATCTTTGCCAATTCTACTAACATGACAAGTTTGACAGGACTAGTTAATGAGAATACATGATCACAGTGGAAGCACTTCCAAGTATGAGTACATTACTTAAACATGCATACTAGTTAAATTTTATTATATTTCAAATAGTGACCTCACTACAAGTGATGCGATGAAGGTAAGAAAAATATAGCTAATGTATTAAGGTGCCAATATGATCTAGTATGAATAATTTAACTAAGTTAAAAAAGAAAAAAAAAACCCTAAAGTATAAAATATATGGTTAAGGTAGTAAGGTATAGAAAATGTTATCAAGATATTCATGTATATATATATATATATAAACCTAAGTAGAAATATAAATATGGTATGGAGAATGTTACTTAGATATTAAGGTACTACAAAGTGATTAAAATAGTATGGAAAAAGGTGACCAACGAACGAGAAAAATGACCTAAATATTAAGGTATAAAAAAGTAGCTTAAGTACTAAAGTATAAAGAAAGTGACTAAGGTAAATAAATGTGACTACATAGTAATTAAGGTATACAATAATTGATCAAGGTATAAAAAAAAGTGACATAGTACGAAAAATGTGATCTAGTTATGGTTATCAAGGTATAAAAAATAGGAAAAAATGACTTTTAATTCGCTAATTTGAAATATATATATATATAAAAGAACTTCAACTTTTATAAATCGGTTTTATTTTCATTTATTCAAAAATATTTTAAGATATATGTATTTTTCATAACTCAAATAATTATTTTATGAAATAACCTTTTACTTGATAATATTAAATAAAATTATCCAAAATGAATTTATCATATAAAAATGTTTTACAAATAAATATATTAGGGAAAAATGAATTTTTATGCACTAATATGATAAAATATAGAAAAAAGAACTTCAACTTTTATAAATCAGTTTTATATTCATTTATTTAAAAATATTTTAAAATATAGGCAATTTATAAATTTCTTGAAATATCATTTTACTTGATAATATTAAATAAAATTATAAAAGTTAATTTGTTTTGTTAATTTAATAAAACATCTTACAAATAAATATATTATAATTTTTTATTATTTAATATTATATACAAATCGTTTTGAAAAAATTATTCAGATCTTCAAGTGATAAATAAAATTTTTCTAATTCTCTAATTAATAGTGATTTTAAATATTTGTAGCCTCCTCTTAGACCAAGGTTTTTTTTTTATTATTATTATTATTTTTTTCTTCTTCTCAAACCTGGGAGGAGTTGGTAGCATTTTAGAGGAGTGGGGAACGACTTCCTAAGGTTAAGGGCTGCATGGGACGCATGGCCAAGGACACCACCACCTTGGCAAGGTGGTGGTTGAGATGGTGACATTTTTGCTGAACAAAGAGCAGATGAACGGGTAGAAGCTTGGAGAAGAAGAAAACAAGAGAGCTGAAAACAGAGAGCTAGGAGACCAGGAAGAGGAAGACAAAGAGCTTGAGAAGAAGAAAGATAGAGCAAAAGGAAAAGGAGGAACATAAGGTAAGTATTAACCTTGATTTCATGTCTCTATTTTTTCTATTGATTTTTGCAATATTTTATGCATAGTTCAGATGTGCATATTGAGCCATACATTTGGTCTATTGGTCGGTCCCAAAGATGACTTTGGATTTGTTATCATTGCTTTATTTGCCATTGTTATTCTCACGTTACTTGCTATCCTTTTTCTTGCTGAAAAGTAACCTCACTTTGTTTTAACTTTGTTGTGAAAAGTTTGAGAATCATTTTTCGTTCATGTTTGATTTAATCTCTCCCACCCGGTCAGCAAGCTCATTGATAATCTATGCAGTGGCGCTTCTACTGATGTCATGTGTCGTTTATTATGTTATGCTCTGTTTCTGGAGACTCTCTTTGCTATAATTTTCCTCTATTTTCGGTTCTTATCCAAATGCATTGAGCTAGAAGGAAGAAGAGAGAGCGGTGGTCTCTCACGGCGACCTTCACGAGTTAAGGTCATCGTTCTTAGTTTCAAACATGGTGGATGGATCACAACATTCGTTAATATTTCAGAAAATAAATGGGCAGTCTTATCTCTTTTCTACATTGTCGCCTAATTTGCAATCCAGAAATACCAGTGTACACAGTCTAAGCAGTGCCTATGTGAATGGAGGTTTGCAGACTTCTTTGCTGCCAGCAAGCAATGGCAATGGCCTGGCCTGGCCCTTGTATCACCCTTGTCTCCCATCTTTGCTCAAGCTTCTATGGAGAAAGGTACAAAAGGTTTTTATGATTGATTTCCTTATGGGAGGAGTTTCTATCGTAGTCTCCAAGTCAGCTGCTGCATCAATTGAGCGAGTTAAGCTCTTGATTCAGAATCGGGATGAGATTATTAAGGCTACCATGTTGTCTGAACTATACAAGGGAATTACTGACTGCTTTGCCAGAACTAATAAGAATGAAGACGTCTTTTCCCTCTAGAGAGGCAACACTGCTAATGTTATTAGATATTTCCTTTTGTGAGGGATCCTTTTTCACTTTTAGAGAGGAACTATTGGTCACTTTTTGCAGCATATTTTTTTTATCTTTTTGTTAGAAGAGAAAGAGAGTGGAGTCTTAGGGTGGAAGGAAAAGAAACCAAAGAAGGAATGAGGAGAAAAACTCGTTGGTTTCTTTTCTTAGTTTTTAGTAGAGGATGAAGATAGCTTGAAGCCAAACAGATTTTCTATTTGAGAGGAGGATCATAAGGTAAAGATCTACATGAGTTTTAGGTCTTTGATCTTTCCTCACTATCATTTTCCTCTTCTTCTTGTTGTTTCTGAGCATAATCAATGCCCCATGTGTTACTGTTTGTTATGGATCGACTGTGAGCTTGGAATTTCTATGTTCTTCCATCATGTTCTTTGGTTTCATCTGAGGATAAACCTGAATACTGTTCATTCTTGCAATGAGAATTTATCGATGATTTCGTTCCAATATTTGTTTCAAGTCTTTTAGTTGTACCACTGGTTTTGTAGCCCATTGATTTCAGCATGAAATAGGCTTCCATTTAATGGGTCTTTTGTTTGTTCTTTTTGGTCATACTCTGTTTTGGGTTGATTGTCTCTTTGTATCTGGTATTTCAATCCTCATCTCTGCTAACCGTCAATTATTGCACATGGGTCAGCATGCTCTGTAATTGTGCATGTTTCAAATTGCTCTGTTTTGCTTCATGGGTGTTTTCTCCTATATTTTTGTATAAATAAGGTACAGAGTTGTGGGTTGTGAGCTGCAAAGATGATTGCTGAAGGAAAATGTGGGTCTTCTAGAACACTTCTACTCCTAGAGAGGTGCTTGGAGTAGGAAATTTTATAGCTGGTGCAATTGTTTTGATTGCATTCAAGGATGTAGTGGTTGTGGTTGATGGATATGTAGTTAGGGTGATTTCCAGACTAAAAGCCATTTCCTCAAATCCAAAACAATCAGCAACAATCAAGAATATTTGGAGATTAATTGGGAAAATGGTTGATCCTTGTAGACCTGGAGATTTCAACCAGGCTCTCATGGAACTTGGTGCAAACATACGCATTCCACTAAACCCAAGATGCTCTGCATACCCAGTCTCCAACTAATGCTCTGTCCTGTCAATCTCTGAAGACTAGTGCAGAAGCAACAACTCTCAAGGCTGCTGGAAAGAAGAAAGAGTCTGACAAGTCTTCAATTTTGTTGGATGTAAAAGCATGGGATGATGAGACTAACATGAAAAGGGATCACCCATTGACAAGAGTTCTGAAGATAGGACTGAGCCTGAAGAGAAGCCTAAGATATACACAAAACAAAATCAGGAGATAAGGGCACAAAATTCTATAGATGGAGAATTGAAGTCAGAAACTAGAGAAACAAAAATAGAAGGTGGTGAAACAAATGAGGCAGAGCAGGCAAGATCTAAGTAAGAGTAGCATTTGATGAAAAAAATAGACAGGCTCTTGCGTGAAAAAGTTGAACTCTAGTTGAATGTTTTCTAGGCCAAATTGCAGCAGTCAACAAAGCTTTAGTTGGGAGACTTAACCTAGAGGGTTAGTCGTTTGGAGCAGAGGTAGTAAAGCCAGTTTCATCCATTTGCCATGGACAACAGATTTTAGCTACTGCTAGAGTTCTCAAGGGAAGGAAATGCACTGCATATCCTGCTGTGAAACTCAACGTAATCTTGTTGGGGGTCCATTGGTACAAGCTCACAATTTTAAGACGAGGAGTCTATGAAAAGTTTTCAAATATGTTTTGTACCCAGTGGATGCTTGAGGTTTATGCGGAGGACACAAGGAAGATGGAGTCTCTTATGAACGTTGATAAAGGAAACTTAGAAAAAGTTAGTATGCAATGTGTGCAAGGCGAAATACGGTGCTTGTGTTCGATGTAGTAATGGAACATGCAGAACTTCTTTCCATCCCATGTGTGCGAGGGAAGCAAGACACAGGATGGAGATTTGGGGAAAATTTGGTTGTGATAATCTTGAGCTACGGGCCTTTTGTTTAAAGCACTCAAAAGTCCAGGATGTTAGCAGCACCCAACAGTTAGGAGATTTTTTTTTTTTTTTTTTTTTTTTTGCAGCTGTTGGTAGCAACATTTCATGTCACCCACCAATGACATCAATTAACAAACCACACAAGTTGAAGATTGCTCTCAGAAATGGAGATAAAATTGTTGTTCATGTGGAAACACCTGATAACAATTCCAATAGAGTGATGGTGAATTTCAAGGAACAAGATTGCCAAATACCAAATAAAATGCTGAGTTTGTATTAGGTTGTACTGATGCACAGAAACTCATTGGTATGCGTATGCTAGAGCTAATTAATAGTGAAGGTGTTAACCCATCTAACTCCATAAATCTTGCACTGATCCCAAAGAAGTTAATTGACCAGGGAAAAGTTAGTGTGAAAGATGTAGCACTGAATATTAGAGTTTGACCTAATTCATTGCCCGCAACACTTGCTGATGATCACTTGGTCCCTAACTTTCAATGCAAAATAGTGAAATGAATTAAGGATCATGCTTACATGGGTACCTTCCAAAAAAAATTTGAAAGTCAAAATAGAATCTGCAATTTCACCAAAGAATGAAATTTGAGAAATTGATGGCTCTGATGTTGTGCTTGTCTCTGAGATTAATATTCCAGAACTAATTTCTATGAAGTCAATTCCCCCATGGAGAAGAACCAAAAGCAACATTAGGATTTTGAAGGATAACAAAATAATATGCTCATCTGAAGTAACATTTAGTGACAATGGAACAGTAATGGATGAGGTAAACACAGATCAACTTTTTGGTGAAGGACTTGAAAATTCAAGTAAATGATCTTTTCTTAATGCCATTGAAAAGCCTTCTTTACCAAGACTGTTGGGTTTCAAGATTCTTTGGAAATGAATTCACCTAAATTTGAAAGTAGTGAACCTTCAAACTACAGTCCTTCTAAAAGTGGTCGAATTGAGGAGGATGGTGCTGAGGACAATAATTAGTGAAATTGAACAAGGAAAATCTTGTAAGTTCAGTTGTGGATCTAGTTGCTCCTAATATGATAAACAAAGAAACAGTATTTGGTTCTTACATTCACCCACTTATCTACCAGAAACTGAGGGAAACATAGAGTGGGTTGCTTTTAAATAACACAATTTGTAAGGTTGAAGGTTCAAGAGGGCTAAAAATTTCTCCTATGAAAACATCTTCTTATGTTAGAGTTTCTTACAATCACCAAAGTCAACATTCAACATGCATTGAAATGATTTGTAAATCTAATGGAGAAAATTTAGAGTAGTTGGTTAAGGCTAGGAATACAGGGTCTTTAGAACTTTCTCTAGAAGACGAAGTTATAGGGAACTTATTTATTTTCAGAATAAGCTTCTTGGCAATGTCGTTGCAAGAAAGAACCTTAGTGATGATTTAATTTGTAAAGTTATGAAAAGTCTACTTCAGAAGATTGAAATGGCGAGGAAGCATAAGTAGGACTTTATGCTTGTTAAGCAGTATCTTTGTGAGCTTAAAGAAGCAAAGGAGTAGGAAAGGAAGGAAATGAGGCACAAAGAAGCACCAACTGTACTTGCTGCTACTGCTGCTGCTGTTGCTGTTGTTTCTTCTAGGATTTCATCATTTAGGAAAGATGCCATTGATGAACCTTCTCACCAGGAGAATCTGTTGAAGGTGAACACTTCTAGTGGAGGAACTAGGCTTTCCTCTTAGCTAATGCCACGAGCAAAGGAGACACTTTCAAGGGTCGCTTCCCCAAGGGTTTCATCAAAAAAATTTTCTAACTTTGTCCAATCTAACTTAGATTTTTCTACAGAGCATGGTAGATCATGTGACATTTGTAGACACTCTGAGACAATTTTGAATCCAATTTCAGTTTGTTCCAGTTGTAAGGTTGGTACTCACTTGGATTACTATCATAATGTTACAAATTCTGCAGTGGGAGTAAGACTGTGCACATGGCTTGATCACTCATTATTGTCACACCATCATGGGTTGTCTATGAAGTAGAGGAGGGAATGCTAGAAGTTAGAGTAGTGCACCATTAGGATGTGAACAAGAGAATCCTTATAGTACTTATTGTTGCTTCCACACTTCTTGGTGGAATTTTGCTATTTCTATCTTGTTTATGGATCTGGAGACAAAAAGATTTGAAGAATTTGGATCGAAAAAGCCAACAAAGCTTGGATGCTACAAAAAGGCTTTCGTGAGGTCCAATCTTGGGTAAATTCAATTCCTTAAGGGCCCGATACAGATGCATTGGTTGATGCTTTGACAATTACTCAACATCATGATGCAGTTAGTGGTACCCAAAGACGACATGTGGCTGTTGATTATGCTAAAAGACTGTCAATAGGCCATGTCAAGGCTGAGGAGTTGGTTTCACCTTCACTTGCTTTCTTGGCAGAATCGAGATTAAGTATTGGACTAGCAAACGCAATCACAAAGTTTCGGTAGTGTCCTCTTCTTAACATAAGTTACTTTCCTCCATCGAAATTTGTTTTCTCTAATGGGAAAAGCTTGGTTGTTGTCATATACAATCCCCTTGCATGGAAGAGAAATGAAGTAGTCTGAATACCTGTTTCCACTTAAAGGCTTATTGTTCATGATTCTAGTGGAAAAGAAATTGAATCTTAGGTTCCAACTCTAGTCAATGTCTCATTTAACACCAGAAGCTTTTATGTCAAAGCTTATTTGGGTAAGTCCCCTAGTGGCACACCAGAAACTTCTATGTCAAAGCTTATTTGGGTAAATCCCTTAGTGGCACACTTAAGTATTGGCTTGCATTTTCAGCATCTGTGTCACCTCTTACTTTCAGCTCCTACATTATCTCAAAGACAAGTGTAAAACAGATAAGTGCTAGTTCAACCATATGAAAGGTGCGGACATTAGAAGGAAATACAAATGGTACTATAGAATTTGGGCAAAGAAGTTTGAAGCTAATTTATTCCACAGATGAAGGAAAACTTGCTCATTATATTAATAGCAGAAGTTTGGTTATAGCACTTGCGGAACAATCATACAGTTATTGTTCTGGAAATAATGGAATTGATAAAGATTCTCAGGCATCTAGAGCATATGTTTTTCGCCCAAATTGTACATTCCCAATAAAATGTGAAGGTCAGGTTCCCTTGACTGTGATGCAAGGCCCAATGCTTGATGAAGTGTATTAAGAGTTCAATCCATGGATATATCAGGTTATAAGGATATACAAGGACAAGGCAGCTACCCACTTGAAGGTTGGTGCAAAAAAGGCGATTATTTTTGCCCCTAACAACTGTCTTGTTCCTCTGGCCAAGGTTATTAATGACAGATCCAGCATTGTTGAGGGTTTTCTGACCACTGTTCACTTAATCACTGCCACACATAAGATTGTTGATGGGCTAAGGGATGAGAATGCACGACATAATTAAATTTTTAGAGTTCTATATATTGTTATATTATTATTATAATAATTATTATTATTATTATGTAGATCCTCCGTTTCATCCCTTAACATATATTGTTGCATTTCTATTTTCCTCTCACCCTATACTCATTTTTATTGCGCGTTTAAGATTCTTCTTACTTGATCATTCATCGTCCCTTGTTGGTCCATGTTTGCTCGAATCATGACTGATTTTTGAGGCATATTTTAGAAACCATTTATGGAGTTATTTCGGATCCTAGCTTGATTATTGGAGGCTCATTAAGCTTAGTTTGTTTGTTTTTTTTTTTTCTAGCTTTGGCTCTTTAGGGTTTTTTTGACTCCTTGGCAGCTTGGAAGGTAGCCTTCCATTACTCTTTAAGAGGCTATTTTGGCCTCTTGTAGTGGGGCTCCTTTTTGGGATGTTTTGGGTGGGTTTTTTTTTTTTTTTTCTAGTTTTTTTGCCACATGGAGAGACCTTTTTATGAGGGAGATAGGAGGGCTGGAGAGCATTTTTTTTTTGGGTGGTAAAGAAATAGAGTGGTTATCTAGAACGAGAGAGTACTCTCCTATTGAGGAGTTCTTTTTATAGGGGCAGAGACAAAAACAGTGGTGAGGAAAATCTTGAGGAGAAAGAAAACTAGAGGAAGGGAAGAAAACCAGAGGTGAGCTCATGGATTTTGAAGGTTTTCTAGAAAAGGAGAGGAGCTAAAAGCCCCAACAGATTTTTTTGGAAATGAGCTTTCCCATGTATGGGTGTTATGGATTTCCTGTTCATCTTTACTATCACTGTTCTTCGTCTTCTCCTCTTGTTGCTTGGGCATTGTTTGTTTGTTTGGTTGTGGATAACAGAGGTCACATGTGAGTTTTGTTGATTTCTAGTTTGTTTATATGCTTATTGTTGTTGTTTTATTGACTATTCTTTTTAGCATTGTTTGAATTCGGTAAGGCTCTGTATGACATTCCACTATCTGGAGATATCGACTATATTTTTGTTTTGGATCTGCTTCTAGTTTATCTACTAGTCTCCAAGCCCACTGAAAAAATAATGAGATGTGGCTTTGTTTGGCTATTCAATTTGCATCTACCTCTTCTCTGTTTTTCTTGGTTTATTTTGTGCTCTTGCATTTCTTTCTTGTTCTCTTTTCTGGTGTATGTTTCCTATTGTGCAACAACATGCACATCTCTGCTTGGTGACCTTGGATGCGGCTGACATTGGCAATAGTGGAACAATAAACTATGGGGAATTTCTTGCTGTTATTGAGCACTTGAACAAGATAGTGAAGGAGATTATTCGCGAGCTTGACTGTCGAGACTACTAGTGGTGCTACCAAGAAATTCATTTGTGAAGGAAATTCTGACATAATGCCCAACGATTGCCCAAATGGTGATTTTTTTAGAAAATGATTTTGTTTCAAGAGAGGACTGGGAAACCAATTAACTAGAGAGATCCTTTTGAACATTTTCATTTTTCAAGAAGATAGCATCTCTGGACTTAGGTGCAAACAAGCTTACGGGTTCAATTCCAAAATCTATGTCACAGTTGAAACTAATTGATAATCTGGTACTATCCAATAACTATTTCCCCTGGTCTAATTCTTGAAGAGATCTGCTCTAGGTTTCAAAAGGACAATAAGCTTACTGGTGGCATCATGAGATTTCAGATGCAGTGATCTTGTCCTTGGCTATGGAGCTCTGCTTCCTTTCTAGCACAATTGAACTAGCCTGCAAAGCTGTATATGCTCAGAATTGATACTTGTGCACTTTCAAAATTCTACGAGGGCAAACTACAGCTTCCTTTTGATCAGAAAAAACCTGCTTTTTTCGGAACAGATCAGTGAGCAATCATCAAACATGGTTTCATCTAACCATTCTTACTTAGATGACAAGTCAAATATCAGTGGAAGTGGTGCATGATCCCTCTAGCAGACCAGTTCATACAACTTCTGGTGTGGAAAGATTTGTTGGCAGGAATCGCAGTCCTAGACGACTGGTTATTGCATCTCCAGGAACCCTACTACTTGAAGATTCCCAACCTGAAAATATTGATCTATCTTGAAACCAGCCTATGGGTGAGACACCAAGGCTAATCTATTGGAATGAAGCATTGCAATACCTTGGGCTACCATGGAAATGCAATGGAAGTTGTCTTTCTTGACAAGCTTGATCCTGGGATGTAAATCATTGTATTACTAAAACAATACTTCAAAATGAGGGCATTAAAGCCTTCCACAAGGGATTGTCTGTTGGGTTGCTTAGGAAAGCTACATATACAACTGCAAGACTTGGATCGTTCAAGGTCCTAACTAATAAAGTTGTTGCTGCTAATGATGGAAAACCATTACCTCTGTATAAGAAAGCTCTTTGTGGTGTGATTACTGGAGCTATTGGAGCAACTGTTGGTAGTCCTCCAGATTCATCACTCATTCGTATGCAAGCTAATGCCACTTTACCTGCTGCTAGATGCAAGAATTACAAAAATGCTTTCCATGCACTATATTGTTGCAAATGAATGGGTTCTAACACTTTGGGAAGGCATAGGTCTTACTACAGTGCGAGCAATGACATTGAACATGGAGATGCTTGCATCCTATGATCAAAGTGTTGAGTTTTTCAAGGATTTCCATGGTTTGGGTGAAGCTAGTACTACAATGGGACCCAATGTTGTTTCAGGGTTCTTTGCTTCAGCATTTAGTTTACCTTTTGATTATGTTAAAACTCAAATATAGAAGATGCAACCTGATGCTAGTGGGAAGTATCTGTACACCAATTTTTGGATTATGCCATGAAAACATTGAAATCTGGAGGACCTTTAAAATTCCACACCAGATTTCCTGTCCATTGTGTTAGGATTGCTCCATATGTCATGTTAACTTGGATCATCTTGCTTGAACCAAATCTAGAAGTTGGAGGAATCCATGGGGTTGTAAACCTCATCAATGCCAGGAAATGCTAGCTTACTTGGATAGGCCATGAGTTCCTTAACTCTCAAGAGCAAACCTTCAGAACGAGCTCCAGTGGCTCTGGAAAGCTCTCTGCTTGCTGGTTTTTGTTACATTCATTTTCTGGAGCTCGCCCAATTTTTGTTATTGCCATCACCTTTGGTTCTTCAATCTTATTAGGTGTGGTCAGCTCACAACAAGAGGTGTTCTTCCTGCTCTGGCCACTTTCTGAATCCTTTTTCAAGACCGCAACTTGGTCTCGATGATGGCTCAAACAAAGGTTTCACTTGATTGAATTTATGGATTCTTGGAGGAGGAAAAGTTGCAAGAAGATGCAACCATTGTTCTGTCATGGGGCATCATTAACATGGCTATATCTCTTTGCATCAAACTTGGCATCAATTTAAGCTTATTTGAAGCGTGTGAATTGGACAGTTTAATAATTCCGAATGAGTTGTATATGTTACTTTTGAGCTATTATTAGTACTGTTGAATACTTAGGTTTTAGTATTAAAATTGTCCATTTTCTACTATTGTTGCCTATTGTAATTGCCCATATATATTTGAATCAAAATGACCATATAAGTATGTTTTTTCCTATCATAAACAACACTTTTCTTCTATAATAAAGAACATTTTTTTTTCCAGCAATTTGAGTCCATTTACCTATAAATTATTACTTGTGTTCCCCTATTTTGACTACAGTCACCTTAATTTTTGTGCCAAACTTTTCATGTATTTATTTAATTTAACTTAAATTACTGTAATTACTTAATCACTACTACTTATTGAATAATTGAAGTTAATCCTTTTCTTTCCCTTATTTTTTCCCCCAAAACTTAGCTCCACTTAATTAAAAAACCATTTTTAGTAAAATACAATTACCACATCTCATGTAGGAATAAAAATGTCAAAATATGATCCCATTTTGCAAAAAATAACCTTCACCTTTTTAAAAAAAAAAAAAATGTTATATTTTTCTTTTTCGATAAAAATACATTTCATTAAAATTTCTGATAAGGAGTGGTTTAGTTCATTAGAGGTTATATTTAAATTCAAATTCATGAAAATTATTCTTTTAAAGTAGTGAATATTTCAAGCTTTTAGTAAAAATATTTCTTTCATACACTTAAAACTAATTTTCACCTCATATTAAATGATCCATTTCCACTTTATTACACATCATTCAAACTCAACTGTAATATTATTGAATCTTTGATAAAAACCATCCCATTCCAAACCACACCATATCATGAAGAAAAAAAACTTATGTTGTCCCCAAATACCACTTATGCTACTATGTTGTGTTCAAGGTTGCACCCCTCTTTCTTACAATCTTAAATTTGCTCCGATGAAGATCAAATGGGGAATGGGGATGGTTAAGAGATGTTGTCAAAATTGTTTACTTGAAAGACTCATAATCATAATGTAGAGTAGACATGGACAAACACAAGGGAAAGAGGAGGGGGTGGCTGGAGATGAGTATTTACTTCAATCTAATGACAGGAAGATGATTGAGAGGTGGAGCTGTCAATTTTTAACTAGAAGTCTGGCTTGATCGTGCAATACATTATTTAGCTTAGAAGCCAAAATGAGCTACACACACACACACACACACACACATATATATATATAGCTAATTAAAATGATTCAAATTTTTGTTTTACTAAAACTATTAAAAAAATCAATATATTTATATTCATTTATTTAAAAAATTAAAATATCTCAACAAAATTATTAATTTTATTGAATATTTTTTATAATATTTTGAAGACAAAAATTAAATCATTCAAAATTTTATATAGGATGTTATATAATTTTATTTGAAAGTCCATTTTAAAAGTCTCCCGACAATTTTTTTTTTGTAACTTTATTTAAATTATTAAAATTATTGAAAATTGTATTTATAATTTATCTTATCAAATTATTTTTTATGTAAAACTTATATTTTATAAAAATATTAAAAACCGATCTTTTATAAATTTTTTTTATATTTTAGTTATTTGTCAATAACTTTATCTTAAAAAATTAAAACAAAGGATAACGTTGGGGTTTTTTTTTTTTCAAAAAATCACTAATAAATGATAAATATTTGGTGATATGTTATATTGGTAGTTAGATCTTTTGTGATCCCTAAATTTTCCTCTTTTTTTTTTTTTAAACATAAGACTTTATTTTTTTTTTCTTCCATATTTTCAGCCAAAAAACTAGGTGTACCTACTTCCTATCCATTTTTTCATTTTCCCCATATGTGATATTTGAACCAATAATTCTACCAATATAATTAATTTTTTTGCTATAGCATCTTAGACTAGTTTCAAGTTCTAGCATTTTGATGCTTTAACATTGCATATTTTCTTATAAAACTCCCCCTATCTGATGCAAACAAACTACAAATTGGTAAGAATATGAAACAATCTCTTCAATCCAAAGAATTAGTCATATAAGTCAAAATTGAGTTTAATTTTAAAATTCTTCTACGAATTCCATTTTATATGGAGAACTCTTAATTGGGGTGATAATAGAGGTTAGCAAATGATAACTTAACATGTTAATATATCACCTATATTCTTGATCAAGGAACTGCGAATAGGTAGTTGTCATGTTTTCTATACCTAATTGGAATATCTTAAATTTAAAACTTTTGGTCTTATTATATTTGAGTCAATTATTATTTTGGTTGATTATTGAGATTTAAAGTTAGTTTAACCATGTTTTTAAAAAACACTTTCAACCTTAAAATAATAGTACTTAATTTTTTTTTACTTGAATTCTTCTTGCAATTTTTATAATGACCAACACCTATATGTATTTATCATATCCACGATGCAACATTTCCCTATACTCCTTAATAAATCACCTTAAAACCATATGGAGGTTTGATAACTCAGTTACTTCTTGATATTTGTTTTTTCTTTCTAAATAAACGTTCAAGATTTTTCAAACTTGATCATAATTTTTAAAGTTTTTGAACAAGAGGAAACAATGACATGTATAGATTTTCTTATAATTTTCTATTTAACACACCTATATAAGATTTTCAAATCCTTTTTATACTTAAAACCCAAGTAATTTAGTCAATAATTTTGAAAATATTTTCAAAACAATCATACCTAGGATGCTTATGTATTATCCCATCAAATTCCAAAAAATAAAAAAAAATAAAAAGCCAAATTATATATAGTGAGACAGGGCATAGTAGATCTAGTAATGTCCCCACTCAAATTTCCCATAAAAACATCTTATGTATTATATCATCAAATTTCAAAAAAATAAAAATAAAATCTTATATATAGTAATAGATTTTTTTAAATTAAACTGAATTCCTATAAATGTAAATTTAATTTTTAAAACATAAAAAATAATTGCATTTCAAATACCACAAAAAATTAGATAAAAATAATGTTATAAATTTTAAATAAAACTAAAAAGTAAATTTACTTTATAAAGTGAATTTCACTCACCTCTCTTGAGGTTGAGTTAAATGTCTTTAACTAGAATTAATTTAAAATTTCATCAAATATCATTTCTTATCCTATTTATTTGTTAATTTCATTTTTTTTTTCTTTCTTCAAGTTTTGAAAATTTATCGCAATTGTATAAAAAAAAACAAAAAAAAAAATTATACTAAAATTTCATAGCACTAACTAATAATAAAAACAAAAGAGAATAATTTTGTCATAGTTATTAGCTATAATATAAATAATAATAAATAAAAGAAATGCATTTGATTACCTATGTATTAAAATGATAGTCTTCTCACCTGTTTATGGTATATGATTTTTTTAAAACCTTGGATAAATTTGGCTCACAAATGTGTCTGATTTTAATGCAAATTTAGGAACTTTTTGGCCATTATCACCTCTCACCGTGCCTTTATGGTAATTATCTAGGGTAAAAATGTAAATTTATTGTCGGAAGTGAAGTTGGCACTCATGTGGACGTTAGTAGTAGGCTCTATTCAGCACAACATCCAAGAAATGCTCAATAAAACTAGAAAACGAATCACATATAAAGCAGATTTGAGTGACAACCTCACTCTCTACTTTCATTCTAACTCATGCTTTCGTATCAGTTTCTCGTATTTTCCCGAGAAAATCTCACGTCATTTCCTAGAAAAAACCCTACCACCGTATCGTTTCGAACCTCAAGTTGTGATAAGAGATGATTCCTCCGGCTGACGAGCCTCCTGATCTAGGGATCCCACCCAACCGCGGCCCTCTGCCAGTTAGGAGAAACCCTAACTCTAAACCTAACCCTCGCGTTTGTTCCGGCCATCGACGCAATGCCCGACCGTAGGGGATTCGGGAGGTTTGAGCTCACCGAGGCACTCTATGTGAGATTCTTGACGTGTTCTTTTATTTTTTCTGCTTTGTTTATAGTTGTTCTGATGATCATGCATGTGTCTTTATTTCAAGAATGCCTATTTCTGAATAGTAATATTTGCTTCCAAGCAAGACGTATTTTGGAATGACAGTAATGGTAGCAATGCTTAATGGTTTTTTTTTCTCTGTTTCTTTGATTTTTTAACTATGCTCTTTTTGTTTCTTTGATTTTTAATAATGCTCATTTTGGATATTTCAATGGAAATTCATCCATTTTCTCGGTAACCAAACCTGGTGGTATTTGTTTGTCTCTTAATTTATGTGATACATTTTGGAATAATAATATTTGCTTCCTAATGTGAGAAAATTATTTTCAAAATGGTAGTCATAACAATGCCTAATTGTTTGTTTCCTGTTAATTTTGTAGAGCTACCAATTGTAAGTAAGTGTTTGTTGACTTGATTTTTCTAAAATGCATATATAGGATTATTGTATTGCCTACATTTTAGAGGAAGTCTTAAGGTGAATATTGCATTTTGTGTTTTCTTAGCAACCAATCATTCCTGTTTCTTTTTATTTATTATTTTTTGTTTTAATTTCCGTTGTGCCCATTTTGGATGAGAAATGTACCATTAGGTTTGGTATTTTGGAGGAAAATTTTAGGATTATTTTCTTTTTAAAGCAAGAAAAGTATTTATGACTTGATTCCCACATGGCCGAATCATTGTTTGATTGTTCTCTCAGAGATTGTCATTTTTGAATAACATTTGTTGTTTTTGTTCATAATTGTTGTTTTCTCTTTTATTCATATGAAATGGAGTAGATGTGGCTGGGACTGGTTAAAACAGCTAAGGAATGAGGGATCAATGTGATTGAAACATATGTGTTCTGGATTGGCCATGAACTTTCTCCAGGCAATGTGAGTGAGAGTAAATGTATTTAGTTGTGCTTAAGCTTGATGTTCCTCTATTTCAATATTTGATGATTAAATTGATTTGAATCATTTTCCCTTGTAATTTGAAAACTTTTAGTATTACTTTGGGGGATGGTACGATCTTCTCAAGTTTGTGAAGATTGTTCAGCAAGATGGGATGTGGTTGATTCTCCATATTGGTCCATTTGTTGCAGCAGAATGGAATTTCGAGTGTGTAGACAACATCTACATATTGTATTTTTTATATTTAGAATAATGGAGGTTCACCCTTATTTCTATTATTGTTTTAATGAATATAACTTTTGTGAAACTCTTTGAATTTTAACTGGTTGTTTCCTAGGGAAGGAAAATGATTAAAATGTTGTTCTATGATACAGTGGGATTCCTGTTTGGTTGCATTACGTGCTTGGAACTGTCTTCCGGACCAATAGCGAACCCTTTAAGGTATATAAACGGGAACATAGATGTCTGGTTTTTGGTAGATTCATAAATATGGTTCCGAGAACCTTACCTTTTAATATCTTTAGATGATGGTGCTTCTGTTTTGAAATGAAGTGTGGCTTTTTCTAATTGATTTTGCTGCTTGAACCTTACCTTTTAATATCTTTAGGTAAGGGTGTTTCTGTTTCAAAATGAAGTGTCTTTTTCTAATTGATTTTGCTGCTTGTTACAATTCAGTATCACATGCAGAAGTTCATGACACTCATAGTGAACATAATGAAGAAAGAGAAGCTTTTTGCATCTCAAGGAGGTCCTATAAACTTGGCGCATGCAATTATAACTCTTGAAGCAAAATGACGGGTTTATGTTTGGTTTGCCAAGAACATGAAGCAAAATGAAGTAAAGTGGTTCTTGATTTAGGTTTGGATTCTCTCTTTCAAACCTATGTTTTGATCTTTTCCTGAACGTGACCTAGTTCTAATTTGTACTATGATTTCTTTCCTTTCCTTGGTTTTTCTTCGGTTGGCCAAGAAGTTGAAGGAAAATGAACTCTTCTTTCTTTTTCTTGATTTATCCCTATTAATCAAGCCTATTCTAGTACTTCTTATTTCCTGTTTCCTGCAAGTCTTGCTTTTATTTTGTATATACAGTCAACTGTATGCTTTTGTCAGCTTGTTTTCATTCTCCTTGATTTACGAATATATAGTCAGCATATAAATGCTATTATTGTGGTTGATCATAAATTCTTACATATGGTCCATGGGCCTTATATTGTTTTCTTGTCGGGGGATTTTATTTGTCTTGTCTTCTTTATGGGAAACTCAAGTTATGTGCTTGAAATGGTTTTGCTTTCCTTTTCCTTTTCTTTCCCAAGGACACTAATAGTGGCTTACATTGTAGAAACGTGGCTTATGATTCCTCCATGGGTGGTTGCCTTCATGTGTTGCACTCTACTTGTTCAGATGATGTTAAATTAACAGCTGCAAATTTAATTAATGTTTTCTGTCGGTCAATTTTGAATACCAAAAGCCTTGAACTTAAGGTTAATTTGGTCTTGCCCCATTTCTATATATGCAAGCATGGTTATTCCCAAGATGCATTCATTTTGATCAGAGGGACTTAATTTGGCTTGGAGAGCTAACACCTATTTTAAAAAAAATTTAGGTTGCATTGTGCAATGCATACATACGGATTGCTAAAACATGTCTTCATATCTGGAAACCAGAATCTCTTATTTATATACTTCTTTCCTCAAAACCCTGCTTGCCATTGATAGATTGCTTTCAAGCAGCTCTATCCATACCTGGTCCTAATTGTGTTGGAGCGAAAACAAGTGACACAAGTGTGGTTTCATCAACCTCAAGTGATAAAAAAATTGAGAACGTGAGAGTTAGAGGGAAGCGACCTATTCAGGACCAGGACATTTGCAAGAGTAAGCGCCAAAAACTTGAAGAAGAAAGTATGGCTTCCGATGTTGAAGTTCATGTGTCATGCAAGCTATCTCATATTGTTACTTGTGAAAGAGGACAAGAACACGCAAACTACATGCACATCTCACTTCTCTCCTTTGTTGAACTGCTGAAACCCCATGTGGTCAAAGATAAACCATTTAGACCAGAAGTTTCTTTAACTGCTCTTAGCATGCTTTGCATTGTCTTCTCTAAATATCCATAGACCAATATGTCATTTTTCATCACTTAACAGATATATGCATGGATCCCTTGGATATGTGAGCAGGTATGCTGTGATTTATAACTTGATCATTAACTTTCTCTATCAGTCTCATATTTTGTTGAAAATTACATCTTGTAGGTAAAACAAGGCTGTTCAATCGCACTTGATTATCCATCTATCTAGAACCAGTTCACTGTGTATTACAAAGTAAGGCAATGGACCTAATCTTCTTCCAAATATTCATGAAGCCTTCCTTTGGGTTTAAGGAGATGTAAGTTTGGGGAACAACTTTGAGGACTCCTGTTAAGAAGATTGATACTTTGTTGACAATAATCTTTATAGTTCTCTAAATAATAATATAAAAATGACTTCCTTTATTTTTTTGGATGCTGCATTGTGAGAAATAAGATAATTTTGCAAGGCTATTCATCCCATATTATGCTAATAGGAAAGCAGCGTATAAGAGCAATGCTAAATTGGTAAATATGCCAATTAATCAGGCCTTTTCATTTCTTGTTATGCAAAAATATTAGTATATTATACCAACATTATGATCATAGGTATATGCCTTATCTAATAGAAATAGTACCATTCTAATCATTATTTCAATTTTTATCATGATGAAAGGAGCATAACTGATTAGAGATGCATGCTGATTCCGTGAAAGTCGGGTATTTTAATAAAAAACATTTATAAATCCTATGACCTCATACTAGCGTAGCAAAGCTAGTATAGTATAGCAGCTCTAGGGTCGAACTCTGGGATGGGTTTTCATTCTACCAGTGATATACTCAAGATTAGAAATTGAATCTGATGATTTCCTTTGTCAAAAACTTCAAGTTTAAAAGAAAAAAAAAATTGTTTTGAAAGTGGTGTTTGAAACTAAACTAACATAAAACTAAGTAAAAATGGAAGAAAGAAAGTCTCCCGGAGCTAAGGGTTACTAGGATCAAGTTCAAAATGCAAAGTGGGAAATTCCGGATTTTTCTTCTCGCATTGGGGACAACAACATAAAGGATGGTTGTTTCCCGAACCGGTATAGGTTTAACAATGAAGATTTAATCCATAAAAAGTCAATAGAAATTGTAGTCAAGTTCCATTAATGGCTTTAGACACTATGGGTCTTCACCTTGAGTCACTTTCCAATGGCTCGTACATGATAACTAATGGTCTGATATGGATCTAGCAATAAGTATCCACAAAGACCTGAAGCTTACCATGTATTGGCCATTCAAAGTGATTCTAAGGGATTTAAAGCAAAACTTTAGATTTAAAAGCCATTTATGAACTCCAACTATCTGTATTTAATGCACGAGAGTTTTCCACTTTAGCATCTGGACTTTTCACCTAGCTTCCTTCACTCCAAGAAACCAAAAGTTTAGCCTCTCATCCTCTGGGAAAACATCCTCAGAGGTTGTTTGGCTTCCAAGAAAAAGAAAATAGTAGAGAGAAAAGGAAAGCAAAAAGAGCCCTGTATTTTACTAAGTGTAAAACATACAATATGTTCGTCGTTGTTCGAGAGGTGATTTCCACCCCTTATATAGTCTTTACAAAAGCTAAGCCTGTGATTGGCTAATTACAGGGATAAGAAAGGAATTTACATCAAAAAATACAAAAGAAAATATCTAAAGTGGCGTCGGCAGAACAGAGGAGATTTCACACCACGCATGGGCTGGTGCGAAATTCGCACAAGGAGAAGGTGTTGTGCGAATTTCGCACAAGCTGAAGGTGTTGTGCGAATTTCGCACAAGCTTAAGGTGTTGTGCGAATTTCGCACAAGCTTGGAGCAGTTGTCTTCCAAAGGCCATATCTTCCTCATTTCAACTCCAAATTGTACACGGTTTGAAGCGTTGGATTTTTGACTTCCTGAGCTTTGAAATGGTATATAGCATGTAGAAAATTGACTTCGTGAAGTGCTCCAAAAGTGCAAAGGAAGACTGCAGCTGCTGTCCTCTATTTTCTTCATTCTGTTTGTTTTTCCTCTTTGCTTCTCTCCTTTACATGGCTTGTCTTAATGATCCAAAAAGCTGTCAAAACACTAAAACTAGCCACAAATATGATTAGAAGTCATTGCTAGGTCCTTAACATGCCAATTGGAATAAAGATGGAGAACTACTACACAAAAGTGCTTAAAACATAATGAATTAAAGGCGCAAAATAACACTTTTTGGGTAGTAATCACTCCCCCCAACTGACACATTGCTAGTCCCTGAGCAATGAAGGAGAGAAAAAGAAAGAAAGAAAAATAGATAATATAATAATTTACAAAATCATGCTGATCACTCCAAAAAATAATCAAGTGGCATGATTGGATCAAACTCTCACATGGCAAGTCAAGGATATAAAACTCAATCATCAACAAGAGTCATCAAATAACTTACCTATCACAACAAACAAAGAGTGGGCATTATGCAAATTTGAGTATCAAAATAATTTCCACTCCCAAAGGACCAACTCTTAATCTTCCACAAAAATCTAAGTGTTAAGGTGCTTAGTTTCCAGTTATAGTATGTCAAACTATATTCTCCCCCCAACTAAGGTTTTTCTCTAACTTTAGCAACACTAACTCATATATAAAAGGCTAAGAACGCACCTCTTTTTCTTGTTTTTTTTTTTAATTTTTTTTTATTTTTTATATACTAAACTCCACCCATCCACCCATGTAACGAGCAGTGAGGTCGGTGACTCCCAACCAGTAAAGGCTTAGGGCACCAGGCTTTAAAGATTTTCACCATATACCCCTCGGACCTTGCTCGGGTTTCAAAGCAAGTGAAGCAAAATTTTTTTTTTCATAAGACACATTGGCCTTTTATAAGGTGTCCCAACACTAATAGAATGAGATCAAAGGCACCAAGTCGAAAATTTCCTAAGTTTAGGGGGGTGAGAAAGTTTTCCATCTTATAACTGGAATCTAATGTGTTCAGTGTGTGAAAAGATTAGAGAGGAAGACTTAAGATTGAAATCAAAAGGAGCTTCCACAATTTATCAATTTTAATAAGCATAATACAAACTCTGAGACTATGGCAATAAGATAAGAATTTAATTTCTCCCATTTACTTTTGAGAATTTATCTTTGAGAAACAAAGAGAGTTTGCAAAAATTTGTTAGCAAAGTAACCTAACAAAAAAAAAAAATCAACAAATTACTTCCTCAACTCTCCCCCCAACTAGGATGAACATTGTCCCCAATGTTCCAAAAGCAAGCGATAATAAAAGGGAGGAAGTGATACCTCCTGATAGTAAGGGACTCTGAATGAACAAGAGAAACCACATGTTGCAAAAGAAAAAATCATAAGAGTGATGAGTAGAGGAAATAAAAAAGAAAAGCTAAAATACACAAAAAGAAAGATGTCTATATAAACTGAGAGAGTACAATATACAAGATAAATAGGGAATACATCCAATCCCAGTATAAAAGTAGTCCAAAATATATAACACATCCAAAAACAT
Organism: Vitis vinifera; assembly: GCF_030704535.1. NCBI lineage: Eukaryota > Viridiplantae > Streptophyta > Magnoliopsida > Vitales > Vitaceae > Vitis > Vitis vinifera. The sequence goes on from NC_081820.1 coordinate 13,100,222, forward strand.
AGAATATAGATACAAATCAAAAATGGAGAGGAGTGATCGTATGATCAAGTAGTAGGCTCCTCTGGTGGATAGGAGGGGTCCTCAGCTGCAACTGTGCAAGGTACCGCTACAGGTGTAGCATCATCAGCTGGAGCAGAAGGCTCTGAGGGCACAGGAGCAACAGGTGGAGCTGGTGGCAAAAGACCGAGGTGCTGCTGAATCTCATGGAGAATGAGAGTCTGCTGGTCCTGCCAAAGCTGGAAGTGGTCAGAGTCTGGAAAGAAGCAAGCAAGTCACGATACTCTGCACCAGGGATAGTAATGGGTGGCTCTGAGGTAGGAGGAACAGCAGGTGGGGCATCAGACGATGCTGCCTCTGGTACGGGCTCCGAGGGAGCTGAAGTGGACGGAGCAGATGTAGATGGAAAAAGCTGTGGAGGGACTTCCCTTGGCTCGGGAAGTTCTGGGGAATGCTGATGGAGCCATACCTGATTCCATTGGTCAAGAGAGAAGCTCTCTCGACAATGGCGGCGGGGCTTAGAATGAGGGTCTGCAGGAAAACCCATATGCGCTAGAACATGGCATAGCAGCCGAGGGAAAAGTAAAAGAATGGTGTCTGCCCTCGTAAGACACCGCGTATGCACCTTCTCCTCAAAATGGAGGAGGGCGGCCATAATCAAATGATGGGGGCCAAAGTAGTAGCCCTCAGAGATACGGAATAATGCCTCTAGAATGGCCCCTCGCCTCTGCACTCTATGCTGAAGAGGAAAAAGATTGGCGCGAAGCACCACATCAACTAGGAGCATCCCAGGGGGAAGTTCCTTCCTCATAATGATCCTCTGGGAAGATATCCCTCGAGATAGGATACGAACCATGTCCCACTCAGAAAGTAGGGCCCAGCGTCTAAATGCAGCGGGATCTGCTGGTGCATAAGGGATATGGAAAGCCTCGGCAATCTGTCTAGCCCCCATAATACCCTGGCGTCCATCAATGGTAAAAAGGATCGAGGCTGGTACCGGGACGCCACGAGTAGTCATAGACTGGTAAAAGTCTAAAGCTACTTGAGGATAAAAGAACTGGGGCGGAGTCATAAAGGGTACAAGATGGTACCTCTCAAGTAGGCGGTATGAATCCCGCAACTCAGGCTGCTGTCGCAAAATAGAGTGATCAAAATATGTCTCGACATGAAATGCTCTCGATCGGCAATCGGAGTTGCCCTCAATGGGCGAGCTGGCTATAGGGCCCCTGGTGGGAGGAGGCTGAGACTGTGAATCCCGAGGTGCTCTGGAGGACTCTCCTGGCTCTGAAGTCTTGGCCTTCTTTGTAGGAGGACTCCTAGGTGGAATCTGAGTAGGGGCCACAGGCGTGGCAACTGCTCTCCTCGTATGGTATCTGCGCTGAGGGGCAGAATCAGGTACATGTGGGGGTGCATCTAATGGGGCCCGCACAGAGGCAGCTCGCTGACTGCTCTGGGGAGCTGAGGCATAGCCTCCTCAGGTCTTAGGCATGAGGAAGCGATGAAATGATGCTAAGAGGCTTGGGATTGGGGAGGGTAGGGATGGAGAAGCTCAAAAATTCGCACGAGGGTGTTGTGCAAATTTCGCACAAGGCACTATTCACCCGCCCAAATGCAAAATTGTGGTGCTTTCAAATTGGAAAAATTCTTGGTTTTTGAGGGTGGGAAATGTTGGCTGAGGTAGGAAAGGAGTTTTTCATGGTGGCTAAGCTTGGAAATGGGAGCTTTACAAGAAGAGAATGAGAGATTTTGAAGCTCCCATAGCCGGCGACAATGGGTTTCTTATGAAGAAACCGTGGCTTTGATGGCTATGCTTGAGGTTTTGATTTGGAAAAATCAAGGTTGGGTTTGGTTTAGGAATGAATTTGGAGTGTTGAGTGAAGAAATGAAGGGTTTTTGATGGTGGAAGGAGGAGAATGAGCTAAAAATGGAAGGTGCGGACTGTTGTGAATAGTGATGGCCGCGGCTATGGAATGAAACTCTTGAGATGGGCTGCCATGGTGGGGTTGAGGATGAGTGATGATGAAGGAAAGGAGCTTAAGGATGGAAAGGGGTGATCGGAAGAGAGGTGTTGAGAGAATTGAAGAGGAGAAAATGGCTTTTAAAGAGGAAATGCGAATTTCGCACAAGGTGATGGGTAGTGCGAAAATTTCGCATTCCTGTGGTTCTCCAAGACAGAGAGCATGCTTTTTCGAAAATTGGTTACAAAAGAGAATTCGCACAAGGTTCGCACAAGGTTTGCATTCCTGTGATTTTCGCACTGAGATTTTGGGAGGGACCGAGAGCATGCTTTTTGAAAATTGGCCACAAAAGAGAATTCGCACTAGGGGATGTGTTGTGCGAAAATTTCGCACAAGGGGAATGGGTGGTGCGAATTTTGCTGTGTCTTGGCTTTTCTCCCCTATTTTCCCTTGTTTTCATTCTTCAAGCTTTCCTACCTACATGTTAACACAAAAACCAATTCAAACCACATTAGAATGAACTCAAGGGCAAAAATAAAAATCAAAACATGCATATACACAAGAAAAGAAAAAGAAAAACTAGATTAAACTAAAATTAATGCAAAAGGGAACAAAAAGATGATGAACTTTTTAGTCTTTGAAGAGACTAAGTTCAACCATGAACTGAGTGTTTTCATGTTGGAGGTGGATCAAGGAGGATGAATTCCTCCTTGTCTCGGGAAAATGATTCCATATAGGGCTTGAGACGATGCCCATTCACTTTGAAAGTTCGAGTGCTATTGAAGTTGAGTAGTTCCACTACTCCATTTGATTGCAAATCATGAATTATGAAAGGACCCGTCCACCTTGATTTCAATTTTCCCGGAAAAAGATGAAGCTTAGAGTCATAAAGCAAGACTCTTTGTCCTTTGGTAAAATTCTTCTGATTTACCAACTGATCATGCCATTTTTTCAACCTCTTCTTTGCAATTTTTGAGTTGAGGTAAGCATCATTTCTCATTTCCTCCAATTCATTCAAATCCAAACATCTCTTTAACCCGGCTCTTGTCAAATCCATGTTGAGCTTCTTGATTGCCCACCATGCTTTATATTCAACCTCTACTGGAAGATGGCACGCTTTGCCATAAACAAGGCGATAAGGAGACATTCCAAGAATGGTCTTGTAAGCGGTCCTATAAGCCCATAATGAATCCAGGAGCTTAATTGACCAATCCTTCCTATTCACATTCACCACCTTCATCAGTATATTCTTGATCTCCCGGTTGGCTAACTCAACTTGGCCACTTGTTTGAGGGTGATAAGGTGTAGCTACCTTGTGCTTGACCCCATATTTGGCTAGAAGAGTCTCAAAAGGCTTATTGCAAAAGTGGGTTCAATGGGCTAGCAATGGTTTAATATACAATAAAGGTGATAAGGTGTAAGGCTAACCGAAATGATGGCCACCCATCCTGCGATCATGGTCTCAAATGTAATACTTCTTCAACTAATCCACATTGGTGGGGTTTGAGAACTGGTCTCTATCCAGATATGTCAATCATATTTCCTCTCTGGGGTCAACTCTCTAATGACAAGTGGTGTACTCCAAGTAAGTCCCTAGGGTCTCCTGGAATAGATGAATCTCCATGACCATAACCGGGCTAATATCGTTCTCAAACATATCATCAACATAAGCGGGATGCCCCAACATAAATAAACTGAATCTTTTCTGAACTCTCAACAATGAAGATCTCAAGCATATCAAGAGAGTGAACTATCTCGGGCTAATCTATGCCAAGCATCCAACTATCATCCAATACGTCTATCTCAGGCTCATCATGAAGAAAAACCATGTTAATCAAATCTCCCATCTGAGAAAAACTAACGTCCTCTATAAGAACTCTCATCTGATAAACTTTGACTCATAATCCACTAAACTCATCATATGTACGAAGTCACCCTCAACAATGTCACTGGTTAACTGGGTGGTGGGGGTGGGTGGTAATGAATCATACGACATCTCATCTTGAACTGGATGCCATCTATCTCACTGTCCATCAATCATCTGGCTCAAACCTGCTAATGCATCCTGAATAGAGTCATGGTGACTGTAGGTCGATCAACTGTATCATGCTGAGGATCCATACCTGACTGCTTTGAAACCTTGACCAATCTATCTCCAACTCTAATATAAAAAGCCGAATCCAAACTGAAGCGAGTAACATTCCTATAAGGTACAATGATGCGGAAAGAGAAATGACATGAAGGAAGCTCAGAAGAGGTGGAAATACACTAATCACAATGCAGAAAGGTGGCCCAACTGAGACTCAAACATGTACCAATCTCTGAGCACACCAAAAGGAGACCATGAAGAGGATAACTGAACCCAATTGTGACCAAGGCAGCTCTGAAGGTCCATAGATGCACCCACGTGTAGGAATGAAATCTTAATTGGGTCTAGGCTAACCTACAAGGTTGAGGTGGCTCTATAAGATAAGATGGGTGGGTTAAAGGATCCCTAGTAGAAGCGATCGTACCCTCCGGCGGTACGCAACCCTCTGCACGCCTCCAAGGAGACGGGGTGCTTCCATGCAAGGTGGTCATCACCTCCACACATGCACTTCCTCGCGTTCCCAGGGGGTTTCTTAATGGTGAAGGCTCTCCCATCTCTCAACACTCAAGGATAATCTAAAGTGCACAATGAAGGATGTGGGTGCATCCGAAAAAACCTAAGATCTAAAGTGAGACAGTGAACGAAGACAAGCAATCATATGAACATGCAACAGAAAGGGTTGTCATGCAACAAGCAGTCATGCGAAGCATATAAATATCAAACAATCAAAAGTCCTATCTAGCATATGTGAGAGTGAATCATGCTAAAGTGAGCAAACAATTAAGTGATCACGTCAAACAGTCATGCGAAGCAAATAAATATCAAACAAACAGAGTTCTATCTAACATATGTGAGAGTGAATCATGCTAAAGTGACCAAAACAATCGAGTGATCATCCAAGGCAATCAAACATGTTAAGATAGCAAACCAAACAAGCAAGCAAATCGAATCACCTTGCCTAAAAAAAAGAGGTACCCATTAATCGACCAATTAAATGCCACATTTTCCTCAACTAGTGTTCAAGCTTAATCCTCAAAATCCCCAGTGGAGTCGCTAATTTGTGGACCCGCATTTTTCACGTGCGCCCCCACTCGATCGGCGAGACTCGCTTTTTATTTGTGAAAAATTATTTAGTTTTTGGAAAAGTCGGAGTCGCCACTTATTTTATTTTTATTTTGAAGGGAAAATAAAATGAGAAAGAAAAACCCTAAAATGTGACTCCATAATTTTTTGAAAAGGCATGTCTTTGAAAAACCCGAGTCGTGGTCCTGGGATCAGGTTACTTATTGGGAAGGTACCTTTAAAAGGTAGCACCCTTCTAAGCCCTATAAAGGTCTCTACTAACTAAGTTAAGGGGAATGTGGCAATTAATCGGTTAATTATGGATACCTAAGTAGGCTAGGTGGTTCCAAAAAATAGCATGCCAAACAAGATCAAATTACAATAAAGGAAGGTTAGGATGCGTACCCGGACCGCTTCTCAAGCGCTATCATAAAACATCGATGGTTAATTTAAACAATATATCATCCAGCATGTGTTTTATTAGAAATAATCAAACAATGAAACATGTATATTAGAACACTCAAGCATTATTAGACATAAGCATTATTTCACAATGACAAGCATATTCACAGAATTCAGAAAGTAGGTGATAGAGGACATACCTGGATAGCATAGATAATTTGTAACGTATTTCCTCAAGTTGTAAGGGGTTAGATAATAAACAATAAAATATAGAAATCCTAGCATGCTCGTTATCTAATTAGCATAGCAAAAGTGATCACAGTATACAGAATCATCAATTATCACATACATCTTGTATATAATTCCTAAAAAAATAGATAGACATGATTTCAACAAGTGTCAAATGTGGCAACAAAAATAAATTTTGAAAAGATTTTCTTATGTAGGGGTTTCACCAATTCCCCAATCGATATACACGAATTTAGCTTAGAATTATCCCATTTATTTGGGACCACAAGCTTTGATTCGTGTTTTATTCAAAACTGTAATTTTATTTGAAAGATGTGAACCGATCAAAACATGGTTGCACATTATTTTAAAAAATGAGATTTTGATTCTAAGAACTCTAAATGAATTTTTGAAATGGATTGTTAAGGGGATTTTTTTACTCTAAGAAACTTTAAATGAATTTTTGAAATGTATTTTGAAGGAAAATGAGATTTTGAGAATAGTTTTATATTTTTAAAAATAAAAGAAATTAATTTGAAAGCAATAAAGTGTATGAATCAAAATACCAAGCAAAACAAAAGAGAGCAAAATCACAAAGTAGAATTTTTGACAACCAAGAAAATTGAAGGTAAGAATGGAGGCTAATCTTCATGAGTTTCCAAAAGCCTCAGAAAGAAAATCAAATTAAATGAAGGATCACTAAAGCAACGGGCAAGGCATTCTAAATTAGACAAACTAACGGAGTATCAATTCATGAACTAACCGCTAGGATTTTAAAAGCAATAAGTTAAGATGAGGGTGATCAGGATCTAACATTAATGATTTTGAAACAAAAACTAAAAAAAAAGGATCAATTCAGGTAAGGAACTAAAATTATAGAAGTACCTAAACTAATTACAACGAGTTTGACTAAATTAAACTAAAAACATGAACTTTTAAATAAAGAATCAATTTTATCAATAAATAAATAAAATTATAAAAACACATAAACTAATTAAAATGAACCAAATTAAATCAAAGAATACTAAAAATATGAACTTCCAAACATGGGATCAATTTTATTAATAAACTAAAACTATAAAAAAAAACACCTAAAATAATGAGTATAAATTATTAAATCAAAGCAAACTAAAAACTGAAACTTTCAAACATGGGATCAATTTCATTAATGAACTAAACTATAACAAATATCTAAACTAAATATAATGAATCAAATTAAATTAAAGCAACCTAAAAACGCAAACTTTCAAACATAGAATCAATTTTATCAATGAATTAAAATTATAAATGTATTTGAACTAAATAGATGAATCAAACTAAATCAGAGTAAACTAAAAAAAATGAACTTTCTAACATGAAATCAATTTTATCAACAAATAAATGAATGAATAACAAGTAATTAAAAGAATAGCAAATACATGAATAACTGAATGAATAAAATTCAAACGTTTTCAATCTAAAGCAATCAATCAAAATTAAATAGGGATCAAATCAAAATAATCGAAATCGGAAAAACAATATGCAATCTTTCTAAAGGTTTAATCAGACAATTGAATTAAAATTATGAATAGAATAAATTAATAAACCAAATCGAAACCTAAATTGTACCTAAAAAAGATTAATTAATTAAACTAAGAAGTCAGAATCAATAACAAAACTAAACTAAGGAGTGAATTAAGAAAAAACTAATTAAATTAAACTCACAAACACATTTTAACTATCATATGGATTAAAACAAAATTAGCATGGACTTATGAATTACGAACAAAAATAATCAAAACTATTTCCAAAACTCACCTGTATTATCAAAAAAAATCTGCCTTTGATGCGTTAAGGTGGCTCCCCTCTCCGTGTGGATCTCTCTGCTCCCAGAGAAAAAATCTTCTCGCCTTTCTCCTTCTAAAACAAAAATCCCTCCTCTTTCTCAATTCGAAAATTCTCTCTTCAATTTATATGGCAGCCTTACCTTATGGAATATTTCCTTTTTCCTTTTGGAGATGTAGGTAGATATGGGAAGTATGGCTCGCTTGGAGATTCCCAAGGATGCAGCCGCATGTTGTTTTGGTAAGTGTCCAAATCCTAGTGATCGCATGGCCGTTTTGTATTGATGATGATGATTGAAAGCATACATTCACTTCTCATCATACTTATCACCATCCCCCATCATCATCAAAATCATCTATGTCACCGAACTCAATGTCAACTTCATTTTTGTCTTCATCGATGTCCTCTATCTCATCATCCTCCTTCGGATCTGCCACCCACGTGCACTCACACGTGTCTGCTCTTCAAAGACGGGTTGTTGAAGCCACAGGCCGAACTGGTCTTAGACAATCGTGGCGGCATCGGTGCGTGGGCATTGATTCAGTTCCCAGATTTGGGTGAAGAGGATGATCCATCTGATTGGGATTGAAGAGAAGAGCGAGGGTGCGTGGGACTGCTTCTTGATATGGCTGAGGATTAGCCACCGAAGTAGAGCGTTGCTCATCTGTTCCAGCGCAGCTTGACTTTCTCTTCTCAAGGTCATTTTTCTTGAACCTCTGTGCGTGGCAGCGCCGGAATCAGAAACCACAATAATGGAGATCATGCCGACGGAGCCATCTTCGAGAAGAAACCAGTCCGAAGGCAAATTCAACGCGTTGGATTTTATGCTAAAGAGATCATACTTATTTGGCTTCGAGTGGGACCTCCTGTCGGAACGGCTGGTGATGGTGCTAGCGATGACGTCCTCGTGGCGATACGGTTAGCTGGGAGTGAACTCCACAAACACCGCCTCGTTCGCCTACGGCCAACCACCATTGTTGTCGTTCTCGCTACAACTCAACTTCACCAGAAAAACACTAGCTATGTTGCCGAAAAACTCAGCCACGACGGATCTGGGAAGGTCCTTCATATCTAAACCCGTCAAAACCTCAAATTTCAGGATCGGAAAAGCTCTAAGGCTCCTCATAGCAGCTCATACTAGACCAGGGTGTGAAGTGCTTCCGGGCTCGGGGAACTTCGTGATCGGAATGAAGACCCTCACGAACTGAAGTAGAACCGGTTACCTTTATGCTTGACATGGGTCCCAGCTTTTGACGCAGAGGAAAGTGGAGCCAAAAGGTTCCAACTGGCCATGCTTTTTGTAACGGAATCTTGAAGTCGTTATGTGAGGGTGTGTTGCTCTTCTCTAATGGTAGTGAATGTTCCCTAAAGGGTCCCACCTATGGGGTATAATTCATCCCATGATCTTCTTGTTCTCCCCAAGATGGTGTTCCTCATGCAAAACAAAATGAAATAGAATTCAAAATTAAAAGCAAAAAGAAGAAATTAATGAAAATCATAAGATTGGTAATAAAATAAAGTATGATTTAAAAGAAAAGAAAGACTATATTTTCTATCATGAGATTGTACAATTCTATCATTCAATAAGAGGGCCATATGCACTTTTTTGGAGTCTAAACAATCCAAGCAATTTCCTATTAGATAAGTGAATAAATAAAAAAAATAGAAAATAGTAATAATAATAATAATGACAATGATAATAATAAACAAATGAGTAAAAAAAATGAAAATGAATGAACAAAATAAATATAATTATCGAGTGCATGCAATAATAATAATAATAATAATAATAATAAAAGTTATATATATATAAAAGTTAAGCCCGATGAAGTGTTTAAACGGGCCTAAGTGGGTGCCTAACGAACTAAGTGTCCTAAAGTGATCGGGGTATTGTCTAAGTGGCCTAAACATGCCTAAGAACTATCCTAAAAAGGAATGGAAAGCTTAAGTCTAAATCAAAACTGCCAAGGGTCACAATAAAGGGTCAGATAATCCCTCGACCAAAATCTCCGAGGTGACTCAAAAAAAGGTAAGTTGTATGAGTAGTAATGGGCCACTAAGGAACTATTGTGGGGCACTGAAAATGAATTTAAAGACATGTGCTAAAGGGACAAAATTGAGGGTCTATAGTTAGCTTCCCAAGCCTTTGACACCGGTCACATCCCTTGCACATAGTGTGGGCGTCCTTGAAAAGAAAAGGCCACCAAAAACCTGATTGGATCACTTTCATAGCTGTTTTCTGGGAAGCAAAATGACCTCCACATGCACTATCATGACAATGGGATAGAATTCCTGATTGCTCTTGTTCAGGAACACATTTCCTTATGATTTGATCCGCACAATATTTGAAGAGAAAAGGCTCCTCCCAATAATAGGCATGGATCTTAGCAAAGAAATGCCTCTTGTCTTGGGAACTCCACTTACTTGGAACTTCTACAGTAACCAAATAATTTGTAATGTGGGAATACCATGGAGCTACCTCTATTGACATGAGAGACTCCTCAGGGAAGTCATCATTGATAGGTAGACCATGTGAGTCATGTGCTATCACAAGTCTTGACAAGTGGTCAGCTACCACATTTTCTACTCCCTTTTTATCCCGGATTTGGAGATTAAATTCTTGAATCAAAAGGATCCATCTTATCAATCTTGCCTTGGCATCTTGCTTGGTTAGCAAGTACTTCAAAGCGGAATGGTCAGTGAACACCACTATAGAGGACCCTACCAAATAGGCATGAAACTTATCCAAGGCAAAAACTACTGCCAACAACTCCTTCTCAGTAGTTGTGTAGTTCCTTTGAGCCTCGTTCAAAGTTTTGCTTGCGTAATAAATCACATAGGGCTTTCCATCTTCTCTTTGCCCCAAAATAGCCCCCATAGCAAGATCACTTGCATCACACATTACCTCAAAAGGTAATTTCCAATTCGGGGCTCTCACTATTGGTGCAGTTGTGAGGAATTGCTTTAGTTCCTCAAAACTCTTCTGACATTTCTCATCCCACACAAACTTGGCATCCTTTACCAAAAGTTCACAAAGAGGTTTTGAGATTTTTGAGAAATCCTTAATGAACCTCCTATAGAACCCGGCATGTCCTATGAATTGCCTAATTCCTTTAACATTTGTGGGAGGTGGCAACTTAACAATTAGCTCCACCTTTGCCTTATCTACCTCAATGCCATTCTTGGAGATTATATGTCCTAAGACAATTCCTTGTTGTACCATAAAATGGCACTTCTCCCAATTTAGCACTAGGTCTTTCTCAATACATCTTTGGAGAACAGCTTCTAAATGCAACAAACACTCCTCATAAGAACCTCCATATATAGTGATGTCATCCATGAAGACTTCCATGATGCGCTCCACCATATCACTGAAGATGCTTAGCATACATCTTTGGAAAGTTGCAGGAGCATTACATAGACCAAAGGGCATTCTCCTATACGCAAAAGTACCAAAGGGGCAAGTGAAGGTTGTCTTTTCTTGATCTTCCAAATCAATCTCTATTTGGAAGTACCCCGAGTAACCATCCAGAAAATAGTAGAAAGGATGTCCTGAGACTCTCTCAAGGACTTGGTCCATGAAAGGCAATGGGAAATGGTCCTTCCTAGTCACTGAATTCAATCTCCTATAGTCTATACACACCCCCCATCCTGAGGTAGGACGTGTAGAGACTTCCTCCCCTTTCTCATTCTGGATCACAATAATTCCAGATTTCTTTGGGACTACTTGGGTTGGGCTCACCCACAAGCTATCTGAAATGGGATATATGATCCCTGCTTGAAGTAGCTTCAGAACTTCACCCCTCACCACCTCTTGCATGTGAGGATTCAACCTCCTCTGGGGTTGCCTCACTGGTTTTGCATCTTCCTCCATGTAGATATGGTGGGTGCATACCAAAGGGCTAATCCTTTCAGATCAGAAATTTGCCATCCAATGGCTTTCTTGCATTTTCTGAGGACTCCCAAAAGACTATCCTCTTGATCACTTGTGAGATTTGAAGAAACCACCACTGGACATTTTTCATCTTCCTCCAAATATGCATACTTCAAATCAACAGGAAGCGGCTTCAAAACAAGCTTTGGAGGGTCCTCCATAGCTGCTCCTTGTGAGTTCTCTTTATTGAACAGTGGTAAGATCTCTTCCCGTCTCCTCCAAGGAGACATGATGGCTAGCACATCAGAGGGTTCAGGTAACCCTTCTTCAAGCACCCCAAGGCTTTCGTTCAAGCTCTCTTCTAAATTCTTGTCACAATGCTCTTCAACCAAGGTGTTGATCAAGCACACCTCCTCCAATCCTTCCTCCTCTTCTGGGTGAAGATGCCTCTTGCATAGTTGGAATATGTATAATTCCAAGGTCATGTTTCCAAATGTGAGCTGCATCACCCCATTCCTACAATTGATGATGGCATTGGAGGTAGCTAGGAAAGGTCTCCCAAGGATGATTGGCACATAGTTTGCTTCCTTAACAATGGGATCAGTATCAAGCACCACAAAATCCACAGGATAGTAGAATTTGTCCACTTGAACTAGAACATCCTCTATCACCCCCCTTGGGATTTTGACCGACCTATCAGCTAAGGAGAGAGTGATGGTTGTGGGCTTCAATCCTCCAAGTCCCAGTTGCTTGTACACAGAGTATGGGAGCAAATTCACACTTGCCCCCAAGTCTAGCAAAGCCTTCTCCACATGTGTCCCTCCAATGTTGACTGAAATGGTGGGACATCCAGGATCTTTATACTTAACTAGAGACTTACTCTGAATGATAGCACTTACTTGCTCAGTGAGGAATGCCTTCTTGGTCACATGTAACCCTCTCTTGACCGTGCACAAGTCCTTTAAAAATTTTGCATATGTGGGGACTTGCTTGATCATATCAAGTAAGGGTATATTCACCTTCACTTGTCTCAAAACTTCAGGAATTTCTGATGAATTCTTGATTTCCTTCTTTCCATGTAAAGCTTGAGGAAAAGGGGAAGACATATGTTTCTTCATCATATCCTCTTTAATCATTATCATTGGCTCTTCTTCAATGCTTGATTTGGATGTACTTTTCTTACCACTCTTCTCTTCTTGGTTATTGCTCTCTTTAACCAAGGTTCTCTTTGACATGAGTTCTTCATCTTGCCTCACCTTAGGCAAGGGTTAATCAACCTCCTTCCCACTTCTCAAGGTGATCACAGCTTTGACCTCCCTCAACTTTGAAGACTCCCCATCTTGGGTTTCAACTTTATGAACACCCTTGGGATTTTGGCTTGGTTGAGAGGGAAACTTTCCTTTCTCATTCACTGTGTTGAGGTTGGTAAGCCTAGAGATGGAGTATTGAATATTATCTATCTTCTGAGATAGATCATTTTTCATCCCATCCATTCTCTTAATTTGAGAACTCTCAACATTTTCAATCTTTTGGTGCAATTGGGAGTTGATTGCCTTTTGTTCACCCACAAAGTCACCCATGACTTTACTTAGGTTCACAATGGCTTGCTCCACTGAAGAGGTTTGTTGAGGTGCTTGGGTTTGGGCTTGTGGTTGGTATGGAGGTGGCCTCGGTTTCCAAGAAAAATTTGGATGGTTTCTCCAGCTTGAATTATAGGTGTTTCCATAAGGTGCATTGTTGTTAAGCCTAAATTGCCCCACAACATTGGCTTGATCACCTAACATCTCCCTCACAGCTGGCATGGTTGGGCACTCATCTACCACATGATCACATGATTGGCAAATGGTGCATGGCATGACATGGGCTTGTGTCTCGGAAATGGCTTGGACTTCATGCATCTTTTTCAACTCAAGTTCTTCCAACCTCCTTGCCATTGTTGCCACCTTAGCTTTCATGTCCATGTCCTCACTTAACATGTACATTCCACTCTTTGGATTTACAGGAGCTTTTATCCTTCCCATTTCTCTTGAGTTGGGCTCATCCCATCCTCTTGATACCTCAGACACATAACTTAAAAAGTCCATGGCTTCTTCAGGATTCTTACTCATAAAATCTCCCCCACACATGGTTTCAAGAATTTGCTTCATGGAGGAAGACATCCCATCATAAAAATAGCTCACCAAGAGCCATGTATCAAAGCCATGATGAGGACAAGCATTGATGGCCTCCATATACCTTTCCCAACATTCATAGAACTTCTCATTTTCTTTTGCAGAAAATTTTGAGATTTGTCTCTTCAACCCATTGGTCCTATGGGTGGGGAAAATTTTCTTCAAAAATTCGGCCTGAAGATCAACCCAATTCCTTATGCTCTTGGGCCTTAAAGAGTTAAGCCATATTTTTGCCTTGTCCTTCAAAGTAAAAGGGAATAGCTTGAGTCTCATCAAGTCTATTGAAGCTCCTCCCTCTCTAAAAGTATTGCACACCTCCTCAAACTCCTTGATGTGGGCATATGGGTTCTCACTCTCCATTCCATGGAAATATGGTAGGAGGGGCACAATATGGGGCCTTATAATCAGCTGCTCAAGAGGAGGTACGATGCATGAGGGTGCACTCATCCTTGGTGGGTGCATTCTATCCCTCATGGATAGATATGCATTTGGATTACCCCCTTGACCGTGTTGAGAATTCTGATCCTCTTGTGGAGGGTCCATGATGTTTACATAGATATCCAACTCTGTGTCTTGAGGATTCTCAATCCTTACTAGTCTTCCCTCTTGGTCCCGAATCCAATAGGGCATGCACAAGTTACTACTTACCTGAAAACAAAACAAAGACAACAAAAACAAAAGAAAACTAGAAGAAAGTTAAGGTTAGAAAGAAAACAAAAGGAATTCTACAATTAAAAGAAAAATGAAGTTAGTGAAAAAGGAATTCACCAAACTTGTGATGAAGATCACAAGTACTCTGAAAAGGTCATATCACTGTAAAGTGGCACCATCCTCGGCAACGGCGCCATTTTGATTCCGTGAAAGTCGGGTATTTTAATAAAAAACATTTATAAATCCTAGGACCTCATACTAGCGTAGCAAATCTACTATAGTATAGCAGCTCTAGGGTCGAACTCAAGGATGGGTTTTCATTCTACCAGTGATATACTCAAGATTAGAAATTGAATCTGATGATTTCCTTTGTCAAAAACTTCAAGTTTAAAAGAAAATAAAATTTGTTTTGAAAGTGGTGTTTGAAACTAAACTAACATAAAACTAAGTAAAAATGGAAGAAAGAAGGTCTCCCGGAGGTAAGGGTTACTAGGATCAAGTTCAAAATGCAAAGTGGGAAATTCCAGATTTTTCTTCTCGCATTGGGGACAACAACATAAAGGATGGTTGTTTCCCGAACCGGTATAGGTTTAACAATGAAGATTTAATCCATAAAAAGTCAATAGAAATTGTAGTCAAGTTCCATTAATGGCTTTAGACACTATGGGTCTTCACCTTGAGTCACTTTCCAATAGCTCGTACATGATAACTAATGGTCTGATATGGATCTAGCAATAAGTATCCACAGAGACCTGAAGCTTACCATGTATTGGCCATTCAAAGTGATTCTAAGGGATTTAAAGAAAAACTTTAGATTTAAAAGCCATTTATGAACTCCAACTACCTGTATTTAATGCACTAGAGTTTTCCACTTTAGCATCTGGACTTTTCACCTAGCTTCCTTCACTCCAAGAAACCAAAAGTTTAGCCTCTCATCCTCTGGGAAAACATCCTCAGAGGTTGTTTGGCTTCCAAGAAAAAGAAAATAGTAGAGAGAAAAGGAAAGCAAAAAGAGCCATGTATTTTACTAAGTGTAAAACATACAATATGTTCGTCGTTGTTCGAGAGGTGATTTCCACCCCTTATATAGTCTTTACAAAAGCTAAGCCTGTGATTGGCTAATTACAGGGATAAGAAAGGAATTTACATCAAAAAATACAAAATAAAATATCTAAAGTGGAGTCGGCAGAACAGAGGAGATTTCGCACCACGCATGGGCTGGTGCGAAATTCGCACAAGGAGAAGGTGTTGTGCGAATTTCGCACAAGCTTGGAGCAGTTGTCTTCCAAAGGCCATATCTTCCTCATTTCAACTCCAAATCGTACACGGTTTGAAGCATTGGATTCTTGACTTCCTGAGCTTTGAAATGATATATAGCATGTAGAAAATGGACTTCGGAAAGTGCTCCAAAAGTGCAAAGGAAGACTGTAACTGCTGTCCTCTATTTTCTTCATTCTGTTTGTTTTTCCTCTTTGCTTCTCTCCTTTACTTGGCTTGTCTTAATGATCCAAAAAGCTGTCAAAACACTAAAACTAGCCACAAATATGATTAGAAGTCATTGCTAGGTCCTTAACATGCCAATTGGAATAAAGATGGAGAACTACTACACAAAAGTGCTTAAAACATAATGAATTAAAGGTGCAAAATAGCACTTTTTGGGTAGTAATCACATGCAATAGCCATATACCGTTTCTTTACTTATTGCTGATGCATTATGCATTCAACAAATATTTTTAATTCTTCAAGGTGTTGCCTTGTTCAACTAATTGAATATTCTTTGAGAGAGACACACACAATAGCCATAACATTTCAGGTTATAGCTTAGTGAACATGAATTTAGCTTGTAATCTGCCTAGCAATTAGATTGTAGATTTTCATCTTTTGGAAGTTTTTCACTTTATTGTATCTGCTGCCATGCCATCACTTATGACTTGCATCAGCTATATCTTATTATTATATTTTATGATTTAGGTCCTCTATCCACAGAGAATACTCTTTTCAGAAATAATGGGGATGGTGCAGATTTTGTGAATATATTGCTAAAGCTTCCATTTACCCATTCTTTTATGCTCACTGAATCTAATCCTCCTTGGAGAACAAAATGTCTCTCGGTCCAAGTTCAGTCCAAAATTGGTCCTAGCTTAAAAACTGAAAGCATTCTTGAAGTGTTGGATTTGGGTCTCCAGGATGAAGCTGATGAGGTTAGAATTGAAGCTGTCATTTCTATGCTGGTGATTGTCTTATGGTCTGGTCTTTATGTGCTAAGACATATCTTCAGAAGGCTGGAGTAAGTGAGCAATAAATTTCTTTACTGCATATTATTTGTGTATTCTTTGTGTTTGATTTGATTCTTCTTGAATTATGTTAGAGAATCTTGTTGTTGTGGGTGTTGCAATTGGGAATCGAATTGCTTGGATTTGATTTGACTGTTCTGGATTTGTGTGGATTAATCTTGGTCTGATGAGTGTTGCAATAAAGAATTAAGGTTTATGTATATTAATCTTGCTTACAACCTCAAACTATTATGTATTTCAAGTCCTTCCTCCATCAAAATGTGATTTTTTACCGCTAATACGGCTATCTAGAGTCATAATTGGTTAATAATCAGTGTTTGAGTCGCATTTAGAATTTGAGAAGTTTTGTTATTGGAAATTTCTCCTTAAAAGAAGTTTCTACATTTCTAAACTTTCTATTTTCTAAAACCTTTTTTTTTTCTGAAGTTTCTATTTGAGTTTACTTAAAAATCTAGAAGTCTTCTTCATTAGAAACTCTTATTACAAGAAGTTATTATAAAGTTAAGTTTCAAATTTTAGACAAAAAGTTATTATTTAGAGGTTTAGGAAATAAATAAGAGTCATAACAAGTTACTATATTGGTTAGGTTTCTTTTTTCATAGTTTTATTCAGGTTTTAAGGTTTTCTAAAGCTTGCTGATGAATTTTAAGATTGTCACTGCTATTTATGTAATTCTTTATGTACCCATTTTTTTGCTTCTATCCAAATTGTTCTGCGACTGTGACTACTATGTGTGACTACTGGGTATATCTAATGTGTGTCACTGGTATTTCATTCGTTGAATATCTTGTCTCTTTCTATTACATACAGGACATTTGTATTTTTGTATGTTTTACTTATTTGTTTGTTTGTTTATTAATTTTATTTTATTATCTTATGTTATATTATTATTATTATTTATTTTATTGTTTCTCAATTATGTGATTTCTAACTTATATTTATTCTCTTCTATTTTGCATGAGGAAATAAGCTGCATGTTTTGGAAAGGAGAATCAAGGTCAAAACTTTTTAAGAGAAAATAAGGTCAATAGTCTAGAGGTTTGTTTGTTTTTTTTTTTTTTTTTGGAATTGAGAATAAAAAAGAGAAGCTTACCTTTCATACAGAGAGAAAAAGCTCAGGGGGATGAGGTCGGGCTTAGAGAAGGAAGACTATTAGAAGCTAGGGAGATTATTGCTTGAAGGAAGGTTCTTCTAGGTATGGTCACCATTGAAAACTTGTACCTTTCTTATTTTCATATGACTGTGCTTTGCTTTCTTGCACAATTCTAAGTATTCTATTGATTGATGGTGAACCTATGATACCGTTTTGTTATTTTTTTATTTTTTATTTTTTATTTTTTTTTTGGTTTGGGTCTAAAATGTTGTTTGCTCTTGCAAATGAGAATTTATTATTGATCTTGTTTCAATATTTGCGTTGAATCTTTCATGTGCCACTGGTCCCGGAACCCATTGATTTCAGCATGAAATGGGTTTCCATTTAATGAGTCTTTTGTTTATCTGTTCTCTTGGTCATACTCTGTTTTGAGATTATTCATCTCCATATTTGGTATCTTCATCTGTGTCCTTATTTTTGGTCATGCCTTTGGGGTTTACTTTGATTGTCTAGTTTGTACTCTATTGTGATTGAGAGAAGAAGGTTGTGCTTTAGTGTGTGGTTATAGATTCATAAGTCCAGTGAAGAATCTGTTTGATGTTTATGAAAAAAGAAACACGTTCAAGATGGAATGCAATCATATCCGAGGCTGCAATGAATGGAGATGCATGGAAATCATTCGAACTCTTTAGTATTATGGCCAATCATTCATGACTGTTCCTAGATACTATCAGCATAGTATTCTTCTGTTACAAAGGGGTGTCTGAAAAAGGGAATAACTTTTAGAAGCTAAAATTTGTGATCAATTTTAGGGATATTGTTAATGGGTTTTGCCCCAAAGTCCAATCCCCGAATGCTGTCGAGAACTTAGTTGATGAATTCAAAGATTTTTATTGGTCCTGTCTATCACATGATCGACTTGTAGTTCTTGATGGTTAAGATATAAGTGTCATTGTTTGGCCTTTGGATCACCTAAATACATTGGATGCTTTGAAATTCCTTTAAGAGAACCCAAATATGGAAGAGAACAATCCAATTGGACTAGTGGATCTTGAAAGAAGGTTTTTGGTGGTCAACGGAGTAATTTGGAAATAAGGTCAAAATCCAATTAGAGAATATAGGTTTGGATGGGGTTTATAGTCATTGTTGGAGTTGAGTCAAGCACAATTGCTTGCCTTCTTGCTAGAAAGCTCTAGGAGGCTTTGGTGATTGGATGCCCGAAGACCATTGACAAGAATTGCAAATGCAAGGAGGATCACTAGACATTGAATTTAATGTTGCATGTAAAATACACGCAAAAATAATTGGCCGTGCATGGCCATCTTCAACTGCACTACCTTCTGACCCTCGCGTTTATCCCTAGACTCTTCATCCGAAAATGAGTTTTTTCCTGTTCATAGACTTCACCATGTATGAGGAAACTCTAACTTGTTTCAGTCCCTTAATTTGGTTAAATTCGCCATCATTTAGTATTAGAGTTCACATTTAGTGGCTTGCCTAACCTGAAATTTGGAGAAAATGAAAATTAGAGAGAGAATCTATCAATGGTAAACTAGCACGAGCTATAGTATGTGATATCAAGTGATTTAAGAAAGATGAAGGTGAGATTCTGGATAGGTCATATGGAAAATGCCATGGGCCAACTATATTGTTTAATGGTGCTATTAAACCTATGGACCATTCTATACCTTGTTTGGATAAGAGGTCACGATGGAAGAAAGTTCTTCATTGTTCCACATGTGGGCATTTAGGTTGCAAGAAATCTCATCTCAAATTTTGTTGTGATTTCTATGATTCCTTTTCTAGGAAAGTCTATTTGGAAAAATTAAAGGGGTTTGCATGTCATTATTCCACTATCAGTACTTAGGATGTCTACCTATTTGCCACCTAGACACCAAAGGAGCAGCCCATTTTGCATAAAAGTCTGCTACCAAGGTTGTGCTACAAGGATTGTTGCCTACCTGTTTAGACAATGTGCATGACGAGAGGCAACAATGATCATAGGGGTAGTGGCCGTCACACTCAATGAGTTGGTCTCCTAGCTTCCACTTGGTAGGGACCTCTTGAGCACTTGTGCTGTTTGGCAGATGAGAAAATGTGATTTCCAGGTAGATACTTAGTGAATGGTGTTTCAATTATTGCCCTGTGGGATGAAGCTGTTCTCTTCTTTCACTTTGGTTGGTGGGTAAGGGGGATCTGTCAATTCTTGTCTTCAAATTTTGAAGTCAAAGACCACCAACTTTGGTGGGAAGAGGAAAACAATACCATGGCAACCTTCTAGCACGTTTTATCTTCAGTTTCAGTCATCCAGAAATGAGAATCTGCCATTTCATAGTGTGGATAGGGTGCAAAACAAAAAATTACTTTTAGTGTCTTGCATTTTTCAATGAAAAATGAGTCATTGTAATGCTTTGTAAGGGTTATCTGGTGCATTAAACCTTTAAATCAAACATCACTCAGTAATTATTAACCAACTTACAAAAGTTTAATCTGCTTTAAAGTACATATCATTAGTTAATTTGACAAGCTCTCATTAACCTCCTAGTTTAATAACTCAACATTAGTAAGATCAATCTCATGAATATTTGCCATTGTTCCTGCTGCACATGTTTCAGTATGAATTAACTGTTTTGCCACATACAAATTCATTATTAAAAAACTAATCATCTGTTTGGTTTCCTGAGAATATGAAGGAAAAGAAAAGAGTTTTTGGATCTTCGTGGGAATGAAAGTGCTATTGTAGCATTTATTTCTGACCTTCTCAGCAGCCAAATGGAGCGTAGAAGAAGTTTGATTAGTGTAGAACAAAATTAAAATTACACTAATGATCAAGATTACTTCTTTCATGGCAGCACTGAGAAGCCTATGGAGATTGATCACCACTTGTATGAAATTAGGTCGGTGGAATACCATGTCCAAGTAAAACCTTTGGCAAGTTTCTCACATACTTTATATATTACACTTTAAATAAGTTTTCCATTTTTTCCCCCGATGATGATTATGGAAAAATGCCATGGCAGTTGGCAAATTCGCTTCATTGATGGACTTTTTTCCCACTGCAGTAAAGCTGATGAGCCCTCACTGTCCAATATCCAGCATTGCAGTTTCAGGCAAACCCTCTATCTCCTTCGGCGGCTTCACCACGTGCTTGTGCTCCCTACATGCATAGCCACCCTCTTCGCTATTTGGATTCATTGGCCTATAGCTTCTATTCCATTTTTAGAGGATTAGTTTGAGTACATGAAAAATCTTGATCCAGTTCGGGATTCTGAGATGCTGCTCATATATCCAAACATCAAGATCAGACCAACTTTCAACCAGCCTTGGTATCCCACGCGCCTTCCATCTGGGATGTTGAAGAAACATGCGATTCTCTTTCCAAAAGAGTCCTGTTTTTCATCAGGAGGTTTTGAGTTCCTTCTCCGGGGGCTAGTGAACAAATTGCTAGAATTAATTAAGTGGGCTCTGATTGCTTGATTGAGGGGTTGCCCGATGTGGTGTGCCTTTTGGATAATCCTGTTCATAAAGACCTAACCAATGACAATCCATTTGATCCTTACATGCTTGATGGTACTGAGAGGGACCTTAGTAGGCTTGCAAATATATATTGGCCTGACTCTTTAGGGCCCTAAGATTTGGATATGTCTTCCTCTAGATACCATAATGAAGATCTAATCTTGAGTGACAGCCTTAGTGGTTTGAAAAGTTTGATGGAAACAGTGTGGATGCATTTCAAAATTGCTCCTCCTTCAGGTTGGCTAAGAAAGAACTTCTTATTCGGGTGGAAATGGCAACTTGGAAAACCATGGAGCATATGGAGTTTATGAGTCCCGAAAATAAGCATTTAAGAGCAGCCTCTCCAGAAGAGGCTCTCCTTGAATGGCTAGAATTGCCTCTTTGCTGACATGCGTCTTTGTTGTTCCAGAACTGAAAATCACTTTGTCGGAGATTATACAACTAGAGCTCCTTTTCGTGCAATAACTGCGAGAGATGGCCAAAGTGTTTAGTTATACTGCTAGTGAACCTATTGCTATGCAGGTTCAAGGAAGTCAGGTAAAGGCTAGCAAGGTTGATCAACTATGAGAAAAAAGGAATTGAATCAGAAAGGATGTTTACCCAGGGATCTGGTAATTTCGTTGCATCAGCTGTGCAGCCTAAATTGGCAATCGATCAAAATTCTAACAATTCAAGTTTATCCTCATCTCCAAAGTCTGTATTACCAGAAAAGGTCCTAGTGGATCAAGTTTCCACATGGAGTTTTAATCCAGAGGTCAGCAGGAACCATCTAATCCCTCAAAGAAAACTTTAGAAGTCAATATGATTCTGAGCGAGAATAAAGCAGAAGCAGGTCAGACAAACATAAAACAAACTTCAGAATCTGTTAGAGACAATAAAGGCGATTCCCAAAGTTCCATCAGACAATTTGTTGTTGCTGAACCATCA